>NC_090932.1:48297128-48931503 GCF_040938575.1 Ambystoma mexicanum | reverse complement strand
GGTGCAGGGGGCTACTTCAGGTGTGCAAACAATAATGAGAGACACAATCACTGAGTGTACACAGTCTGGCGAAGCCTCGCCTCATGATGCGGGGGGGGGGGCTACTTCAGGTGTGCAAACAAGAACGAGAGACACAACCAGTGAGTGTACACAGTCTGGCAAAGCCTCACCTCATGGTGCGGGGGGGCTACTTCAGGTGTGCAAACAAGAATGAGAGACACAACCAGTGAGTGTACACAGTCTGGCAAAGCCTCACGTCATGGTGCGGGGGGGCTACTTCAGGTGTGCAAACAAGAATAATAGACAAAATCAGTGAGTGTACACAGTCTGTCAAAGCCTCACCTCATGGTGCGGGTGGGCTACTTCAGGTGTGCAAACAAGAATGAGAGACAAAATCTGTGAGGGTACACAGTCTGTCAAAGCCACGCCTCATGGTGCAGGGGGCTACTTCAGGTGTGCAAACAATAATGAGAGACACAATCACTGAGTGTACACAGTCTGGCGAAGCCTCGCCTCATGATGCGGGGGGGGGGCTACTTCAGGTGTGCAAACAAGAACGAGAGACACAACCAGTGAGTGTACACAGTCTGGCAAAGCCTCACCTCATGGTGCGGGGGGGGCTACTTCAGGTGTGCAAACAAGAATAATAGACAAAATCAGTGAGTGTACACAGTCTGTCAAAGCCTCGCCTCATGGTGCAGGGGGCTACTTCAGGTGTGCAAACAAGAATAAGAGACAAAATCAGTGAGTGTACACAGTCTGGCAAAGCCTCACCTCATGGTGCAGGGGCTACTTCAGGTGTGCAAACAAGAATAAGAGACAAAATCAGTGAGTGTACACAGTCTGGCAAAGCCTCACCTCATGGCGCGGGGGGAGGGCTACTTCAGGTGTGCAAACAAGAATGAGAGACACAACCAGTGAGTGTACATAGTCTGGCAAAACCTTGCCTCATGGTGCGGGGGCTACTTCAGGTGTGCAAACAAGAATGAGAGACACAATCAGTGAGTGTACACAGTCTGGCAAAGCCTCACCTCATGGTGCGGGGGGGGGGGCTACTTCAGGTGTGCAAACAAGAATGAGAGACAAAATCTGTGAGTGTACACAGTCTGTCAAAGCCTCACCTCATGGTGCAGGGGGCTACTTCAGGTGTGCAAACAATAATGAGAGACACAATCACTGATTGTACACAGCCTGGCGAAGCCTCGCCTCATGGTGCGGGGGCTACTTCAGGTGTGCAAACAAAAATGAGAGACAAAATCAGTGAGTGTACACAGTCTGGCAAAGCCTCACCTCATGGTGCAGGGGGCTACTTCAGGTGTGCAAACAAGAATAAGAGACAAAATCAGTGAGTGTACACAGTCTGGCAAAGCCTCAGCTCATGGTGCGGGGGGTGCTACTTCAGGTGCACAAACAAGAATAAGAGACAAAATCAGTGAGTGTACACAGTCTGGCAAAGCCTCACCTTATGGTGCAGGGGCTACTTCAGGTGTGCAAACAAGAATAAGAGACAAAATCAGTGAGTGTACACAGTCTGGCAAAGCCTCACCTCATGGCGCGGGGGGGCTACTTCAGGTGTGCAAACAAGAATGAGAGACACAATCAGTGAGTGCACATAGTCTGGCAAAGCTTCACCTCATGATGCGGGGGGGCTACTTCAGGTGTGCAAACAAGAATGAGAGACACAACCAGTGAGTGTACAGAGTCTGGCAAACCCTCACGTCATGGTGCGGGGTCTACTTCACCTGGGCAAACAAGAATGAGAGACACAACCAGTGAGTGTATACAGTCTGGCAAAACCTTGCCTCATGGTGCGGGGGCTACTTCAGGTGTGCAAACAAGAATGAGAGACACAATCAGTGAGTGTACACAGTCTGGCAAAGCCTCACCTCATGGTGCGGGGGGGCTACTTCAGGTGTGCAAACAAGAATGAGAGACACAACCAGTGAGTGTACACAGTCTGTCAAAGCCTCGCCTCATGGTGCAGGGGGCTACTTCAGGTGTGCAAACAATAATGAGAGACACAATTACTGATTGTACACAGTCTGGCAAAGCCTCACCTCATGGTGCAGGGGGCTACTTCAGGTGTGCAAACAAGAATAAGAGACAAAATCAGTGAGTGTACACAGTCTGGCAAAGCCTCAGCTCATGGTGCGGGGGGGGCTACTTCAGGTGCGCAAACAAGAATAAGAGACAAAATCAGTGAGTGTACACAGTCTGGCAAAGCCTCACCTCATGGTGCAGGGGCTACTTCAGGTGCGCAAACAAGAATAAGAGACAAAATCAGTGAGTGTACACAGTCTGGCAAAGCCTCACCTCATGGCGCGGGGGGGCTACTTCAGGTGTGCAAACAAGAATGAGAGACACAATCAGTGAGTGTACACAGTCTGGCGAAACCTCGCCTCATGGTGCAGGAGCTACTTCAGGTGTGCAAACAAGAATGAGAGACACAACCAGTGAGTGTACACAGTCTGGCAAAACCTCGCCTCATGGTGCGGGGGCTACTTCAGGTGTGCAAACAAGAATGAGAGACACAATCAGTGACTGTACACAGTCTGGCAAAGCTTCACCTCATGATGCGGGGGGGCTACTTCAGGTGTGCAAACAAGAATGAGAGACACAACCAGTGAGTGTACACAGTCTGGCAAAGCCTCACCTCATCGTGCGGGATCTACTTCACCTGTGCAAACAAGAATGAGAGACACAACCAGTGAGTGTACACAGTCTGGCAAAACCTTGCCTCATGGTGCCGGGGCTACTTCAGGTGTGCAAACAAGAATGAGAGACACAATCAGTGAGTGTACACAGTCTGGCAAAGCCTCACCTCATGGTGCGGGGGGGCTACTTCAGGTGTGCAAACAAGAATGAGAGACAAAATCTGTGAGTGTACACAGTCTGTCAAAGCCTCGCCTCATGGTGCAGGGGGCTACTTCAGGTGTGCAAACAATAATGAGAGACACAATCACTGATTGTACACAGCCTGGCGAAGCCTCGCCTCATGGTGCGGGGGCTACTTCAGGTGTGCAAACAAAAATGAGAGACAAATCATTGAGTGTACACAGTCTGGCAAAGCCTCACCTCATGGTGCAGGGGGCTTATTCAGGTGTGCAAACAAGAAAAAGAGACAAAATCAGTGAGTGTACACAGTCTGGCAAAGCCTCAGCTCATGGTGCGGGGGGGGGCTACTTCAGGTGCGCAAACAAGAATAAGAGACAAAATCAGTGAGTGTACACAGTCTGGCAAAGCCTCACCTCATGGTGCAGGGGCTACTTCAGGTGTGCAAACAAGAATAAGAGACAAAATCAGTGAGTGTACACAGTCTGGCAAAGCCTCACCTCATGGCGCGGGGGGGGCTACTTCAGGTGTGCAAACAAGAATGAGAGACACAATCAGTGAGTGTACACAGTCTGGCCAAGCCTCGCCTCGTGGTGCAGGAGCTACTTCAGGTGTGCAAACAAAAATGAGAGACAAAATCAGTGAATGTACACAGTCTGGCAAAGCCTCACCTCATGGTGCGGGGGGGCTACTTCAGGTGTGCAAACAAGAATGAGAGACACAACCAGTGAGTGTACACAGTCTGGCAAAGCCTCACCTCATTGTGCGGGGGGGCTACTTCAGGTGTGCAAACAAGAATAATAGACAAAATCAGTGAGTGTACACAGTCTGTCAAAGCCTCACCTCATGGTGCGGGGGGGGCTACTTCAGGTGTGCAAACAAGAATGAGAGACAAAATCTGTGAGTGTACACAGTCTGTCAAAGCCTCGCCTCATGGTGCAGGGGGCTACTTAAGGTGTGCAAACAATAATGAGAGACACAATCACTGAGTGTACACAGTCTGGCGAAGCCTCGCCTCATGATGCGAGGGGGCTACTTCAGGTGTGCAAACAAGAATGAGAGACACAACCAGTGAGTGTACACAGTCTGGCAAAGCCTCACCTCATGGTGCGGGGGGGGCTACTTCAGGTGTGCAAACAAGAATAATAGACAAAATCAGTGAGTGTACACAGTCTGTCAAAGCCTCGCCTCATGGTGCAGGGGGCTACTTCAGGTGTGCAAACAAGAATAAGAGACAAAATCAGTGAGTGTACACAGTCTGGCAAAGCCTCACCTCATGGTGCAGGGGCTACTTCAGGTGTGCAAACAAGAATAAGAGACAAAATCAGTGAGTGTACACAGTCTGGCAAAGCCTCACCTCATGGCGCGGTGGGAGGGCTACTTCAGGTGTGCAAACAAGAATGAGAGACACAACCAGTGAGTGTACACAGTCTGGCAAAACCTTGCCTCATGGTGCGGGGGCTACTTCAGGTGTGCAAACAAGAATGAGAGACAAAATCTGTGAGTGTACACAGTCTGTCAAAGCCTCACCTCATGGTGCAGGGGCTACTTCAGGTGTGCAAACAAGAATGAGAGACACAATCAGTGAGTGTACACAGTCTGGCAAATCCTCACCTCATGGTGCGGGGGGGGGGGGCTACTTCAGGTGTGCAAACAAGAATGAGAGACAAAATCTGTGAGTGTACACAGTCTGTCAAAGCCTCACCTCATGGTGCAGGGGGCTACTTCAGGTGTGCAAACAATAATGAGAGACACAATCACTGATTGTACACAGCCTGGCGAAGCCTCGCCTCATGGTGCGGGGGCTACTTCAGGTGTGCAAACAAAAATGAGAGACAAAATCAGTGAGTGTACACAGTCTGGCAAAGCCTCACCTCATGGTGCAGGGGGCTACTTCAGGTGTGCAAACAAGAATAAGAGACAAAATCAGTGAGTGTACACAGTCTGGCAAAGCCTCACCTCATGGTGCAGGGGGCTACTTCAGGTGTGCAAACAAGAATAAGAGACAAAATCAGTGAGTGTACACAGTCTGGCAAAGCCTCAGCTCATGGTGCGGGGGGGGCTACTTCAGGTGCGCAAACAAGAATAAGAGACAAAATCAGTGAGTGTACACAGTCTGGCAAAGCCTCACCTTATGGTGCAGGGGCTACTTCAGGTGTGCAAACAAGAATAAGAGACAAAATCAGTGAGTGTACACAGTCTGGCAAAGCCTCACCTCATGGCGCGGGGGGGGGGGGGGCTACTTCAGGTGTGCAAACAAGAATGAGAGACACAATCAGTGAGTGCACATAGTCAGGCAAAGCTTCACCTCATGATGCGGGGGGGCTACTTCAGGTGTGCAAACAAGAATGAGAGACACAACCAGTGAGTGTACACAGTCTGGCAAAGCCTCACCTCATGGTGCGGGGTCTACTTCACCTGTGCAAACAAGAATGAGAGACACAACCAGTGAGTGTATACAGTCTGGCAAAACCTTGCCTCATGGTGCGGGGGCTACTTCAGGTGTGCAAACAAGAATGAGAGACACAATCATTGAGTGTACACAGTCTGGCAAAGCCTCACCTCATGGTGCGGGGGGGCTACTTCAGGTGTGCAAACAAGAATGAGAGACACAACCAGTGAGTGTACACAGTCTGTCAAAGCCTCGCCTCATGGTGCAGGGGGCTACTTCAGGTGTGCAAACAATAATGAGAGACACAATCACTGATTGTACACAGTCTGGCAAAGCCTCACCTCATGGTGCAGGGGGCTACTTCAGGTGTGCAAACAAGAATAAGAGACAAAATCAGTGAGTGTACACAGTCTGGCAAAGCCTCAGCTCATGGTGCGGGGGGGGCTACTTCAGGTGCGCAAACAAGAATAAGAGACAAAATCAGTGAGTGTACACAGTCTGGCAAAGCCTCACCTCATGGTGCAGGGGCTACTTCAGGTGTGCAAACAAGAATAAGAGACAAAATCAGTGAGTGTACACAGTCTGGCAAAGCCTCACCTCATGGCGCGGGGGGGCTACTTCAGGTGTGCAAACAAGAATGAGAGACACAATCAGTGAGTGTACACAGTCTGGCGAAGCCTCGCCTCATGGTGCAGGAGCTACTTCAGGTGTGCAAACAAGAATGAGAGACACAACCAGTGAGTGTACACAGTCTGGCAAAACCTTGCCTCATGGTGCGGGGGCTACTTCAGGTGTGCAAACAAGAATGAGAGACACAATCAGTGACTGTACACAGTCTGGCAAAGCTTCACCTCATGATGCGGGGGGGCTACTTCAGGTGTGCAAACAAGAATGAGAGACACAACCAGTGAGTGTACACAGTCTGGCAAAGCCTCACCTCATCGTGCGGGATCTACTTCACCTGTGCAAACAAGAATGAGAGACACAACCAGTGAGTGTACACAGTCTGGCAAAACCTTGCCTCATGGTGCCGGGGCTACTTCAGGTGTGCAAACAAGAATGAGAGACACAATCAGTGAGTGTACACAGTCTGGCAAAGCCTCACCTCATGGTGCGGGGGGGCTACTTCAGGTGTGCAAACAAGAATGAGAGACAAAATCTGTGAGTGTACACAGTCTGTCAAAGCCTCGCCTCATGGTGCAGGGGGCTACTTCAGGTGTGCAAACAATAATGAGAGACACAATCACTGATTGTACACAGCCTGGCGAAGCCTCGCCTCATGGTGCGGGGGCTACTTCAGGTGTGCAAACAAAAATGAGAGACAAAATCATTGAGTGTACACAGTCTGGCAAAGCCTCACCTCATGGTGCAGGGGGCTTATTCAGGTGTGCAAACAAGAAAAAGAGACAAAATCAGTGAGTGTACACAGTCTGGCAAAGCCTCAGCTCATGGTGCGGGGGGGGGGGGCTACTTCAGGTGCGCAAACAAGAATAAGAGACAAAATCAGTGAGTGTACACAGTCTGGCAAAGCCTCACCTCATGGTGCAGGGGCTACTTCAGGTGTGCAAACAAGAATAAGAGACAAAATCAGTGAGTGTACACAGTCTGGCAAAGCCTCACCTCATGGCGCGGGGGGGGGCTACTTCAGGTGTGCAAACAAGAATGAGAGACACAATCAGTGAGTGTACACAGTCTGGCGAAGCCTCGCCTCGTGGTGCAGGAGCTACTTCAGGTGTGCAAACAAAAATGAGAGACAAAATCAGTGAATGTACACAGTCTGGCAAAGCCTCACCTCATGGTGCGGGGGGGCTACTTCAGGTGTGCAAACAAGAATGAGAGACACAACCAGTGAGTGTACACAGTCTGGCAAAGCCTCACCTCATTGTGCGGGCGGGCTACTTCAGGTGTGCAAACAAGAATAAGAGACAAAATCAGTGAGTGTACACAGTCTGGCAAAGCCTCACCTCATGGCGCGCGGGGGGGGCTACTTCAGGTGTGCAAACAAGAATGAGAGACACAACCAGTGAGTGTACACAGTCTGGCAAAACCTTGCCTCATGGTGCGGGGGCTACTTCAGGTGTGCAAACAAGAATGAGAGACACAATCAGTGAGTGTACACAGTCTGGCAAAGCCTCACCTCATGGTGCGGGGGGGCTACTTCAGGTGTGCAAACAAGAATGAGAGACAAAATCTGTGAGTGTACACAGTCTGTCAAAGCCTCGCCTCATGGTGCAGGGGGCTAATTCAGGTGTGCAAACAATAATGAGAGACACAATCACTGATTGTACACAGCCTGGCGAAGCCTCGCCTCATGGTGCGGGGGCTACTTCAGGTGTGCAAACAAAAATGAGAGACAAAATCAGTGAGTGTACACAGTCTGGCAAAGCCTCACCTCATGGTGCAGTGGGCTACTTCAGGTGTGCAAACAAGAATAAGAGACAAAATCAGTGAGTGTACACAGTCTGGCAAAGCCTCAGCTCATGGTGCGGGGGGGCTACTTCAGGTGCGCAAACAAGAATAAGAGACAGAATCAGTGAGTGTACACAGTCTGGCAAAGCCTCACCTCATGGTGCAGGGGCTACTTAAGGTGTGCAAACAAGAATAAGAGACAAAATCAGTGAGTGTACACAGTCTGGCAAAGCTTCACCTCATGGCGCGGGGGGGGCTACTTCAGGTGTGCAAACAAGAATGAGAGACACAATCAGTGAGTGTACACAGTCTGGCAAAGCTTCATCTCATGATGCGGGGGGGGCTACTTCAGGTGTGCAAACAAGAATGAGAGACACAACCAGTGAGTGTACACAGTCTGGCAAAGCCTCACCTCATGGTGCGGGGTCTACTTCACCTGTGCAAACAAGAATGAGAGACACAACCAGTGAGTGTACACAGTCTGGCAAAACCTTGCCTCATGGTGCGGGGGCTACTTCAGGTGTGCAAACAAGAATGAGAGACGCAATCAGTGAGTGTACATAGTCTGGCAAAGCCTCACCTCATGGTGCGGGGGGGCTACTTCAGGTGTGCAAACAATAATGAGAGACACAATCACTGATTGTACACAGTCTGGCAAAGCCTCACCTCATGGTGCAGGGAGCTACTTCAGGTGTGCAAACAAGAATGAGAGACACAACCAGTGAGTGTACACAGTCTGGCAAAGCCTCACCTCATTGTGCGGGGGGGCTACTTCAGGTGTGCAAACAAGAATAAGAGACAAAATCAGTGAGTGTACACAGTCTGGCAAAGCCTCACCTCATGGCGCGGGGGGGGGGGGGCTACTTCAGGTGTGCAAACAAGAATGAGAGACACAACCAGTGAGTGTACACAGTCTGGCAAAACCTTGCCTCATGGTGCGGGGGCTACTTCAGGTGTGCAAACAAGAATGAGAGACACAATCAGTGAGTGTACACAGTCTGGCAAAGCCTCACCTCATGGTGCGGGGGGGCTACTTCAGGTGTGCAAACAAGAATGAGAGACAAAATCTGTGAGTGTACACAGTCTGTCAAAGCCTCGCCTCATGGTGCAGGGGGCTAATTCAGGTGTGCAAACAATAATGAGAGACACAATCACTGATTGTACACAGCCTGGCGAAGCCTCGCCTCATGGTGCGGGGGCTACTTCAGGTGTGCAAACAAAAATGAGAGACAAAATCAGTGAGTGTACACAGTCTGGCAAAGCCTCACCTCATGGTGCAGTGGGCTACTTCAGGTGTGCAAACAAGAATAAGAGACAAAATCAGTGAGTGTACACAGTCTGGCAAAGCCTCAGCTCATGGTGCGGGGGGGCTACTTCAGGTGCGCAAACAAGAATAAGAGACAGAATCAGTGAGTGTACACAGTCTGGCAAAGCCTCACCTCATGGTGCAGGGGCTACTTCAGGTGCGCAAACAAGAATAAGAGACAAAATCAGTGAGTGTACACAGTCTGGCAAAGCTTCACCTCATGGCGCGGGGGGGGCTACTTCAGGTGTGCAAACAAGAATGAGAGACACAATCAGTGAGTGTACACAGTCTGGCAAAGCTTCACCTCATGATGCGGGGGGGGGGCTACTTCAGGTGTGCAAACAAGAATGAGAGACACAACCAGTGAGTGTACACAGTCTGGCAAAGCCTCACCTCATGGTGCGGGGTCTACTTCACCTGTGCAAACAAGAATGAGAGACACAACCAGTGAGTGTACACAGTCTGGCAAAACCTTGCCTCATGGTGCGGGGGCTACTTCAGGTGTGCAAACAAGAATGAGAGACGCAATCAGTGAGTGTACATAGTCTGGCAAAGCCTCACCTCATGGTGCGGGGGGGCTACTTCAGGTGTGCAAACAATAATGAGAGACACAATCACTGATTGTACACAGTCTGGCAAAGCCTCACCTCATGGTGCAGGGGGCTACTTCAGGTGTGCAAACAAGAATAAGAGACAAAATCAGTGAGTGTACACAGTCTGGCAAAGCCTCAGCTCATGGTGCGGGGGGGGGCTACTTCAGGTGCGCAAACAAGAATAAGAGACAAAATCAGTGAGTGTACACAGTCTGGCAAAGCCTCACCTCATGGTGCAGGGGCTACTTCAGGTGTGCAAACAAGAATAAGAGACAAAATCAGTGAGTGTACACAGTCTGGCAAAGCCTCACCTCATGGCGCGGGGGGGCTACTTCAGGTGTGCAAACAAGAATGAGAGACACAATCAGTGAGTGTACACAGTCTGGCGAAGCCTCGCCTCATTGTGCAGGAGCTACTTCAGGTGTGCAAACAAAAATGAGAGACAATCAGTGAGTGTACACAGTCTGGCAAAGCCTCACCTCATGGTGCGGGGGGGGCTACTTCAGGTGTGCAAACAAGAATAAAAGACAAAATCAGTGAGTGTACACAGTCTGTCAAAGCCTCACCTCATGGTGCAGGGGGCTACTTCAGGTGCGCAAACAAGAATAAGAGACAAAATCAGTGAGTGTACACAGTCTGGCAAAGCCTCACCTCATGGTGCAGGGGCTACTTCAGGTTTGCAAACAAGAATAAGAGACAAAATCAGTGAGTGTACACAGTCTGGCAAAGCCTCACCTCATGGCGCGGGGGGCTACTTCAGGTGTGCAAACAAGAATGAGAGACACAATCAGTGAGTGTACACAGTCTGGCGAAGCCTCGCCTCATTGTGCAGGAGCTACTTCAGGTGTGCAAACAAAAATGAGAGACAATCAGTGAGTGTACACAGTCTGGCAAAGCCTCACCTCATGGTGCGGGGGGGCTACTTCAGGTGTGCAAACAAGAATAAAAGACAAAATCAGTGAGTGTACACAGTCTGTCAAAGCCTCACCTCATGGTGCAGGGGGCTACTTCAGGTGTGCAAACAAGAATAAGAGACAAAATCAGTGAGTGTACACAGTCTGGCAAAGCCTCACCTCATGGTGCAGGGGCTACTTCAGGTGTGCAAACAAGAATAAGAGACAACATCAGTGAGTGTACACAGTCTGGCAAAGCCTCATCTCATGGTGCGGGGGGGGCTACTTCAGGTGTGCAAACAAGAATAAGAGACAAAATCAGTGAGTGTACACAGTCTGGCAAAGCCTCACCTCATGGCACGGGGGGGGCTACTTCAGGCGTGCAAACAAGAATGAGAGACACAATCAGTGAGTGTACACAGTCTGGCGAAGCCTCGCCTCATGGTGCAGGGGCTACTTCAGGTGTGCAAACAAAAATGAGAGACACAATCAGTGAGTGTACACAGTCTGGCAAAGCCTCACCTCATGGTGCGGGGGGGCTACTTCAGGTGTGCAAACAAGAATAAGAGACAAAATCAGTGACTGTACACAGTCTGGCAAAGCCTCATCTCATGGTGCGGGGGGGGGGCTACTTCAGGTGTGCAAACAAGAATAAGAGACAAAATCAGTGAGTGTACACAGTCTGGCAAAGCCTCACCTCATGGTGCAGGGGCTACTTCAGGTGTACAAACAAGAATAAGAGACAAAATCAGTGAGTGTACACAGTCTGGCAAAGCCTCACCTCATGGCACGGGCGGGGGGGAACTACTTCAGGTGTGCAAACAAGAATGAGAGACACAATCAGTGAGTGTACACAGTCTGGCGAAGCCTCGCCTCATGGTGCAGGGGCTACTTCAGGTGTGCAAACAAAAATGAGAGACACAAT
Organism: Ambystoma mexicanum; assembly: GCF_040938575.1. NCBI lineage: Eukaryota > Metazoa > Chordata > Amphibia > Caudata > Ambystomatidae > Ambystoma > Ambystoma mexicanum. Next base: position 48,920,153 of record NC_090932.1, on the reverse strand, counting down.
CAGTGACTGTACACAGTCTGGAAAAGCCTCGCCTCATGGTGCAGGGGCCTACTTCAGGTGTGCAAACAAGAATGAGAGACACAATCAGTGAGTTTACAGTCTGGCAAAGTCTCTCCTCGTGGTGCAGGGGCTACTTCAGGCGTGCAAACAAGAATTGGAGACCCAATCATTAAATGTACACAGTCTGGGTCCAAGGGAGTCAGATCAGAGAGGGGAACTGTGAGACTGTAGTCCGTCCCGCGCAGACCGGGAAAGCATCACCATGGAAGTTGGGGGGCTATGTTGGTTACACCAGCCGTTGGCGACCAGACACAGTGAGGTAAAGTGCAGCAGGAGTGGTGACAGTAGCACACCTGCTGTAATGTACCAGTGAGTGTAGAACATCGGACAGTCCCTAGTTAACCACTGGGTTGTAGACTTGAAGGTGTGAAAGATTAGCTTTGGTTATACGGGCTGTAGGGTCAACAACACACAAGGAGCAATTTCCAGTATGCGGCAGAGGGTAAAGGGGAAAAAGTTAGGTGGCTAGAGTGAGCCGGCATAGATAGGCGAGTCGGAGGTGTTGCCCTCCTTACCTTACATGGCAGTGGCTGTCACTGTGAAGGGCGTCGCATCTGATAGTACCTTCATGATGTTGAAAGGTGTAGTCGAAGTGCTTAAATCACCAAATATGAGCTGAGGCGGAATTTGCTCTGAGGCGCTGTACGCGCCCTAACGTTGGCCTTCGACAGTGGACTCTGGTGGCATCGCCTGCTGGTTTAGCGGTGGGGGGGGGGCTTCGTCCAGGGTAAACCAATCCGTACTGCGAGCCTGCCCACAATGAAGAGATGTGGCGGTCATCTTGACATGCGCTCCAGCTCCGTTGTAGTGATGGAAGGAGTCCCCTCATTGTAGATTGTGGCATCCACGGTAGTCTGGTAGGACGCAGGGCCGGCACAATTGTTGGTCTTTGTAGATGGAGACGAGCCCAGAGAGGCTGCTGCCTTTTCTGTTGGCCTTCAATGGTGGACTCTGCCGGCCTCTCCTCCCGTTTTAGGGGTAGAGGGAGGCTTGGCCCAAGGTAAACCTTGAGAATGTGGGGTTTTCCTGGTAGACCATTGCCTCCGTACTGGCCCAGTGCCAGATCAGAAACCCATGGCATCCATACTGGCCTGGTGCATGGCCAGAAGCCTCATTGCATTTGTACTGATGAAGCCCCATTGCACCATACTGGTGCATGATCAGAAGCCTATTTGTATCCATACTGATCTGGTGCATGATCAGAAGCCTAATTGTATCCATACTGATCTGGTGCATGATCAGAAGCCCCATAGCATCCTTGAGGACCTGGTGCATGACCAGAAGTCACATTGCATTCATACTGCCCCAGTGCATCATCACTAGCCCCATTGCATTCGTACTGCCCCAGTGCATCATCACTAGCCCCATTGCATTCATACTGCCCCAGTGCATCATCAGTAGCCCCATTGCATTCATACTGCCCCAGTGCATCATCAGTAGCCCCATTGCATTCATACTGCCCGAGTGCATCATCACTAGCCCCATTGCATTCATACTGCCCCAGTGCATCATCACTAGCCCCATTGCATTCATACTGCCCCAGTGCATCATCAGTAGCCCCATTGCATTCATACTGCCCCAGTGCATCATCAGTAGCCCCATTGCATTCATACTGCCCCAGTGCATCATCAGTAGCCCCATTGCATTCATACTGCTCCAGTGCACCATCAGTAGCCACATTGCATTCATACTGCCCCAGTGCATCATCAGTAGCCACATTGCATTCATGCTGGCCTGGCGCATGATCGGAAGCCTCATTGCATCCATACTGACGAAGGCCCAGTGCACCATGCTGGTGCATGATCAGAAGCCCCACAGCTGTTGGGCATTGTAGTTGGAGATGAGCAAAGATAGGCTGCAGCCTTTTCCATTGGCCTTCAACGGTGAACTCTGCCGGCCTCACCTGCCAATTTAGGGGTGAGGTGGAGGCTTGGCCCAGGGTAAACCAATCAATGCTGGGAGGCGGGGTAGCTGAGCGAACCGCACGACAAGGCAGCCCGCAATGAAGCGACGCGGCGGCCATCTTTACACAGGGCTCCAGCGCCATTGTAGTGATGGGAGGAGTCACCTCATTGCAGACTGCGGCATCCACGGTAGTCTTGTAGGATGCAGGGCCGGCGCAGCTGTTGGGCATTGTAGATGGAGATGCGCCCAGACAGGCTGCAGTGTTTTCGGTTGTCCTTCAACGGTGGACACCTATATGCAGTGCTAGAAGGTTTGCATTGTACAAGGAGGGCTAGAAGTCCAACAATGTAAAGAAACAAACCGGACTAGGGGGTGCTGCACCCACGTAACCTGGGTTTAGTTGGGAGCTATGTTTTCCTTGTCTCACTTTGCACTCTCTAATTCTTTCTCTCGTTCCTTTCCTCCCACTGCACCTGCGTGTTTTTCCATTCTCTTCCTTTATGTCTATCCATCACTCCCTCTGTCTCTGCTTCTGTCTGTCTCCCCTCTGCCCCTCCCTCTGACTGTCGTATTCACCTGTTATATCTCTGAGGAGATATATCATGTAAGCGTGTGGAATTTGGAATGTGGGGTGCTAGCCCCCAGTCCCAACAGTTCCAACATCAGTTTAGCCCCGGGTCTTTTCCAGACCTAGCAACTCCCCTGCTTACTGGCCCAGCTCCCTTGTCGGCCTTGGCTCCTTTGCCATCCTCCACTACCCCCCTGGCCCTCTTGCCACCGTCTGGGGGATCCACTGACCCTGTGCCCCCGAGGAAGGTCCTCAAAGATGGCAAGTTGCTCCACATTGCCACTCTCACCACCCGCTCTGCCGTCAAACACTCTTCTGACATCTGCAATCTCCTCAAACGCATGGATCTTGATGTGCCTGCCATCACAGAGACCTGGTTCAAGGATAGCTCCGTCATGACCTTTAACATTCTCCTCCCCGAAGGCTACAACATCCTCTCTGCACCCAGGCCTAAGAAGACAGGTAGGGGAGTGGTGCTTATCTTCCCAGAATGGATACCTGTGTCCATCATCCCTACTTAGGCCTACTCCTCCTTCAAGTGCCTACTTTTCAGACTCTCACTGTCCCCAAAATCTTCTCTCCTTATGCCCACCTTCTATCGGCCACCTGGTCAGTTCCCTCTCTTCCTCTGTGAATGGGCTGGCCTGGCCTCCTCTCTACTTTCCTCCTCCTCTCAGCTCCTCCTGATGGGTGATCTTAACATCCATCTGGACTCTCCTGACTCATCTGGTCCTTTCTGTAACCTTTGCAACTCTCTCGCCCTTTATATCCTTCCCTCTGGCCATGCACACACCATGGCCAACACCTTGGATACTCTCATCTCTACTGACATCCCCCTCTCTATCCCTCTCACTACCGCCCTCTCTTGGACTGACAACTCACTTCTTTCAACACACCCAAAGCTCTCCTCTCCTCTTGCAGCAATACATACGGCACAGCCACTTGGTTTCAAAGTCACCAGACCCATAAAAAAGTGACAGTGGCTGCTTTTGCCTCCTCCTACTCTCCTCCACCCATTCCTTCGGCTGACTCTCACCATGACACAGCCCTCGCTAACCTCAATCTTGCTATCTCAAACACTCTTGACATTCTTGCCCCTGCCATGAGGGTCCGACTGAAGCCTTCCAAAAAGTGCAACTCTTGGTACGACTCCGACCTGGCTGCCCTTAAATGCAAGTGTAGGGCAGCTGAGCAGAAATGGAACGTGTTGTATGAATTATCTGACAAACTGGCTTGCCACTTCCTTCAAAGGCTTTATCGACTCTGGATCCGCACCAAGAAAAGAGTCTTTATTCAAGCCTGCATCTCTGCGGCATCAAACAACACGGCCAAACTTTTCAAAGTCTGCAAAGAACTGCCCACTTATGCAGCAGCCTCCTCTTCTGTCACACCAACCAAGGACCTTTGCTCGGCCCTGGCGGCACACTTCACCACAAAAACCCTACACATCCTTTCCACTCTCTCTTCCACACCACAGCATACACCAACACCGGAGCCTCCCTTGGCCCCCCTCCTCTTACCCTCTCTTCTCATTCGGCCGTCACACCAGATGAGGTCACCAGACAAGTCTGATCTATGAAGGCTTCATTCCAACAGGTGGACCTCTGCCCCTCCAAAACCATTAAAGACAATATCGACTCCCTCGCCGCAGCCTTAGCTGATCTCTGCAAACTCACCTTTTCCACTGGAGCTATCCCAACTACCATGAAGCACTTCCTTGTGCACCCTCTAATCAAAAAGCCCTCTGCTGACTGTCAATCTCTCAACCTGTGGTGTTCCTCAGGGATCTAACATATCCCCCTGGTTCTTGAACATCTTTATGGCTGTCCTGGCATCACATCTAAGTTCCGGTGCTACACGGATGACACTCATCTATCTTTCAGGCTACCCTCAGCTGCCTCCTCCTTCTCGCTCATATCTGATTGTCCGCTATTCAGTCTTGGTGTGCTGCAAACAACCTCTGCCTCAATGCCACTAAAACCAAGATCGTTTGCATTGGGACTCCTGCTCCGGCTTTCCCACTTTCGCTCTGGGGTCCGGCCTCCCTTGGCCCTGCGCCTGAACCCACCTGCGTAGCAAAAAACCTTGTGGTCATCTTCAAGTCCGCTCTCTCCTTCTCCTCTAACATTTCAGACATCTCTAAAAAGTCTAACTATCAGCTACACCTCCTCAGAGGTACTCTTTCTTTTCTCACTTCCCCCCAGTGGCTCACTGTCTCCAGAACCCTGCTTCTCTCCAGGCTGCACTATTGCAACAGCCTCTTCCTGAACCTCACTTCTTCTGCCTTGCACCCTCTGCAACTCATCCAGAACATAGCCACGAGACTTCACCTTGGCCTCAAACCCAGGGACTGCATCTCTCTGGCGCTGAAATCCCTTCACTGGCTCCCCATGGTTGCAAGGATCAAATTCAAGACCCTTTGCATTGTTCACAAGGCTTTTTGGGGCCTGCGACCTACCTACCTGCAACGCTGTCTACCTAAATACTGTCCTTCAGGAGCCCGCCGCTCCTCTACCTCCAACCTTCTGCAAGTGAGCAAGTTTTCCAAGCAGAGATTCAGAGGGAGATCCTTATCCTCAGCAGGTGCCTTCTTCTGTAATAGCCTCACTGCCGCCCTCCTCTTCCTTACAGCATCCTGACTGGCCGCCGAGTGTACCTCAGAGTCTCACTGGTCCCCGGTACCCCCGCCAGTCCTCCCTCACACTTGCCTCAGGGCCCTACACCCTAACCACACTCAATGCACTTGAGAAATTAACCCCAGAGAATGGCTCTCTCTGCACTTACCCCAGTCTCAACTGACTGGGCGCACTTGATCCTCCCCCTCCCTGGGACCCTCTGTGCACATGCTCGATCCGCACGCACAGTGCCTGAGGATCGTCTGTCTGTTCTCCCCTGTCTTCACTCCTAAATTGCACTGTTAAAACTGCAGAATCTCCAACAAGCCTATTTTCTGTCTCCCAAACTATTAAATGTAAATTTGACGTACTTACTCTGCCTGTGCAGACTATTATCGTCTCAGAATTTCAAGGGCTCTGAGCAACTGTTTGTTTTTTCCCCGTGCTACCACCCTCCTTGCGTGCTTTGAAACACTTGCCTGTGTATAGGTGCTATATAAATAAACAACACCATACCTTACCATACACAAGAGTGCTTGAGGAGTTGCAGATTTCAGCCAAGTCTGGAGCGGGAGAGGCAATGTTGCCCTTGATGGTTCTGGAGGAGCAGTGGAGCACCTTCCTAGATGAGACTTTCACACAGCAGACAGTCTCTAGAGATCTCATCTGGAACAATGGGAGAGAAAGAGGACAGTATGTGGGGACAGGGAGAGGCAAGGGAGCGAGAGAGGGCATGCAGGGTGGAGAGGGGGAGCGGAATACAGAGAGGACAGGATGCCCAACGTTCTGGGGAAGTGGGTGGCCAGTGCAGAGCAGAGGGCCTGGGACGGTGAGGGGAAGAGGAGACTAAACCAACCTCTCCCCCATTCCCCACTTACATTCACCATGTGCACATGCATTGGCGATGACCAACCTGACCACTTCTCTTGACCGATGGTATAACCTGCATTTCATCTAAGCAGATGGGTCATGGCAGTGGTGATGTTGAGGTATGCTCATTGTCCTCCCGGAGGACCACCAGCACAGCATTGGTGGTCTGCACGTCTATGCGATATGTTGATAGATTCCGCAGGGGTGTCGTTTTGGTGGTGTCATTTTGCTGTTGTCTTCCCTCATGTTCATCTTCCTATAACGGCCCGGACCGTTCGCAAGTAATGTGTCTTGTAGTTTATGACGCCACCTCCGTGGTGTGTGCTTTTGTGTTTGTGTGTGTGCATCTTTATGTGGTTTGCATGGTGCGCCCTGTTGTGATTCACACCCTGGTTTTTAATAGTGCCCATTTTGTATGCTAGATTTGTTTGCTTCAGCTGTGGCCTGTGTACTTGAAATTGACCTATATGAGTCATTGACCACATTCTGCGCGTCTTCTTTTCACGTGGGCTATTGAGTGCACACAGAGCTGCACTGATTTTGTGTTAATTGTGGTTGCCCAGGTTTTCGAAACTATTGTGTACTCTGAGTAAGGGTGCTTGTCCCCAACTCTATCTGGATTTAACCCCTATCAGCGTCATTTTCTAAAATGCCTAAATTGCATGATCACCACTGCCAACAGGTGTTCTCCTGTCTCCATTCAGTTTGGTCACTTCTGCGCAATTTGCCTTGTTTGCACTACAAAATGGCAAGAATGTGTGTAAAATCTGGTTTAAAAAAAATAAGCTAATCCCCAATGTATCCATAGAGCTAAGAAGTGTAAATGGCTGTTGCCATTGATGTGTGGTGGGAGCCATTCACAGTGGATTCCCTGGCAATCTGCATCCTGCTCCACAGCAGGCAGGTTCCAGGGGTATCCCTGGGCCTCCCACCAGCATGAACATTTTTGGAGAAAAACATTTGGTTCTAGTGGGCGGCGTGGGAAAGGAAATCAGAAATGGTAATACCGCGCTCATTGAGACGTTGTCAAATGCCAGCTCTGTCACTGCTCTTGACATTCTTCTTCCTGACAGCTGCAGGAACCACTCTAAATTCAGGCCTAACCGGCCTGGAGGTGGCATGGCCTTTGTCTTCACTGAATGGATCCCTGCTCCTATCATACCCATTCAATCCTACTCCTCCATTGAATGCCTTGTCTGCAAGCTTTGCATCTCCCCTACCCTATCGATCACTCTCGCTAGCATCTATAGAACCCCTGTGCCGGTCTCCCTCTTCCTATCGGAGTGGGCCGGCATCTCCTCCTCTCTCCAGACCTCTACTTCTAAGCGTCTCCTCCTCGGAGACTTCAACAATCATCTTGATTCCCCCGCTGCAGCTCTCCCCTTCTGCAACCACTGCGATTCCTTCTCCCTCACCATTCTTCCCTCCTGTCTGACCCACTCAGGTTATACTCTCTCAGGTGGGGCATACTCTCTCTGCGCTCCTCTCGGTCGGCCTCTCTCTTTCTAACCCTCTCAGTACACCTGTCTCTTGGTCCGATCACTCTCTTCTCTCCTCCCACATGGAGGTCATGGGCTCCCTGGCAAAGCCTCTATCTGCACTGTCAGCCTCCTTCTCTGTCTTCCGACCTATGAAATAAGTGTCAGTTGCTGCCTTTGCTGTCTCTTTCATCCCTCCCCTTACTCCTTCTTTTGACTCTCACTCTGACTCAGCCCTTGCTAACCTTAACCTCTCAATTTCCAACACCCTTGACATCCTTGCTGCATGAGGATCTGCATGAAGCCTGCCTCCAAAAGCAACAGATTCTATGATTACGACCTAGCCTTGTTGAAAAGCAAGTGGCAAGTGTAGACTTGCTGAACGGAAATGGCTTACTTCTCAAACATCCTCTGACAAACTGGCCTGCCGCCTGCTCCAAAGGCATTACAGACTCTCCATCTGGTCCAAGAAGCAGACCCACATCAAACCCGCATCTTGGGTGCCACCAATAAAACAGTCAAACTTTTCAAAATCTGCAAGGAACCTGGGAATCCTACTGTAGTCTACTTCTCCTCTTCCTTCCCAGGACCTCTGACAGCATTGGCCTCCCACTTCACAACAAAAACTCAGGAAATCCTGTCCTCACTCTCCTCCTCACTCCCTTCTTCACTTATCTCTGTCCTGCCTTGCCCCCCTCTCTCTCTTCCCTCCTTCTCTCCCCCTTCTCACCCATAGCACCTGATGAGGTCACCAAGACAGTCTGCCCTATGAAAGTCTCCTCCAAACAGGTGCTTCCCTGCTCATTGAGAACTATCACAGACAATATTGCTGCCCTCGCTCCATCTCTGGCTTAGTTCTGCAACCACTCTTTAGCCTCTGGCTCCTTCCCCCAACCTCTCAAGCACTCCCTTGTGCATCCCCTCTTAAAAAGCCATCTGCTGTCTCTTCCTGCCCGGCTAACTACCGCCCTATTTCCACTTCCCCCGTCTAGGGCAAACTATTAGAGAAGTTGGCCCTCTCCCAACTAACCCACAACACTGACAATGTTGGCCGCCTCCATGACCACCAGTCTGGCTTCAGAGCAGCCTGAGGCACAGAAACTGCTCTACTGAACACCCGTGATGACCTGCGCACCAACCTCCACTCTTGCTCTCCCTCTGTTCTCATCCTCCTTGATTTGTCCTCTGACTTCGACACTGTCAATCATGCCACCCTCTTAAATAGCCTCTGCGATAGTCTGGGTTTCACGGACTGGGCACTGGTCCAGTTGACCTCTTTCCTTTCGTACCGACCCTCCTGGGTTAAAATGGGCCCTTTTGTCTCCCCTACCTCACTCTCTACCTGCGGCATCCCGCAAGGCTCTATCCTCTAGCTGTGGCTTTTCAGCATTTACCTCGCCCCTATTGCTCACTTCATCTCCACCTTCTCTCCTCATTTCCAGTGTAATGCTGATGACACACAGCTTTCCTTTGAGCTCCCCTCCTCTACCACCCCTCCTTCCTCTCTCATTCCTGATTGGCTGACTGCTATTCAGGCATGCTGTGCTGCGAATGATCTCTGTCTTAATGCCAGTAAGACCAGGATCCTTCTCATTGAAATGCCTGCCCCCTCATTTCCCCCTAATCTCTGGCTGCCCTCCTTGAGCCCCCTCTCCTCACCCTATTGGGCGGCACAAAACTCCTCTGGCTCCTTCTCACCACATATCGCAGACCTTGCCAAGAAGGCCCACCTTCAGCTCTACCTCCTCAGAGGCATTCCCCCCTTTTCTCACCTCAATGTCTCCAGAGCTCTAGGTCTCTCTAGGTTTGACCATTGTAACAGCTTCTTCCTAAATGTGCACCTCTCCTCCCGCCGCCCTCTCCAACTAATCCAGAATAGGACTGCCAGACTTAAACCCGGGGATTGCATCTCTCCAGCCCTAAAATCGCTGCACTGGCTCTCGGTAGCTGCAAGGATCAAATTCAAGACCCTCTACATCATCCACAAGGCTTTCTGGAACCTGGGACCATGCTATATACAATTCATGTCCGCCCCAAAGGTCTTCAGAAGCGGCCTCATCCCTAATATTCTCTACCGGGTTCGACGTCTTAACATTATTTTGGTTACGTCTTCATCAGGAGATGACAGAATAACTTTCTAAAAAGAGAAACAACAAGGCATTGGTTTCCTATAGGGATGGTATAGATACCTTAATACTATCTGCATATAAAACATAATTTCACAACAATCACGATGTTAGGATAAAAACCTGCTCCCACCCCAAATCTGTGTATTTGAAGTGGACCCTGGATGTCTGACGGGAAGTGCAACCGTCCAAAAATTTGTGTCTCAGCACAAACTGGCAATAGATCATGGCATACAGAGTTGACTGAATTAAACATTATGTTGGCCCATAGTTACAGAAGTCAGATAGATAATTAGTGGTAGGATAAGCATAAATGAGAACTCACAGTTGCCATAGGCCATATATATTACTATGGGTGAAAGAAACATTTTAACCTATTTCTAAGCTACAAACTAACCTTTGTACAGGCAGTCAGAAGCACATCTTTGCTTCTAATGTAACAAGCTGGAATAGCCGTCATAGAACTGGCAGCGTCCAGATAAAAACGTCCTGCGTGGCGGATTATTAGGCTTGGAACTTCAATCTATAAAGAAATGTTATGCTATTAGGAACCTCTGCCCTAACTAAGAAACCAAAGTCAAAGTCCAAATGACCCAATCATCTATGATTCGTCTTACCCAGATGGTCCAGATATTGAAGAGGTATAAGAAGTGATGACACTCTTCTTAACAAAGTTTGTCCGTCCCAATGAATCAATCAAAAAGGCCTCTAGATGGACCCCATCTCTGAATGGAAAAAGAAGAGAGTCCAATCAGCACTTTTTTATCGTTCAACGAATTCAAAGAAAAATCCCGGCAAGAAACCATTGTCAATAACTAATAGGATTTTGTCAAGCGTTAGATGTCATTTCACGACACATAGTTAGATGACAGTATGTTAAAATAGGAGAAACAAACTACGGTCATACGAAAAACTAAAAACTAAAAGCATTAAAGGTGCTACGGCATTCTGGGCAGAGTCATAATAGCTCAAGCAGACTGAGTGACATTTTACCTGCAGCCGGGCACCAAGCGGACTTGATCCAAGACAGAAGACAAGGTAAACTTTGATGACATCACCAATGTATACGCATATATATATATATATATATATATATATATATATCACAGATGATATAAATCTTTTCTTGTAATGGCTTCGTCATTGAGCGAACTCCTAAGCCATAGGCCATTGTCAAAGAAAGACCAAACATAGTGTAGCCTGGCACACTGGGTTTCAGTTACCCAACAAGTTACCTTCCTGACTGAAATGTAACCCAAGGCATAAGGATAGTACTCTCTTTCCCCCACTAATCCATACTAAAACACTCCATACACCTGCAAATATACCACGCATAAACCAACTATGCCACACACAACCATAACCCCCCACACTGACACAAAACAGCAAAGCTCTGTACCTCGTCCAATAACTCAAACAATCGCAACACAGCCTACGCATCCTTGCGCCGCGGGCACACAAGGCAACCCCGATAGACGCAAACGCCTTGCACGCCCACAAGAACACGTAGAAGCAAACCCAGAACCCCCCCTCCATACTGACACGAAACAGCAAAGTTCTGTACCTCGTCCAATAACTCAAACAATCGCGACACAGCCTACGCATCCTTGCGCCGCGGGCACACAAGGCAACCCAGATAGACGCAAACGCCTTGCACGCCCACAAGAACACGTAGAAGCAAACCCATAATCCCCGCTCCATATTGACACGAAACAGCGAAGTTCTGTACCTCGTCCAATAACTCAAACAATCTTGACACAGCCTATGCATCCTTGCGCCGCAGGCACACAAGGCATACCCTATTGACGCAAACGCCTTGCACGCCCGCAAGACCACATAGAAGCAAACCCATACATAGTGGCCAGTAGTTCCAAACTGGAACTGCCAACACCATAGCAAAAGCACATGTGTGCTCTCCCTCTCTTCCCACCAGCAAACCCACCCCTCTCGTATTTTCAGGTTCACCAGAGCACCTGGAGACCATGCCATTAACAGCAGCGTGCGGTTCATGCATGCCTATAAGCCATTCCCTCACCCTCAAGGAGTGGGTGGGCTACTGGGTAGAACTGTGAGTACTGAAAAGTGCACTCTTTCTGCTGGGGGTTCACTATAGTCCCCTCCAACCATGATGCATTATGGGCGATCAAACTTTCTTGTGCATTGCTAAAGAGTGAGCCAGAGTGAATTCTGGGATAGGTAGCATGTTTGCCAGTATCTGCATCTGTGCTTCAGCAAAGGGTAGAATAGTGTGGCAGCTCAGACCTGGAAAGCCCAGGTTATTTCTCACAAGAAGGATGTATCAATAATCAAAGTAATTTAACATGGTCAAAATAAAAACACCACTTCTCTCACAATGCATGAATGTGTACAGTGCCCTGTGCTGGTGTGATTAAAGAACTCTAAATGGAAAATGCAGTTTATATTTGCAACAATGCACTCTGCCAGTCTTCATGAAGACTCTCGATAGGCAAATAGACATTTCAGCACTACACCCCCCGACCCCCCAATTCATGGTGCTGGTCACCTACCAGGAAGACCTGGAAACGGAGTATGGAGTGCAGTTTTGAACCTTCCTGATACTCTGATGCTGGTATAGTGCTACCAAAAATATACTTCTCCCTCTTAGCGCAGTACTGATCCACCATACTGCGATGGACCACCATATACACTGTCAAACTTTCCAGTGCTGTCAGACTGGATACCATACAGCCAGGAAATACATCCCACAGGAAGCCGCCTACTGTAGTACTCGGAAACATATAGGTGGATCCTGTACTCCTAAAGCCTTCCAGAACCAGGTTGAAGCAGTACCCATTTCAATCCTTACACCGGGTGGAAGGAAACCCCATCACTGCCAGCAGTCAGCTTTTTGAGGGTCTGTTTTACCATAGCTGGACCCAGGGGCGTTGCTAGGGGGGGCTAAGGGGGCTATAGCCCCTGATCTTTTGGTTGTAGCCCCGGATAGAATCTCAGGAGCTACAGCCAAAAGACTAGCTAGCCCCCAGTCCCAACAGTTCCGACATCAGCGTAGCCCCGGGTCTTTTCCAGACCTAGCAACTCTCCTGGCTGGACCCTTGCAGCATGGCAACTGCAGCCCTCTTTTCCAGAAGTGCCCGTTGATTTCAAGTCTAGGACGTGGTATTTCTATTCCTTTTCTTCGGAAACTGTTTGAGGCAATGCTATCTTCAGAAGCCGGTGCACTGGCTGCTGCACTCTAGGAGGGTTTCAGAAGCTGCTCTTGGACTCATTTAATTTCATTTCGTTTCGTCATTCGTATAGCACCTTTCACCATGGGTATGGTCCCAACACGCTGTAGGTTGATCGCCCTTGGAGGGACCGAAGTAAGGAACACTTAGGAGGTGCTAGTATGCATGTGTGCATCATGGCCATTAAAGGGTAGGGGCACTTGGCTGAGTTCCGCTAGCCACCCATGTCTAATTGACATGTGTATGGGCCGAGAGAGGTGCACTAGGGAAATAAGCGGTGGAGGTGTGGAAAAGGATAGTTATGTGTGTAGCTAAAGTTCACATTTTTTGTCATGAAAGGAAGCTCCGTTCTTATGGGAGAAGTGTTGTACAAAGTGTCATCGAAGCGCAGAGTGCGAGAGGAGAAATGCATTGCTTATCATCAAGTGAAAGCTTAGAAATGGTACATTGGGCAAATCCTGAAAGCTTTGGGTTGATATATTATGGTGGGTGCGTGCATCCAGCTATCGGTAAGTGGCTACATGCACTGAACACCAGCCGACATTCCAAAAGAAGTCCTTCTTTACACACACACAACAATTATAGTTGCGGATGTTCCCATTATAGGGGCTGATTCATGGAATTTGTGCGCCGAAAAACGGGGATTTGTGCGCCATTCTGCCCGCAAATCCCTGTTTAACAAATGGGGATTTGCGGGCAGAATGGCGCTCAAATCCCCATTTTTCAGCGCACAAAAACCATGGTTCAGCCCCTTAATATCTTGCAGTGTAATCTAATTACATTTGTAATTTAGAGCGTGGTTCAAAAGGTTGTTTGTAAATGGAAGCAACAATAGTTTGGCAACGTGCCAAGTATGTGCATCCCAGTTTGCGGAGGATTTTGATTGTTATCACCAAGAAATTATAGCCGCCCCCCCCCCCCCCAGGCAGCACTCCAGGTGTGTTTTTTGCTGTCCAGAAACTGCATCGTTTGGCACCATGCTTAACAACTCCTGGTGTGTCCTTGTCATCAGGTGGGGAATTGCGATCAGGTGTCGAACTGCCCCTCGTTCCTTTGCATTCCGGATCAACGAAAATTAAACGCATCAGAATGTCAATTAAAACTAGGAGTTTCTAAAACACTCACTCCTGCCAAGAGATAAGGTAATGTCAGTCAAATTAACTTTATTCGGACACAACAAAGATATCCATCAAAGTACATTACACAAATATCAGCATGACAATATGATCAGACAATAATCGACCTATAAACCATCACACATTAAAACGCACATCAGGTATGAGATATGATATGATATATGACTCAGCCAATGCAGGCCAGCGAGCAAGGTCCAAGCTGCCAACGGAGAGTTTGCTGATGACAGATAAAGAAGTGCTGGCCTGCAGTGCCTGAAGCCCCTTTGGTTTAACAGAGTTGTATTCCTACCATTGGACAGAAGTACATAGAGTCTTCTATGTATTCTTATGTAGTGTAAGGTAGTGCTGTGAAGGATACCTGTTATTAAAAACCTACTGAGTGGTTCTCTGTGGCATGGACTGGCAACATAACTAGGGAACCGCAGAACAGAAGTGCTCTTGAATTTTTCCATGTCAATCATCTCGCCTAATCTCTTTGCAGTCTCCCTACATATAATTGTAGAGTAGTTAAGTAGGTAGGTTTAAGTATGGGTAAGGCACATGCATCTCACCACTGCAGGGTCATCCCGGTGCAGAGCATCTTGGTAACATCAACACCTTATAAGACCTTATCTGTCCAGGAAGCTCCACTTGGCCTTACCTAGGGAACATGGATGTTTTATAAGACCTTATCTGCCAGGAAGCTCCACCCGGCCTCACCTAAGGAACATGGATGTTTTATAAGACCTTATCTGCCCAGGAAGCTCCACCTGGCCTTACCTAGGGAACATGAAGGTTTTATAAGACCTCATCTGTCCAGGAAGCTCCACCTGGCCTTACCTAGGGAACATGGATGTTTTATAAGACCTTATCTGCCCAGGAAGCTCCACCTGGCCTTACCTAGGGAACATGGAGGTTTTATAAGACCTTATCTGCCCCGGAAGCTCCAACTGGCCTTACCTGTGGAACATGGAGGTTTTATAAGACCAGATCTGTCCAGGAAGCTCCATCTGGCCTTACCTATGGAACATGGAGGTTTTATAAGACCTTATCTGCCCCGGAAGCTCCAACTGGCCTCACCTAGGGAACATGAAGGTTTTATAAGACCTTATCTGCCCCGTAAGCTCCAACTAGCCTCACCTAGGGAACATAGAGGTTTCATAAAACCTTATCTGCCCAGGAAGCTCCACCTGGCCTTACCTAGGGAACATGGAGGTTTTATAACACCTTATCTGTCCAGGAAGCGCCATCTGCCCTTACCTAGGGAACATGGAGGTTTTATAAGACCAGATCTGTCCAGGAAGCTCCATCTGGCCTTACCTATGGAACATGGAGGTTTTATAAGACCTTATCTTCCCCGGAAGCTCCAACTGGCCTCACCTAGGGAACATGAAGGTTTGATAAAACCTTATCTGCCCCGGAAGCTCCAACTAGCCTCACCTAGGGAACATAGAGGTTTCATAAAACCTTATCTGCCCAGGAAGCTCCACCTGGCCTTACCTAGGGGACATGGAGGTTTTATAACACATTATCTGCCCAGGAAGCGTCATCTGGCCATACTGAGGGAGCGTGGAGGTTTTATAAGACCTTATCTGTCCAGGAAGCGCCATCTGCCCTTACCTAGGGAACATGGAGGTTTTATAAGACAGATCTGTCCAGGAAGCTCCATCTGGCCTTACCTATGGAACATGGAGGTTTTATAACATCTTATCTGCCCAGGAAGCACCATCCGGCTTACCATATCTGCCCAGGAAGCTCCACCTGGCCTTACCTAGGGAACATGGAGGTTTTATAAGACCAGATCTGTCCAGGAAGCTCCATCTGGCCTTACCTATGGAACATGGAGGTTTTATAAGACCTTATCTGCCCCGGAAGCTCCAACTGGCCTCACCTAGGGAACATAGAGGTTTCAGAAGACCTTATCTGCCCAGGAAGCTCCACCTGGCCTTACCTAGGGGACATGGAGGTTTTATAACACCATATCTGTCCAGGAAGCGCCATCTGGCCTTACTGAGGGAGCATGGAGGTTTTATAAGACCTTATCTGTCCAGGAAGCGCCATCTGCCCTTACCTAGGGAACATGGAGGTTTTATAAGACCAGATCTGTCCAGGAAGCTCCATCTGGCCTTACCTATGGAACATGGAGGTTTTATAACACCTTATCTGCCCAGGAAGCACCATCCGGCCTACCATATCTGCCCGGGAAGCTCCATCTGGCCTTACCTATGGAACAAGGAGGTTTTATAACACCTTATCTGCACAGGAAGCGCCATCCGGCCTACCATATCTGCCTGGGAAGCTCCATCTGGCCTTATATATGGAACATGGAGGTTTTATAAGACCTTATCTGCCCAGGAAGCTCCACCTGGCCTTACCTATGGAACATGGAGGTTTTATAAGACCTTATCTGCCCAGGAAGCTCCACCTGGCCTTACCTAGGGGACATGGAGGTTTTATAAGACCTTATCTGCCCAGGAAGCTCCACCTGGCCTTACCTAGGGGACATGGAGGTTTTATAAGACCTTATCTTCCCAGGAAGCTCCACCTGGCCTTACCTACGGAACATGGAGGTTTTATGAGACCAGATCTGTCCAGGAAGCTCCATCTGGCCTTACCTATGGAACATGGAGGTTTTATGACACCTTATCTGCCCAGGAAGCGCCATCCGGCCTACCATATCTGCCCGGGAAGCTCCATCTGGACTCACCTTTGGAACATGGAGGTTTTATAACACCTTATCTGCCCAGGAAGCGCCATCCAGCCTACCATATCTGCCCGGGAAGGTCCATCTGGCCTTCCCTATGGAACATGGAGGTTTTTTAACACCTTATCTGCCCAGGAAGCGCCATCCGGCCTACCATATCTGCCCAGGAAACTCCATCTGGCCTTACCTATGGAACATGGAGGTTTTATAACACCTTATCTGCCCAGGATGCTCCACCTGATCTCACCTAGGGAACATGGAGGTTTTATAAGACCTTATCTGTCCAGGAAGCGCCATCCGGCCTACCATATCTGCCCGGGAAGCTCCATCTGCCCTTACCTATGGAACATGAAGGTTTTATAAGACCTTATCTGCCCAGGAAGCTCACCTGGCCTTACCTAGGGAACATGGAGGTTTTATAAGACCTTATCTGCACAGGAAGCTCTACCTGGCCTTACCTAGGGGACATGGAGTTTTTATAAGACCTTATCTGTCCAGGAAGCTCCATCTGGCCTTACCTGTGGAACATGGAGGTTTTATAACACCATATCTGTTCAGGAAGCGCCACCTGCCTTACCGAGAGAGCATGGAGGTTTTATAAGACCTTGTCTGTCCAGGAAGCGCCATCTGTCCTTACCTAGGGAACATGAAGGTTTTATAAGACCAGATCTGTCCAAGAAGCTCCATCTGGCCTTTCCTATAGAACATGGAGGTTTTATAACACCTTATCTGCCCAGGAAGTGCCATCCGGCCTACCATATCTGCCCGGGAAGCTCCATCTGGCCTTACCTATGGAACATGGAGGTTTTATAACACCTTATCTGCCCAGGAAGCGTCATCCGGGTTACCATATCTGCCCCGGAAGCTCCAACTGGCCTCACCTAGGGAACATAGAGGTTTTATAAGACCTTATGTTCCCAGAAAGCTCCACCTGGCCTTACCTAGGCGACATGGAGTTTTTATAAGACCTTATCTGTCCAGGAAGCTCCATCTGGCCTTACCTGTGGAACATGGAGGTTTTATAACACCTTATCTGTCCAGGAAGCACCATCTGGCCTTACCGAGGGAACATGAAGGTTTTATAAGACCAGATCTGTCCAGGAAGCTCCATCTGGCCTTTCCTATGGAACATAGAGGTTTTATAACACCTTATCTGCCCAGGAAGTGCCATCCGGCCTACCACATCTGCCCAGGAAACTCCATCTGGCCTTACCTATGGAACATGGAGGTTTTATAACACCTTATCTGCCCAGGAAGCGCCATCCGGCCTACCATATCTGCCCGGGAAGCTCCATCTGGCCTTACCTATGGAACATGGAGGTTTTATAACAACGTATCTGCCCAGGAAGCGCCATCCGGCCTACCATATCTGCCCAGGAAGCTCCATCTGCCCTTACCTATGGAACATGGAGGTTTTATAAGACCATATCTGCCCAGGAAGCTCCACCTGGCCTTAGCTACGGAACATGGAGGTTTTATAAGACCTTATCTGCCCAGGAAGCTCCATCTGGCCTTACCTGTGGAACATGGAGGTTTTATAACACCTTATCTGTCCAGGAAGCG
The DNA here is from genome assembly GCF_040938575.1 of Ambystoma mexicanum. Classification (NCBI taxonomy): domain Eukaryota; kingdom Metazoa; phylum Chordata; class Amphibia; order Caudata; family Ambystomatidae; genus Ambystoma; species Ambystoma mexicanum. The sequence continues at coordinate 48,901,943 of NC_090932.1, read as the reverse complement.
ATATCTGGCCTTACCTAGGGAACATGGAGGTTTTATAAGACCAGATCTGTCCAGGAAGCTCCATCTGGCCTTACCTATGGAACATGGAGGTTTTATAACACCTTATCTGCCCAGGAAGCGCCATCCCGCCTACCATATCTGCCCGGGAAGCTCCATCTGGCCTTACCTTTGGAACATGGAGGTTTTATAACACCTTATCTGCCCAGGAAGCGCCATCCGGCCTACCATATCTGCCCGGGAAGGTCCATCTGGCCTTCCCTATGGAACATGGAGGTTTTATAACACCTTATCTGTCCAGGAAGCGCCATCCGGCCTACCATTCTCTGCCCAGGAAGCTCCATCTGGCCTTACCTATGGAACATGGAGGTTTTATAACACCTTATCTGCCCAGGATGCTCCACCTGGTCTCACCTAGGGAACATGGAGGTTTTATAAGACCTTATCTCTCCAGGAAGCGCCAGTCGGCCTACCATATCTAGCCGGGAAGCTCCATCTGGCCTTACCTATGGAACATGGAGGTTTTATAACACCTTATCTACCCAGGAAGCTCCATCTGGCCTACCATATTTGCCCGGGAAGCTCCATCTGGCCTTACCTATGGAACATGGAGGTTTTATAACACCTTATCTGCCCAGGAAGCGCCCTCTGGCCTACCATATCTGCCCGGGATGCTCCATCTGGCCTTACCTATGGAACATGGAGGTTTTATAACACCTTATCTGGCCAGGAAGCGCCATCTGGCCTACCATATCTGCCCGGGAAGCTCCATCTGGCCTTACCTATGGAACATGAAGGTTTTATAAGACCTTATCTGCCCAGGAAGCTCCACCTGGCCTTACCTAGGGAACATGGAGGTTTTATAAGACCTTATCTGCCCGGGAAGCTCCACCTGGCCTTACCTAGGGAACATGGAGGTTTTATAAGACCTTATCTGCCCAGGAAGCTCCACCTGGCCTTACCTAGGGGACATGGAGGTTTTATAAGACCTTATCTGTCCAGGAAGCTCTACCTGGCCTTACCTGTGGAACATGGAGGTTTTATAACACCTTATCTGTCCAGGAAGCTCCATCTGGCCTTACCGAGGGAGCATGGAGGTTTTATAAGACCATATCTGCCCGGGAAGCTCCATCTGGCCTTACCTATGGAACATGGAGGTTTTATAACACCTTATCTGCCCAGGAAGCGCCATCCGGGTTGCCATATCTGCCCCGGAAGCTCCAACTGGCCTCACCTAGGGAACATAGAGGTTTTATAAGACCTTATGTTCCCAGAAAGCTCCACCTGGCCTTACCTAGGCGACATGGAGTTTTTATAAGACCTTATCTGTCCAGGAAGCTCCATCTGGCCTTACCTGTGGAACATGGAGGTTTTATAACACGTTATCTGTCCAGGAAGCGCCATCTGGCCTTACCGAGGGAGCATGGAGGTTTTATAAGACCTTATCTGTCCAGGAAGCGCAATCTGGCCTTACCTAGGGAACATGAAGGTTTTATAAGACCAGATCTGTCCAAGAAGCTCCATCTGGCCTTTCCTATGGAACATGGAGCTTTTATAACACCTTATCTGCCCAGGAAGTGCCATCCGGCCTACCATATCTGCCCGGGAAGCTCCATCTGGCCTTACCTATGGAACATGGAGGTTTTATAACACCTTATCTGCCCAGGAAGCGCCATCCGGGTTACCATATCTGCCCCGGAAGCTCCAACTGGCCTCACCTAGGGAACATAGAGGTTTTATAAGACCTTATGTTACCAGAAAGCTCCACCTGGCCTTACCTAGGCGACATGGAGTTTTTATAAGACCTTATCTGTCCAGGAAGCTCCATCTGGCCTTACCTGTGGAACATGGAGGTTTTATAACACCTTATCTGTCCAGGAAGCGCCATCTGGCCTTACCGAGGGAGCATGGAGGTTTTATAAGACCTTATCTGTCCAGGAAGCGCAATCTGGCCTTACCTAGGGAACATGAAGGTTTTATAAGACCAGATCTGTCCAGGAAGCTCCATCTGGCCTTTCCTATGGAACATGGAGGTTTTATAATACCTTATCTGCCCAGGAAGTGCCATCCGGCCTACCATATATGCCCGGGAAACTCCATCTGGCCTTACCTATGGAACATGGAGGTTTTATAACACCTTATCTGCCCAGGAAGCGCCATCCGGCCTACCATATCTGCCCGGGAAGCTCCATCTGGCCTTACCTATGGAAAATGGAGGTTTTATAACAACGTATCTGCCCAGGAAGCGCCATCCAGCTTACCATATCTGCCCGGGAAGCTCCATCTGCCCTTACCTATGGAACATGGAGGTTTTATAAGACCATATCTGCCCAGGAAGCTCCACCTGGCCTTACCTACGGAACATGGAGGTTTTATAAGACCTTATCTGCCCAGGAAGCTCCACCTGGCCTTACCTAGGGGACATGGAGGTTTTATAAGACCTTATCTGTCCAGGAAGCTCCATCTGGCCTTACCTGTGGAACATGGAGGTTTTATAACACCTTATCTGTCCAGGAAGCGCCATCTGGCCTTACCTAGGGAACATGGAGGTTTTATAAGACCAGATCTGTCCAGGAAGCTCCATCTGGCCTTACCTATGGAACATGGAGGTTTTATAACACCTTATCTGCCCAGGAAGCGCCATCCGGCCTACCATATCTGCCCGGGAAGGTCCATCTGGCCTTCCCTATGGAACATGGAGGTTTTATAACACCTTATCTGTCCAGGAAGCGCCATCCGGCCTACCATTCTCTGCCCAGGAAGCTCCATCTGGCCTTACCTATGGAACATGGAGGTTTTATAACACCTTATCTGCCCAGGATGCTCCACCTGGTCTCACCTAGGGAACATGGAGGTTTTATAAGACCTTATCTGCCCAGGAAGCGCCATCCGGTTTACCATATCTGTCCAGGAAGCGCCATCTGGCCTTACCCAGGGAACATGGAGGTTTTATAAGACCAGATCTGTCCAGGAAGCTCCATCTGGCCTTACCTTTGGAACATGGAGGTTTTATAAGACCTTATCTGCCCAGGAAGCTCCACCTGGCCTTACCTAGGGGACATGGAGGTTTTATAAGACCTTATCTGTCCAGGAAGCTCCATCTGGCCTTACCTGTGGAACATGGAGGTTTTATAACACCTTATCTGTCCAGGAAGCGCCATCTGGCCTTACCTAGGGAACATGGAGGTTTTATAAGACCAGATCTGTCCAGGAAGCTCCATCTGGCCTTACCTTTGGAACATGGAGGTTGTATAACACCTTATCTGCCCAGGAAGCGCCATCCGGCCTACCATATCTGCCCGGGAAGGTCCATCTGGCCTTCCCTATGGAACATGGAGGTTTTATAACACCTTATCTGTCCAGGAAGCGCCATCCGGCCTACCATTCTCTGCCCAGGAAGCTCCATCTGGCCTTACCTATGGAACATGGAGGTTTTATAACACCTTATCTGCCCAGGATGCTCCACCTGGTCTCACCTAGGGAACATGGAGGTTTTATAAGACCTTATCTCTCCAGGAAGCGCCAGTCGGCCTACCATATCTAGCCGGGAAGCTCCATCTTGCCTTACCTATGGAACATGGAGGTTTTATAACACCTTATCTACCCAGTAAGCGCCATCTGGCCTACCATATTTGCCCGGGAAGCTCCATCTGGCCTTACCTATGGAACATGGAGATTTTATAACACCTTATCTGCCCAGGAAGCGCCATCTGGCCTACCATATCTGCCCGGGATGCTCCATCTGGCCTTACCTATGGAACATGGAGGTTTTATAACACCTTATCTGGCCAGGAAGCACCATCTGGCCTACCATATCTGCCCGGGAAGCTCCATCTGGCCTTACCTATGGAACATGAAGGTTTTATAAGACCTTATCTGCCCAGGAAGCTCCACCTGGCCTTACCTAGGGAACATGGAGGTTTTATAAGAACTTATCTGCCCGGGAATCTCCACCTGGCCTTACCTAGGGAACATGGAGGTTTTATAAGACCTTATCTGCCCAGGAAGCTCCACCTGGCCTTACCTAGGGGACATGGAGGTTTTATAAGACCTTATCTGTCCAGGAAGCTCTACCTGGCCTTACCTATGGGACATGGAGGTTTTATAACACCTTATCTGTCCAGGAAGCTCCATCTGGCCTTACCGAGGGAGCATGGAGGTTTTATAAGACCTTATCTGTCCAGGAAGCGCCATCTGGCCTTACCTAGGAAACATGAAGGTTTTATAAGACCAGATCTGTCCAAGAAGCTCCATCTGGCCTTTCCTATGGAACATGGAGGTTTTATAACACCTTATCTGTCCAGGAAGCGCCATCTGCCCTTTCCGAGGGAGCATGGAGGTTTTATAAGACCTTATCTGTCCAGGAAGTGCCATCTAGCCTTACCTAGGGACAGGGGTGTTGCTAGGTATGGACAAGATCAGGGGCTAAGCTAATGTCTGGACTGGCGGGATTCGGGGCTAGCTATAGCCTTTTGCTTGTGGCCCTTGAGTTATATCCGGGCTACAACCAAAAGACCAGGGGCTATAGCCCCCTTAGCCCCCCCTAGCAACGCCTCTGCCTAGGGAACATGGAGGTTTCATAAGACCAGATCTGTCCAGGAAGCTCCATCTGGCCTTACCTATGGAACATGGAGGTTTTATAACACCTTATCTGACCAGGAAGCGCCATCCGGCCTACCAAATCTGCCCGGGAAGCTCCATCTGGCCTTACCTTTGGAACATGGAGGTTTTATAACACCTTATATGCCCAGGAAGTGCCATCCGGCCTACCATATCTGCCCGGGAAGGTCCATCTGGCCTTACCTATACAACATGGAGGTTTTATAACACCTTATCTGCCCAGGAAGCGCCATCCGGCCTACCATATCTGCCCAGGAAGCTCCATCTGGCCTCACCTATGGAACATGGAGGTTTTATAACACCTTATCTGCCCCGGATGCTCCACCTGGTCTCACCTAGGGAACATGGAGGTTTTATAAGACCTTATCTGTCCAGGAAGCGCCATCCGGCCTACCATATCTGCCCGGAAAGCTCCATCTGGCCTTACCTATGGAACATGGAGGTTTTATAACACCTTATCTGCCCAGGAAGCTCCATCTGGCCTTACCTATGGAACATGGAGGTTTTATAACAACGTATCTGCCCAGGAAGCGCCATCCGGCCTACCATATCTGCCCAGGAAGCTCCATCTGCCCTTACCTATGGAACATGGAGGTTTTATAAGACCATATCTGCCCAGGAAGCTCCACCTGGCCTTAGCTACGGAACATGGAGGTTTTATAAGACCTTATCTGCCCAGGAAGCTCCATCTGGCCTTACCTGTGGAACATGGAGGTTTTATAACACCTTATCTGTCCAGGAAGCGATATCTGGCCTTACCTAGGGAACATGGAGGTTTTATAAGACCAGATCTGTCCAGGAAGCTCCATCTGGCCTTACCTATGGAACATGGAGGTTTTATAACACCTTATCTGCCCAGGAAGCGCCATCCCGCCTACCATATCTGCCCGGGAAGCTCCATCTGGCCTTACCTTTGGAACATGGAGGTTTTATAACACCTTATCTGCCCAGGAAGCGCCATCCGGCCTACCATATCTGCCCGGGAAGGTCCATCTGGCCTTCCCTATGGAACATGGAGGTTTTATAACACCTTATCTGTCCAGGAAGCGCCATCCGGCCTACCATTCTCTGCCCAGGAAGCTCCATCTGGCCTTACCTATGGAACATGGAGGTTTTATAACACCTTATCTGCCCAGGATGCTCCACCTGGTCTCACCTAGGGAACATGGAGGTTTTATAAGACCTTATCTCTCCAGGAAGCGCCAGTCGGCCTACCATATCTAGCCGGGAAGCTCCATCTGGCCTTACCTATGGAACATGGAGGTTTTATAACACCTTATCTACCCAGGAAGCTCCATCTGGCCTACCATATTTGCCCGGGAAGCTCCATCTGGCCTTACCTATGGAACATGGAGGTTTTATAACACCTTATCTGCCCAGGAAGCGCCCTCTGGCCTACCATATCTGCCCGGGATGCTCCATCTGGCCTTACCTATGGAACATGGAGGTTTTATAACACCTTATCTGGCCAGGAAGCGCCATCTGGCCTACCATATCTGCCCGGGAAGCTCCATCTGGCCTTACCTATGGAACATGAAGGTTTTATAAGACCTTATCTGCCCAGGAAGCTCCACCTGGCCTTACCTAGGGAACATGGAGGTTTTATAAGACCTTATCTGCCCGGGAAGCTCCACCTGGCCTTACCTAGGGAACATGGAGGTTTTATAAGACCTTATCTGCCCAGGAAGCTCCACCTGGCCTTACCTAGGGGACATGGAGGTTTTATAAGACCTTATCTGTCCAGGAAGCTCTACCTGGCCTTACCTGTGGAACATGGAGGTTTTATAACACCTTATCTGTCCAGGAAGCTCCATCTGGCCTTACCGAGGGAGCATGGAGGTTTTATAAGACCATATCTGCCCGGGAAGCTCCATCTGGCCTTACCTATGGAACATGGAGGTTTTATAACACCTTATCTGCCCAGGAAGCGCCATCCGGGTTGCCATATCTGCCCCGGAAGCTCCAACTGGCCTCACCTAGGGAACATAGAGGTTTTATAAGACCTTATGTTCCCAGAAAGCTCCACCTGGCCTTACCTAGGCGACATGGAGTTTTTATAAGACCTTATCTGTCCAGGAAGCTCCATCTGGCCTTACCTGTGGAACATGGAGGTTTTATAACACGTTATCTGTCCAGGAAGCGCCATCTGGCCTTACCGAGGGAGCATGGAGGTTTTATAAGACCTTATCTGTCCAGGAAGCGCAATCTGGCCTTACCTAGGGAACATGAAGGTTTTATAAGACCAGATCTGTCCAAGAAGCTCCATCTGGCCTTTCCTATGGAACATGGAGCTTTTATAACACCTTATCTGCCCAGGAAGTGCCATCCGGCCTACCATATCTGCCCGGGAAGCTCCATCTGGCCTTACCTATGGAACATGGAGGTTTTATAACACCTTATCTGCCCAGGAAGCGCCATCCGGGTTACCATATCTGCCCCGGAAGCTCCAACTGGCCTCACCTAGGGAACATAGAGGTTTTATAAGACCTTATGTTACCAGAAAGCTCCACCTGGCCTTACCTAGGCGACATGGAGTTTTTATAAGACCTTATCTGTCCAGGAAGCTCCATCTGGCCTTACCTGTGGAACATGGAGGTTTTATAACACCTTATCTGTCCAGGAAGCGCCATCTGGCCTTACCGAGGGAGCATGGAGGTTTTATAAGACCTTATCTGTCCAGGAAGCGCAATCTGGCCTTACCTAGGGAACATGAAGGTTTTATAAGACCAGATCTGTCCAGGAAGCTCCATCTGGCCTTTCCTATGGAACATGGAGGTTTTATAATACCTTATCTGCCCAGGAAGTGCCATCCGGCCTACCATATATGCCCGGGAAACTCCATCTGGCCTTACCTATGGAACATGGAGGTTTTATAACACCTTATCTGCCCAGGAAGCGCCATCCGGCCTACCATATCTGCCCGGGAAGCTCCATCTGGCCTTACCTATGGAAAATGGAGGTTTTATAACAACGTATCTGCCCAGGAAGCGCCATCCAGCTTACCATATCTGCCCGGGAAGCTCCATCTGCCCTTACCTATGGAACATGGAGGTTTTATAAGACCATATCTGCCCAGGAAGCTCCACCTGGCCTTACCTACGGAACATGGAGGTTTTATAAGACCTTATCTGCCCAGGAAGCTCCACCTGGCCTTACCTAGGGGACATGGAGGTTTTATAAGACCTTATCTGTCCAGGAAGCTCCATCTGGCCTTACCTGTGGAACATGGAGGTTTTATAACACCTTATCTGTCCAGGAAGCGCCATCTGGCCTTACCTAGGGAACATGGAGGTTTTATAAGACCAGATCTGTCCAGGAAGCTCCATCTGGCCTTACCTATGGAACATGGAGGTTTTATAACACCTTATCTGCCCAGGAAGCGCCATCCGGCCTACCATATCTGCCCGGGAAGGTCCATCTGGCCTTCCCTATGGAACATGGAGGTTTTATAACACCTTATCTGTCCAGGAAGCGCCATCCGGCCTACCATTCTCTGCCCAGGAAGCTCCATCTGGCCTTACCTATGGAACATGGAGGTTTTATAACACCTTATCTGCCCAGGATGCTCCACCTGGTCTCACCTAGGGAACATGGAGGTTTTATAAGACCTTATCTGCCCAGGAAGCGCCATCCGGCTTACCATATCTGTCCAGGAAGCGCCATCTGGCCTTACCCAGGGAACATGGAGGTTTTATAAGACCAGATCTGTCCAGGAAGCTCCATCTGGCCTTACCTTTGGAACATGGAGGTTTTATAAGACCTTATCTGCCCAGGAAGCTCCACCTGGCCTTACCTAGGGGACATGGAGGTTTTATAAGACCTTATCTGTCCAGGAAGCTCCATCTGGCCTTACCTGTGGAACATGGAGGTTTTATAACACCTTATCTGTCCAGGAAGCGCCATCTGGCCTTACCTAGGGAACATGGAGGTTTTATAAGACCAGATCTGTCCAGGAAGCTCCATCTGGCCTTACCTTTGGAACATGGAGGTTGTATAACACCTTATCTGCCCAGGAAGCGCCATCCGGCCTACCATATCTGCCCGGGAAGGTCCATCTGGCCTTCCCTATGGAACATGGAGGTTTTATAACACCTTATCTGTCCAGGAAGCGCCATCCGGCCTACCATTCTCTGCCCAGGAAGCTCCATCTGGCCTTACCTATGGAACATGGAGGTTTTATAACACCTTATCTGCCCAGGATGCTCCACCTGGTCTCACCTAGGGAACATGGAGGTTTTATAAGACCTTATCTCTCCAGGAAGCGCCAGTCGGCCTACCATATCTAGCCGGGAAGCTCCATCTTGCCTTACCTATGGAACATGGAGGTTTTATAACACCTTATCTACCCAGTAAGCGCCATCTGGCCTACCATATTTGCCCGGGAAGCTCCATCTGGCCTTACCTATGGAACATGGAGATTTTATAACACCTTATCTGCCCAGGAAGCGCCATCTGGCCTACCATATCTGCCCGGGATGCTCCATCTGGCCTTACCTATGGAACATGGAGGTTTTATAACACCTTATCTGGCCAGGAAGCACCATCTGGCCTACCATATCTGCCCGGGAAGCTCCATCTGGCCTTACCTATGGAACATGAAGGTTTTATAAGACCTTATCTGCCCAGGAAGCTCCACCTGGCCTTACCTAGGGAACATGGAGGTTTTATAAGAACTTATTTGCCCGGGAATCTCCACCTGGCCTTACCTAGGGAACATGGAGGTTTTATAAGACCTTATCTGCCCAGGAAGCTCCACCTGGCCTTACCTAGGGGACATGGAGGTTTTATAAGACCTTATCTGTCCAGGAAGCTCTACCTGGCCTTACCTATGGGACATGGAGGTTTTATAACACCTTATCTGTCCAGGAAGCTCCATCTGGCCTTACCGAGGGAGCATGGAGGTTTTATAAGACCTTATCTGTCCAGGAAGCGCCATCTGGCCTTACCTAGGAAACATGAAGGTTTTATAAGACCAGATCTGTCCAAGAAGCTCCATCTGGCCTTTCCTATGGAACATGGAGGTTTTATAACACCTTATCTGTCCAGGAAGCGCCATCTGCCCTTTCCGAGGGAGCATGGAGGTTTTATAAGACCTTATCTGTCCAGGAAGTGCCATCTAGCCTTACCTAGGGACAGGGGTGTTGCTAGGTATGGACAAGATCAGGGGCTAAGCTAATGTCTGGACTGGCGGGATTCGGGGCTAGCTATAGCCTTTTGCTTGTGGCCCTTGAGTTATATCCGGGCTACAACCAAAAGACCAGGGGCTATAGCCCCCTTAGCCCCCCCTAGCAACGCCTCTGCCTAGGGAACATGGAGGTTTCATAAGACCAGATCTGTCCAGGAAGCTCCATCTGGCCTTACCTATGGAACATGGAGGTTTTATAACACCTTATCTGACCAGGAAGCGCCATCCGGCCTACCAAATCTGCCCGGGAAGCTCCATCTGGCCTTACCTTTGGAACATGGAGGTTTTATAACACCTTATATGCCCAGGAAGTGCCATCCGGCCTACCATATCTGCCCGGGAAGGTCCATCTGGCCTTACCTATACAACATGGAGGTTTTATAACACCTTATCTGCCCAGGAAGCGCCATCCGGCCTACCATATCTGCCCAGGAAGCTCCATCTGGCCTCACCTATGGAACATGGAGGTTTTATAACACCTTATCTGCCCCGGATGCTCCACCTGGTCTCACCTAGGGAACATGGAGGTTTTATAAGACCTTATCTGTCCAGGAAGCGCCATCCGGCCTACCATATCTGCCCGGAAAGCTCCATCTGGCCTTACCTATGGAACATGGAGGTTTTATAACACCTTATCTGCCCAGGAAGCTCCATCTGGCCTTACCTATGGAACATGGAGGTTTTATAACACCTTATCTGCCCAGGATGCTCCACCTGGTCTCACCTAGGGAACATGGAGGTTTTATAAGACCTTATCTGTCCAGGAAGCGCCATCCGGCCTACCATATCTGCCCGGGAAGCTCCATCTGGCCTTACCTATGGAACATGGAGGTTTTATAACACCTTATCTGCCCAGGAAGCTCCACCTGGCCTTACCTAGGGAACATGGAGGTTTTATAAGACCTTATCTGCCCAGGAAGCTCCACCTGGCCTCACCTAGGCAACATGGAGGTGTTATAAGACCTTACCTGTCCAGGAAGCTCCATCTCGCCTTACCTATGTAACATGGAGGTTTTATAACACCTTATCTGCCCAGGTAGCTCCACCTGGCCTTACCTAGGGAACATGGAGGTGTTATAAGACCTTATCTGCCCAGGAAGCTCCACCTGGCCTCACCTAGGGAACATGGAGTTTTATAAGACCATATCTGCCCAAGAAGCTCCACCTGGCCTTACCCAGGGGACATGGAGGTTTTATAGGACCTTATCTATCGAGGAAGCTTCACCTGGCCTTACCTAGGGAACATAGAGGTTTTTATAAGACCATATCTGTCCAGGAAGCTCCACCTGGCGTTACCTAGGGAACATGGAGGTTTTAAAGACTTTATCTGCACAGGAAGCTCCTCCTGGCCTTACCTAGGGAACATGGAGGTTTTATAAGACCTCATCTGTCCAGGAAGCTCCACCTGCCCTTATACGACTTTATCTGCACAGGAAGCTCCTCCTGCCCTTACCTAGGGAACATGGAGGTTTTATAAGACCTCCTCTGTCCAGGAAGCTCCACTTGGCCTTACCTAGGGAACATGGAGGTTTTATAACACCTTATCTGCCCAGGAAGCTCCACCTGGCCTTACCTAGGGAACATGAAGGTTTTATAAGACCTCATCTGTCCAGGAAGCTCCACTTGGCCTTACCTAGGGAACATGGAGGTTTTATAAGACTTTATCTGCACATGATGCTCCTCCTGGCCTTACGTAGGGAACATGGAGGTTTTATAAGACCTTATCTGCCCCGGAAGCTCCAAGTGGCCTCACCTAGGGGACATGGAGGTTTTATAAGACCTCATCTGTCCAGGAAGCTCTACCTGGCCTTACCTAGGGAACATGGAGGTTTTATAAGACTTAATCTGCACAGGAAGCTCCTCCTGGCCTTACATAGGGGACATGGAGCTTTTATAAGACTTTATCTGCACAGGAAGCTCCTCCTGGCCTTACCTAGTGAACATGGAGGTTTTATAAGACCTCATCTGTCCAGGAAGCTCCTCCTGGCCTTACCTAGGGAACATGGAGGTTTTATAAGACCTCATCTGTCCAGGAAGCTCCTCCTGGCCTTACCTAGGGAACATGGAGGTTTTATAAGACCTCATCTGTCCAGGAAGCTCCTCCTGGCCTTACCTAGGGAACATGGAGGTTTTATAAGACCTCATCTGTCCAGGAAGATCCTCCTGGCCTTACCTAGGGAACATGGATGTTTTATAAGACCTTATCTGTCCAGGAAGAGCCATCTGGCCTTACCGAGAGAGCATGGAGGATTCCCATTCTTTCCTGAACTCTGCATGATCTTCAAGGAGGCCTAATGATAATGCCAGAGTCTTCCATAGTCTCGCTGCTCATCAAAGGGGCTCATTTCAACGTCCAACCTTCTGGGATAAATGTATTTTTTAACAGTAGGCTGTCGGCAGCCCCACACATTTGCCTGCATCCATTGGCTGCTTCTGGGTTACTTGTTCCATTATGAGAACCTGCCAAGATAGTTTTTAGATCTGCAGCCCCCTGTGTTGAACTAAGTGAGATGCAAAAACAGTACTTCATCTTTCTATTATCAGGGAACAGCTTTCTATATCTTTTCCCGTCTACACATCTGCACGACACGGCATCTGGCCAGGCTGAGATAATGTTTCAACTTCATTGCTGGATTAGCTAAAATATTGGACACCTACTGGCAGCTAAAATCTCTTCCAAGTTCAACTTTGTAAATACCACCACCTCGGAGGACACAAGTGCACGTATCTCTATCCCAAACTGGAACAAGCCACGCGTTTCTCCCTGCAGAGTTGGAGCCGTTCACAACTACCACACATCCATTTTCATGGTTGCAAAAATAAGTTTAGAGGTTCCAGTTTATAAGTATTTGCTTTCGACAGAAGGCTCACGGATTAACCTGCCTTCTCTACTGCTTCGCTCATTCTGGAAACTTTCAGAAGTAGAACAAGTATCTTAAATGATCACAGATTAGGAATGAGTTGTCGAACTTCTTGTTGTGCCTGTATTTGTAGTTTTACTTTTCCTGTCTTCAGTGCAGGAACATTTTCGAGAAAATGGCTGAATTTCTCGATCCTAAAACAGGACAAGGCAAGCCCCCCTTGTACAGACTCCATGCCTGGTTCAGCCATCTTGAGTGGACATATGTAAGTTGCTAAGAGCTCCTCCTTGACTGCATTTTCTGAATAAAGTAAGTGTGTTTTCAAATTCATGAAGAGGCAGAGAAGCATAAACAGCATTGCCAGAATCAAAGCTCTGAACTGGATCCACCACGTGTGTGCAGCCTGCCCAGCCCTGCTTGTATCCTTTGAATTTCTGTATATCTAGGTTGGATTTTGTCATCATAATTTTGGGAGTACAAGCCGGGGTGTACTGGTTTATAGGGAACTCTGAAGATTTCCTGGTAGGCCTCTGCACCCTGAGCTGCTTTTGTGTGGTAACCTATTTTATTGACAAATGTCCTCAATTTGAACATGATTTCCAGGGTCTCTTGGGTCCCAGTCCACCCCTCAGTACAAGTTCCAGAATGCACAGAAAATTACAGGATAGATGGACTACAGCGGCTTGACAGTGGTATGGTTCAGAGGTATGAAAGGTGGGAGAGTGGACATGTTTTTACTTTGGTTTAGAGGTGTGGGTTCGAGATCTGTCACAGTCGCGCTAGACACTGAACGGATGCCAAGAGTCAATTCTCCGAAGAATGGCTAGCAAAATCTAGATTGCTGTGCATAAACCAGTGTTTATTTAAAATTGCGTGTTTCGACCTTCGAGGTTTTTTTCAAGGCAAGAAGGGTTAGGTCAGGCTGGTAATGAAGGGGGAGGCCTCTTGTGATGATATGGGTGTGTAAGCCACAGTTCAGGAACGTAGTGGAGCCTGCTAAAGTCTTTCTGGTCTGTCGCACTCACGTGAGCTCCTTTTCACCCTCCCCTGTCTGGTCCTGGAGCCCACCCAATCCCTTCCTATTCTCAAACTTTGTGGATTTGGGAAGGTGGGCTCAGGGGCAGAGGTGAAATCTGTGAGGCTGACAGCGTGCATCCTGGGAGATGTAGTCATATAGGGCCTCTTCAGTGTGTTAAGGAGCCGGCACCCAGGATTCCGTATCATTTGAGGCCCATCCTACATTCAAGCCTAATTTAAGAGCTATCCGTCCTCAAGGAATCTGCAATTCTCCAGATTCTTGCTCCGAGCCCCCTCCTCAAAAGCAACAGATTTGCAGTGCAGGCTGTGTTCCTGCAGCGCCTCCGCTGCCTCGTTTGAGGGTTCATCACCAAGCACAACTGGTACCCCGCTTCCCAAAGCACATCTCTTTCCAGTTGGAACCGGCCAGTGTGTGCCCACTCCCCCGGTACCTTCACTCTACCTCCCCTTCCCACCCTATACATCCTTTACGCTCACCCTTCCTCTGGCCGCTATGTGTTCCAAGTAAGAACATGTTCTTCATAACCTTTTTACAATGTCCAATAAATCATTCATTTGAAATTGTATCTAACAAACGGGGCACGTTGTTGGCTTAACATTGACACACCTATGCATACAGGCCTTCATATCCCTGCATAGTTCAACCCCACAAAGCAAAACTGAAGGGTGGTGGCAGTGAGGTTCTGCGTTACTCATAACCACAAGCACTACACTGGGCAGCAGTCCATTCAACCGTTTTTCAGCCCGCCGTGCCATTACAGAAGGGGCAAGACCACATGCCCATCAGACTTGGTCCCGCCCTAGAAGGGGCAGCTTGAACCGCTTGGCCACTGCCTGCAATGAGCCCCACGCACGTCTCAGCCTCATTGGGCCTCACCAGTGAGGTGCAGCTCGGGTCTCAAAGCCCACCTCGCGCGGGGCCACTCTGTGGGCCATTTGCAAAACTGAAGATTGATGGTTGTTTGTAAAAGACCGCTCATCAGCACTGCGGTCTCAACTTGAAGTGAGGGGCTTCCTTCTTCTTAACGTGGGTCCTGATGTGGGGGCGGGGGGCTGGCTGCAGAGTCGCATGCTGTGCTTTCATTGGTGTTTGATGGCAGTCTCTGAGCACTTGAGGCTGGATATGGTACATGAAGCAATATCTGATAATGCCAGGCTCTCTCCGGGGTCACAGGATGAGGGGTACACAGACCTCTCTCTCTCGTTCTCTGTCTCTCTCTCTCTCTCTCTCTCTTTCCCTCTCTCTCTCTCTCTCTTTTCTGAGTAGCCACCTGGAAGACCACATGCACTTCCTTTGAGGCTGTGGCCCTCACTCCTCTATTTCTCAGCTGTTGCAGTCCACCCGTTTCTTGGCGTGTATAATGTAACAATAGGGACAGGAGGATAGCTCAGGGGCAATGCGTTTGTCTTGGAAGTAAAACAACTCAGACCAACACAGGTTCGAATCCCCAGTCCCGTGCTTAGAGACGGTGTCTGGTATTAAGCATGTCAGTAAAGGTTGAGTGATTGTTCTGGTCCCCTTGTTTGGCTTCAATAAGGTTTTCTGTGGTCCTGCGGAAGCTCTGCCAGTGTGTTCATGTAATAATTCTTCTGAACGTGTCTGCTGTTGAAGTCCTCTGGCCAAGTCACAAACCTTCTCTTGTGGCTGTCGCCATGTTGGGCGATACAATGTCCCGGGAGGATAGCTCACCGGCAACGTGCTCGCCTTGGAAACAAGACGACAGGAAGCAGCACAGGTTCGATTACCAGGATCCGCGCTTAGCAACCTCTGTGTATTAAGCGCATTATAAATACGAAACTAAGAGAAATATTAACCATAACAGCGCCTCAATGACCCCGGGCTGTGTGAGCGCTTTAAAAATGCAAATAAATAAATAAATGTACCTACCTCAAACTGCAGCAAAGTATGCCTGTTGGGCTGTGCCTGCTTCCCCTTTATGATGTCTATCACTGCTACTGGTTTAGTAGTAGTGTCAGGCAGATTATGATTGCTATCACTGCTGGTTTACTAGCAGTGTGAGGCAGATTATGATTGCCCTCACTGCTGGTTTAGTAGTAGTTTGAGGCAGATTATGATGGCTATCCCTGCTGGTTTAGTGGTAGTGCGAGGCAGATTATGATTGCCCTCACTGCTGGTTTACTGGTAGTGTCAGGCAGATTGTGATGGCTATCACTGCTGGTTTAGTAGTAGTTTGAGGCAGATTATGATGGCTATCACTGCTGCTTTAGTGGTAGTGTGAGGCAGATTATGATGGACCTCACTGCTGGTTTAGTAGTAGTGTGAGGCAGAATATGATGGTTATGACTGCTGGTTTAGTAGTAGTGTGAGGCAGATTATGATGGCTATCACTGCTGGTTTAGTAGTAGTAGTGTGAGGCAGATTATGATGGCTATCACTGCTGGTTTAGTAGTAGTAGTGTGAGGCAGATTATGATGGCTATCACTGCTGGTCTAGTAGTAGTTTGAGGCAGATTATGATTGCCCTCACTGCTGGTTTAGTAGTAGTGTAAGGCAGATTATGATTGCCCTCAATGCTGGTTTAGTAGTAGTGTGAGGCAGAATATGATGGTTATCACTGCTGGTTTAGTCGTAGTGTGAGGTAGATTATGATGGCTATCACTGCTGGTTAAGTAGTAGTGTGAGGAAGAATATGATGGTTATCACTGCTGGTTTAGTAGTAATGTTAGGCAGATTATCATTGCCCTCACTGCTGGTTTAGTAGTAGTGTGAAGCAGAATATGATGGTTATCACTGCTGGTTTAGTAGTAGTGTGAGGCAGATTATGATTGCTATCACTGCTGGTTTAGTGGTAGTGTGAGGCAGATTGTGATGGCTATCACTGCTGGTTTAGTAATAGTGTGAGGGAGATTATGATTGCCCTCACTGCTGGTTTAGTAGTAGTGTGAGGCAGAATATGATGGCTATGACTGCTGGTTTAGTAGTAGTGTGAGGCAGATTATGATGGCTATCACTGCTGGTTTAGTAGTAGTGTGAGGCAGATTATGATGGCTATCTCTGCTGGTTTAGTAGTAGTGTGAGGCAGATTATGATTGCCCTCACTGCTGGTTTAAAAGTAGTGTGAGGCAGAATATGATGGTTATCACTGCTGGTTTAGTAGTAGTGTCTGGCAGGTTATGATGGCTATCACTGCTGGTTTAGTAGTAGTAGTGTGAGGCAGATTATGATGGATATCACTGCTGGTTTAGCAGTAGTAGTGTGTGGCAGATTATGATGGCTATCACTGCTAGTTTAGTGGTAGTGTGAGGCAGATTATGATTGCTATCACTGCTGGTTTAGTGGTAGTGTCAAGCAGATTATGATGGCTATCACTGCTGGTTTAGTAGTAGTGTCAGGCAGATTATGATGGCTATCACTGCTGGTTTAGTGGTAGTGTGAGGCAGATTATGATGGCTATCACTGCTGGTTTAGATTGCTATCACTTCTGGTTTAGTGGTAGTGTCAGGCAGATTGTGATAGCTATCACTGCTGGTTTAGTAGTAGTGTGAGGTGGATTATGAAGGCTATCACTGCTGGTTTAGTAGTAGTGTGAGGCAGATTATGATGGCTATCACTGCTGGTTTAAGGGTAGTGTGAGGAAGATTATGATGGCTATCACTGCTGGTTTAGTCGTAGTGTGAGGCGGATTATGATGGCTATCACTGCTAGTTTAGTAGTAGTGTGAGGCAGATATGATTGCCATCACTGCTGGTTTAGTGGTAGTGTGAGGCAGATTATGATGGCTATCACTGCTGGTTTAGTGGTAGTGTGAGGCAGATTATGATGGCTATCACTGCTGGTTTAGTGGTAGTGTGAGGCAGATTATGATTGCTATCACTGCTGGTTTAGTGGTAGTGTGAGGCAGATTATGATGGCTATCACTGCTGGTTTCATAGTAGTGTGAGGCAGAGTATGATTGCTATCACTGCTGGTTTAGTGGTAGTGTCAGGCAGATTATGATGGCTATCACTGCTGGTTTAACAGTAGTGTGAGGCAGATTATGATGGCTATCACTGCTGGTTTAGTAGTAGTGAGAGGCAGTGTAGGTGTTTTATATCTGGAGGGCCTTCTCATGCATGGCCAAGAGAAACTTGGGAGCTCTGCTCCCATGATCCCTCACCATTGACTATGCTGGTTAGGGTAGATGGGAGTGGTAGTAAAAAACAGCAGGCATGCCAAAGGTTGCAGACCCCTGAACTACAGCAACACAAGCCTGTGTACCCTATTGCACCCATCTCCACCATGTTAATAGTCCTGAAGACTCAGGAAGAAGATCTAATGGTAGTAAATTGGATCTCTAAATGATTTGCACTTTTTCAGTGGAGCCGCAAAACATTCTGGAATATTGTGGGGGCACTAATGGAGTTTCTCGAACATTTCATTCATATAACCCCATTTTACTTTCATGGTGCTCTCCTGACAGCTCTATGACCGGAATTCCACCATTCTCAGAACTACTAAAAGCCTTATTTCAATTCCTCTCTTTCTGGGAAATAGCCAGAGCGGTTCAGCATTTTGTATGTCGGAAACGTCCGGGCCATTCCTTTTTGGGTTCTCACGCTGCGTGCCTGCATGCGTGCTAAACATGCCTGGTCAATATTCATATGTGCACTACCCTGAAAAACTGTGTGTACCTGCAGAATCACTGTGGGTCATTTGCATGTGAATGGCTTAAAATATTAGGCTGAAAACACTTCTTCAACAGTGCCGGAGCCCACACTTGGGCCCCAGTGCTTCACTGCTGTCAGCCATTCTGCAACATTGCAGAAGAATGTCTGTTGTAACGGTTTATTGAAAGGCCACCCTCAACACAGGGAGTTCCTTCCCTTCCCAAAATAAGTGCCGCACAATAAATGGTTAATGTCAGTTATTTTATTCAGCCCTATCTCATAGCCTCGATCCCTCCCCATGAACTACCAATGAGCCAAGAACTAGGCCGTGGTACAGGAATATATTTGTATTTATTTAAATTAGAAGTAATAGAAATCACACTACCTTCTTTGTGGCCCACAATTAATTTCTTATTACACAAATAAATAGCACCAATGGGTTGGGAAAAACACAAATTACAATACTTTTCTTTCTACAGACTTCACTTCAAGAAATGATCAGCACTGGTCAATGACCGAATTTCATTTGCATGTGCAATTCTGTGCAATTTCTATTTTCCTGCACGCTTAAAAGACGAGCAGTTTAGTTTAACAAATTTGTGTAAATGCATATGGCAATTATTATTTCATCCACACTTTTGCTTTAAAATAAACACAGAGTGATTTAGCAGTTTGTTTTTCTGACCCCAATTTATTTATTTGGTATTTATTTCAGCGCACAAAGCCCTCAGGAATCTAGGCGCTAGTTACAGGAAAGTGCAAGGTACATTGATGCAGTGCAAGCAAAAAGCATATCGTTACAGAGGCAAAGGTATGTTTACATAGACTTGGCAAACCACACCTCTAGTTGCACGGTGTAATTACAACAGATGGCATAGGAGTCAAGATAGGAACAGTTATGCCAGCTGGGAAAGCCTAACCCCATATTGCAGGGGGCTACATCAGCTAGCATAAGAGAAAATTGGGAATAGTTACATAGACTGGCAAAACTACAACTCTAGCTGCACAGTGTAATTACAACAGATGGCATAGGAGTCCAAATAGGAACGGTTATGCAGGCTGGGAAAGCCTCACTTCATATTGCATGGGGGAGCATCAGATAGCATAAGAGACAAATAGGAATGGTTATGAGGACTGGCTGAGCCTCTCCTCATGTTACGGGGGGGGCTACAAAGGACAGCACGTGGGTCAAAAAGGAACAGTTATACAAGCTGGGAGAGCCACACCTCATGTTACAGGAGCTATATTAGACTGCATGAAGGTCAAGTAGGTGTAGTTATATGGATTGGCCGAGCCTCACCTCATATTAAGGGGGGGGCAACATTAGATAATACATGAGTCAAATAGGAGCAATTGCAAGGACTAGCCCATACTTGTCTGTGTTGGGGAAGTTGGACAGAAACAGTTGAATGATTTGGACAATTTGGATTTCAGATCCTCCACTTAAAGATCTGTCCTGGGGAAGCTGAGCAGAAAGAAATGTGATGATTAGAGAATTTTGGATTTCAGACCCCGCTCCATTTAAAGGCCTGGGTTGGGGAAGCTGAAGAGAAAGATTGCCCAGTTAAATTACAAACTATAGTTTTCAGTGTACTCTAGTAATGAGCTTTGTTAATTGTGAGTTTTAACAAAAATCACCCCGTGGTGTTCCGCCAATTAATGAAATTAATCTTTTTTTTTAGTTAAATAGGCTAAGGATCTACTCAGTTTTCCCCCTCCCATCCACTCTGAAGGGAAAGGATTTACGGCCAGCAAATTCCCCCACCTTTTGGTTACAAAGGGCTCAAGTCTACCATCTCAGGACGCTCTGGAAAGATAGGGCAGGGGTCTGGTCACTCCACTCCCAAGGATGGCTCCATCTCTCCACCATAGTACCCAGTCAAATTGTAGGCATTCCCAGCCATAGAGAGCTTCACCCAGATGCAATCTCTGCAAAATCTCCTTTTGGAATTTCCGTGTGGCTTCAGATGGTAATTTTAGGAGCTCTTTCCTTCCTCATAATGCATCCACTTTATATAGCAGTGATGACACCATCAAGTTTCCAATCTTTGGGAGTTCCCTGCAAGAGTTCTCACACCCAGGATTGGACAGATGCCCTTCTCTCTCCTACCAAATCCAGCCCATCTCTAAGGATTGGTTTAAGAGCCTGGAACAGACATATGGCAACTTCCCTTTGAAATCCCCTTTTGTTTCTATGTCCGCTTTTGGGCAATATTTAGTTTTGTAGCAGAACTTCATCATTTTACTAGTAACTGACATGATATACATATATTCCACTTCAGTTACTCATGGGGAATTTAATAAAATGACATTTCCGCATCATGTTGCACAGTCGGGTATCAATTTTCTGCCGTTTACACAAAACGCATAACAATTATGAACACGCAATTTACTCCCACCATTACTAATTTTATCCTCCATCAGTTCACCAACTCTTAAATACAGACCGTTTTAGATCAGCCAGAAACCCATTTTAGCTGGTCATTACAGTTCCCTAAGTCGCAAATGGATGATTTTATTTTCAACAAAAGCACCTGGAAATTATCTAAAAAATGACACATAAATCAATGCGGTACGGCTTGTGGTTGCTGGGAAAAAGGCCTAAGTTATAATAGTCCTTTTAAATTAATAGTAAATATTTACATTCAGCAAATGGGAGCGCTGCTTCCTCCAGGCCATTTGTCTCTCTCGGCAAACCTCTGACCATAGTTTTTTGGCTAATCTCTTTGTTGTTTGAAGGTGGTTGTTTGTGGTTGGTGGCTGCAATCGTAAATGGGGGATGCATTTGCTACACAGAGATCTCCCACTGCAGATAATGAGCTAGGCCAGCCCTGTGATGTCACAAGGCCTGTCATCTTATCTGAAGGGGACCATCATTACAATCTGAAAGCCTTCTATTTCTTGTATTTCTTCCAAAGTTTCAGCTTCTCTTGATTGTAGCCCCTGTTTTCACACCTCCCCCTACATTCCGGTCATGCACCAGCTAGGGCCCATTGTCCTGCCCAGAGCGTAGCCTTTCAACACCTTTCAGGCAGGGCACATTTTATTGCATTTGTAAGCAGTTGAAATGTACAAACCAGGCTGACAGTGGGGTAAGCCACTTGCGAATTGTGCCCCTTGTCCTTGGCTGAAACTGCTTACATATTGCATTCTTTGACATACAAGTGTTTTACTGATCCGGGTTCACTATGTTTTTGCACTGAAAGTAGAGGGCTGTTTCTTTCAGTCATTAATAAAATACACTTTGAATTATCTGCTATTTGTTTTTCTGCTGAAAAGTGGGTCTGGATTCTCACAGTGCACCACCTTTTGATGGGTGGAAATTTCAGTGAAAATGCTGCATTCATTTCTCAGCAATTAATGTGATGTGCTTTCACAATCTGTACTTGGATTACACTTTTGTTTCAGCTTTCTCTGGATTTTCACTGCAGAAAGACACCAACGTACTATGCCTCGGGCCTACAGGAACGTTTGATGGCAACAAAGTGGGCTTTTCTTTTAAAATGTTTTCTGGTATTTTTCATGTGAAGCATAACATGCATTACTTTTTCTCAACACACACACCAGGTCTTTTCCCCGACATCTTTATGTTAGCAGGGGAACATTTTTCTCATGTCTTGCTTTAACTTGCAAACACACATGCTAAGCGTTTTGGTGTCAGTGTTTAAAAATCCTGTTTTTCCTGTGAAAGGGACCTTTGAATTTCGTCTGCTTTTGTGAATTGAAATGCAGCTTTTCCTTTGCTAATGACAGGCAGGTATTTTTCACATGGCCCTTCAGTCGTTGGTTTGGGGATTTGATTACACCCTACACTGTGCCTACCACAACTGGTCCAGGGAACTCTGCTCCAGATCTCAGAGCTGCTTTACTTTAATACCGTGTCAATTGGACTGCCCTCTCTCTATGCCACTGGTTTCCTGTCCTGCTATATGCCGGACTCACCTAGAAATACTGGTTCCTTACTCCTGCATACAAATGCCTGTATCTGACTCCTCAACTTCATTGTTGCCACCTTAAACGTTCCCTTCACATTGGAATACCATGAAGTTCTCAACTTTGCCACACACACCCTTTTCTTTTTTTTAATTTATTTTTATTGTTTTTATAAAAGAACAAGAATAAAACACACATCAAAACCGAAAAAATATAGACATTACAATTCTTACCCAGGCGGTAATAAACAAAATACACCTCTCGGGTTTCCCCCAACATCATTTACATGCATAAATACCTGTGAGTGATGAAAAAGAAAGAAAGATAACCTATTGAGCATTTATAACACTGATTCATTTCCATGCCCGCACAGTCTGGGCCCAAATTCAAATCACGATATCCCCCCACCATGAGCCCTTTATCGATCATTCTGTTGGCCTAACCAGACAAAGTTCCACTAAAGTGCACACTGCCTCCATACCAGGCCTCCCCTAAGACCCACTGTCCAGCATTAGATCACATTCCTCCTGACAATAGGCCCTATCAGAGCCCCACATGCAGGCTCTGATATGGTCTCCTGTATATAGATACAGGAGACCAATTCCCCCCCTGTCTCAATGCTTTGTGAGGGCTCCCCATTCTTCCTCAAATGTGCACTGGTCATCCTGAGACATATATGTAAGCTTCTCCATTAAATACACATCACACCACTTCATGAATCAATCAGATTTATTTTGTTTGACCCCCAGTTTCTAATTCAGGGCCACTGCCAGCCTGTAAAAGTGCCTCCCACATTATTAGAAATCAATAACCCTCATAATCCTTCTGAGGGTTTCCCAGCAATACTGTGAACACTTCCAACTTCACCGAGACTCCTGCATAGTCCTTGATTGAACTCAAGAGCTCCTCCCAAATAATCTGTAAAACTGAATATGTCCACCACACATGGAATAATGATACTCTGTGACCCCATCCCCTCTAGCTCTTGTCAGAGGAACCACCAAACATCTTACAAAGTGTATAAGGGTCTCTATGCCACCCATGGAGGACTTTGAAGTTGTGCTCCATTGAGTGTGTCGTGAGATTTCCGTGAAATGCCACATTGAATGTTTTATCCCACAATGTGTCAAGGTGAACCCCAAACCCCCACTGCCAATTCCAAAAACCACTTAAACCTTTGTTGCGATAATGTGTCACTAGTAACAAGAGATTTATACAATTTGGAGAAAATACCTTTCCTACTGACACAGGTGTCCAGGCCTAATTCAAATGGGGTGAGATCCCTACCGATGTTCACTTTTCCATTTCGGGTTTGTAGGATGGCCCATCAACCTCAAGTAATCAAAAATAGAGACAATGGAGGCCCTCAACATGGATCAAACCAAATCAAAGTCTTTAAACCACCCCCCCTCGAAAAAAAGGTATGCTCTCTCTAGACCCCCGCCCAACCAATCCTGCACAAAGCATAAATCCAATTTACCCAGATCAAGAGGGGGAACCCCACAATGAACTAAGAGGAGAGGGGCATGTGGAAAGCATCCTGTTAGATGCCCCCTCCCTCCACAGCACCCACAAAAGCCCCAGAACAGACTGGGTGTGCACCATTTCCGGGACCAACCTCTGGGAGGATCACAAGACATTTCTCACTTTTCTAGGATGATCCACCCAATCCTCAGGAAAAGTCCAGTAGGACTTATAATAGATGTAATAATCTGGAAATCCACAACCACCTTAATCCTTAGGGAGCGTCAGTGTAGCCCTAGTAATACAGTGTCTTGTACTCTGCGACACAAAATTATACACCATAAAATGTAGGTCCTAAAAAATGTGTCTGAGAGAGGCATGGGTGTCATTGAAAAAAGAAAAGCAGACGAGGATAGACATTGAATTGACCGATGTCATCCGACCAGACCAGGATAGAGACAACTTACACCGACACCAACAATCTGCCCTAACAGTTTGCTTCAAGGGGAGCATAATTCAAAGCAAACAATTGACTATGGTCCTTAATTTCAATCCCCAAATAACAAAATGCAGACTTTCCACGGATATGCCATTTATATCCCTAGACTCACCCACCACATCAGCTCCTAAAAACATCAAACTGGATTTAGCTTGTTTAATCCTGGGGCCTGCAAGACTGCAATACCTCTCAATCGTTTCCATAAGCACACCAAGAGAGTGCTTCGCTTTAGCTAGATAGACCAAAATGTCACCAGCAAAAAGAGAAAGCTTAAACTACCCCTCCTACAAGCAGTTCACTTTAATGGCTATGGCTAGGGGCTCTATTACAAGTGCATAAAGCAGCAGGCCGAGTGGAACCCCTGTCTCATATCCCTCGAGAGTGAAAACACATCAGACCAGACTCCATTAACTTTAATAGGGGCTGCGAGATACCTATAGATCAAAGACACCCAACCCCAAAAGTTACCCACAAAGACATATCTTTCAAATAGGTCCCCGTAAACCCCAAAGCAACCCTATTGAACTCTAATGAAAGCAGGCACGCCGACTCCTCTGTGCGCCAGGCCTTATGTATCAAATCCAGAGTCTTCCTGAGATTATCAGAACCCTGGCGGCCCTGACCAAAACCCACTTGATCCCCAAGAATCATGGAAGGGAGGACCCTCTAACCTATTCCCCAAAATATTTGCAAAAGTGTTCACATCCATATTAATAAGGGCTATAGGCCGATATGACCCTCAATGCGTACCGTCTTTCCCCTCCTTGGGGGTAACAGTAATGATGGCCCACAACATTGTGTCTGGCAATGCCCCCCCCTTGCAAGATTCCATTAAAAGGTCTAACCATGACTGGCACCAAAGTGGGCCGGAGCATCTTATAAAATCGAACTGTGAAGCAGTCATCACCCAGAGTTTTACCACTCTTCATAGACTTGATTGTATTAATCACCTCCTCGGCTGTAATCAGGGCTTCAAGACTTTCCACCATAACTGCATACAGCTGCAGGATCTAAGAGTATCAAAGTAAGTCTCAACTTCCACCTGCCTACTGCCACATTCAAACTAGTAGAAGGTATAAAAAAACGGATTAAATATTGCCACCAGTTCCATATCTTTAAACTTGGTGTCCCCCGCCGGCGTGTGAATCACGGCACCCCTTCTAGAGGCTTGTTGTTCCCTTAACCACCAAGCCAGTATCTTATCAGCTGTTTCCCTTTTTCATAATATTTGTGCTTAAGACACCTAAGCTTCCACTCCTGGATCTTTAGTAGCAGCTCTGCCCCCACCTCCCTATCCTTCAAGAGAAAGACATTACATGTGCAGTGGTCCCACACACTTCTTTCCACCCCAATGCCTACACAAGCATGCACCAGGCCATGGTCCGACCATGGAGATAAACAAAGGTGAACTTCCAACACCCACGGTATCGTCCACCAAAATATCATGCCTATCCGCAAGAAAGAATCATGAGTCACTGAGTAAAAAGTATAAGGTGGGCTACACATGTGTCGGATGTCACACACATCCCGAACTCCAAAAGTGCTGTTATGCTCCCAAAACTCCCTTGAAGCCCTCTCCTATTCCTTTGGGGTATGTGATGACCTAGAGGGCAACCAATCTCTCCTAGGGTCCAGTACCATGTTAGAATCCCCACATACCAAAAAATAACCCTCCACAAACAGACTGAGTTAATGACAGACAATTCTAATGCAGATAATTTTTACATGCCCACTGTCTGCAAGTGGTATAGGTTTATTGACGGTGTGTTCATGATCTGGTCAGGCAGCGATGATGACTTAAAAGACTTTGTGAGTTAACTGATCAATAAGCAATTGGGAATTACTTTTACATACACCAGCCATCCCAATGATATTGACTTTTTGGATATTCATCTCTATGCTGTACGGAAAAAGATATATTCCCACACACTTAGAAAAGCAACAGAGCTAATTCAGTCTTATTAGCCACAAGCTGTCATCGCAACTCAGTTATTAGGAATATCCCCCTGGGGAAACTTATCAGAGCAAGAAGAAACTGCAGCACAAATTTTGAGCAGGAAGCAGACCGATTGACACATAGATTCTTGGAACGAGATTATGAGAAGTCGGATGTCATTAAAGCAAAGCCATGCTAAAAGAAAGACAACATCTACTCATTCCAAGTGTAAAAGAACAAACCCTGTTCCCAAAGGAGGTCAGAATGATAACTCAAAATTCAATGGAAGGACATCTGCTATATAACACTTTCAAAAAACAATGGTCAATTCTACAGTTGGATCCAGACCTGAAGGAGTATATCAATGAGAACCCAGGTCTGGTATATACTAGAGCACCAACTCTTAGGAGCTCATTAAGTCCATTGATACTTACACCAGTCAACTCACCGCAACAGACTTGGCTTCAGAATAAACTGATGGGTTTCTGTAAGTGTGGGACAGGTCATGAATGGCAGTATGCTCTTACTGCCAAAACATGCGAATGTACACATGCCACCTTTGAGATCAAGGAATGCATTAACTGCCACACAAAATATGTCATTTTATGCCATTAAATATGTATGTACCATAATGCATATTTGAAGCGTCATTCACGAACTAAGAGTATGAATACATGGACATCTTAACGACATTGGGTGCCAGGATGCCCGCTTATCGCTGGCAGTGCATTTGCAAACAAGACACCAAATGGATGATCAGAATGATTTACGTTTCATTGGTCTGAAGATTATTAAAAGCAATCCATGGTGAAAGAGAACTTTCTTTGAGACAAGCTGAGGGCAAAATGATTTATAGATACAGAAGTGTAACAGCTGGTCTGAACACAGATCATGAAATTAATATTTTTTCGTAACATATTCAATTGATAGTTCAGCCCAGAAGAAACCTCTGAGGGCGAATGGGGTCCGCTGCTCCAACAATAACATTAACATCACCCTAAACTCAACAACATTGTTCCCTGTTAGAACTAAATCAGAATAGGAATGGGTAATGTTTATGTTCTGGGTGAGGATTCACCAATTGGTCCATGTACAATGGGGATAGCTTGCATTATACTGTAATACTGGTTAATATGTCCAGATTTCTGTATGTACCTTACAGATTCATGACAAAAATAACTCTCACTGAATTAGGATTTTTTCTAGTGGGGTAAACTGTATGTGTAGAGGTGATATCCTGCACAAAATGGCCAATTCAAGTGTCAGAACCTTAACATTGAGTAGATATTTGGGTAGCAATACAGTATGTAAGATATAGTCTCCCGACAACCTCCAAATGTGGGGGCCCTAATGTTTGAGTTGCCACTGGTGGACACACCCTTTGGGTTTAATGACATTTGCAATAGGACAGCTTGGCTTATAACCATGACAAATGGAAGTCTAGAAGGTCCATCACATAGATATAATTGGATGAGGGGTTTGTATGGTTTCATTGCATTGACCCTGGGCTATTGATTTATGTGACTCGCTGGTCCATCATTTCAGGCTTGGGAATGTGAATAAGTGTCAATCTCATGAATAATGTGAACCGGATATAGCTCCAGTGGGTTATGGTGCAGTGTCCCACTCTGCAGGAGGAAATCGGGAAATCTGAAGACACACCCAAAGAGGGGAGTATTATTTTATTAAGTTCATATAATTTAAAACAGACCGGCGGGGACTCTGCGTGTCACTTGCCTATTTCTATTACCAATTTGGCTAGCTTTACATTGTGCCCAGTAGTGGTTTTCTCACAATTTAGTATATGCTGGATGGAATCAGGGATCCGGCACTTCATTTGCACATTCCTGTTATTGTTCGTCAGAAACGTAGATCTGGAAGTATGCCTTTCAGAGGGCCATTTGGCACTGATTCTTGCCAGTTATGCATGTGAACCGCTTCACATGCAGCTCAGTTTCATTTCCAAGGTCACCTTGGTAATCTGGTAGCCATTTTCTCACATTGAGTTGGAGTCACGTCCTTCAGAGGGCCATTAGGCATTGCTACCTGTCAGTCATGCGTGTGAACCACTTCACATGTGGCTTAATTTTGCTTTTAAGGTTGCCATGGCTATTTGGTAGCTGGCTTGGTTGACACATTATGATTGACAGTTCGGGAGGGAGCGGCATGCATGGGGAAGCGCCGCCATGGCCCATCAGATTTTCCGTGGGCATAAGGAAGACGGTTAATCATGCACCGTGTAACACTGTTAACAGACACACTGGTGTCGCGAACACAAATTCGGGCACCATTTAGGTAACCTGCCCTATTTGTAGTGCTGCTTTGTGAGGAGCTTCCCTCGAAAGATCTCGGCCAGCAAGATCTCTCAAGATCACGAGCACGAAGTGCACACAGCTCCCGGAGCCTGCCACTGTAGAGCAGACATGGAGAAAATTGGACACTCCCAGGCACTGCTCCTGCAGCCAGGCCCCCAGCTTGCCTGTGCATCTGCACAAAACTTACCCACCTCATCACCAGGCAGAATCCCACTTTCACCCACACCCAGCAGTGGTTATTTTACATATGTGTCATAGAAGGAAATGGTAAGAGACTTAATCCCACAGCAGTGAGGCAACTGCTGTGGTTGTCTCATGGACCTATCAATTGCCCTTACTCAATCCATGTTGATGTTTGTTTCAGTATGTGTAAATAAACCTTAAACTGCACCTCAACTTGTGCTGTGCTTCATTGAGGCAACTACATAATTGGGGATGATGATCAAGGTAAACGCCCCACACGACCATCATGCAGGGAGCTACCGCACCCCCACCGTTTCTGCAGTCCCCTGGAAAGCCCGCAATATCTTGGCTGCAGTGGCAACTTTTATTTACCACCTACCTAGAGGCCTTGGGAGGTGCTGACTACTCTGCTGACAGGAAAAAGCCATGTTGCTCAACGCGATGGGGGTGGAAGGGAAACGTATAGTTGCTGGTTTCAAGCATGAGCCAAGCGTGGGGGATGGAGACTTTCTGAATGCAACATGCTGCACAATGAAGCTCATTTCTCCAGAAAAGAAAGCATTGTTCCCCACTGACTGAGGTTCTACGCCAGAAAACAAGAAGGTGGTGAGCCTGTCCATGAGTTCATCATCTGCATGAGAGAATTGGCTGCTTTGTGTGCATTTGGGGAGAATGCAGAAAATGTCATCTGTGACATGTTGGTGGTACACATGAATAATAGAAAAATACAAGACAAGTTTATCCTAAAGAAGGAATTAGAGCTGGACAAAGCCATCCAGATAGCATGAGAAGAAGAAGAGACCGCTAGTAGGAGGAAAGAAATGTCAGGAAAGGCAGCAGTCCAATGGAAAGGACAACGTGAGAAGCAAAAAAGTGACACACACAGAGAAAAAGGCACCCACCAGGAAGAATGAACCCCTGAAGTGCCACAGGTCACCAGCACAAAGAGCCAGCGAACAATAGAGACCGCCTGGCGAGAAATGAAGAATGCTGACATTGCAGGAGATTTGGCCACTGTGCAGTCGCTTGCACCTGGCAGGGACGCAACGTTGCAAGCCTGGACGTGGCGAACTCCGTGAGTGACGAGGAAGAACACATCGACAAACCAACGGTCATCATGGTGAATTCCAATCACACCAATAGACAGAAACTCCACTGCATAATAAAGGTGGACAGCAACAAGAGCAGGGTCATGGCAGACTCGGGTTCCAATTCCACGATCATTCACACCCAGACCTACAAAAGCATTGTGGGTCAGTATAAAATGAAAGTCAGGAGCACAAAGCACAAATCAATGGTATCAAGTAATATTGTACCTGTATATAATGTCGCTATACATATAGTCGCAGGGAAATGGCACAGGTGACATTATTTATGGGGACAATATATGGAGTAAATGGGAGCGGGGTTGCGAGGGTGTCCCCTGGTCCCTTTAAAAAAAAAGAACTTGCAGGTTTTGCAGGGGTGTCCCCTGCATGTTCTTTGTGATAATGTTGCCACAAAAAAACAGGGCCATTCTTTCATGGCAACATTTTTGTGGGGACATTATCAGATGGAACCCAAACCAATAGTCTTTAGAGGTGTGTCAGTGAAGCTCCTAGGCTACATCAAAGCCAAGCTAGAATTCAAGGACAAACAATCCACGTCTAAAATATATTTTCCAGAAGTAGGTCCAGCGGTCTTGTGGTGGGACGCCCAGCACAAACTCTGCATTCGTCTGGATCACACCACAGATGAGCAAGTACTGTAGTCAAAGCACGAGGAGCGCCACATTTACGGGAAGACTTCCCCACACTATTCTTGGGAGAACCAGGCAAGATCAGGAACCACATCCACAAAATACGACTCAAAGACAACACAGTGCCCGCAAAGCACAAAGTGAGGCCAGTCCCTGCAACAGCAAGACAGGCTTTGGAGCATCAGCTATCCAAAATGGTCAAAGAAGGCACCATCGAACCAGTGGAGTCCTCGGAATGGCTGAGCCCAGTAGTCTTCATAAAAAAAACGCCAGACCAATGACATCAGGATATGCATTGACTTGCGAAGTCTCAACACTGAAGTGTTTACGGATAGCTACCCACTACCAAGCATTTCCAAATTGATTCTGATGTTGAAAGAGGCAACAGTGTTTTCAAAACTAGACATGTGCAATGCACATCCTCAGATCAACCTCCATATGGAATCACGTCCACTCACGGCGTTCATCGTGGCTTTCGGCACGTACCATTACACACGCATGCCTTTCGTCATGTCCTCAGCTGTCTCTGTACTCCAGGGGATGATGGATTCGCTCCTACAAGGGATCGGAAATGTAGCCTTTTTTCAAAAAAATATACTCATATATGCTGGAACCAAAAAAGCTCACGATGAAGCGCTGAGGAAAGTCTACAGGTGCCCAAATTCAGGCAAAAGAAAACAGGCGGCAGAAGCTTCCCGGTCATGGCAGCCCAACACTGGAATGCCCTCCCACTTAACATCAGAACCGACCAATCCTACCACAGCTTTAGGCGAAACACTCTGACCTGGCTACGCTCCAACGGTCCGCATGACTGAACAGTGCAGTACCCCTGCACACTAACAGACCCTAGCCAACCTAAATGTATACATGAACATAAACTGACCTGCTGAAATGTAAAATTCTGTATGTATATTTGCTCATATGCCCTCCAACAGATTCTACGAAATGTAATGTTCTGCTCCCTACTCAACTGTTCCTTACCTGCAACTAATCTTTTATGTAATCTTATCTTCCTGTTCTGTGTTGCGCCCTGTTACCTCTGAGCTTTGCGCGCCATATCAAATAAACAAACAAACAAACAAAGTTCTCACCAAGCTACAGGAGGCAGGTGTCTGATTGTGGTACGAAAAGTTTGTACTTCGAACCCGAGAAGTGGAATAACTGGGCTACTGCATATCAAAGGAAGATGTGAGCCCTATGAAAGACCTTCTCCAAGCATTTGTGAGCACCCCTGCCCCATCGTCGAAAGCAGAGCTTCGGTCTTTCCTCAGACTCTCAGTGTATTATGAAAAATTTGTGCTGAGATTCTCAGAAATCACAGCCCCCCCTTAGAGAGTTACACAGAAAAGGCGTGGAATATGTATGGGGATAACCCCAATCCATCGCTTTTGGGGAAGTCAAGTCAAGGATTGTCAATGTCCCATGTCTCAAACCGTTCAATTCCATGTGGGATACGTATATCACCACTGACACAAGCGCGTACGGACTAGGAGCCACCCTCACAGAAAAGAAGGGAGACACAGAGAACATTGTTGCATTCACATCCAAATCGCTGTCTGATGCAGAACAAACTAAATTATCCAACAGTCGAAATGGAGATGCTTGCCTGCGCTAAGGCTGCAGAGTGTTTCAGAACATATGTGTGAGGCACCAAGTTCAAACTAGTCACTGACCACAAACCGCTGGTCCACATGTTGAGCCCAGGAGGCACTAAGACGTTGACGCCAAGCCTAGCTCGCATTGCAGGCAAGCTGCAAGAATACACATATGAAATCCTGCACATACCAGGATGGAAGAATTCCCAAGCAGATTCTATGTCAAGACTATTAGATCACATGAACACAGGCACCACATTCCTCAAAGATGAGTGCATCGTAGCGTCGACCGACGGATCTGAGAGCCCAGGACTTTACGTAGATGAACAAAGCTCACTGGTGGGAAGAAGTGGATAAGGATGAATCCCTGAACATAGTGGCAAAGTGGACCCATGAAGGCTGGCCAAACGAGAAAGCAATGTCGGAAGGGCTATGTCGATTCTGGAAGGTCAACAAAGACATTTTTGAAGAAAATGGTCTCTATATGAGTGACCAAGTAATCCCTCCCAAAGAAATGCGCAAAGTAATACTGTGCAGGACTCATGCAGGACATCTTGGTGGCAACATGACCCGGCAGAGTGTGCGTGAAGCATACTGGTGGCCAGGAATTGACCAAGATGAGATGTCAGAATCATGATTGAGAGATTCCACGAGTGTGTCAAGAGCGATAAAAGGCTTAAAGTAAGGCAGGGACCCATGGTTCCCACTGAGATCCCCGGAGGGGTGTGGCTCAAAATTGGCATGGACTTCATTGGCCCTTTGGACAACATGCTACCCAACCACAAGTGTGGCGTGTTACTAATTGTCTACCTGTCCAAATGGGTCGAGTTAGAGTTTGTTTCCGACATCATCACATCCACATCCGCAGTGATTGAAGTTCTGAATGCTGTATTCCAAATGGAAGGGCTGTCTAAAGAATTAGTTATTGACAACAGTGTTCAACTCATCTCTGAACAAACACAATATTTATCAGCTGAGGGCCAGTCTCTATCATCCCCAAGTGAACAGAGTAGTAGAGCGTGCCAATAGGTTCATAAAGGGGGCCTTACAACTAGCCTGTGCAGCTGGAATAGATTCCCACAAGACGGTCAAAGAAGCCGTAGCTGCGCACAGACTGACCCACAATGCCATTACAAGGGGTATCACTATTTTAAATGCTGAGCAAAAGGAAGGCGGCATCCACATTAGTATGGCCATGGCAACACAAGGTGGAGCACAACGACACTGTTGATATGAGAGAAGTTGTCTGGAGGATTAAGAAAATCAAAGAAAGTATGAAAGCCTGAAGTGCTTTGCACTGCACAGCTCATCGGATGTGAGAGTAGGGGATCTAGTAAAGATAAAACTGCCCTCCAAAGACCGGCTATCAGGCTCCAAGCACAGTCAGCCAATAGAAGACCCCAAAACAGGCACCAACCACATATGCACTAGCAACAGCAGAACATTACATTTTTAGGGTGCAGAGAGAATCAACAGGAACAGGATGTGCTGCAGAAGGTCAGGATCCATCTGAAGGTCCTGAGGTAGCAGAGGCAGAGAACAGAGACCATGAGAATATAGAGTGTGAGGACTTAATATACCCCACTCCAGGACCAAGAAAACAACATCTAGAGACGACCCCAGGTCATCGTAGTCAAGAAGCAGCACAAGGGACTGAAACACAGTCGCCAAGGTCCCCGCTTCAGGGAAGACGACCTCGGCTAGAGAAGAGGAAGCCGAACAAATTCAAAGACTTTGTCATGGAGTAGTACCAAGCTGCTTGACAAGAGGAGGTCTGTGAGGACGTTCACTCATCAGATCTCAAGCGCGAAGCGCGATCAGCTCCCAGAGCCCGCCACTGCAGAGCGAACCGGAAGACAAGAGGACACTCCCCGGTGCTCCTCCTGAAGTCAGGCCCCCAGCTTCAATGCACTTCTGCACAACACTTACCCACCTCATCACCAGGCCTAATCCCACTGTTGCCAACACCCAGCATTGGTTGGTTTAGATATCTGCCATAGAACTAAATGGCAAGAGACTTGTCCCATGGATTTATCAATTGTCCTTACTAAATCTATGTTGATGTTTGTTTCAGTATGTGTAAATAATCCTTACACTGCACCGCAGCGTGTACTGTGCTTCTTTGAGGCTACTATATGCTTGTAAACTTCCACTTTCGAAAGCAATAGCGAGGACATTGAATATGTAATTTGTTCGTTTCAGGTAATTATGCATTACCGAGGAATCATGCTATAAACCACGTACGACCGCCTTCAGACAGTAAACAGTGAGTCGGTTTGCTGGTGGAAATAGCAATTTGGCAGGAAGGTGCAGCTATATGCTGAATAATGCAATTGAGAATTCACAAAACACTGGAAAAATTGGCAACATTGGTGCAATGTTTTATTCTTTTCCCAGAGGCGTACTGGAACGCTTTATTTTTGCATTTCAGAACGAGTTTTTCAAGTACGAAAGGTGACTATTGGAGGAACATTTAGGGCTCTTGATAGCTTTCGTATTGGGAAACCTTTGTGTAATATGGGACACAATGACACGTGGGCATTGTGGTGCCTAGCATGTCAGTTCACTTCCTTAGTATCTCAGTAATTGTGCTGGTGATACTGTCACCATTGGCCAATCTGAACGAGGCGCGTATTTATAGGGAGAGACACTGGTCTGCACTTTTTGGACTTTATTAACAGTGTTAAGTGTTATAGGAAGGGCCATTGGTACACTGGGATCACTTCTTCCTTCTTGATATGATATGATTTGGTATTTATAACGTGCCTTTACACAAGTGTTTCTAGGCGCCACAAGACAAAGGAGGGGAGACAAGACACATTATCTTACTAGGCCTTGTGACATTCAGATTGTGCAAGTGCAATGAGAAAGTGCATGGGAGAGGGTGAGGGGAGAAGTGCAGGAAAGGGGTAAGGGGAAGTGCAGTCAGGGCAGCAGGGCTCTGAGTAAGTGCAAGGACAGCTAAGGACTACACAAGTGCAGTCCCAGCCCGGATGTGCTGGGTAGGCTAGAAGGCAGTGCAGGGTGAATGGTCAAAGGAGGGGGGTTGGCAACCTGTGTGAATCAGAGGGGCAACCACACCCCAGTCAGGACGAGCAGACAGGTAGATTAGCAGAGGAGAGGGAGAGAGAAGGAAGAAGAGAAGAGGAAGGTCTTGAGCTGCTTCCAGAACTTCAGGTGACCAGGCCCTAGTCTGACAGGGGCAGAGAGGGCCTTCCAGAAGGAGGCACCGGCAGAGGAGAGAGATCTACCCCCACTCTCTGTTTGGAGAAGCGTCTGACCGGCAGAGAGTTTGAGGTAGCTGAGCGGAGGGCTCTAGAAGGAAGGTTTTTAGGAAGAGAGTGTTGGAGATAGAGAGGACCACAGCTCCAGAAAGCCTTGTGGATGACGCAGAGGGTCTTGAACTTGATCCTTGCTGCCACTGGGAGCCGGTGGAGAGATTTCAGAGCTGGAGAGATGCAGTCCCTGGACTTGAGGCCAAGGATACGTCTTGCAGTCCTGTTCTGGTTTAGTTGAAGAGGGCAAAGGGTGGAGTTAGGAAGATTGAGAAAGAAGTGTGTTGCAGTAGTCCAACCAGTAGAGAACCAGTGCTCTGGAGACAGTGACCTACTGGGGGAAGGTTAAAAAAGGTAGGATACCTCTTAGGGGGTGCAGCTGGAAATGGACCTTCTTGGCAAAGTCTGTGATATGTGGAGAGAAGGAGAAAGTGGAGTCAAAGATGACACCAAGGTTTTTTTCCTCACAGGAGGGTGAGGGGAGGGGGCCCAAGGAGGGCGGCTGGAGGGAGAAAGGAAATGCGGGAGCAGGGGTCCAAATGAGAAGGATCTCTGTCTTACTGGCGTTAAGGCACAGGTCGTTAGAGTCACACCATGCCTGAATAGCGAGTAGACAGTCATGAATGAGCGAATAGGGAGAGGAGGCAGAGGGTGTTCTGAAAGAGAGCTGTGTGTCATCCGCATAACACTGAAAGTTAGAGGAAAAATTAGAGATTAGGTGCACCAGAGGGGGCAGATAGACATTGAAGAGCCAGGTTGAGAGGATAGAGCCCTGAGGACACCACAAGTGGAAAAGGTGGTGGAGAGAAAGAAACCAAAGTGGACCTAGGAGGGTCAGTCCAAGGGGAAGAAGGTCAGCCACGCCAGAGCCTGACCAGTGATGCCACGGTCCACACTGAGACGGTTGATCAGGGTGACGTGATCGACCGTGTCAAAGGCAGAGGAAAGGTCCAGGAGGATGAGGACAGAGTGAGAGTTGGAGTCAAGTTTAGAGAGCAGATCTCTACAGGAGTTCAGGAGAGTAGTTTCAGTGCCTCTGTGTCATGGGGAGTTGAACAGTAGGTCTGGGAATTGTGGTACAAGGTAAAAACCACTGACCTGAATCAGACGAGGGAGCTCTGCAATGAAAACTCCCCTGGGAACTCATCCTCCCTCAATCTGTGAGAAAGGGAACTGAGGAGTGCAGAAGTCCCAGGGACACCTTTTGGGGCAAAAAACCCTGATGTCAGGAGTTGGGTATGGTGTGTCAGTGTGTCTCTCCAGGCGATGTACTTGCAAGTCGAAGAACTCCGAGGTATCAGGTGGGCTGTGTCTTAAGAGGGCACAACGGAACAGGATTCAGGATGTCACTATTGTGTCAGGAGATTTAAGCGGTAAGTAAACAATTCGTTAGAAAAGGAAATCGGATGGGAAGAAAACATGCAGAAATGAGGACCGGTGTTAACCTGTTCTTAGGGTCGTGGGAAACATCAACGATGAAACGATGTGGAGCAGTCTTGGAAGTGGAGGTAAGCGGGTCCGTGAAAGTTCTCATGAGTGTTGAACAGGGGCTGCAGGGAGATATGGAGTCAGTAAAGCAGGACTCGAGGGGGTGGAGTTTCGAAGCGATAAACACAGACCGTTCTTACCATGTCACTGGTGAGAGCGGAGCTGAAAGAGAATCACAGAATCGAATACCTTGCAACTTGTTAGCCGACAGCGTGATGTCGAACAAGCGCAGGGACATTGGAGAGGCAGTCGAAAAGGGTGATGAGCCCGATGGCGTTTCTTTACCGAGACACCTGTTGTAACGAAAGAGCAAAGTTAAGGGACGATCGGAAGGAATAGAGCAAAGGTTCCCTATGAAACGCACTTATACAGCATCTGTTGCTGCAGTAGCGACGTGCAGAGCTTCAGTCGCGTTCCTCTGATAAGCCAGGCCAGAAGGCAGCAGGGGCGGAGCATATCCGGAAGCTAGCACAGTCAATGTCCTGCATGAATGGGGAGAGCAGGCAGACATCTTTTAGGAGGCAGGAGGTAAAGAAGCCACATAGCGCACACCGCCGGGGTGCAACCAGGGCCAGCACCTGTAAGGGGTCATGACAGTATGCCCCCCCTGCAGAGGCGCATCCAGGCTTGCCCGGATGCAGCCGATAGAACCTGTGAACCAAACGGGGGGCATGAACCCCAGATGCAGGTTCCCATGACCTGTCCGCTGGGGTATATCCTTTCCAGTCCACCAGAAATTGGAGGCGACCACTGTAGTAACGAGAGTCGCAAATCCCAGATACCTCGAACTCAGGGCCCACAGCGGTGGACACAGCAGGGGGGTGAGAAGAAGCCCCACACTGGAAACGATCAGTGAGAGCTGGTTTAACCTGGGACAAGTGAAACACTGGATGGAGACGAGACCAAGAAGGAAGGAGTTGGAGCCACACTGCTGCGGATCCTATTAGCCGTGGAATCTTGAATGGTCCAAAATAGCGAGGGGCAACTTAGAAGGAACGAGATGACATTGCAGAAAATGTGATGCCAACCATACTGAACCACCGACCGAGTGGATCAGCGCAGGTGTTCTCTTCCGATCAGCATAGAGCTTGACCTGGTCCTAGGCATCGTGAAGGGCTCTACAGGCCGACCGGTGGCCTTGCTGAATGTCCATGATGAGAGCATCAACATCCGAAATCTGGGAGGAGGAAGGGACGGTGGTCGGAAAGCAGGTGGGGTGAAAACCATAAGTGCAATGAAAAGGGCTAGTCTTCAATGCTGCATGGGGGGAGTTATATGCAAACTCCGCCAAAGGGAGAAGGCTGACCCAGTTGTCTTGGGCTGTGGATATAAAGCAACGTAAGTATCCTCCAAGGGTCTGGTTCAGATGCTCAGTCTGCCCATTGGTCTCTGGGTGGAAGCCTGAAATGAGGGTATGTTGGATGTTGAGCAGTGAGCAGACCTTCCGCCAGTATTGGGATGTATATTGAGGCCCCCAATCTCAGACTATAGTGTCTGGTAAGCTGTGTTGTGCAAAGATGGTCTTGACGAAGATCCTGGCCATGTGGGCTGCAGTGGGAACCCCAGGTAATGAAACGAAATGGGCCATCTTAGTGAAATAGTCGATGACTACCATGATCGTGGTGTGTTTGTTTGAAGGTGGGAGGTCTACGATAAAGTCAGTAGAAAATTATCTGCCATGGCTTCTCAGGGATGGGCATGCGAGACAAGATGGCGGTTGGGTGAATAAGGGGTGTCTTGGTCTGGAGACAGACTGTACAGGAAGAGACATAATCCTGTACATCGGTAGTCAAAGACGACCACCAAAAGTGTCGTTTTAAGAGAGTTAAGGTGTTGGAAATCCTTCTATCACCGGCAGCCAGAGAGTCATGGCACATGCGTATGACTTCGATCTGGAGTGCGGGAGTAGGAATCAGCAATTGATGGTTGTGGAAGTAGTAACCCCTTTCCGAGGTGAGACTGTGTTGTTCAGCCAATGTGTGGCATTCAGCCTGGTGTGACAGGGTCTTTGGGTTGACGGTCTGTAGGAAATCAGTAATGACGTGTAGGAATATCGCTTTCGGGAAGATCTTCTCGGACTGGAACCTGGCTGTTGGATTATCCTTTCTTGATAAAGCGTTGGCACATAAGGTTTGTCTACCCGGGAGGAATGTGAAGAGTATATTGTAAGGTGAGAAGTGGGCCCATCGGGCCTGTCGGCTATTGGTAGTTTGAGCGTATTGCAATACTCTTAAATTCTGATGGTCTGTCCGAACCCCAATCGGGTATTGTGATCCCAGCAACAGATGTCTCCACTCTTCAAAGGCCTTCTTTATGGCCAGTAACTCTTTTTCGAGGACTGAATAATTCAGCTCTGACTGGTTCAATGTCTTTGATAGATAGGCCAGCAGTGATTCTGAACCGGAGTAATTTTCTTGCAAAAGGACAGCACCCAATGCATGATAAGAGACGTCTATCTCGAGAATTAACTTCTTACTCTGATCTGGACTGGCAAGCATTGGAGCAGTAGAGAATAGTCGCTTGAGATGGTCGAATGAGGTTTGCACGTGCAAATCCCACTGAAACGGTATACCTTTTTTTGAGCAGTTTCGTAGGGGATAAAATAATTTCAGAGAAATCAGGGATACATTTCCTATAGAAGTTTGCAAACCCAACAAAACGCTGAATCTCTTTGACCGAGGTAGGCGGCGCAAAGTCCAGTACAGTGGTGACTTTGGATGGATCCATCGAAATTCCTTGAGCAGACAAGATGTAACCTAGAAAGGACACTTGGGATTGATGAAACTCGCATTTTTCCATCTTACAGTACAGATGGTTTGACTGGAGACGTCTTCAGACCAAACGTACATGTTGGATGTGATATTTTTCAGTAGGGGAAAACACCAAGATGTAATCTAAATAAATCACGAGAAAATGTAGAAGTACGTCTGCGAATAGATGGTCCATGAACCTTTGGAATATCGCAGGCACATTGGAGAGTCCAAACGGCATCACATGGTATTCATAATGTCCGAACAGGGTTCAGAAAGCCGTCTTCCATTCGTCCCCTTCTGCGATCCTGATTAAATGATATGCCCCTCGAAGATCAAGTTTGGCATATATAGTTGCTCCGTTAACAGCCTCCAGGATATCGGGTATTAGAGGCACTGGGTAGCGGTCCGGGACCGTGATTTTGTTGAAGCCTCTATAGTCCAGGCAGGGACGTAGCTCGTCTGTGTTCTTTTTCGGCATACAAAATAACGAAGCGCGTGCAGGTGAGGTAGACTCGGAAATCAAGCCGTTTTGTAGATTGGTCTGCAGGTATTCTATAAGGATCTTTTTCTCTTTTTGAGAGAGCATATATACGCCCAAAGGGAATCAGCTGGTCGGGTACTAATTCAATGTGGCAATGGTCTCTTCTATGTGGTGGTAAAGCAGCGGATTGTGGAGTGGAGAACACTTTTGCGTATTCTGAGTAACAATTAGGCAGCCCGCACATCTGGCTCAAAGCGTCTGGTGGGGTATACTGAGGACTTGAAGGAACGGTACATATACCAATAGCACCCTTTGTTAAATAATGAGAGACGCATATTCAGACCCTAAGAATATGGTGCCTGCTGTCCAGCTCATATAAGGGTTGTGTAATCGGAGCCATGGCAATCCTAGGATTACGGGAAAATGGGCTGCTCTTGTTATGTCGAAACTGATGTTTTCCATGTGTGAAGAGACCTTGCATTAGATGTCCTGGGTTTGTTCCTTGATGGGCCTTGACACCAAGGGGCTTCTGCCCACTCACTGGACTAGAATAGAAACCAGTTTGGTGATACAACCAATGCCCATCTCTTGAA
This sequence comes from Ambystoma mexicanum, assembly GCF_040938575.1. Lineage (NCBI taxonomy): Eukaryota > Metazoa > Chordata > Amphibia > Caudata > Ambystomatidae > Ambystoma > Ambystoma mexicanum. The sequence continues at coordinate 48,861,382 of NC_090932.1, read as the reverse complement.
CCCATTGATCGTCAACAAAGTTACCGGCAGCTTCACTGTCAACTAGGGCTGGGATGTCTTGGATTACTCTTTCCCCTAGATTTCCTCCTGTAATTGCAGGAGAATGACTACCATAGGGGTTTCGATGGTCTCAGTGTTCTGAGAGATGAGAGCTGGACTTGGGGAACTTTGTACATGCACCTGGGTCAAGGTTCCCCTTACGACCAGGCTTGGGAGTTTCCCGACCTCCTAGGTTTGCTCCTTCTAGGTGTGGCACAGGTCATTCTCGGACCAAATGTTCTGAAGAACTAGAATACATGCACAATACATTAGAGTGCCGGTGGTCCCTTTCTTCTGTTGATAATGGTCCCTGTGTCATTCGTAGCTGCATGGGTTCTTCCTTGGGAACAGAGCAGCCCGGGATAGGGCTTCGGAACGTAGTCAGGAAGGCATACCCCGTCTTCTCTCATGCTGTTGTTCCTGTAATCTGTAGTCTATTTGCATCATGAGTGTAATCATGTCTGCCAGATTGGCAGGTTGAGGAATCTGAGATATCTCGTCTTTTAGGTCTTCAGTAAGACCACACCTGAATAGCGTCAATAAGGCGTCGTCCAGCCACGCCGTTTCTGCCGACAATTGTTTGAATTTTGTGATGTAGTCCAGTAGGTCTTGTGAACCTTGATGAAAATCCAAAAGCTTTTCCTGGGATGACACTTATATTTCTTCACGACTGAACATGTTTTTCAAACTGTTCACAAATGCTGGATATAAGTCCAATATGGGGTTGTCGGAGGTGACAAGGGATGTAGCCCAGGCTAGTGCCGCACCTGAGAGATGGGAGATTAGGAATCCAACCTTATCCTGGTCAGACGGGAAATAGTTAGCCTTGAATGTGAATTGTATGGTACAGCTGTCTAAGAACTCTTTGAGTTTATAGGGATTTCCATCATATTTATCCCCGGGTAAGGAAGTTGGAGGGAGTTCGGGACCTAAAGTGAAGTGGGCTACCTGTTGCTTAAGGTAGGCGTTTCCCTGCTTCAGATTATATACTTCATGGGTAAGGGATTGCATGCCCAACATCAGCTGCTGCATCTGATCCATGTTGGCTGATTCTTGGGCGCCGCTATCTGTCATGGGGGGGTTGAATAGTAGGTCCGAGAATTGCGGTACAAGGTAAAAACCACTGACTTGAATCAGACAAGGCAGCTGTGTAATGTAAACTCCCCTGGGAACTCAGCCTCCCTCAGCCTGTGAGACAGGGAACTGAGGAGTGCAGAAGTTCCTGGGAAACCCTCTGGGGCAAAAAACCCTGATGTCAGGAGTTGGGTGCAGTGTGTCAGCGTGTCTCTCCAGGCGATGTACTTGCAAGTCGAAGATTTCTCCGAGGTATCAGGTGGGCTGTGTCTTTAAAGGGCACAACGGAACAGGATTCAGGATGTCGCTGCTGTGTCAGGAGTTCTAAGTGGTAAGTAAACAATTTGTTTGAAAAGGAAATCGAATGGGAAGAAAACATGCAGAAATGAGCACCGGGTGTTAACCTGTTCTTATGTTTGTGGGAAACCTCAACGATGAAACAATGTGGAGCAGTCTTGGAAGCGGAGGTAAGCTGGTCTGTGAAAATTCTTGTGAGTGGTGAACAGGGGCTGCAGGGAGATATGGAGTGAGTAAAGTGGGACTCAAGGGGGTGGAGTTTCGAAGCGATAAACAGGGACCGTTCTTACCATGTCACTGGTGAGAGCAGAGCCAAAAGAGAATCACAGAATCGATTACCTTGCAACTTGTTAGCCGACAGCAAGATGCTGTACAAGCGCATGGACATGGGAGAGGCAGTCGAACAAGGTGATACGCGGGATGAGCCCGATGGCGTTTCTTTACCGAGACACCTGTTGGAACAGAAGAGCAAAGTTAAGGGACGATCGAAAGGAATAGAGCAAGGGTTCCCTAGGAAATGCACTTACGCAGCATCTGTTGCTGGAGTAGCAACACGCAGAGCTGCAGTTGTGTTCCTCTGATAAGCCGGGCCAGAGACAGCGGGGGTGGATCACGTCTGGAAGCAAGCACAGTCAATGTCCTGCATGAATAGGGAGAGCGGGCAGCCATCTTGGGAGAGGCAGGAGGTAGAGAATCCACATAGCGCACACCGCCGTGGTGCAACCAGGACTAGCGCCTCTAAGGGATCATGACACTCTGACGATCAGAAGCCAGAGTGAATGGTCATAGAGATAACCAGCATATTCAGAGTGGAGGTTTAGCTGAAAGATGGCCAGTTTCTTCAGGAGTTTGCCCAGGAAAGGAGTGATTGAGATTGGGCAATAGTTGGCCAGGCAGGAAGGATCAACAGAAGGGTTTTTCAGGAGGGGCTGCACAAGGGAGTGCTTGAGAAGAGAGTTGAAAGGTCCAGTGGCAAAGGGATGAATGCAGAATTTGGGCAGGCAGGAGCGAGGGAAACAATGTGGTCCTTAATGGTTCCTGAGGAGGAGGGGAGAACATGCTTGGATAAAACTTTCATAGACCGAAGTTGTCTAGAAACATCATCAGGTGTTATAGGAGAGAGAGAGGAGAGAAGGAGTGAAGAGGCAAAGGTAACTAGATGGGGGTTTGAGAGAGGTGGAGGGAGAGAGATGAGGGGAGGAGGATAGTTTGGACAGGATCATACATGCTAACCCCCCCCCCCGATTTCAGTGGAGAATCACAATGTTTCTGTGAAAAATATTGCTATTTTTCAAATTTTCCTGGTTAAAATGAATCTTTGCCCAATACATTCATATGGCAAAATGTTTGTCTCCTGATTTTTCTGACAAAATCTCCCTCCCAGGTGCGCCGGAATGTCGGAATGTATGCAGGATTGCCTGAGTTTTAGTGGTGAAATGAGAAGCCAGGGCCGTACGGAAGGCCTGGGAAGGAACAGGACAAGCAGATACTGCAGTTAGATTGGCCAACTCGTTGCAGATTTTAAAATGTTTGCTCGCGCTTTTAGAAGCTGCAAAGACGCAGGCTTGAATATGGACCCTTGTCTCGGAGAAGATGGAGAGTTTGTATTGCCTTTGGAGCCGACGGCAGGCTAGTTTGTCAGAGGACGTGTCCGAAGCCCTCCACTTCCACTCGGCAGCCTTGCACTTGCGTTTCAGAGTGGACAGGTCGGAGTCATACCAAGAATTGCACTTGGAGGCAGGCTTCAGATGGATCCGCATGACAGGGGCAAGGATATTGAGAGCATTGGAGATAGAGAGATGAATGTTGGAGAGGGCTGTGTCAGAGTGGGAGTCAGCAGCAGGGGTAGTAGAAGATATAGAATAGAAAAAAGCGTCGACTTTCATCCACTGCATAGGTCGAATGACCGCAAAGGAAGGTGAAGGTGGCAGTGCTGGGGTAGTTTTTGCCAGATCGACTGATAGCAGAAAGAGGTCAGTCCAAGATAGTGGAGTAGTGAGACAGTTAGAAAGGGGGATGTCTGAGCAGATGGGAACATCCACAGTGTGTCACTCGGACCAGAGGGAATAATAGAGAGGGAAAGGTTGCGGAAAGGCCCACAGTGGTGAGAGGAGTCTAAGTGGATGTTGAAATCCCTGAGGAAGAGAAGCTTAGAGGTAGAGGCACCGGGAGAGGAGGAGAGATCAGCCCATTCAGAGAGGAAGAGGGTGACCTGGCCAGGTCAGACGGTCAGAGAGAGGCCAGGAAAGATAGAGAGCCTGCAGACCAGGCATTAAAAGGAGGGGTAAGCCTGGGTGGGAATGATAGAGGCAGGAACCCACTCCGAAAAGATCATGGCCACTCCACATCTAGGCCAATTGGTCCTGGGTTCGAAGAGGATCTTGTAGCCCTCAGGGAGGAGAGTGTCAAAACTTGTGACAGAGCTGGCCGTGAACCAAGGCTCAGTGAGAGCGAGAACATCCATGTCAAGGTCTTCGCGGAGGAGGCAGATGTCAGAGGAGTATTTGACAGCAGAGTAAGCGTTACAAGTAGCTACATGGACAGGATGCCACTTTTGAAAGACTTCCGGGGTGGGGTACAGGAGAGAGGTACACCCAGTGGAAGAGGCAGATGGGCCCAGTAGAGGGCAGAGATAGAAGGAGGGGCAGATAGCCCAGAGAGGAGGAAGAGGAGGGCGCCAGAGAGGTGGCAGCAGAGGAGGAGGAGAGTGGCAGAGGAGCTGGAGCGGTAGATGAGGAAGGTGGCAGAGGGGCCAGAGAGTTGGTAGAGGTAGCGCTAGGTGGCAAAGGACCCAGAGAGGAGGCAGAAGGGAGAGCCAAAGAGAAGGCAGCGGAGGTGGAAGGGAGTGGCAGAGGAGCCGGAGAGGTAGATGAGGAAGGTGGATGAGGGGCCCGAGAGGTGGTAGATAGATTAACAGGAAACGGGAGGAAGTTGATAAGACGTGAGAGATGCCTATCCAGGAGGAGGAAGTTGGGCTGAGTGCCCTGGACCAAGACGGTCCCATTTGCATAGACATAAATGAAGGTTTTGGAGGACAGGAAGGAGGCAAAGAGGACCTCCCATATTGTGCCATCATTAATGGGAGATGAAGAGAAAGGAGGGAGAACAGTGACCATATGTAGGGTCCATAGGTCAGCAGAGGGAAAGAGAAAGATGCTTAGAAAGACCGCATCTGGTCGAAGTACATGTCGGCTGACACATTAAGAATACATATTTATAACTATGCGTACTTGTGACCAAGCTGTTATTGCAAATTTGGTGCAGGTTGAGAGTGGGATACACACATTCCATTTTATGAGTTAATAGCATGCCCCCCCCCCCCCCCGGAAAAGCAACTGACCCTGATTAGGGCAATAAACCAATCCGACTCTGGCCATTAGCCCTTCAGAAATATGTAGAGTTCTTCCCTATCTACAAGCGTCTTTTCCATCTTAAAATTACAGTTTCCCCCAATCAGTTTGAAGACCCCCTTTTTTTTGTATCCATTACGCAAAGTAAACCCTTACCAGCCCTACCACTTCATAGAAGTTTCCTTTAACCAGAAGCAGGTGAGTCTCTTGTAAGCATAGCATGTTCAATTTTAATCTCCTGAACTCTCTCATAATCAATGATATTTTAGTGGGTGAATTCAGCCCTTGAATATTCGGAGAGCCCACGTGTCGAACCTGATTTAAATCTGTCATCATGCCACTCCCCTACAATCACTGAAAATGGCTTCCAGAAGCTGTGCGGGAAAACCACCCTACTTCAGACACACCATTAAGCTGCACCCAAAGTTATCTTGGAAAGAAAAATGCAAACAAACACACACTGCATACATCAAAATAACACACAGAATTCCCACCATACCGAAAAAGCGCCACAGAAAAACCCACACCTCACTCCCAATCTCCCCCCTTAAATCCCCATGAAGGCATTCGACTCCCCCCTCTCCACCAGTGCTCCACCCCCCTTCACCTCCTCTCCCCGGCACTTTTAACCAGCTTTACGTCCCTGTGTAAACAAAGAACAACATCAAACTTTCCCTCCCCACTGGGCCATATCCAAACTACAAAATAACCCCCCCATGTAACTATTCCCAACATCAACAACCATCTCGAAGGCCCCAAGCAAAAGGTATTTCAAAGTGAGAGCAGCCAGTCTTCCCAAGCTACCACAGCCATTTTTATGACCATGGAGTGTTTAATTTAGTAAATTTCCTTGTGCCCTCAATCTGTCTTCACCCACTTCTCCACTCAGGGCCCCTATCTCCATCCCTATCAGCACTACACTCTGATCCAAGCAGTTCCTCAGTAACTCTCAGTATATACTCTTCCACAATCAAGGCGTTGCGTGCACCTTCCCAAACGAGCACAACAGAGACCAGGAACCACCATCTGTAATGCACATCCTGTTTGCGCAGCCATTGTGTGAGGTTGTAGTGCTGCTTGTGCTTGGCCAGCGTGAAAACTGAAAGATGGAGATTTTGACTGACCCCATCACAATTTGGCCAAAGGATTTAGCCTTAGTAAGGATTGTGATTATCTTCAATGTATGCGCTTAATAATGGGAGCAGATCAGAACCGATCTCAGCTCTTTTCCCTGTCCTCCGGACCTACGGGCCCTGTCCATGGTCACAGGGAGTCATCCCTCATCCTAGAACAGTACACCAATCACCTCTCTCACGCTCGCCTCCAAGGTGAGTCACTGTCACGCTCCAGGAGACCCAATACGAGCAGGTTGTTACATCTCTCCCTATACTCAAAATCATCGATTTGCAGTCTCATCTCTCTGTCTCTCAAGAGCCGAGATCCGGATGTTCAGTTGGGATTCCAGGACATCCATCGACACCTGAGCGGTCTGCAGCCCGACTACCCCCTCTTCAACGAGTTCCAGTTTCTTACGCACACCATCTAATCTGGCTCCCAGGTCAGAGCAAATACCCCTTAGTTCTTCCAGTTTTGCATTGATATCTCTCTTCGTCGCTCCAGGGTCTGATCTGTCCTCAGACAGCGGGCAGAAGACAGCCATATCCACACCCTGGCCCCTCAACATTGGCTGCCTGTAAAATTATTGAAGCAATACCTTCAAACTCACCTGGTTCTTCCTCTCCTTTACAGTAACAAACAGTGACCCTCAAATTATCACAGAGGAAGGATCAACCTTCAGTGCTGTACGGCTGCCTCACCTTCAACCCATCTGGCATCCCAGCAGCAGTGCACCAGACCAAACTGAATACCTGGGGAGAGTACTCAACTAGATCCGTCCTCCACGACTTCCCCTGATGGTGTACGTCTCCCCTTCAGCATAGTATCAAACAGTCAGCTCTCTCCCAGAATCGTGGGGTGGAGGGATGCGGCACCTGAAAAAGCCCTCCAAGCTCTTCCCACAAAGCCTCACCCCAGTACAGCCTCCCGCCATCCACTGCCTCCATAAAAGGGCCCAGGTCGCCATCTTAAAACAAAGTCCCTGGTCTCCTCCTGCACCGAAGACCGCATCCACCGCCCAGGCCCTCTGCTTCTCCAATCTGATGTCACAGAACGGCACCAACTGTCACTGTTTACTCTGAACACCATTTTTGTTTGAAATGACATCCTGTCTTTCAATAGATCAAAAATGTGACATGTAACTCACACTGCCAGCACCATGTAGGGGCATGAGCCACCATATCAAATTATCTTCCAAAGATTTCACACACATAGTCTGAGTCACATTGACACCCTAGACCCTCTTACAGGTAGCACGTAAAGTCAGAGGAAAAACTGGTCTGCTGGAAGAAGAGGAACAGGATTGCCATCCACCACAGTGTCTCAGACATCATGACCGTATTCCCCCAGGTCCTGTAGCCCCATTACCCAGCATGCAGCACTACATATCCAACAGAGTGTCTCCGACATCCTGACTGTATTTCCCCAGTTCCTGTAGCCACATCATCCGGCATGCAGCACTACATATCCACCACAGTGTCTCTGACATCATGACTGTATTCCCCCAGGTCCTGTAGCTACATCATCCGGCATGCAGCACTACATATCCACCACAGTGTCTCTGACATCATGACTGTATTCTCCCAGGTCCTGTAGCCACATCATCCGGCATGTAGCACTACATATCCACCACACTGTCTCCGACATCATGACTGTATTCCCCCAGGTCCTGTAGCCCCATCATCCGGCATGCAGCACAACATATCCACCACAGTGTCTCAGATATACTGACTGTATTCACCCAGGTCCTATAGCCCCATCATCCGGCATGCAGCACTACATATCCACCACAGTGTATCAGACATCATGACCATATTCCCCCAGGTCCTGTAGCCACATCATCCGGCATGCAGCACTACATATCCAGCACAGTGCCTCAGACATACTGACTGTATTCCCCCAGGCCCTGTAGCCCCATCATCCGGCATGCAGCACTACATATCCACCACAGTGTCTCAGACATCATGACCGTATTCCCCCAGGTCCTGTAGCTACATCATCCGGCATGCAGCACTACATATCCACCACAGTGTCTCAGACATACTGACTTTATTCCCACAGGACGTGTAGCCCCATCATCCGGCATTCAGCACAACATATCCACCACAGTGTCTCAGACATACTGACTTTATTCCCCCAAGTTCTGTAGCCCCATCATCTGGCATGCAGCACTACATATCCACCAGTGTCTCGGACATCATGACTGTATTCCCCCAGGCCCTGTAGCCACATCATCCGGCATGCAGCACTAAATATCCATCACAGTGTCTCAGACATCATGACCGTATTCCACCAGGTCCTGTAGCCCCATCATCCGGCATGCAGCACTAAATATCCACCACAGTGTCTCAGACATCATGACCGTATTCCACCAGGTCCTGTAGCCCCATCATCCGACATGCAGTACTGCATACGCACTACAGTATCTCAGACTTCTGTGTAAACCATACTGTATCTTCCCAGGTCCTATAGGGCTTGACACCTGAGAAATACCGCTGGTCTTTACCATTAAAGATGATGTGAACCTTCCAGCTGTGGATGCCAGCTCGAGAACACTAAGTGGGCTCATGATCACCTCCTCTCCGCCAAAGACAACGGGGCACTATCTGGGTGACAAGCCCCCACTTCACTGCCTCCTTCTATTTATCTGCCTGTGCAGAACCGCTTGCCAACTTCCTTCCAGGGTTCGGACCATGGAGGGTTGGCGAGGAGCAGGGGACCAGGCATTGGAACAGGTGCAGCAGATTCTGAACCGAAAGGAAAAGGTGATGGTTGGAAGATTTAGAATGAATCTTAAGCTCTGGCATTGCTCTGGGCAACCCTCCAGACCATTGTTCTTCGCCTGCCAAGCAATTACAGAAGAGGAAAAACCATATGCAAATCAGGCTTGGTCCCACCCCAAAAGGGGAAGTCCAGCCCGAACTGCTAGGTCACAACCCTTTTTTTTTTATTATTTTTTTTTTTTATGGTTCCAAGACATTTTATTGTGTGCAGCAGTACAATCACAGTATTACCTACAAACCAGAGACCAAGGCAGTGGGTTAACATATGACGCTACGCACTAACACACAGTTCATGGTCCATCAGGCATGCAGCTATTACTCCATTATCCTTCCCACAATTTTTTGTCCTGTACGCTGCAACTAATACCCGCTACTTACATCTACTCTTTTTTTTTTTTTTTTTTTAACTGTTAATTATTTACAGAAACCACAAAAGAAAATACGAGAAAGGAAAAAGAAAAAAAAGAGAAAACTCCCCCCACCCCCCATCAAGCCAGAGCCGGCTCCCTTGTATCCTCAGTCGGGGCACCGTCAGGAGAAACATTGTCCGTAGGCACATCTTCAGAATTCTCAGAGTCGTCCAAGCCCTGTTGTGGGTTGGTCATAGAGGCCACCAATTGTCGCCAGGCCAGCAAGGGCCCTATCTCCTCCTCGCCCCCTCTAGTGACCGCTTCAAACTAGACCACGGATTCAGCCTCCGCCCACCTCATAATGTCCGCCCACCACAGTTCCACTCTCGGCCTGCTAGCCGATTTCCAGTTCATGGCAATCCTGCGTTTGGCCAGAACATATGCCAGGTCCCTCAGCTTGCTCAGGTGCCTAAAGTGTCTGGGCCTGGGGAAGATCCCAAGCATACATGACCAGGCAGATCCCACGTCCAACACCACTCCCCCACTTGCGAGCTTCATCTTGACCTCCTCCCAAAATCTATACACTTCCGGGCAGGCCCAAAACATATGTAGCAACCCAGCTTCCACCTCCCCACACCTGGGGCATTTTTGAGTAGTCGAGCCTCCGAACCGTGCGATCCTCTGGGGAGTCAGGTAGGCCCTGTGAGTAATGTAGAACTGGAGTTGTTGGAGCCGTGCATTTCTGGACACCTTTTTATGATATCCCAGGACCCCCTTCCACTGACCCTCCATCATGAGTTCACCCATCTCCTCTTCCCATTCATGCCTCAGTTGGGGCAACTCTTTCCCAGCCTTCGTTCTGAGGAGTTCGTATATTCGTGATATTTCATGCCCACCCTCTGAGACATCATACATAGTTTCAAGGGTGGCATCAGGATCATCTGCCAGTGCCGTCTCCGGCCATCTCTTTCTTACACGTTTTACTAGCCTAGCATGGGTGATGTACTGGCCTCTGTGCACCCCCGTCTCGTCCTGCAACTTTTGAAAGTCCAGCGCCTCCCCCTCTCTCCATATGTCCCCAAGCGTGGCCAGGCCCACCGGCTCCCAATGCCTGCGGACAGAGTGAAACAGTTGGGTGTCATTTTCGCACAGGGCCACCAGCGGGACCTGCCAAGATAGTGGTTCTGACTCCCCCATCAGTTTCCATGTTCTGTGCCAGACCTCCCATCCCAACCTCAATAGCCACCCTCTTCCCGTCAGTTTATTCCTTTGTAGCCACACCACCTCTCTCAGGAAATATGGGGCCGCATCCTCACGCAGCAACCTAGATTCCGCCGAATCTTCATCAGACAACCACCTGGCCACATACAACAGTTGTCCCGCCAGATAATATAGTTCGAAGTTAGGCAAGCCTATACCCCCCTTCTCGTACGGGTTCTGAAGCTTCCCCAGGGCCACCCTATTCCTGGAGTTACCCCACACGAAGCCCCTACACATACTATGAAGTCGTACAAATAGGCTTTTAGGGATCAAATACGGGACGTTCACGAAGAAGTGCAGGAGTCTGGGAAGGACCACCATTTTCAGCAAAGCCGCCCTCCCCATCATGGACAGGGGCAATCTGGACCAGAATGTCATGCTGTTCTTGACCCCCTCTATGGCTTTCTCTGTGTTATGCTTGTGCACCGCCTCAGTCCGGTGGTAAATATTTACCCCCAGGTACCTAAACGTGTCGGTCCGCCATGGTATTGGCAACACAGGCAGCCTCTCCAACGGGACGTCCCTGTACCCGCCCAAAGGGAACAGGCTAGACTTCCTGGGGTTCACTGATATGCCCGAGAGGACAGCGTAATGATCCAGTACTTCCAGTACGTACTGCAGGTTCTCCTCCGGGTAGCGGAGGTACAACAGCATATCGTCCGCATAGAGAGATGTTAAGTGACTGCCGCTGGCAGTGTTAATGCCCACCTCACCGTATTGTTGCCGCAGGCATATCGCCAGCGGTTCCAGCGCAAGTATGTATAACATGGGTGACCAAGGGCATCCCTGCCTGGTCCCCCTGCTAAGCTGCCAGGCATCCGAGACTGTGGCCCCAGTCTTGACCCTAGCCACCGGGCTGCTATATAACAACTGGACCCATCTGATATAACCAGCGCCCACGCCGTATCCCTGCAGGGCCGCTTTCAGCCAAGGCCATCTCAGTGAATCGAAGGCCTTGACCGCATCCAGCGACACTACCGCCATCTCGCCCGTGTCATCCTTAGTATGGTCGATAACATGGTGCAGCCTCCTATGGTTATCACTGCCTTTGATCCGGGTGGATAAGCTTGCCAATCACTTTCTTCAACCTGTTGGCCAGCACCGCCGTGAGTATTTTGCTGTCCTGGTTTAGCAAGGACAGAGGTCTATAAGATCCACACTCAACAGCCGGCTTGCCTAGTTTCAGTAATGGAACAATCATGGCCTCACGGAGGGACAACGGGAGTTCTCCCTGTTCGTATGCCTCGTTAAACAAGGCCAGCAGAGGCTGCAGCAGCTCCTGCACGTACACCTTGTAAAACTCACCAGGCAGGCCATCCGCCCCAGGTGCCTTGCACGTGGGGAGGCCCCGGATCACCACCTCCAGCTCATCAGAAGTGATAGGGGCGTCCAGTTCCTCCCGCTCCAGGTCGTCTAGGGTGGGCAGACCAATGTCTTCCAGTGTGTTCAGGATGTCCTGGCTCCTGTCCTCCCCAGTGTCCTCATACAAACGTTTGTAGAACCTGAGGAATTCCTCGTTCACCCCATCCTGAGTGTTGCGAAGGCCACCGTCCTCATCACGGATCTCATGGATAACCACTCGGGGGGACTCACTCTTGTACAGCCAGGCCAACAGTCTGCCTGGCTTGTCGCCCCCCGCGTGCAGCCTCTCAGTGTATTTCCTATGGTTCAGTCTACATAGTCGGTCCCAAAGGGCGCTGCACGCCACCTGAAGGTCTCTCATCCTAGTCTTGTCTACCTGAGTGGCATTCTCAAGACGAGCCAGGCTCTCCAGTTCCCTTTCGGTGTCCTGAAGCTCCCTCTCGATACCCCCTTGAAGTCCCTTGGATTTAGAGATCGCCACTCCGCGCACCACTACCTTAAAGGCCTCCCACAGAGTTCCCGCGGAACGCACACTACCCGTGTTTATCTCGAAATATTCCCCGATGGCAACCCTCAGGTCCTCCCGGAAACCTTCATCCTGCAGTGCTTCCGCCCGGAGTCTCCATGTGGGGACCCGAGGCCTAGGGGGTTGGTGTCGCCACTCTACCACCAGGGGCGAATGATCCGACAATACTCGAGCTTTGTATTCCGCCTCCACTATTTCGCCCGCTATCTCAGCAGTTCCAAACACATAATCCAATCTCGTATATGAGTCGTATGGCGCTGCATAATGCGAATACTGCCTCTCCGTGGGGTGGAGTCTCCTCCACACATCCACCAGTCTCAAGTCTCCTAGCAATGTCCCGAGCGCCTTGGCCGCCGGCGACATTTTCCCTTTGGTGTCTGCGGACCGGTCAATTTTGGGATCTAAGACACAATTGAAGTCCCCACCCCACACCATCGCGCCCCCTACCAAGGGGCTAAGTTTGCCATAGAGGGATCTAAAGTAGGCTGCAGTATCATGATTGGGGGCATACAGGTTGAGGATGTGTACTTCCCTGTTCTCCAGGAGTCCTGTTATCGCCACCATTCTACCCTCTGGGACCACTATCGAGTCGAGCACCCGGAACGGCACATGCGGCGCCACCCAGGTGATGACCCCTCTAGCATACGCCGAGTACGTGGCACCCACTACCTTGCCCTTCCACTTCCTCGTAACCACCTCCAATTTCTCCCTGGTGAGGTGGGTCTCTTGTAGCAGGGCTATGTCTATCCGCATCCTCTTCAGGTATAGCATGACTTTGTTTCGCTTGAGGTAACTATTGAGGCCTCGGACATTCCAGGTAACTATGCGAAGACTATCCGATGCCATCTGTTTGGTCTGTATTCAGCCCCGCCCTCCCCACAATACCCCCTTGGTCTAACACTCCGCCGGCTCTTCCGCCCTTGATCTCCATCCCCCCTCCCTGTTTCCCAACTACACACCACAGCAAACAACCCCTCCCATCCCAACAAAAGCCCAGCTCCATCCCTGGATCTCAGGCCCACCCGCGTCTGGTCTTATCCCGTTTACAAGGAATAGGACCCCGCGGGGCGTCGCCGATCTAACAGCGACCTAACTAACTAGATATATTACTATTGGGGACAAAGGAAGCCTCTTGGAGCTCCCAATCAAGTGACCACGGGTAGGCACGCCCCACGGGCCAGCCAGTCAGTACCACATCATACGCATCACATATCGTACAAATGACTATATTCAAGTCCCAATGTCTCGGCCCCGTTGCCCCAGGCGGCCCAGCCACAAGCTACTTATCTTCCGTAGTCTCTGCCTGGATGCCTGATTCTTGAGGACTGCCCAGCGCGTCTAGCCAGTCCATCGCCTCAGTTGGTGTTTCGAAAAACAGGGATCTGCTTCTGTAGAAGACTTTCAATTTGGCCGGGTAGAGTAGCATATAGCGATGGCCAGCTTCACGAAGTCTCCTTTTCACCGCTCCGAAGTGCATCCGACTCCGCTGTACTTGTAGCGTGTAGTCAGGGTAGGCCGTAATCTTAGCCGATCCTCTGTCAATCGTTCCCCCTTTTCGAAAGAATTCAAGAATCTTTTCGCGATCACGATAGTTCAAAATTTTCGCGATCACCGGCCGTGGGGGGGCCCCGGGAGGCGGCCTCCTGGTTAGGGCCCTATGAGCTCTCTCGACTGCAAACCCCTGGGTCAGTACCCCACCGGTAATCTCCTGCAAAAGCATGGATTCCACAAATTCGTAGGGTCTGGCCCTTCAGTTCCTTCAGGTAGGCCCACGATTCGGATATTGTTGCGTCTGGCACGTCCCTCCGCCTGCTCCGCTCTGTCCTCCAGGTTGCCCACCCGTTGCACAAGGGCGTGTAGCTCCTTTTTATGAGCAGCGCAATCTGCCGTATTCGTGGCCGTCTCCTTCTCGATGGCCCCCGCGCGTTCCGAGACCGCCCTCACATCCAGCCTAAGCAGATTCACCTCCTCCTGGACGGCACCGATCTTGAGGTTTAAGCCTTCTTGTAGCTCTTTCATGGCGAGGCCCAGCTTGGTCTCCCATGACACTTTTAAGTCCGCAATCGCCGCCAGCACCTCCTGTATCGTGCCAGGTGACTCCGCGGTCGTCACGGGGGTCTCTTTGATCTTGCCTCCTTCCGCCCCTGGGGGGGACTTGGCGTAAGCCTCCATCGTGGGCTGTTTGGCCTTAGATTTCACACCTCTCGTGGTCATAATGTTGTATGAGTCGGGCGAGGGCCCGTCCCGCCAGTCACCAAGGGGGAGTCACGCCACCCAACGTCCGAAGCCTGACCCACCACACCTTGGGGCATCCAACACGCCCGGAGCACTCCGACCACCAGGCCCACGGTCCTGTTGTTATAGCCACATCCGTTCGGCACTCCCGCTCGCTGGGCCACCGTGCGTCCTAGGCGGCGCTCATGTGTTTTAGTCTCCGAGCGAAGGGACGCAAAGGTCCAGCACTCGTGATCGCGACACTGACTTCATGATCCTCGGTGTTCGCAACGTGTCGCCGCCATTTTGTCTTGTCCGCCTGCTCAGGGCTCGTCCCAGTCAATCACAATTATTTCGGTTTCTAAGCCTTCTGGTCGTCCCGAACTTTCACAGGATGTAGTGGTGGCATTCACACACCTGGACATCGATTTCCAACGTCGGCCGGCCCCCGTGGACGCACCCCTCCATCAGGATCAAAACAGGATCAGCGGAGCTCCTCCAGAGTGCGACCTCTTACATGGCCGTCCAAGCCACGCCCCCCAGGTCACAACGCTTCTTCATGGGACCACAAGCATCCGCAGACATGTTTCAGACTCATTGGTCGCCATCAGTGAACCGTAGCTTGGATCTCTAAGTCCAGCAGGCACAGGACCCATGTCTGGAAATACCCGTCACACTCAGGGTGACTTAAGCAAAACCAAAAGGTGATGGCTGGAAGGTTTTGAATCAATCAAAACTACACCCATAGCTCTGTGCATCTCTCCAGAGCATCGTTTTTCATCCCTTACAGAAAGGGTAAAGACAATATGCAAATTAATCCTGATTTGCATATGATCTTTCCTCCTTCTGTAATGGCTTGGCAGGATGAAGAAAGATGTTCTGGAGGGTTTACCAGAGATATTGCAAAAGTTAATCCAAACCTTGCTGCTATCACCTCTTGTTTTGCTTGCAGCAGAGGCTGCAGCCTGCCACTTCCAAGTGGAAGGCTTCATTGCATAAGGGCTGGGGGGAGGTGGTGGCTGTCTATGCCAAAGCAACATAGGGCCACTTACAGCCTATGAAAGATGTAACTGCTGCCTGGGCTGAGCTAGCTGATGCACTTTAACAGAAAAGCAAGCATGTCATTCTAGCATGGAAGGGCACCCCACCCTCCATAAGGCCTCACGCACCACCGACCAAGCATAACACGCGCTGCAGACCAAGCACAACAGTGTGATGGAGACTCTAACTCCCCCTCGCGACAAGTCAAGGGAGGCAAGACAGAGGGAGGACAATACAAACGATCTTACTCGGCCTTGTGTCATTCAGATCGTGCAAGTGCTAAAGGAGGGAGCGAGGGAGGGAGGGAGGGGAGAAGTGCCAGGGAGAGGAAGGGGAAGTGCGATCAGGGCAGCAATGCTCTGAGTAAGTGCATCCAGGCAGGGCAGCACGGCTCTGGGTAAGTGCAAGGAGGCAGAGGGCTGTAGAGGTAACTGTTACAGCCCCTAAGTGCGCGCTGGCCCAGACGCAGTGCAGGCGAGACCAACCAGGGAGGTGCCCATTATGACTATGACTGTTGGTATTTGCCTAAGGTCATTGTAATGGACGCATGCTGCTCCATAGCATTCCTGTCAGACTTGTGGGTTGCCAATGGACGTGCAAGGGGATTGGTGGGTGAGTCAACTGACTCTATAGCGGGTGCCAAGCACCAAAAGCGGGTGAGTTCACTGGGTTGCCATAGGGCAGCGTGTAACGGGTCGGGGGCCATTACTGTCTTTTCTCCTGCACTTCACCTTAGGTGGTCTCACTTTTGGTGTTGGCCTTGACTTTGAGGTCAGAATATGCAGAAGTCAATTCTCCACATATCTTTAGGTAGTCCACGCGTGGAGAGAGCGTGTTCATGCAGTGTGTCCTAGAATCTGCAACTGGTCTGACCAACTGCAGAACTATGTGGTTGTTCTGTGTACCCACAGTAGGTCAATCCACACATATTCCACAGGAATTGTCTCGGGAGGATAGTTCAGGGGCAACATGCACGCTTAGAAACCACTTGGTATGAAGCGCATTATAAATAACCAATTACAATTGTAATGAGGGGAGCACAACCTTTCTGTACTGCTTCATCTTTCATGTTTGTGTCCCCGTCTGCAACCTGCAGTGCCACACGTCCACGTCCTAGACTGCAAAGTTAAAACCAGGACTGGATTAGTGTTTCCCAAATGGAATGGATAATGTGGACATGTGTGCTGCTTGTTGGTTAATCCTGGCCAAACAGGCGACCCCCACCTCAGTCCCTGCAGACCCCACGGGGTTCTAGTTCCACGCTCTGGCTTTAGAACCACCCACCATTGTCTGCGTGTTCGCCTAATGTACCTCCTCGCCCTTTAAATGCACACATACGTGGCATTCTTTAAATGCCTACTGCTCAAGTGACTTTGTGTACTCTTAGTAAAAATGTCCTGGCTAAAAAATAATGAGTGTGGTACATTCTTTCTTGTCAAAATCTCCATCGCGAGGGCGGGAACAAATGTTCTTTTCCCAAATAGGAACAACTCCCTCGGGTCTATTTTGACAGCGAACTGTGGCTTTCCGCTCTGAAATGGGGCCTCCCCCGGCCTACTTTTGCCACCGAACCCATTTCATCAGATCATCACAACTCCAAAAAACAAACGCAAAAGCACATCGGAAAAACTGGTTTTGCAGAATGGCCCCAAGCATTCGGGGCCTGTTTGTCTTTTGTCTCGCACAGTAAACAAAGACATCAATTATCCACATACAGCTGTGGGACCTGGATGGCACATTGCCCAAGATCACTGTTCATGAATACCTTCAGCATTAGAATAATAGAAGAGTTTAAGTGGGTCAACTTAGGGTGACCATCCCTGAATCTGGGCAGGCAGTCAGTGTAAGTTCTCCTTGTGGCAGAAGCTTCCGGAGTGTGAACACTGTCTGCAGTCCACACCTGCAAGCCATTCCAAGATGGCCGCAGCGTTTCACTTCTCTTGCCTGCACCCTAGCATGTGCTCAGAGAAAACCTAGAATTCAATGTATACATCACATCACTAGAGCCGGCCGAGGCATGGGCTATCTGAGCAGTGCCCCAGGGTCCTGCTGTCAGAGGGGCCCAGCAAGGCACCAGTGTCTGCAGTTCAGCTTCCACATACGAAGGTCGCGTGAGGCCACAGTGTCACCACCCAACCTCCTGTGGCTCCCTTTCCCAGCGGCCCATCAGATACTGCAGGCCCCTTAATGACTGCGTATCACTTTCTTCAAGCAGCGCATTAAATTGGGGGCGATTAAAAAATGATGGCCCATTTAAGAGACCATTGTTTTGGAGGAGAGGTTCATATCGTTTCTGTGTTAAGAAATGCAAATTAGCATTTTCCTTCTGAAAGCACACACAAAGCACCAGTTAGCTGCCTAAATCTACACTCTCCTCCAGGTCAATTACAATATATCAAATAAAACAATGTTAAATTAGCTGCGTTATTTTCAGATGCTTATTTAACGCACCAAAAAGAGTTTATTTTTGGTAGACTGTGATATTTTCATCACATCATATATGAGACTTCATTTGTTAAACACTGAAACACAAACAGGTAACCTTTTAGCACATTACATGTTGTCATCTGCCCTGAAAATACATTTTAAAAACCCAAAGGCCATTTTTGTGCATTATAGTATTTGTAGTCTCCCAGGCAAGATGGGGGAATAATGCCACAATTATACACTTTTTGCTTAACATATTTCTGTAATGATGTATATATTTGAGTGGGTACCTTACTATGGTATGTGTACTTTTCAAGTCATCTTTATAAAGCAGAGTATTGTTGAAAGCCAGACGTGGGATTGAAGAGAGGGAATGATGAGAGGGCAAGCGGGTCCTGAATATTTGCCCAGGATGTGGCAAGAGAAGTTGCAATCCTGGAGACTGGTGATGTTATTTTTCCCCGACTGTGTCCATGTGCTGCTTTCCAAGGCACAAGTAACATGTGGGTGGACAGCGTAACTTTCGTCAGAGGGCGGCGCAACACCCTTGGGTGTTTTTGAGGTCAGCAAACTTTCTGGAGCATTTGGCTACCAGGATTTCACTCAGGTTGTCATGTTTCCAGTGCAGACCCACAAGACACATACAACGATCATCAAAGCCCATTCTCGTATTGGGATTTTGTTTTCTAGGGAATATTTCACTATATATTGCTGGGTTAAAAAGGTGAGCACATTTTATAGTTGAGTGATTGTGGTGAGTGGGCACAGCCTTTACTTGTCTAATATGTCATCTAGATACGTGCCAGATGATGTTAATTCGTATAATTGAGTGGGGGGCAAACCCAGAAACAAGTGCCTCCATGCCGGGCACGCGGTATATAAGAGCATACTCATGTTTGCTTTGCACATAATGCCAACAATGATACTACAAGACAATATGTCCATGCTGGTCCTGCCAATGTATGCCAGTACCCTCACAACATACTCCCGTTGGCTTTACCAAAATGCATGCCGCAGTGCAAAAGTATATCCAAACTGGCTGCACCAAAATGCCAGTCTAGCTGAGTTTCCCCAATCTTACTTGTCAAACCAATCAACATTAAACCAATATGCATATACAAAGCAAAACGAATGCTTCCAATGTAGTATAAAATATTTCATTAAGAAAATATGCACAATCAAAATGATAGACAACATTTTAGCCCAGGTCAAACTGTAGCAAATATATTTATTTGGGACACCTACCAGCAGTCTCTTTCATTTTAGGAAGTTCACAGGCACCGATCTGACTTGGTGAATACTTTTTTCCATGTGCTTCCCCCCAGCATCACTATTGGAGGCACAAACTATTTTGAAGGGAACACTCTTTCTGCAAGGAAATAATATATTAACCATTTGTTGTCTCTAGTCTCCAGGTTGTTCACATTTACCGGACAGAACAGGACACAGATGATAAACGGAGCTGACAATTACTAATGTGAGTATGTCATTGTTAGCACCTGCATTCATATGCATACCTTTTTAGGCAAATAGGGGACAGTAGACAGCTTATTCTCACTGCAGTCCTTAAATGGGCGCTTTCAGACTTAATGGAGAGATTAAGCTGCTTGTAACATTGCTGCTGCCGTAGAATAGTCTCAACAGAATGCATAAAGAAGTGAGATACCCGCCACAGATAATTTTGCCACTCCCCCGCCGTCTCTGAAGTTATCACCTCTCTCAACATTTGGAATGTTAGCCCGCCCCCGAAATGTAGGTTTTGCTGCGCCCCTGTTTAAACACATACCAAAGCAGCAAGCCTATCCCTCTCGTGTGCCTGTGCCCCTGTTATTTCTTAATATATGCACGGCTACACGTGAACACTGACCTGGGCACTGCACTTAAATGCACAGACTGTGAGTTTGCAGGAAGATGGCACAGCGGAAGGAAGGTGGCAGAGCTGACGAAAGGTGGCAGAGCAGAAGAAAGATGAAAGAAGGTGGCATAGCAGAAGGAAGGTGGTAGAGCAGAAGAAAGGTGGCAGAGCAGACGAAAGGTGGCTTAGCAGAAGAAAGGTGGCAGAGCAGACGAAAGGTGGCTTAGCAGAAGGAAAATAAAAGAAAGTGGCATAGCAGGAGGAAGCTGGCAGAGCAGAAGAAAGGTGGCAGAGCAGATGAAAGGTGGCTTAGCAGAAGAAAGATGAAAGAAGGTGGCATAGCAGAAGGAAGGTGGCAGAGCGGAAGAAAGGTGGCTTAGCAGAAGAAAGGTGGCAGAGCAGACGAAAGGTGGCTTAGCAGAAGAAAGATGAAAGAAAGTGGCATAGCAGAAGGAAGATGGCACAGCGGAAGGAAGGTGGCAGAGCAGATGAAAGGTGGCTTAGCAGAAGGAAGA
Organism: Ambystoma mexicanum; assembly: GCF_040938575.1. Classification (NCBI taxonomy): domain Eukaryota; kingdom Metazoa; phylum Chordata; class Amphibia; order Caudata; family Ambystomatidae; genus Ambystoma; species Ambystoma mexicanum. The sequence goes on along the minus strand of NC_090932.1, from coordinate 48,841,173 downwards.
TGAACGAAGGTGGCATAGCAGAAGGAAGGTGGCAAAGCAGAGGAAAGGTGGCAGAGCAGACGAAAGGTGGCTTAGCAGAAGGAAGATTAAAGAACGTGGCACAGTGAAAGGAAGGTGGCAGAGCAGACGCAGGGTGGCTTAGCAGAAGAAAGATGAAAGAAGGTGGCATAGTAGAAGTAAGGTGGCAGAGCAGCAGACAGGTAGCAGAGCAGAAGGAAGATGAAAGAAAGTGGCATAGTAGAAGGAAGGTGGCAGAGCAGAAGAAAGGTGGCAGAACAGACAAAAGGTGGCTTAGCAGAAGAAATATGAAAGAAAGTGGCATACCAGAAGGAAGGTGGCAGAGCAGAAGGAAGGTGGCAGAGCAGACGAAAGGTGGCTTAGCAGAAGAAAGATGAAAGAAAGTGGCATACCAGAAGGAAGGTGGCAGAGCAGAAGGAAGGTGGCTTAGCAGAAGAAAGATGAAAGAAAGTGGCATAGCAGAAGGAAGGTGGCAGAGCAGAGGAAAGGTGGCAGAGCAGACGAAAGGTGGCTTAGCAGAAGGAAGATAAAAGAAGGTGGCATAGCAGGAGGAAGGTGGCAGAGCAGAAGGAAGATAAAAGAAGGCGGCATAGCAGGAGGAAGGTGGCAGAGCAGACGAAAGGTGGCAGAGCAGACGAGAGGTGGTTTAGCAGAAGGAAGATAAAAGAAGGTGGCATAGCAGGAGGAAGGTGGCAGAGCAGAGGAAAGGTGGCAGAGCAGACGAAAGGTGGCTTAGCAGAAGGAAGATAAAAGAAGGTGGCATAGCAGGAGGAAGGCGGCAGAGCAGAAGAAAGGTGGCAGAGCAGACGGAAGGTGGCTTAGCAGAAGAAAGATGAAAGAGGTGGTATAGTAGAAGGAAGGTGGCAGAGCAGAAGAAAGGTGGCTTAGCAGAAGGAAGATGAAAGAAGGTGGCATAGCAGAAGGAAGGTGGCAGAACAGACAAAAGGTGGCTTAGCAGAAGAAATATGAAAGGACGTGGCAGAGCAGAAGGAAGATAAAAGCAGGTGGCATAGCAGAAGGAAGGTGGCAGAGCAGAAGAAAGGTGGCAGAACAGACAAAAGGTGGCTTAGCAGAAGAAATATGAAAGAAAGTGGCATAGCAGAAGGAAGGTGGCAGAGCAGAATGAAGGTGGCAGAGCAGACGAAAGGTGGCTTAGCAGAAGGAAGATGAAAGAAGATGGCATAGCAGAAGGAAGGTGACAGAGCAGACGAAAGGTGGCTTAGCAGAAGGAAGATGAAAGAAGGTGGCATAGCAGAAGGAAGGTGACAGAGCAGACGAAAGGTGGCTTAGCAGAAGGAAGATGAAAGAAGGTGGCATAGCAGCAGGAAAGTGACAGAGTAGAAGAAAGGTGGCAGAACAGATGAAAGGTGGCAGAGCAGAAGGAAGATAAAAGAAGGTGGCATAGCAGGAGGAAGATGAAAGAAAGTGGCATAGCAGAAGAAAGGTGGCAGAGCAGACGGAAGGTGGCTTAGCAGAAGAAAGATGAAAGAAGGTGGCATAGCAGAAGAAAGATGAAAGAAGGTGGCATAGCAGAAGGAGGATGAAAGAAAGTGGCATAGGAGAATAAAGGTGGCATGTCAGTTTGGCCTGGACTTCTTCTTTTGGTGGTTTGACAAGTCTTGATTTGCGTATAATTAGTCCTCCGTCCATCATGGTCAGATGAATGGAAGCAATGGAATGCAATACTACCCGAAGGAACCACAGTGGATAAGAAATAAAGGGATGAAGCAATTCCTTCCTAGACCGCTGGGCTTTCTAATTACATCTCAGATAGCCGGCTTCTTCTTGGACCTGCAAGTTCATGCACAGTGTGTGCCAAAGCTTTGGAGCCTGAGCAGAGAAGCGTCGTACCCGCTTTGAGTGGTATTTAGGGCTTGCCAGCTAGTGGTGCTCATCAGAAAGCAATGCTCTAACTTGTAGGCCTCTTGCAGCATCTTTGGGGAGAATTACAGGGTGTTGGGCCATGGAAAACCTTATGAGTGAGTATTTCCTGTTTAAAAATAACCCGTTGAGTTATCACAAACCAGTGGCTCATATTTGGGAAGTGATGGCCGGCTTTTTTGGCAAACTAGAAATGAGCAGTTTTGCAGAGAGTTTCCCAGATTGTTGCCCATACTGACCTGGATATGTCTTAATGTTTATGGATGTGTGATAGGTGTTGAAAAACAAATGGGCCACATTTACGACTCAAACCTCTGCACAGCAACAATCCACACAGAGTAGAACCGTCCTGAGAGGTTACACCAGATCGCGGAACCTGACAATCCAGCTTTCCCAAGCTTTACCGACGTCACTCATGCCCTATAAAGCCCAACGCTCTCATGGCAATCATTTCGAAATCCTTGGAAAGAAGTTCTGCTTTCTTTGTCGTCTGGTGGAAGGATGTTATTTAGAGAGTCCCCTTTGATTGCACATGGTGGTGGCCCGGGCATGAGTACACAGCACTCGATGGCACCCGCAGCATGTAGCTTGGTGATCCTTGCTGGTAGAGGTCAGCATTGATTGAGTGACTTTACCGAACCATCACCAATGCTCGTCCAGCAGCTCGGTGGGTATTCTCCATGATAGTGACATGGTGACCAGCCAAGAAGTTAGTGGAGCAGGTACAAGAGCTTCTAGAGGTATGATCTGATCTGATATTTATAACACGCTTAATACACAGAGGTTTCTAAGCGTGGACCCGGGAATCGAACCTGTGGTGCTCCATGTCGTCTAGCTTCCAAGAGGAGCGCTTTGCCCCTGAGCTATCCTCCCGAGACCGAGCTTGTGAATGTCACCATCACCTGCAAAGCAGAGAAGAGTGACAACTGGAAACAATCAAAAATATATCCTGTACAACAAAGAGTCAATAGGAGTTTTATTATTTTTCTGTTTAGAGATTCTTGTGGTCTGATCACATCTTAGTTTCCTGCCACGGCTCCCTTTATCAAGTGAGGAACTTAAAAAATATATATATATATGTTTATTTAATTGAAAACACACAGGGAGGACGCCATCCACTCTCTGAAAAAAGTGGGGTGATGCCATCCACCCACGTGCTCCCTCGACTTAAGGTCTCCACCAGAAGAGCGATACCAGGAAAGAATGCGAGCGCAGGGTCACTGCAGCATGCCTGTCCCCGGTTGTGTATCTTTCCTTCACTGATAATCGTTGAAAGGGAGAAGGGACTACGTATCTTTTTGTTCTTTTTTTCAGTTGCGAACACCAAAGGCGTCACACAACTAGTACCCTGGTCTAAGGGGCTGGGGTCCTAATAGCAATAGGCCCCTTGCCAGGGGACCGGGGGAGGGGGGTATTACCACATCAGGTAATGTCCCAGGGCCTTCTTTGAGGCCCTCCATTTGCTCGGGGCCACAACTATGGACTCTGGGGCATTACCTATTGTGTAATGCCCCCCGCCCGCCACCTGTCTTGGGGCTTATTGATTAATTAAACTTTAGAACTAAAAGTTGTTTTTGAAGAATGAAATACATCACTTGGCAGTATGGAGGTTTTCAAGACAGTTAAGAGGTGTATTTATTTTGCCTTCGAAGAGCAAAAGGACATCAAAGCACCTGGCAGCTGCGCAGTGCATAGATTTAGAGAAAACCCCAGCACACCGTAGACTATTCAAACACTACAATACAATGAAGCAAAGGTTCTTACCACGCGCCTTTATAGCTTATAAACAGCAGCAGAGAAATGGCGTCTGCAGAGCATTTTCAAGCTGTAATCAGCCAGGCTGGTTCTGTAGTTTTTGGTGCAAGGAGTTCCCCTTGGAAGTGAGCTTCAGAAAAGGGGTGAGCTAAAGTTAACTTATATGGTAACCCTTGTGGTCTCCATCCTGGGAACATTTTGGCTGTTCAAGCTCCGTGTGAGGTAGTCATACTAAAATAGAGTATTTAGCTATCACCAGTATACTTCTAAAAAAGTGTTAAACATGTATCAATCATTAAGTAACATGTACATTAGCTGCATTTGTAAGGGGTATTATTTCATTAATGTATCGCCACACGTTAACATAATAGAATTTAGCAACTGACTTGCATCCAATAGCCCACAAGCTGCCCACCTTTGAAATGCAGCTCCCACAAACGCCGCTTAGAGGTCAGTAACTCCTTAACCCCCTGATATTCGTAATATGTCAACTAAATTAGCTGCAAATACTCTAGATCGGGGTCTCAGCCTTTGGCTCGCAGATGTTATTGACTACACCTCCCATGATATCTCGCCATTGACTATTCTGGATAGGGTTGATGGGAGTGGTAGTCGACAGCCAGTGAAGACCGGGGTCAGGGCCACAATCCAGAAGTTGTGTTTCTGGATGAAAGCTACAGCATTTCTTACAGGCTGGTCATTTGGAAATGTGACATGTTTTCGATATGTTTTACGTGCAACTTTCACCCAAAAGGCCAATATTATGGGATCTATATGATCACTGCAAACAAATTAATGTATAAGCCGAAAATCGAAAATACAGATTATGTTTCCCCCTTTTTACCACATATATATGTGGGAGAGACTACTCGCAGGCGCCCCCCAATACCCTAACTCCTTTTGTATTGAATTAACCCCCCAGCCCCTGCACCACATATGCATTTGGTAAAATGGGGTTTTGAATTTCGGTATTTTCGTCATTCTCTATTTTGGTATGATCCCAATATTTTGTGGGGTCTTTACAAAACGAGTTATGATTTGCCATTTTTATTGCACGCAATCTCTATATATACGTTCACCAAAGACCTTTACTGAAGCTAGAACAATAAAAGGTAAAGCACAATTAAAAAATAAAAGGAGTTGCAGAGCTGAAAATCTAAGAGCTAGAAAACACAGAGAGCAAGTGACATAGAAGGTGTCCTTTGGAAGATGACAAAAGGCGGAAGAAAGACAGTAGACCAGAGGTAAAGAATTCCAATTTAGTGTAATAGGGAAGTTATTCAAGCCCCTAATCAATGCAAGGGTAATTGGTTTTGCCCTTTTGAAGCACAAGAAGCAAAGACAACCCTGGCTGGTATTAATTGAACTATTGAAGCATTATTTCAGTGATTGCTCAAAAAAATGCTATTTCTCAATCATTGTACTCAGAATAACAATAACGCCGACCCCTCAGGATACCTCTGTTCCTTTCAAACAAAGAATGTATGCATTTAATTAATAATTTGGTTGGAACACAACTCAGATCCTAAAATCAGAAATCTGAAGGAACCATTTTCTAGATTTGTTTTTGGCTAGGTATTCCTGAAATCATTAAACAGTTCAGAGTGCTATAAGGTACGGACATTCCTTTGTCATAGTTTTCGGAAACCAACATAGTTATTCTAGACAGTGTAGCAAATCAAGAAGTAATTGAGGAACCTGCCACTGCTTTACCCTGTTAAATTTAATCTTATTGATGGAGCTGAACACCATGCTCCTAAGCAAAGTCATCATCCATAAACAGGACAGAGCTCCTTAGGCCCACCACAGCAAGCCCTACAAAAGTTCAGGAACCCAACTTTTCAGACGAAAAAGATATAACAGCTTTGTTAACTCCAATCCAACTCAAGTAAAAGAAATGCAAAGAAATCTAGGATTTATTTATTTATTAGTTTGTTTACTTGCTTATTTATTTTTATACAGAGAAGAACTATGCCCTATGATCACAAAAGAACATACAATAGAAAAGATATCAGATTTGACGGGAAGGAGTGAGTTCCTTACAATGGGGTGAGTTTGAGAAAACATTCTGACCAGGTTGTGGAGGGGGTAAATCGAACAGTCACCGAGGAAAATACATGGGTGGACATACATAGATTGAAGGCAATCAATGTTAGACATTTCTAAGTGCAGGTTGGTTGTGTGGCCTGCTGTGCTCGGGGTGTGACCATGATGGGTGAAGTGCTACAGTGGAGGCAGGGAAAGTGAGTGACAGATGTAGGTTTGTGGCAGGGGAATTTCTTTAGCTTGAAGGCAGATGGGAGGTAGATTAAGAGGGCAACTCAGAGGCAAGGGGGTAGTCTTTCGGTTTGCGTTTGAACAAATCGGTGTGGGCGGTTTCCCAGATGTCCGAGGGAAGGGAATTACATGCAAGTGGAGCAAAAAGAGGAAAACAGTGGAAGTGAGAAGAAGCACAGGGAGGGTGAGGTACCACAAGGGTAGTCAAGGAGGCAGAGCAGAGATTAAGAGAAGGCTTGTAGAGTTGGATAGAGGAGGCTAGATACAGTGGTGCCTTACCATGGATAGATTTGTGAACCAGGAGAAGAAATTTGAATCTGGCCCTGTTTTGCATCATCATTAAGAGATGCTTGGCAGTGTTGAAAGGAAGGAGGTGCCTGATTTTACTAATATATAGGAGGTTCAGGCGAGCCGCCATTGCAGTTTTGGAGATTAAAGTAAGGAAGGTATGAGAAGGGTCATAGGTGATGCTGAGATTTCCAGCTGAAGAGGGGTAAGGAAGAGTCTCAGTGTCGGAACTGGAGAGGTAGGGGAAGAGATAACCAAGAGTATTTGGCAGGAAAGAAGAGCAATTCTGTTGTGGCAGAGGTTAACATCAGAGGGTGCAAAGCCATCCAATATTTAATGGCACAGAGACAGTTGTACATTTTGATGGAGAGATCAGAGCAGTGCTCATGAAAAGGGAAGAGGATGTGGGTGTCGTCCATGAAGAGTTGGTATGAGACCCTAAAGGAGGGGATAAGTGCCACAAGAGCAGAGGTTTAGAGTGTAAAGAGGAGAGGACCTAAAACAGAGCCTTGTGGAACTCCAACAGTTAGAGGAGTGAGTTGAGAGGTGTTGTTGTTTCAGGAGACAGATAATTGGTGAGGTGCTAGGTAGGATTCAATCCAGGCAAGGGGTTAGTCGCCAATCACAAGAAGAGAGCGAGCACTAAGGAGATCAGATGATGGACAGTATCAAAGGCAGGGACAAGTCAAGGAGAATTAGGATAGAGGATAGGTTGGAGTGCTTAGCAGAGGTGATGAAATTGGAGACATTCATGAGAGTCTCTATGGAGTGAAAGGAGTGGAAACCTACCTCTAAGGGGTCTCAGAGGTTATGGATGTCTACGAAATTTCTAAGACGGTTGAACCCAACCCTTTTGAACACTTTAGAGTAGTGCAGAAAGAGATATGATGGGCAAACATTAGCTGGCGGGTTCAGGTCAGTATCTTGCTCTTTTAGGAGAGGGATGACTTGGCTGTTTTGAAAATAGAATCAGAGGTCATTGGGGTGAGAGGCCACTAAAAGGACAATAGGCTTGAATAGCTGAGCAGTAAGCAGTGTGATGTGGCCCAAAAGGGGTAAGCCTTCATCAGTAGAGATTGGACTTCTTCATTATTAGTGTGACTAAAGTGGGAGATGGAGGCAGAGGATGATGGTAGAGTAGTGTAGAATGTAGGAGGAGGGAATGAGAGGAAGGTCAGGATAGTCTCTAATTTTGGAATTATTTGCAGCAAAGTCTTCAGCTAGGCTATTCGCTGTGAGAGTGGAGTTGATAATCATGGGTTTAGAAGGGGTGGGGAGTGAGTTTAGGGTGCCGTGTAGCCAGCCGGTTGGAGTAAGAGTCAATGAGATGGAATTCCCTTTTTGCAAGAGAAGATTTGAGAGGTAAAGTTGCATGTCCTCATGCGAGTGGGCACGCCTCCATTTGCACAGCAGCCGTTGCATGTCTGTGAGAAGAGAGCGTATGAATCCCGTGACCCATGGTGGAGGACGTTGAGACTATGGGGTGAACGTTAGGAGTGAGAAGTGAGAGTCATAAAGTAGTGATTGGAGTGGCAGTGTTAGTGGAAGAGGCATCCGGAGTGAAGGAGGAGACTGAAGTCAGAGAGAAAGGGAGGAATGCTGAAGGTTTACATTTCCTTTTAGTAATAGGTGAGGCAAGTGGAGAGTACAAATTTTGTTTTAGAACCACCCAAAAAAAAATCCTTCCCATTAGTTTTGTATGATCTTATTTTCGGATCTTCATCTTGGCCATGTCAGGCAGTGATCTAATTGGTGTAATTAGGCACCACTATAATGATAGAAATTCAAGGCCTGCTTATGCTGCATTTTTTCACCATCGTATAATGCTCCCAGTACAGCTGCTGGCTTCATGGTGTGTTATTCATGTATTATTTTTTACCATTCCCCATCTCTCACCAGTTTATCCTTCAGCTTCTATTATATGCTAATGTTAAGTGAAGGCCTAGAGACGAACAAACACTTGAGCAACACCCAGTAGGATCGAGATAGGAATAGAGATGTTGATGTTCCTTGAGAAGGAGAATGGTGAGCCTGATAGGTATTTGGCAATCCAGTCTAGGGCAGAACCTTGGATGCCAATGTTAGAAATGGTAAGAAGATGGGGGGGTTATTAACAGTGGTGTCAAATGCAGCAGAGGCATCAACAAGGACAAAGAATGTGGAGAACCTGGAGTGGAGGTCATTAGGGAGGACGTTGGAGGCTTGAGTGCTTGTTCAACAGAGTACCTTTGGCAACATTCAGATTGGAGGGGTTGTGACAGATGCTATGGATCTCAAAGTATGACATAATTTGGTCAAGCACTAACTGCTCGAGGATAGTGTAGTACTGCTATTGGAGTGATAAATTGTCAGGGTAATTAGTTTCAGCCAAAGGGTTTGAGGAAGGGTAGGACAATAGCTATTTCAAGGCAGGCAGGGATGCTCCTGGATGCAAGAGTAAGATTAAACAGAGGCGAGCAGAAGAAGCAGGTTAGAGGTACTGGATCTCTGGGGCAAAGATGTGAACAGGAGCACACAAAGGGTTGACAGTCCGGAGGATAGGTACTAGCCAGATGTATTATTGAGCGAGGGGGAGAATAATGTTATGGAGGAAGGAGCAGGTACAAGAAGTGTTGGAAAGGTGGAGATAAAAGAACGGTCAGAGTGACTCTGATTTGTGGATTTTCGAGCAGAAGTAGAACACGAAGTACTTGACTGAAAGGAAGGAGCAGAGTGAGTGGGGCTGAAGGAGATGCGAATGACCTTGGGGCAGAGGAGACTCTGCAAGGTCGTGAGCGCAGAGTGGAGGTGAGGTTGGTGTAATAGGGAGATTTTGCTGAGTCAAGGGTAGTCTATATAGCAAGCGATGATTCATTTTAGGAGACAAAAAGAACATGAAAGAGTTTCTTACACCAGCATTGCACATAGAGTAAGATCATGGGACGAACCCATGGTGGAGGGATGAAAGAACAAGCAGGACAGGGATGCACAAACGGAGAGGCAAGAACCAAGTCCAAGTCCACAAATGTTTTCTCGATAGAACTGGTGTGGGGTGCAGAGTGGGCTTGGTGTGGGCATCTGACATGGATGGTGGGGGGAGGGAGAAGAGAGGCTGAAAAGTGGTTATAGGAAAGGTTGTAATAGGGGATTGATGGAGGGGAAGTGAAACTGGGGGCAGAGGAGAGGAAGACATGGCAAAGGGAGTTGTCTCAGTTGTGTGTGTGTGGTCAATTGGGAGGGCAACCATGGAAGGATCAGGGAGGATAGAGTTGAACATCAAATGTTGGTCATTGGAGAGTTTGAGGAGGTGGAAGCTCCCCACGAGGACGATAGTGGGACCCGAGAAGGGTGGGCTCAAGTCAGGAAATAAAAATGTGGGCGTGCCAGGGGCTCAAAGAGTTAAGAGACTAGTAGGAAGGGCTTGCGCAACGAGTCTTGCACCAATGTGTTTTAAGGAAGAGGAGCAGTAGTAAGGGGGACAAGTGGGGCAGGTGGGGAGATCCTTTTGAGCATAAGGCCTTAGTCTTTTGGGGAGAGTGAGAGAAAGCGGTGAAATCGGTGCCTCTGCTTCAAGGTGTGGGAGCGTCACCGGGCATGATCAGATTCTCCATGGTTTCCAGAATAGAGAAATGGTGATGAGAGAAGTCAAAGACATTAATGAGGGAAGAGGGTTTTGTACAGATTCATTGGGTGTTGCATAGTGTCATTGGTAGGTGGATTGTAAGGTAGATGGGAAAGTAGGGGACTAAGGGGGGGGGGCTAGATTGATTTGATTAATAAACTTGCACCATAAACTGAATTGCATCTAGGTGCAGTGAAGGAGTTCAGCTACACAGACATTGCCCGGATTCAATGAGAACATGGGTTTCAACATCTTTCCTAAATAGCAGAAGGTCAGTGATGCATCGGATTGCAAATGCAAGAGATTTCCAGAGCCTAAGACCTTTCACAGGACATTTCTTTTCACCGTGGGCTTTGAAATTGGCACACAGAATAGCCAGAAAGTATTGTCCTGTTGACCTTAGAGGCCTGGCTGGTTGAGAGGGAGGAATTATATCTATCAGAAAGGGAGGTTCCAGACCGTGAAGGCATCTAAACACCAAAACAAAGGATTCTGAAGTCAATAGGTTGGTGAAACAGAAGCCAGTGGAGAGATATATAGAAAGGGGTGATAGAGTCCCATTTTCCCTAATCAAAGACCAACTGGACGACTGCATTCGGCAAACGTTGCTACTGTTGGCTTTGGTGGGCTCAGAGAGGAGCCACATTTATGGTCATGGCATAATCTAGTTTTGAGTTCCTAAGGCAGCCCACTAGCCAAGGATGAACCTCTGTATGGATGAATGGGAGGGATCTCTGGAGTTCAGGGAGTTTGAAAAATCCATCACTCAATACACTGCCAACCTGCACCATCAAGGTGTGGTTGCTTTCCCATTAGATTCCAAAATTCTTAACTTTTTTAAGCTAAAGTCGGACAGAGGCCTAACATTTCCGGAAGAGGGGGTAACTGGGAGGGGAGACATATAAAATGGTGTGGTCCGAAGAGAAGAAACTCCATTTTGGTACCATTCCGCTCGAGGCCACATTTTCTGAGCCAGTGGCTTACTTTTTCCAGGCCTGAAGAAAGGGTAAGAAAATCACTTATTTATTTATTTATTTATTTATTTATTTATTTATTTATTTATTTATTTATTTATTTATTCTTTGCTTGTTAGGTGCTTATACAATAAAACAATACTGTTTCAAAGCACCCACAGGGCAGGGAGGGCAGGGAGTGTTAACTCAGCCTATAGTAGACCTGTGTACCATAGATCAAATGATTCAAAACGCATACTTGCCGATTGCATGAGACATATAGAAATGTTCATATATATATATATATATATATATGTTAAAAAGAGCAGAAGCAAGAGTAGAGTAAAGGGTGGGAAAAGAAAGGGACAAGAATAACATTCAGTTTTTAGTTTTTTGGAAATTATCAAAACTAGTGTAAAGCAATACCAAAAACAAGTTCCAATGTGGGTCGCTACTCTAACAGAGAGTGTTGATCCACAGTGTCGAAGGCCGCTAGGAGGTATAACATGATTAACAGAGAGAGTCCACCCTCAGTCACAAGAGTGAGGAGGCCATGCCATATGATGAGGAGCACTGTTTCTGTGGCATGCCTTGGGCAGAGGGTGGGTGAAAGATATCAAAGAGGAATTTCCCCTCAAGGACTTTCCAAAGTTGAGTAGTCACAGCATGTTCAAGCTTCTTGCAGGTCCAAGGTAATGAAGCTATAGGTTGATCATTACTTAAAACTCATGCTTCTAGAGATTATTTTAGGGGCATATATGGATGGGCACCTAATCACCTTAACCAAGCAGGCCCACCACTTAAGAAGCAAGGTCACATTTGTACATAAAGCAAGTTTATTGTTCAATTGGCCCGGGAGGAGCTAGATGACCCTGTCGAGTCAAACTAACCCAAGTCTCACTGAAGCACAGAAGTTTACACATTATATACATTTTTGCAACAGTTAAAACATGCCCATATGTTTTATTACAATCCACTCCCCATTGATTGGTTAAGATCTATACAAAGAAATCCCATCTTTCTCCAAATCCTACATTCTCATTGGTAGCCGTTATCGTAACTACCATCTTCAGCTCATGTGTAGAACATACCTCCTTTTACGATGTGTCCATGGAAGGTTATGACATCATCACAAAATTAACCATTCACCTACAAACATAATTCATTACAAGTCCCAGCTGGTCTGAGATCTTTTAATCTCAAATGTAATTTGCGCATGGGTTGCATGAATACTTCAAATAACATGAGAGAGAGAACAGAATAATCAGGTTCACTTTGAACTGTTAATAGCCATCTCCTCCACCCCTGCTTTAGCGTCATTGGAAAAGCTAATCTAACGACTACCATTTCAACATGCACAGCACATCATGAATAACAATTGAACCTCCTGAATCTCAGTCACTCCTGACCTCGAGTAGTCCTTCACCCCATGTTTAATACTTGTCAAAACGAATAGCTGAAACCCTCTGACAGGCTCTCATGCCCTTAAAAGAGATTACATCTGCTTTCTGCAATACTGCCAGACCATAAACTCTTGCAGGTTTATTAGCTGATCTGACCCTCTGCTTAAGGTCATAGTTACTCTTTTACCCTTTCTCATGCCCTGAAACTCTGCAAAACCAGTTTCTCAAAGTCACTTTAAAATTCACCTTCCCAAAATGCAGACTGTCGTATTTTAATCCATTTGTAAAAATGGCCTCTACATGTAGATGTATGAATTATCTGTGCATGCATGTTTAATAACTGTCATATTTTCTTCACAGTGGGTTCTCTATGACCAGTCATCTTCCTTGCTCCAGTTGTATGCTAATTAGCCACGTGTGGCTGGATTGAAAGCTGCATGCTACTCCTCCTAGTCACGGGCAGCGGATAAACACTGCTGCACAGTTTCCACTGCCATTTCAATGCGTGTGGCAAACATTCTTGGGCACACCTAGGTGCAGCCACATGCAGCGAACTGCACCCACTGCACAACCAAGCCACGTGCAGCCGGAACGCCTCGCATGTGCATCCTTATGATTTGAACCACTTGAGCCTGCATGTGCATTAACATGGAGTCTATAGATAACGCTTAGGCTTATGCTGCATGAGCCCATACTAACCCAGTCTTGGGAGGCGTCATTAGCCTAGTGGCTATGAGTACATTGTTTGCCTTTGAAATCACGTGTGAAAGTAACACGCAGATCAATAATTAAAGCTCTCTTTGCAGCATTTGAACTGCTCCTGGCACCGGACCTGAGAGTGCACAGGCAGGAGGCCAGCACTCACAAACAGAGATAAGTGTCTTTCTGGATACTGGGGGTCATTCCGAGGTTGGAGGTAAGGGAAAAACGATGCCGGTAAAGGATTACCGGCATCGCTTACCGCTACAGGCTGTTCTGACCAACCAGACTGCTATTTACTGCACCATAAAGTACGATACCGTAAATAGCGGTATAGGGGCGCGCGCGACACACCGAGCTGAAATTAGCAGCATGGCGTAAACCGGAGCTGATCCCAAGTAATGCGGACATGCAAATAACGGCCTCCTGAAGGCCGAAAAAGACCTTACCGGCATGGAGTAAATACCGGCATCTCTGAGAAGGTGTTAAGAACCCTGAGCAGTGTTACCAAGTGCCTCAGGTGCACATGATCAGCACAGGTGGAGGCTATGGAGTCAGGGCCAGTACAAAAGGAGCACACCCACACACCACACCTCCTCCCACACCAAGATGATGCCAATAGTGGTAGAATAACTGAAGCTGGAGGCCATGCTTGCAAGGCCTCAACTACAACAACAACAACAACAACAACAACAGGCCCCACCACAGAGGAGACACAGGAGGAGAAGGAGGGTGAGACAGGCCCAGCAGGCCCCACCAGTGCAGCCACCGTTAACACGCCAGCTGCACCCAATCCCTTGCAACAGAGCCACCCCCTTCAGACCCAACACCTGAGCAGATACACACACTGTACCGGCTTGACCGTGACACCATCACCACCGTAGTGGACCTGATACACAACGACATAGTGAGCCACATATAAATACGCACCGCTATCCCCCCTCTACTGAAGGTAGTGTCTGTCCTGCACTTCCTTGCCACAGGCACCTACCAGCACACAGTGGGGCACAAGCATGGCATATCACAACCCATATATTCACGGATACTGACCCAAGTGGTGGATGCCCTCATCAAGCACACAAGGGACCACATATCACTACCACGGACTGCCCAGGAGATATTCGATACAAGGGTTGCCCTCCATGCACTGGCAGGCATGCCAAATTGTATAGGTGCACTTGACTGCACCCATGTGGATTTGGTAGTCCCGCATGCTATGGAGGTGGCGTATCGCAACCACAAGCAATACCACTCCATCAACGTGCAGATGGCATGTAACGCCAGCAAGATCATCACACATTGCTGTGCCCGACATCCCGGATCAACTCATGACTCTTTGTTCCTGTGGAACTCTACGCTACCACGCTATATGGAGCAACATGCTGGACGACGTGCCTGGCTGCTTGGTGAGTTGCCTGACTGGGCCATGGCAGTGCATCAGGGTTGTGAGGTGTGTGGCTGCATACACCACCTGGGTGGAAATGTTGAAGGCAGTGCACAATGTGCACCTCACCGAACACTGGGCCCCAAAGCAAGTGAAACAGCACATAACTACCAAATCCCACAGAACACCGCACATCAATGATTTAACGCCAAGAGTACTGCATGCATATATGATGCACGTGGTCCAAGATGTGAGTGCACACCATAAACCATGTTTAGGATGCCACCCCCTCCATCATTCCATTGCACAGGACACATAGCGGGCCAGAAATGGGGTCAATGCATCCAGGGACATGTGCATATGGGCAGAAATCACCTGCTGCCATGTAAGACTAGTTCAGTTGTCTGCTATGAGTGTACAAACACTTACCTTCATTCCCCTCTCATGCAGGTGATGGTGGATATCCCTTGAAGATGTGGCTCATGACCCCTGTCCGAAACCCACAGAACAGGCACGAGGGAGACTACAATCGTTCCAATACCGTACACGTGTGGATGTTGAGCAGACCTTTGGCCCGTTGAAGGTACGATTCCGTTGCCTCAGCCGGTTTGGTGGGGCACTCATCTACAGCCATCAGAAGGTGTCCATGTGTAATGCTGCATAATATGTGCATCTGTTGGAACGTGCCCCTGCCCCCTGACATGGAACTGCTATCACCTGATGATGATGAAGGGGAGGAGGAGGAAGAAGGGGCAGGACAGCATCACGGTGCAGTTGCACAGGAGGGTCGTGCAGTGCGGCAAGCATTGATTGGACAATATTTGTGACACACAAGTCAGCAGAGGGTGTGACGATGTCAGGACGTCGGGCACTGGGTGTAGGGACACATGTACACTTTGCACTGTTCAAAATAAAATGACACATGCGCAATGATGAATGTCCACTCTGGTTTTTTTAGATGAACAACCGGTGTATTGAAATTGAAGGGTCAAACGTGAAAAACAAACCCACCACCACCCTCCCCCCCTCCCACCACAACTCCCAAACGCACCCTCTCCCCCCTCCCCCTCCCACCACAACTCCCAAACACCCCCTCACCCCCTCCCCTTCCCACCACAACTCCCAAACACACCCTCACCCCCCTCCCCTCCCACCACAACAACCCCACACTAGTCCCATGAGGACCACATAGGCCACATGTGTATGGCAGCATTGTCAGTGTGCGCTCCCAGAGCCAGGGGGAGGCATGTCCTGGCGGCGCAAATTATGTTGGGACCGACCGGGCTGGTCTGGGTAGAGGAGCATAAAGAAGATATGTCCTCCTGCTGGGGCTGTTGTGCAGGAGGTGCAGCCTCCAGCGCATCCGCTATCCGGCCAAGGACCTCACATAACCGGTTTGTGCTGTCCGTGATGACCTCGCCCAGTGCCCTCAGTTTGTTCCACCACTCCTCCCTGGCCTGCCGATTGCCTTGCATAAAGTCATTGATGAGGGCTGTGAGCTGCAGAGCCTGCTCTGCATCAATGGCTGATGTTGTTTGCCTGCTGGGAATCGGGCTCACCTGTGTTTTCTGGCACTTCACTGAGGGAACTGGCCACAGGACTGGCATGTCCCTGTGTTGCTCCTCGCCCCGTAATACCAGGTGTGTCACTCTCACCAGAGTCACTATGTGAGACCTGGGGGTTGGTCTGGCCATCAGGGGTGTGGAGGATCTCACATGTGTCCTCCTCAGTTGCTCCGCAAATGGATAATGGGCTGTCGGCAACATTGGGGGGGGGGCGTGGCTGCAATCTCCCCAGCCACACTAGACTCCTCAGAGCGCGGCGTAGGGCATGTGTCTGCTGCCGGTGCAGGGTGGGGTAGGGGGTAGGGGTGGGGGTTGTGCACCCTCCCCGGGCCTTGCCGGAGCCAGTGGTGTGCCTCCAGATGTTTTCCTGCTCACAGGTAGATGGCAGGCCCTGACTTGGCCCCTGGAGGTGCTGGGCCGGTTGCTTGCCTGATCCTTACTGTCATGCTCGCTGCCTGTGGGGGTGGAAGAGAGGGACGGCATGAGTGATGATTTGAGAGCCAGCATTTGGACATGGCTACAATATCACAATCAGATACTAGTGGTTTCTCGGCATTTGGGTGGAGAATGGCACATTATTCTATGCTTGGGTGGTAACTACATGCATATGTCTGTGTCACTCATGTTGGCCGGGTACTGTGCTGGCTCACATGCACACTGTTTACATCAACTGCCCTGTGTGGCTCACGGAATGGGCCTCTTTGTGTGGTTACGGCCTCGCACCAGGCACTAGCCTGGGTATCACTTGTTTCGGCATGTTTTAAAGGGGATGGGTGTGGCCGACCATGCCGTGACACCTTGCCCTGCCCTTAGCAATGACTTTCATATCATTTGCGTTGGCAGTATTGACTATGGACACTCACCTCCATCAACGGATGATGTTGCCCCGCACTCCATGTCTCCAACCCCTTCGATGGCTTCTTGGCCTATCATGGCCGCACATGTCTCCTCCCATGACATTAACTTAATCGGCGAACCGGGGGCCTCCTCCTGTCTCCAGGGCCTGGCTTCTGTTAGCCGAGAGGATGCTCCGCACCCTCAGCTGCAGGTCGTCCCACCTTTTTCGGTAGTCCTTAGTGGTGCGGGGGGTGTTGCCCACGGCACTGACCTTCTGTGCTACCATAGCCCAGATCTCTTTCCTTTTGCTTACCGCCACCCTCCGCATGTCAGTGCTGAAGACGGTGTCGGAATGCTCATGGCGGGTATTCACCTTCATCTGGAGCTTATCAGGGCTGAAGCGCTCCTTCCTGAGGCAGGCAGCTCCCTTTTTTGGTGCTTTGGGCATTCCTCCTTGATGATGGGATGTTTCCACAGTGTTGAAAGTTTGCCAGGGGTCCAGTCTGGTGAGGATGGCAGTGGATTGTGTTTTTAAAGATGACTGTCATGCTCCTTCCAGTTCCTGTGCAATGACGCTGTTTCCGGTTCCGCAATTTAACGGTGACCGTAAATAACGGTGACCGTTATTTACGGTCACCGCTAATGGCGCGTTGCGCTAAGGCGGTAGTGTTAGCTACGGTGCGGTTCATGCCGGTAGGGGGTTTTTTGGGCCCTTTTGCGGCATGCCACTAAGTTCATTACCGGCATGGCGTAAAGCTCGTGCCCGCAAACTCGTAATAGGGCGCTTTTAGCGGTCTACTGCCAGCTCGGACATGCTATTTGCACCATGCCGGTAATGAACGGAACTTACCTCCAAACTCGGAATGAGGCCCACTGTGTTCTATTGTGTGTATGTGTGTATGTGAACTGTAATTCAGTGTGTGCAATATTATTGTTGTTAATTTACCCTGTGTACCCCTACCTATCCACCTCCCCTCTCCTAGCCCTCTTTCCGGTTACCCTCTGCACCAGGACCCGTCCAACCAACGTGTTCCTAACCCTCTTTCCCCGCAGGGGTCTCGGAGGTGTGTGTAAGCATTGTCTTGCAAGCACCATGACCGCGCAGGGGGTGGTTGGTTCCAGTTCCTGTGCAATGACGCTGTTTCCGGTTCCGCAATTTAACGGTGACCGTAAATAACGGTGACCGTTATTTACGGTCACCGCTAATGGCGCGTTGCGCTAAGGCGGTAGTGTTAGCTACGGTGCGGTTCATGCCGGTAGGGGGTTTTTTGGGCCCTTTTGCGGCATGCCACTAAGTTCATTACCGGCATGCCGTAAAGCTCGTGCCCGCAAACTCGTAATAGGGCGCTTTTAGCGGTCTACTGCCAGCTCGGACATGCTATTTGCACCATGCCGGTAATGAACGCAACTTACCTCCAAACTCGGAATGAGGCCCACTGTGTTCTATTGTGTGTATGTGTGTATGTGAACTGTAATTCAGTGTGTGCAATATTATTGTTGTTAATTTACCCTGTGTACCCCTACCTATCCACCTCCCCTCTCCTAGCCCTCTTTCCGGTTACCCTCTGCACCAGGACCCGTCCAACCAATGTGTTCCTAACCCTCTTTCCCCGCAGGGGTCTCGGAGGTGTGTGTAAGCATTGGCCCTCATTACAACTCAGGCGTTAAGGGTTAACGCCACCGTTAACCCTTAACGCCTGATTCCCACCTTAACGCCTGCTTTTTGCAGGCGTTAAGTTCCATGGTGCTAATTACGGCACCGTAATTTACGGTGCCGTAATTAGCGCCTTCCCCACTCCCATTATGCCCTATGGGGCAAAAATGGGAATGGGGAAGGGAAAATGGGAAATGGGGATTTACCTCCCCACTCACCTTGTAATGGGGCGGTAAATCCGCCACCCACCATGGTGTAAACGTAGTTTACACCATGGTGGTAAAGTTGGTGCACTTAGCACCTCAGTTGTAATGAGGGCCATTGTCTTGCAAGCACCATGACCGCACAGGGGGTGGTTTGTTTCTGCCACTCCTGCGCCTGTAAGCTGAAGTGGAGACACCCAGTTTCTAGGCACTTCATAGGACACCATGCCTGAATCGTGTTTTTACATTTCATTTGACAGTTTGGGCATTTTATCTTTCTACGTGTGTGCAGATTTAATTTGTATCAACTTAAACACAAAGTAACACTTGAGTAACATATCCCATTCACATTTAACAACATTGGATACATATGAAATTGCAACATTGTGCTAACTGTGAGAAATCAGAAGGTGTCTCACCCACTAGTCTCCGGGGATCTGTCATCCAGGTGGCCAGGACATGGCCATTGCTTTTGGATGCAGTTCCTGGGGGTGGACCGTGCCGAAGGATCACCTGGGTGAAGGGGTCTTTGGGGAGTAAGAGTGGGACACCGAATGGCGAGACGTGGTATCCCCTTCCCTGTAACACCTTTACCCCATCCTAAAAGGTAGGATATTTAGGAATTCAACCCCCCCGCCAGCCATTTTACAACATGAACCCTTTCTCATGGACTGCCAGCTATGAGAGAAAACAGACTAACACCCGAGCCATATACCTGACGTGTCCCAATACAATGGTCAGACAACTACTGACTATCACACACATCTGACTTCCATTACACTTCCCCACACGGATAAAAGGCGGTGCACGAAAGCATGCTCTGAGCGAGGCAAAGCACTTGAGGAAACAGCACTTCTAAGATGGCAGTTTAACAAGAGGAGAAAGACAGCAAAACAGAATGGGATTGTAAGGAGGGAAGTTCCCTTGACCTTTTCGACAAGGAACTGTTACTTTCACGAAACCTCGAGAATAAAAAACTTAAGACCAGGAAACCCAGCTGAAGAATCCTGTATTGTGTGTTGGAGGTACCCGGGGCTCTCCGGCGTTGATAATCAAGGCAGGGAGAATCACCAGCTGCCGTGGTACTGTCCTTGGCTCCAACAACAAAGCAGCATCAGTGAAATCAACACAGCCGGTGAGTTGGGGAGACCGACATAAGACCGGTCTGTGTTGAAGCCAAGGTTGCAAGCGGCAACATTGTATTGCGATCGCTGAAATGGACATTGTTTGAAACGCGTATGATAACCAATGCGAGTGAAGTTGAATGGCAGATAAGTGATGGAACTTTGAAACCAAGATACGATACCTTTGATACTTTTGAAAAAGTGGTCTGGCACCCTGTGTATGCTCAATCGAAGGTCTCTGAACGGTATCCAGCTGAGAGTTAAGAAAAGAAAGAGGATTCATATGTAGAATCCTCCCGTCCCCTGCACACTTTTTGGAACTGTCAATGACAGTAAAGAGCTACATTCAGAGGTTTTCCTTTAACATGTTTTACCAATACATCAAACAAGACTATTAAATAGAAATGTTGTAAATAATATATACAATTTTAATTGTAGAAGGTTTCAGGCAAAACACTCTGCATGTCCGGTATCATTGGCTGACGCGTTTCGAGGATGGAGCCTCTTCTTCATGAGCCTTACGGACTCTCTTCAGAGCCGTAGTGGCCCTCTCGTGTTCTTATTATAGCTATAAAACCTTCACTTTTCTTCATTCTCTGTGGACTCAACTGAGTCTGCAGTATATTTCTGGTCCACTCACAGTGGTGCAGGCCACTTCAAGGTTCACTGATGGTGAGAAACACTCCTGGGGAATCTGAAGCCCGTGATGGCTCTATGACCCACCTTCCAGATAGTTTGATGTCAGTAGAGCCCCCTCTGCACTAAATTCCGGTGGGTGTTCACGCTGTAGGTGAATAACTAGAAAGTAAAGGAATCTTCATTCCAAACCCATAGCATCGCGCATTGTGGGGTTCAAACGCGTATTCATTCCCCTCTGCGCTAGCTCCCGGTGGGTGTTTGTGTTGTAGGTGAATCGCGGGAAAGGACTGTTGCTGTGATCACTGACACCAACAGCCTTCTTACCACAGGGGGATAGCAGAGACCCACGTGCCACATGGAATGAACATGCGATGCCATGGGTCTGAAGTGAAGATTTCTTTACTTTCCCGTGATTCACCTACAACACAAACACCCACCGGTGTCTCAGTCAGGCCACATCAACGTGGAGTCTCCTTCACTCCTGTGTCCCTCGGCGGCCTTCTTGCTATGGGCCTCGGGTCTCAGCACAGTCACGGCTCTGCAATTGCAGCCACTAGGCGCACCTGAGAAAATCTTCCCTCTCAGCACGTCTCTCTCAGTGCAGCCACGGCAAGGCAGGGTTTGTGAACACAGAACCCTCTCGGAACTTACAGGTGAAATCTGCTTTCTCCATGTCCTGTCGTCCCTTAAGTGATCACACTTCCTCATGAACTGCCAGCCTCATGCTCTTCTGCTTCTGCTACTACTGCCAGCCTTACAGCTCCGGTTCCAGGTCCCTCCCCAGCTTCTTTCTTCTTCCTTCTTCTGCTGCATCCTTTTATGCCTCTCAGGTGGGACAATTAGTTTCAGGGGCACAGTGGCGTCGCTAGGAATCAAATTTAGGATGGGCACAGAGGGGGCAAAAGACAAAAGTAGGGGGGCACAGACAAAAGTAAGGGGAGAACATGGTCACTGCTCGTCTTAGGTGGGGGAGAACAAGGGGGCACAGGGTTTCCCAGGGGGGGCCGGCCCCCCAGGTACCTCCCTAGCAACGCCACTGCAGGGGCAGGCTATTACTGTCAATTGCCTGGCCCAGAAAAAGGCTGTTAGGCCTAATTGCCTGTCCTCCACTTCTACTTGCCTCTTCCGCCCTCTTCTTTGTCTAAGTCCCTATGGGATTCTGGGACGTGTAGTTCATTTTCTCAAAGTTAGGTTTTTCTACTTCGTGTGTATTTGTAAGGGTAGATGTAGTTCCCTTGATGATTTTGACAGAGGGGATGCAGGTTTTAACTTTATTAGAGGAAGATGGTATAGAGAAGGCAACACTTTCACTATTCCCTGTAGTGTACCTTTGGTATTGAGGAGGGCATTTGATTTTAGGGCTAAAAAAGATTATTTGTGTTGGTAGAATATACTTGGGTGTTACAACCTTACTTTTTTTAGGCAGAGTAGAAGGGGGCACCACGCATGAATTACACATTTTTTTAAATCTTCAAGTTCTTTTTGTATTTTAAACTCTAAATAAATTTGAGCCTGGACCTGTCAAAAATATACTAATCCCATGACACAAGGATCAGAGACAAAGGCACAAAAAGAAAACAAGGTGAAAACACCTCATAATTTCTGACGCTCTCAGTTGGCTCAAAAAACATGAGCATTCGATTTAACAGGGGTTTGAGAGATATTAGAATGACAATAAGCCATAACCTCTTTTGTCATAGTGGTAGGAACATCCCTGACAGAGGAAAAATACTGTGTGTCATCCCACGGGATCTCTTCACTAGCCTGGGCCCTGTCTCCTCCAAGGTGATCCTCCGGCAGTACACCACCGCCAGGGTTCAGATCAGGAAGCGTCTGCCCTCCCCTGGCCACCTGTGAGGAGACTTTAGGCAGGGTTTCAGTGAGGGATCCGGGGGATTCTTCACAGAGGTCAGAGGCCAAAGTGAGCATGAACTAACAGGAACTGAGTTCACCTTTCCATATTATTTGTAGTTCAAAGTCCCACTACTTTTGTAAACATTGTCAGAGTTCCAGAACTGATCTTTGCAGCTGTAGCATTGCTCTTCATTTTACTTTAGGGTCTCTTTAAACAAATCTATTTGCTTGATCTCCTGCTGTGCTGGGAAGCCTTAAAACAGGGTGTAAGGCCTTGTGAAATGCTGCTTGTCAGCTTCCGTGCTTGTGTGTAGGGTGCTGCAGGGAGGGGCTGCATTATTTAAAAGGCTAATTCTGTGAAGTAGGATATACAAGGGGGGAAGCCCCGAGTAATCACGTTATGTATTGATGTTGCTCTTCTTGAAAGCCCTGGAGCAACCTTTTTGGACAAAACAAATAGCTTATTTCTTGGATGTGCGTTTAATTTTGGTATTCGTTTTTTTCTCCTTTTCATTTTATGTTCATTCAAAGGTGGGTACGTTTGGTGTTCACGTGGACACACCTACCCCTCAACCACTTTGAGGTCATCAGCCTCTCCAACAGGACCTCCTGGAGCTCGTAGAGAGGTGGCCAGGCGGATGTGACGTATGTATTGTGATAGATTATAACATCAGCATTCGCCCACCCCGGATTTCTCTTCGGGGAAAACATTCAGGTGACTGCAACATTCGTTTTTCTTACACCTCGTTCTCGTTTTTCTTACACCTGAACTATTATAGAGTTTGGAACTGTTGCAGAACAATAAAGAAGGCCATATCAGGGTTGACAATGAAAGAGACACTTAAATAGCCTGCTCCCCACACTCCATGTACAATTTCTCGACATTCCAAAGTGACTCCTACAATAGTCCTCTTCGCAGCTGCAACTAAACTGAAATCTTTTTTTATTTACAAAGGGAAAGAAATGAAAAGCAATGCAGACGACTGCTCTTGACAACCCCACCTGCCCCCACGTGGCGGTCTATGTACCCCTTAATTGCTTGACCTTCGTGCCTGTACCCTCTGCTTCTGAAACTCATCTCTTCCCTCTCTGGCCTCCTTCCATTAAACCATGTGTTTAAAACTTTATTTCCAGTCTTTGAGTACCTACCGATTCCTTCCCTCCCCTCCTCATGCAACCTTTTTACAACCCTGCGCCAATAACCAGTGGACCCATATGCCTTCAGGGAGGTAACATGACCTGGGAGGCACTGAGCCCGGTCCCCCTGCTTGTTCCCAGCCCCCCAGGTAGTACGCAAGACATTGGGTAGGTGTTGGCAATAAAATGCTGTGGGATTTTATTGCACAGTTATGGTCATAACAAAACATAATCATAATTACAGTGACCATAATATGTAGTACTTTTGTGCATCGGGTCCCGAGGTTACCCCCTCTGGCCCGTGCCGCCATTCTTGTCCCACGACAGTGTGGTCACCGTATGGTGACCTGTCTTCATTCTCCTTCTTCCCATCCTTTTTCTTAGGGTGGGATGGTTCTGGGAAAAGGAAGAAGAGACTCTGAGTGTACAGAGTACTCTTTGGTTTGGGTCCCCGTGCAGGGTCCACAAACTGATTTGTTTTTGGCTGCAGCAGCCATTATATAGGACCCAGGGGCTGTCCCTTGGGTCATTCTGTGTGGTGGGGACTGTAGTGCCAGCCCCCAGCCAGCATCTGCTGACAGCTAATTGCACCTTATGGTGCCTGAGCCTAGCTCCCCCGCCCACTTCCTGCCTTTGGTGGCTCTGATGTTTTGCATTCCTGTGAGGGGAGGGCAGGGTGTTGATTAACACCCTGCCCCTCCCTCTGTGCTTCTTGGTGCAGCAACTGTGCTCGCCTTTGTAGTATTATGAAGGAGAGGGGGGAGTGTTGGCCCATTTGTTGGGCTGCTGCTCCCCTTCTCCCCTGCCTAGACAGCCATGGGGCACTGGTTACCCTGCCTCGCTCTGTGAGGCCCTGCAGCATTGCCCAGAAACGTTTGGGGGAATGTTAATACCAAACATAACACATTAACAGGAGCTGCTTGCGGCAAGCTCCCCAGGCCCTCTCGCTCACCACCAGTGGGGTCAAAATTCCAGTACTTATTTTGCTGCCCAACTGCCTCTGGGGAGGGGCCGAACAGAAGTAAAGTTAGTGAAGATGTCCAGTTTTGCAGCAGTACCGGGCTTGGCAAGACTCAAGTCATGAAATGTTCTTCCACTGTACGGCTAAATGACATCCCTTCTGCGCGCCGCGGCTTTGCTTAGATGCTTTCTTTGAATGCAAGGTAACAGGTCGTGGTGTTTTCCAGGTCTGAGGCTGGTTGCAAAATAACGGTTGCATAAAGTAAACATTGAATCTGATAAGGAGTTGAATGAGCGGGACACAGAGTACACAGCGGCGTTGATAATGCCAGCTTTCTGGCAATGGGCGCTCCAGGTTAAACATTACTTCCAAATGGCACATGGTGCCTCGCTTCATCCAGGGAGCACGGAGATATGCTATGATAGGTTATTTATAACGCGCTTAATCCCAGAGGTTTCTAAGCGCGGATCCATGCTCCGTGTTACCTTGATTCCAAGGCGTGCACGTTGCCCCTGAGCTACCCTCATAGACTTTTGGCTTAGAGGAGTCCAAAGCTTTGGGTTCTTTTCTCTACCCGCAATCAGCTTTCGATGAAATAATCTTTATGAGGTCATACTGACACCGGGCTTGGATTCATATGCTGTAGAATTGTTCCGCACACACAGATAAGCTTGCCATAGTACGTTTTGTTCTCCAGGGTGTACTGAACAAGAAGAACCTGGCGTCAAAAGGTGTACGCCCGGGATGTGCACCAGCCCCCACGCTTTCTAAGACATTCATTAGAATGCGCAGGGAAAGGGTTTGGTGCCATGTCAGTCCAGTTTCAAAATAAAACAAAATCCACGTTTGGAAACCTTGTATTGGATCATTGAAAATGTCATGCTGGGATGGTAGTTCCATTAGCTTTCAAAGTCCCGGAGACTTCTACGTCAGATGGCGGCCTCACAATAAATTAGCAACAAAGAAAATTACACACAAAACTGGACATCACTTTTCTTTTCTACAATATAAGAGTGATGTCCAGCTCTGCGTGTCATTGTCTCTGTTGCTAATTTATCGTGAGCCCTCCATCGGACGAAGAAGTCTGTGGGACTTTGAAAGCTAATGGAGTTACCATCCCAGCATAATATGTTCGTTAGTCCAATAAAAGGTATAAAAACTTGGATTTTGTTTGATAATTGCATTCATAAATGGCATGGTTGACTGGCTCAAGTGGGCAAAGGTCAATGTCCAGATGTATGTACAGGAGCCTGGACCAACTCTTGACTGCATTTGAGGATTTAACCAATAGCCCTAATGGCAGAATTCTTATTAAAGGCAAGATGGGGCACTCTGAAATTAAATCTTACCTTGATGCCACTTGAAAAGACAATAGCTTGGCATTAGTTTGGGTTGAGGTTCACCAGGCTGTTAAGAGGAGCCGCCTCAGAGCCAATAGATGAATTACTGTGTCCCAAGCTGATAGTGTGTAGCGCCGCTTTCACGTCACATACAGAGGTTGTGCCTTTTCAGCACACGTAGAAGTATATAGAGACACATTTCCTTCTTCACAGCTATGCCGGCCCGACATTTGGGGTTTGGCCACACTCTGCGATATTCGAACGCATTCAAAATATGTTGTACATGCAATTATTGAATTTGCCCTGTTTGTGCAGCATGTAACCACTGAGAAAGGATAGCATGTATCGCACCTTGAATTACCCAAACATGGAAAAGCTCTAGGAGCAAAACGCATCGAAGCTACAGCATCTGCACAGTCTTTTATTTAGGGATAACAGAAATCTCTAATATCTTCGTGCCTAATAATTGCAAGAATGTAAATATCTATTTGACAATGAAAGCTGTGCATCCCAGAATTCCTAACTGGTACAGTCATCGCGGCAATCATTTGGAGTAGCAGGAGAATTTCAATCTCATCCTTGTCTCTGCCTTTCAGAAGCTCTGATCCTTGGGAAAGAGGTTTTGGTGGAGGTCTCTGCTGGGAAGGAGATCAGAAAGAGTGCAGGTATTTAAGGGAGGGTCTGACAGGTACTCTGTGCAGGTCACCAGATCCCATGATGCATTGGCTCCCAGCCTTCAGCAGCCAGCCCTGCTTTCAGAGTTAGGCCGGCCTAAAGACTTGTGAAATACATCCCTGGAGTTCTTGCTAGGTTCCCAGAAGATCTTCAACCAATGAGCAGCGCATTCCTCCAGGGGATGAAAGAGCTGTAGCATTCTGCGCCATCCTCATTACTAAGTTGGACGACGGACATTTATAGTTACTTGGGCTATCATCAAAATAAATTAATGTATTGCGGTCCAGAAGCAACCATTTATCTATCCAAAAATGACGAGTACATTTGCATAAAATGAGTGACCAGGGTCCTTTTGAATTTCTAGTTATTTTTTTTAAGGAACGTGATTTTTTTAAAGAAGGAAAATGTTTAACATTATGTGACATTGAACAATGGAGCCATTACATATCCTCGTCATCGCCATGAGCCTCTCTTTTAAAAAATAACATTACAGGCTTCACTCCATGGTTTAGTACTTAACGTGCAGAGGACAATACAGTATCAATGTTTGGGATTTGTTTTTTTAATTAAAAAAAAAAACATGTTAAAGAATGGTAATGTTTGGCTTTACAAGAGAGGCCATTTTCGGCTTTTCGGCCTTCAGACAAAATGTCATTTTCACTCGCTTCCTTTTCTTTAATTATTTAAAGATATTTGTTACTTTAAATTTTCGCTTTCGCCGAAGGCATAATACCTTAATGGATGTTGGTTGAACATAAGGTATGCTATTTCCATTACATATGTTTCATTGAAGCAAACATTCCTGATGCACACATCCTGACTCCCCCCCCTCTCCTCTCAGACCTAACAGGGCAACAGGACAATACGGGGAAAAGATGGTGCTCTCTGCTCTGATCATCATATCATGCCGGACCTTCACAATAGACGAACAGGGTTCAGTGGGAAAATGTTGTTTTTCAGTGTGTTTGGCAAATTGTTTATAGACAATGTGACTAGTAGAATTTTAGGACAAAATAAAAAAATAGGTATATGGGTGATGCATTTTACTGCCTTAAGAAACTGCTCAATGCATTCATTTGATCGAATCAGAAAACAGAAACTTACAATGGAAACATTGAAGAAGATCAGGGGTGCAAAGGAAATGACAGAGTAGAGATGGATAGATAATGGGGTGTGATTGTGCCACTCCACAGCTTGCGGGTGCAGACCTGGTATAAGGACACTTAGCCACTGAACCTCACACCGTCTCTCTGACAAGTCTACATCCCTAGCCATTGCTGGCTGCCTTATTGCTCTCAGACCCTCCACTTGGTAGGAGTGTCCCCAGTGGACCTTTCAAAGGTGACCTGCCATAACCTTAGCCACATACTTTGGGGGCACACATCTCCAATCATGCCTCAAGTATGGCATCCTCCCTCAGCCATTCTTCAGACCTGAATAAGGCTACAACTTCAGACCAAGAGGCCACCCCTTTGTCCATCCCTTTCCTACGCACTCTAAAGCCTTCTGTAATACCTTGCCTCCTTCCATTGCATCCCTGATGTCATTGACCATGCGGCAAACACTACACACACAACATTGAGTAACTCCTCCTCATCCTTCTTGCCCCCCCTCAACATCACGGTACATCAGTGGTTGCCGTGACAGATCATCCATGTGTCCGTCAGCACCGCCAGCTGCATAGTCCACCTTGAACCCAGTCATGTAGTCGTGATACCAGGTGTAGCTTTGGGACCACCCACTCCTAGAACCTTTAGGCTGTGTGCAGGATTAATGCAGTCCCTCATCACTGCATCATGTATAGATTCACCTGCTTTCAATATTGCCCATTGGCAGGTGGGACATTCCTTGCTAAAAGTCACTGACCAGTTCAAAACAGAAAATCTGCACTCTTTAGCGGCCTATGGCGCCCTCAGTTTGGGCCTTTTGACCTGCAGCCAATCAGCTGCCAGGCTGCAAGCTCCGCCTTGGAGGCCATGTTGAAAATCTGTACCACACTTGCTTGACAGGGAGTCCCAGGAAGTTGCACCATTCATTCCTCAGTTCTGGCAAAATGTCTACACTTCAAAGACCAGTGAGTTCCCATTCCGATAAGAACCGTCGTATTTGATTGGTTACTGGACGTTTTAAACATTCTACAGAGAGGCACCCAGGCAGGAAATGCAGGTCAGGGATGCAGTCCATGGACAGGCTCCTGTGGAAAGTGGGCAGGCTGACTTTTTATACCTGCGGTCGTGGCATAATTTCATAATTTGACAGAGGAAGGTCCAGGCAGCTGTAACTTGCTGTAAGTCTTGTGAGGTAATAAAGGCCCACACTGAGGATCTGAGTCCTCACCACACAGTCAGACATTCTGACATCTGCCAGCTCGGGAGGACAGCTCAGGGGCAACACACTCGCTTTGTAAACAAGCAGATGAGCAATGCAGGCTCGATCCCCAGGTCCGCGCCCAGAAACCTCTGGGTATCAAGTGAATTATAAATAACCAATTACAAATACAATTATTGTTTCAAGGATCATCATTATCGGGATGTAATGTTGATCTGAATAGATTTGAAGAGGTAATACAATCTAAAAACACGAACAACAATTCACCAAAGTCTCAAGAGAAATAACAATAATAGAAATCCAAAAACACTTCCAACAGATTGAACAAAAATCCCTGTGCAAGACCTAGCTCTCATAAAAACCCCATAAGGCATAAAAACCATATAACACTAAACTTCCTTTTCCTAATTCTCACTATGGCTACTAAACTCCAACATACCTTATTCCATATGCCCGCATAGCATAGAATGTGCTGCTCTACTTTGCTTAAAAGGGAGGGTCTGAATTAAAGGAATAATATAACGCTTAGGAGGGCTAGCCTATCATTTACAAAAAAAGAAGACATCCATGTTGGCTTCGTGTGATATCTCATCACAGTAACAAGAGCAGCCAGGGTCAAAAGCCGCCCAATGTACAGCGAATGGAAGTTGATCAAAGCTTAAGTCATTTCCTGGCAGCACAATTTGAAACACTGGACAGATAGTCATATATGTCACCTGTTAAATGTGCAAAAAGGACATGAGCTATAGCTGTAAGCACTTACTTCAAGAGGCAGACACAGTGTTAGAACTGATATAATATTGTTTCGTCCTCATTGTATATGTTGGCCTATGCCCAGTCGCTTTGCGAGGAAATTCGTATTACAAGGTTGTGACCTCAAGTGAATCAAGGCTCCATTTTAGGTTAGAGCCGCCATTTTAGTTTATTGTACAAAGTCACCCTGTAGTCTAAAATGGCTGTCTCGTGTGCTCTTGTTCTTGCCTTAACCTCTTCAACCTCTGTAGGAGAGTTAATGTCCACCTGCCTTCAGGCTACATGTTAGGGCCATGTAGACCTTGTCCTTTGTTGACCTCGGGATCAGGGGATTACTTGAATCAGCGATGTTAACCTACAAGTATACAAGAACAATAACGCTATCCAAACACGACATGCAAAACATTTGTTTGATCTGTATTAAAGCAATGTGTAAAGAGTGTAACGTTAAACTAGAGAATAATAATGTTTGTTAGTGAATGTATTAAAAAGTAAACCGCATGCACGAGATATGTAAATTAGGAATGAACCTGGCGTGACCCTAGGCCAGTACATGATTAACTTGAAAGAGGCTGGACATCGTTATAACGAAAATGTATAGATACGCCGATGTCCAGCTAGCAAATCCTGCTCACTGCTCACATTGAACCCTGCTGGTGGTCTCTGTGATGTATTGACGGCCAAATAGCTATTTGTGTACTTTGTTTTATAACTGTTCAGTTTTGTAATAAAGATTCTTAAAGAAGCCCGTGTCGGTGTATTTTCCTTTTGCATGGTGTAAAAGCCTTAATATTGTATTTTTCTGATTCCACAGATGGCACCCGAATAGGGACCCTCAAGATCGACTTCGTCTCGTTGAAGGTTGGCTCGGCTATCGGACCGGGATCGGACGGTGCCAACAGAAACGGCCACTTTGGACGAGAAGCAAATTCCTCGACAAAACTGCACGATCCGATCCCTGAATGGTGAGCTGTAGCCCGAGACGATGTCTTGACGAGGGTCCATATATTGAGGTGGGTAAATTTGCGGAAAATCACCAGACACGTGGGTCCTTAGCATTGTCCTTAGTAACCAGATCGGGCCTCCCAGTCCTTTGGTCAGGTGAATCGTTACCCGATTCTTAATTTAACCCTGACAATTTGAATTTGGCGCATTGTACTCACGAGCATAATTACTTGACCTGGTAACACCAGAACTTTGATATGCCTGGGAAATTGTCTGCCTGCTTTAGGGCATTATTCCTCAGCGACAGACAATCTTTGGAAGATAGCCGTCCCGCACTACAGGAGGGGTCGCCGGCATGTTCTATGTACTGTAAGAAAGGCTTTGGTAGTATAGCATTTAATGACATTTGGCACAGACAGACCAGACATAATTCTAATCTTCGGTGGCCAACCAATGGTAGTTTTGAAATCCCTCGTATAGAATATCTAGAGTCTGTATTAGTAAAGAAAAAGGCTAGACCTGCAGCATTTGACGCATTGCATAGTTGGAAAACAGAAGCTTTGCAGCAACAAAAGAGTAGAGAGAAACATATGCGTAGACATATGACAAGTGTTGAAAAGGCACGGTTATATGATCAAAATAAACAATTGGAGTCAGATGGGAACACGGACAGGGCGTTTCAATTAGGCATTCAGAAAATCTACCCTTCAAAAGATTTTCATACGTCAGATGAATTTATTAATAAACATTTGCATGAACGAAGGCCCGGTGCCTCCGCGCCACCTCCATACGTCCCTCCTCCTGGCGCTTTGCCCCTTCCCGTTGTTATTCCTCCTCCTATAGTTCCTCAAGTCCTCCCTGTTGTTCTTCCTGTTGTTCTTCCAGCCGTCGCTCCTTTGCCTGCCCCCTTGCCTCCACCTGTTGATATTCAGAATGTGCCTACTCTTCCTCTTCCAAGTGATTCCGCATCACTTGTAGTAGACCAGGGAGTGAGTCCAAGGGTTGTGACTCGTAATACTGTGTCCCAAGAAAAAAAAGAATCAATTGATTGCTTGGGCTAAACATTGTATGGAGAAGGGTGAACAAGCTAATGTTTTTTCCACACTCGAAAATTTAAGAGATATTCCTGAGAAAAAATCTTTTATTGAAGGATTAGGGACTCATTTGAGTATAATGTGGAATAGATTAAACAATGTAGATTTCCCACAAGGGTTACAGGATTTGAACGCCTTAGCGTTGTCCAGAGATCCTGCGGAGAAGGTATATGAGCATGTTGAGAGGATTTTTGAGTATAGGAAGGAGTTGGAAGGGTTACAGAATGAGGAAGCAGATGGTGGTTGTTTAGGTATTATGTACTTACAGAAACGGTTTTCTCCTCGCCGTGAATTAAAAGGTGAGGAAGCGAGAATTTGTACAAAGGATGCGATAAGATGGATTTCGTATATGTCGATAACTCCAGATGAAGTATATGACACATACAGTCAGTATACGTTAGAAATGCAAAAGAAGGTGATACAGGTGATGGTAGAGTACCTGCAGAATGAGTGTGTAAAAAGAAAGATTTGTTGTCCCGCAGAATTGTTGAGTGTTTATAAGAGAGCCTTTTCGATTGATACTTCTTCGACTGCCTTAGCGCTTGATTTGGGTCTGTTGCTTAGTAAGCGTTCGGAGCTGCCTACTTCTCAGTTGCCTATGAGAGAGGTCCCTCCGACATTTGTCCCGAAAGTTGAGATTGCGACCGATGCTCCGCGAGGAATACTCGCGGAGGAAATTCCTGCACATTACGTATCACAGTTTGTTGACGTCCCGTTTTCAAGACAGGAAGTGAACACCATAAAGCAATCTATTCCAAATGTAAGAAAGAATCCGACCGGGTTCCATAAAGAAATAGAGTCGGTCTTACAGTCGTCGGTATTCACCTTAAGTGATATTGATTTATTATTTCCCGTACTCCTGCCAGTTGATTTATAGAAACAGATTAGGACTGTAGATGATGTACCTGGGTTAGGAGATACATGGGATAACAAGGTTAGGCTAGATAGAGAAAGACCAGCTGGCGAGCGACCGCTTCAAGTGATATTAACCTTGCCTGATAGGATTATTGTAAAATTGAAAACCATAGTCCCTGAAAAAAGAATCATTTGGGACAAGCTTACGGCCTGTGTCCAAGGAAAGTCTGAGGGTGCTACCGATTTCTTCAATCGGTTTCAACAGGTATTTTCAGATTTCAGTGGACAAGACTTAGGCACAGAGGCAGGCAAAAGGCTGTTTGTCGACAAATTTGTACCTGGATTGCTGCCTGACATCCAGTTACAGATTATGGGCATCATTACACGGATGGCGGTAAGGATTTACCGGTACCGGTAAAATACTGGTACCAGTAAATCCTTACCGCCTTACGACGAGGTCCCTTTGCGGGTTGGGGGATTTAACGCCTGCTTTTTGCAGGCGTTAAAAACCAACCCGCAAAGGGACCCAGGGAGCTAATTACGGTACCGCAATTTGCGTTACCGTAATTAGCGCCTTCCCCATTCCCATTGAGCCCTATGGGGCAAAAATGGGAATGGGGAAGGGCAATGGTGGAAGGGGGAATTACCGCCCGCCAACCTTGGAATGGGGCGGTAATTCCCCTTTCCGCCAAGGCGATGCCGGTATTTTACCGGCATGAACCATGGCGCTAATAGCGCCATGGTTCTCCGCCATCCGTGTAATGAGGGCCTATGTCTTCCGAAAGCGCTTGGCAGGCGAAGTCTCAATCAGAAGTACTGCATATGGCTCAGTACTATGAAAATCATGTAAATAATGAAAAGGAAAAACTTAAGAAAAAAAAGGGTGACCTGAAAACAAAAGTCCTATTACAACAGATTGTTAGAAACCCTAGAGGGGGTAATCAATTTAGAAGTCAGTACTTTCCAAAGGGAAGTACGCCCCTGGCTCCGGTAACCATTAACCAGTGTGCCTATTGTCCACAGGAAGGCCACTGGCGCGCACAATGTCCGACCTTGCAGCAAAGGTCATTTGGGAACATGGGTAGACGATCCAGAGGTCGCCCAGGTGCAGGGGGCCCTGGCAGAGGTGAGTTTGCACCAGAATCACAGCAACCTCCTTCACAAGATAAGCAAGTTTCGAATGTGGATAATAGAAATGATCACCCTTCTGCCGCGTACCTCTCTGAATAGTTTCCTTCTGATAATATTCTGTTTTGCTAGGATTGCCCGAAGCAGTATTTGGAACCAACGCCTATTCCCGTTCATCAG
This sequence comes from Ambystoma mexicanum, assembly GCF_040938575.1. NCBI lineage: Eukaryota > Metazoa > Chordata > Amphibia > Caudata > Ambystomatidae > Ambystoma > Ambystoma mexicanum. The sequence continues at coordinate 48,807,642 of NC_090932.1, read as the reverse complement.
AAAGGCATCTACGTTGAGATGGCGGTGGGAAATAGGAAGCATCTATTTTTAGTAGAAACGGGAGCACAGAAATGTTCCATTGATCATTCACGGGTTCCAAATATTCCCCTGTCAAGGCAGTCCAACATTTCCGTAGGGTTTTCAGGCACACTTGTAGTTTGTCCGGTCTCTTTGCCGGTACCGATAACACTGGGTTCCTTCATGGAACAGTGTCCATTTCTACTTACCACAAACTGTGGGGAGAACTTGCTGGGGTTAAATTTGTTGAAGGCATTGCATGCAGTAAAACATTGTTCTCTGGATGGAGTTCGGTTAACAATCTCACCTCAGCAACCACTCGCCTCTCAGTTTTTGACTCGACCTTTACCGCCAGAATTCAGTAATGTTCCAGAATGCTTATGGGCAATTCATGAAAATGATCTGGGCATTCTTCAAATTGACCCTCTTAAAATTTTTCTGAAACATGGAGTAACATTGCCTCGCATTCCACAATATAAGATCTCAGTTGAAGGCGAGCAGGCTTTGAAATGTATAGTTTCTGATTTTGTACATCGTGGAGTAATTGAGGAAATTACGGGTAGCATATGTAACAGCCCCATTTTGCCAGTATACAAAAAAGGTGATAATGCGATTCCCTTTCGGTTCATAATTGATTTACGCGCTATTAACAAAATTGTCGCTCCTCAATTTCCTATTGTACCTGATGTTACAACGATACTAATCATGATTCCGGCTTCTGCCACTCATTTTAGCGTTGTTGATCTTAAATACGTGTTTTTCAGTATTCCTATACACAAGGATAGCAGGTATTTGTTCGCGTTTACCCTGGGCGGACGCTCGTTCACATTCACTGGTGGACCACAAGGGTACACTGAGAGTACAAGTATTTATAGTAGGGCATTGAAAGAGCAGCTCGATACTCTCGAGTTGCCTACTACTTGCACGTTACTACAGTATGTAGATGATCTCCTCTTGGCTGCTGATTCTGAGGACGAAACAATATTACCACTCTGAAACTGCTCAGAGCGGTCTTTCTAAATCGAACTGTCTGCCCATCGCTGCACACGAGTGTGCACAGGAGCTGACAGGCACGGACAGGTTGGAAGACGGAAGCTATAGGGAAGGAAGCTAAGTATATGTTTGTGTGGGTGAAGGAGGAGTATTTGTTGCGTGGAAGGGGTGGGTGGGCGATTAAGCATGTGTATTTCTGTTTGTGTATGTCTGTGAGGGGAGGAAAGGTTTGTGTATAAATATTTATGGCAGGGAAGGGACAGGGGAGTGAAGGAGGTTTTGGGTGTGTAATCCCCCCATTTAAATGGTGAGGACAGGTGGAGTTTAACTTTCCAGTGAGGTTTGAGGGGTGAACACCCCCCTCACCCCGAAAAGTGATATTTTCGAATATTGAAGGTAACATTAAATTGGGTGGAAAAAAATTGGTCTTTATTGTGTGCGGCCTTCAATATTTGAAAATATCACATAGAACCCATTAGATGTGCCTGCCTTCATTAGAAGTTTGATATTCAATAATATACTCCTTATATTAGAAGTCCTGGTACTGAAGCATTAATATTATACCCAGCTCGATTTGATTTGCTAGTACCGCAAAAGTAATAATATGCCTGCCTTTATTTGAAATGATGGAAATGGCCTATTGTTAAAATATCCACCTTAAATAGAAGTGCTGTAAGTTCTTTTAATATAAGTGCCATACTGTCCATTAACTATAGCGATAATAACTTAATATCCCCACCTTGATTAGAAAGACATCATTAATTAATATACCCACCTTGTGTAGAAGTGCTGTTACTGACCCATGAATAATATATCTTCCTAAATCTCTATCGAATGACATGTTGAAGGTCCAGAAAGTAGCGTGTCACTATCAGCAAAGTAGACTGATGACGAATGCCACCTTAACAGCGGGATTTGGCGAAGTTTGAAATTGGCGTAAAAGCTGACAACACACAAATAGCCTTTGAAACTCTATAACACGAAATTTCAGAGATCCAAAAAGTAGTTAGTCGCTATCAGCGACGGTAACTGATGAGGAACAATACCTTGAAAGCGGTACTCTGAGACATTCATTTGAATAATTAATGAGAGGGCAAACCTATAAAAAAAATGATCAACTTCCTCCAAATTGGTCAAACTATATTCTTGTAGGGAATTTGCTGCTAATTGCAAAAATGCAAACCATATTCACCCAACATGTCAGGGGCGAGACTAAATGACATTAATTTTGTCTGTCTGACATGACATGAGTGATCCAAAATGCCAACATGAGAAGTCTCAGTGTGAGGAACATGTTTGCATGTGCCAAATCCAGGCACATGCAATCAGACATAGCTGAGGTTTCTCTGATCTTCCGAGTAACTGTTACAATTTCAGGCCATGTTAGGATTAATGGAAAATCAGCAGGCAATCAAATAGAGCACACCTGGCCATGACTATGTCCTTTGGTAGCTTCTGGAAGGAGCTTCAAAACTATGGCAAGCAATTCTGATAATTTTGTACTCTTTTTTATTTTTTATAGGTCATTTATATTGCGCCTATACACATGTGTGTCTCAAGGCCAACAAGGCAAGGGGGGGACAATCCTACTAGGCTTTGTACATTCAGATTGTGCAAGTGCAGGTTATTTATAACACACTTGGTTTCAAGCATGGATCTGGGATTCGAACCAGTGTTTCTCACCGTGGTTCTGCTTTCAAGACCTGCGCGTTGCCAGAGAGCTATCCTCCCTTTACTTTGATCTAGACCTTCGTTTTACAGTATATTTCACCACTACACCCCAATTTGACCTTGCTCCCTCAGGCCGTGTTTAGGCAGGTGTGATACTCCAAGGAATGGTTCACACTCCCTGTTCCTCTTCACCTTTTGGGTCCACCACACCCGTCTTTAAGCAATGCTACTTCTTTCAGCTGGTTGGGAAATCCCAGAATTTCCTTCTGTGGTTTTGCAGGTTACTGTAACAAGTAACAGACAAACATTACTCCAAACTTCAAGGATATGCTGGAGCACAACTGCAGCTCATCATGCCACCCCTTACTGTGGAATCTGAGTACTCAATTAAAGTACTAGAAGCTGCCCTCCCAGATTATATACTCGTTCTGAGCAGCATTATGCATTGGCCTTTCTTCTGATCAGTGATGTGCTTTGATCAATCTTCACCAATGTTAGATGCATGCACACTATAACTCCTTCCCCACCTTGCAGCCCCTCTCTTACTCTACAAATCTTTCATGTTTGTTTTACTTTGCTCCCCATTATCCATCCTCTCCTCTCATGTCCTTTTGCAATATTCTGCAGGCTATGGTCTGGATACCTCTGACCTGAGTACGATGCATCACTTTTCGGACAAGCCTTGGTTCTGTTAGACCACTACTGTGGTGCCCGGCACTGTACAAGAATGTATTAATGTAACATAACATATGGGGTGAAGGCATTAGGAAAAGGGCCAGATACAAGCACCGATTCACAACACAGTAAACATTGAAAAGAAAGTGGAAAGGGCAAAAAAGTAAAGAAAATGGAGGGGGCTGAGTTAATGGACTATGTGAGTCTGACACATCTGCACCGCCCATATTACATCAGGTTAGAAAAATAATCACTAATCAAAAAAAGGGGTTTTTAATTTTGTCAACAAACAAAATAAATTCACAAAAAATTCATCAACGTGTCAGCACCTTGATACCTTCGGGCTTAGTGCACATAAATACATACATAAACATTTCCATTTTTTTTAATTAAAATGTGTTTTAGAAAACTCAGCATATAAATGATCAAATAACAGGCTGTGTGTTAACCTACGTCATTCCACACTGATCCCTTCTGGGACTCCCAATACAGACGGGGTGTCCCATCACGCTCAGACACAGGTTAGACATAACACTCCTGCACTCAGATCCTTGTTTTTGAAGTGTGCCAGCACGGTGTTTTAAGCGCCTACTGGCACATATTACAACCCCTTTGTGTCACACCGGCATGTGGACAGGGTACTCCAAAAAAAGCCTTTATGCTGTGTTTTTTCTACCTGGTGTAGGGTACCCCGGCATTGTAGTGCTTGGCAAATCAAGGTGGGTTTTGTAGGTACCTGAATGTTCAAAGCTCTACTGATTTTCCAAGATTGCACATATGAAACCTAAGGCGCCTGATGAATGGAACTTGTTTCTTAGTTCCCTTAACGGGGTGCAACCTGTGGCTGAAATTCTCTCAAATTCTACCACTTCTGTACACTAATCGAAGCTATTATCCTGAAGTAAAATGATATGTGTTTTCATAATCATGTGCACCCCTTTGATGCAGGCCCAGGTTTACACAGGTTAAGTGTGCTTTAAATTCAAGAGAGGAATATGAGATCAGCACCACCTTAACCCTTAACCACTGTACTAAGTCATGCTTAAACATAGAAATTGCTCCAACTTTTCTAATGAAAGCAAACCTTGTTAACCATGTCTTGCAACTCTCTGCAATCTTCAGGATTTAACCAAGCCCCTTGGGTCAATGTTTTATGTTTAGCCCTTAAAATGTTTCTATATGCGCCTTAAATATGGACCCTAGGTAAAGAAATCCTAATTTATCTATCGTTGATATAGTGTACCTGAAGCTGCATAGCAGGCCCGCTGTATGTTCTGTACTGACTTGTCCACAGCTGTCAGAATGGAATTGGGTGAGTCCTTCTAGCTGCAGGGACCTGTCCTTCACATCCTTCTCATGTGACGTGTATGGGGAGACTGGTCATGTCAAATCTAGGGTATGTTGTGGCTGGAGTCAAACATGTTCCAGTGTTGAAAAATATACAATAAAAATGAAGCTCATCCACAAAAAAGAAACTTAGACAGAGTGACAGTATCGGAAAACATATTCCATCTTTTGTTCTAGGAATGACTTTTTGTGGTATGTGAAAATCTTGTGTTTTTTGTCTATTTCAGTAAAGGTTTCTGCTTCTGTGTCTATGAGACAGCCAACATCGGATGATTACAGTTTTTGTCCCTGCATCATTGATATAAGATGTTTTCTCACCTGCTCTCCACATTCTTCAATAGTAAGAACTCTGCGACCAAGGCGCAGAGTTCCTAAGAGACAAATTAAGCCTAAATCGCCCAACAAGGACGTTCCGATCGAGCAGCGACATCTGTTTGGAACCAAAACCCTACATAAAAAGAAAATTCTGAGGTACTTCTTTCTCTCACCTCGCCTCAAAAACCTGAAACGAGCTACCAAAGAACGTACGTAACACAAGAAATCACCTCCGATTCAGCGAAAACTTCTCAAATCCTTGCTCTTCACCCCATAACTAGAAGAATGACTATGGGGCATTTACACAGATGAGACAATGCTGAGAGAAGAAACCGACCCTCCCAATCCCCTAAAATACCGTCCATAAACAGAAGTTAAGGAAGCACAATCTAAGGCATATCAACTTACCAACTGAGAGATAGATATGCTATAACGATACCAAAGAGAGATCACAGATAGATTGTGATGGAAGGGAAGGGTAATATATCAATAACATCTTGGCTTACAAACTACACACAAGCAACAATGGACCACTGACAGGAAATCGATAGCAAGGGAGTGGGCAATTGCTAATTTACAGCACCAATACCAGAGGGAGGGATAAGACAAACCTAATACACTGAGTTCAAAACAACACTGCTGGGAACGTGCCACACCATCGCTCATAACAATTAGATGGACAGGAAAGGAAAGTGGAAAATATGCCTACCTAAGGACAACCAGGTACATAGAACAAGAAATACAAGGACTAAGCGACATATAACCCACTAACCCTATGCTCAAATCTCTGCATACCTAACTCACACGAAAACCCACACAACCATCTTCTCGCTCAGCAAACCACACGCACTTCACCACACCACAACAACAAGCAAACACATAAACCGCACCAACAGCACACAAGGTCTCGCATCGGTCTGATATTCACAGCAAAGCTCAGAGCACGGTGAAAACCGAACTGAAGTTGATAACAGCACACCACTTCCTCACTTTCTCACTTTCCTAGTCCCTCTTCACCCGACTAACCCATTCCCGCGTCATTGTTTGCAGATCCGCCTGAGTGCCTGGGGACCAATTCTGTTGGTGACGGTGCAAGGTACAAATATCTTTAACATTAACATTAACAGTAAGAAGCCTCTCCCTCGGAACAGGAGAGTAAACGTCTGGAACTGGCTTCCGATATTTTATGGAATCTGCCGTGATCTGATAGGCCTGGTGTTCTTTTACCCACAAGTTAAATAACTTGTACTTGATACCTGTACTAAGGACCAAATGTGTCTGTGTCATGAGGCTTTTCAAACAAGCAAGTACCCCCACTGTATTACAGTTTCGTCAGTTCATATATCCTTTTTTCCACCTTAGCGTCTTTTAGCAGTGTGGTGGCAAGCAGCTCCTCTGCACTAGTAAAACACTAGAAGCATTGTATAAGCCAATCAATGTAAATTAGTAATGCTTTTCACTACTAAAGGAAAGTGATCCCCCAACAGTTAACGCCAGATGAAAGGTTCCATTTCACCAGGGCCTTTTCATTAATTTGATTTGCTCTTTCAAATACCACATTAGACTGTGGTTTGAAAGGGGTTGAGAATTGCAATTGCCTATCTGAATAGGTATCCTGTCTGACAGTAAATACCATTTCATATTTTTCATTTCCATACAATTCAAATGTTATTAATCACACAAAATAGAATTCTTAATAAAAACAATCATAAAAATGATCATATCTCATAAAACAAATACAAAACTAAAAACAACACAAGTGTATCTATATAAGTGGGTCCTAATAATATGATTTGTCGTAGGTCAACAAAGTGCAACTCATTCACACACAGATCCTTGTGCCGTAACAATTCGAGCTTTTTCATTTCTGTACCTATATTCTATTTTGTGTGATTAATAAAATTTGAATTGCATGGAAATGAAAAATATGAAATGGTATTTGTTGTCAGACAGGATACCCATTCAGATAGGCACTTTTGTTACTGAACTTCTTTTTGCATAATATAAGTACTTCTCCATAGAGTAAGAAGTTGTGAATCCCCCGCTGTGGATATAGCCGTTTTGAGAGTAGTGAGAATTGCAAGTTACATCAACAGCACAACGGCAATTCGCGCAAGACTTTGCCTGAAAAGGCTGAACCACTGCCAGCGTGGAGTGTTTTTGCAGCTGGTGTTGCTTCTATAAATCACAAATTCTTTATGACCTCCTTGCAATTAGCTTTTTTCTGACGATGATCCAGGTGAATCCAATACAATTAACAAATACTTGTATGCGTTAACTGCTGCTGAAGGACCAATGTGATCTGTGTACTTGATTTCAAATGATACTATGGCTCACAACAGAGGAGTCTCTTGTGTTTTACTTGCATGATCCACTGTTGTCTACAAACATATTGCACAATTAGCTATATCTTTTCTTACATTGTTTCTCAGCTCTGGCCGCCAATGTCTGTCCCACAAAAGCAGAGTTGTTGCTAATATCCTAATTCTGAAGATGCAAAACCTCCATGTTCTGCAGACATTAGTGAAGATGCAAATCCTCCATGTTCTGCAGACATTAGTGAAGATGCAAATCCTCCATGTTCTGCAGACGTTATTGAAGATGCAAATCCTCCATGTTCTGCAGACGTTAGTGAAGATGCAAAACCTCCATGTTCTGCAGACATAAGTCAAGATGCAAATCCTCCATGTTCTGCAGACGTTAGTGAAGATGCAAATCCTCCATGTTCTGCAGACATTAGTGAAGATGCAAAACCTCTATGTTCTGCAGACATTAGTGAAGATGCAAAACCTCCATGTTCTGCAGACATTAGTGAAGATGCAAAACCTCCCTGTTCTGCAGACATTAGTGAAGATGCAAATCCTCCACGTTCTGCAGACATTAGTGAAGATGCAAAACCTCCATGTTCTGCAGACATTAGTGAGGATGCAAAACCTCCATGTTCTGCAGCCATTAGTGAAGATGCAAAACCTCAATTTTCTGCACCCATTAGTGAAGATGCAAAACCTCCACGTTCTGCAGACATTAGTGAAGATGCAAAACCTCCATGTTCTGCAGCCATTAGTGAAGATGCAAAACCTCCATTTTCTGCAGCCATTAGTGAAGATGCAAAACCTCCATGTTCTGCACACTTAAGTTTTAATCTGTCCTGTGTGTTTGGAAGTACATTTAGATCGGGTCCTTACTTTCTTTTGGAACTGGGACTATTACTGTATTGTCTTGTAGACTGTGTGTATGTGTGCTGGGTAATCCTTGTGTGTATTCTAGGCATGCATTCGTATCCATTAATGTGTGTAGCGCAGAGTGCCAAAGCTGCCGCCACGGAGCTTGCATTGTGCCCTCGAGTGGGCATTGTTGGCACTGTGCACAGAATCTGTTCTGTGTGCCTTAGTCTGAGTAACCCATGCAGGAGGACTTACCTCCTTGATGTTCCGAATTGCTTGCCAAAGTTGTTCAGTCACTATTGAATTCCCTTCTGAATCTTTAAATCATGTTGTACGCACCATTGCAGGTCTAAATTGTCTCCAGTGACTTGATTGTCTGAATTGGAGACACAAAGTGCTGGCTCATGTGAAACAACTTGAGTGTGAGTAGAAGACCTGGTCACTCTGTTTGTGCTGATGTGTCTCCTAAATGTTTCGTGTTTGCACACGAATTTCTGACATTTAAAGACATTATTATGGTTCAATTTGCCTTTCAGGGAAGAGTAAGCAGCAGAATATTTACGGCGCGCTGCAACGGTCCGAACTGATGAACCATTGTTATCATACAACTGCACAAAAATGCACATTGATATGTCAGGTACTGCTACATCTGCTTTCATTTGTAAGGGCCAGTCAAGATCACACACCAGTTGTAACTCTGTTTTATAATGCTACTGTATGTCAGGAGTGCCTTGTGTAGCAGAACACTGACCCCACATTGTGTGTAGTGAAGACGCTTGAACATGTTACTTCTCCCAGCTGCTTTAGTGCAGTATGTATGAGTATTGTTGTATTGGCTGCCAGTGGCTGTTATTTCTTTACTATAACCTATGCTGCTGTTAAGGTCTTCTCTTCTGGAGTGAACCTCTGTTCTGGGATTGTATACACATATGAACAATATGCAATTTCCTTGATTGATAAAAAATGACAAAAAGTACATGTACATGTATTCTGCCCAGGAGGAAATATTGCTACTTGGTCTGTGTTCTTGTCCTGGTGATAAATGTGCTGCAGAATGTGTTTGTGGTCTGCCTTCTGGGCTAATGAACGGAAATTCACATTTACTAATGCATATCGTGGTCCCCACCTATGCTGCATGGCTTGCTGCATATGTACGGCCATAGTTTAAGAAACCCAATCATGCTGATAACTGTCCGAGGGTCTGAAGGCTCTGTAAGTGTTCACATTCCTCTGGGTTTTGTGAGGAGAGACCCCTCCCCTCACCTGACAATGAGAGCTATCTTATCATTTCGGCATTGCTTTTGACTTGTGGGGCATTTACACAGCAGAGGGTACAGGACTGGATTTCCCCATTTTACCTTGCTAAACCATTGAGATCATGCTGGTGCAGTTCCCATGGCAGCTGTCTCCATGGCACATGCTCTGACTGGGCCTCATTATGAGTAGCACGGTAAAAACGGGGTCATTACTGGCATGGCGGAGCGAGCGGGTCCCTGCTCATATGACCCCACTAATAGCGGGTGATTACGAGTGCGCGAGCACACGCGAACCCCTATGCCGGTAATGGCCATAACGGCATGCCGCTAAAGGCCCTTCAACCCCCCGATAGCGCCATCACGGGACCCGCCGATACGGGCACTGCCTAGGAGGAACCCCTCAATACCGACCCGCTAATGCCAACATGCTAATACTGGGCTCGTAAAACCGGACCCGGAAATAACATCATCGCGTCGGAATGGGAAATGGCCCGGCGGCCATCTTTAAAAACACAATCCATTGCCATCCTCCCTTACCACCAGTTGATACCTGTTGAGCTCTGTGGCAATACTTTGAGGATGTACAAGGCTACCCGGAAGACCACCCCCCGGCTGCAGAAACACTGTTTCTCCGACGCTGAATTGAATATGTTAGCAGACGCTCTTGCTGCACATGCAGACCTCATGAAATCCCATGACATGAAGCGTGAGGCCCAGCAGAAGAAAAAGGACATCTGGCAGGAGGTAGCCCGCAATGTGTCGGCTGTGGGGACCAACCCACGTACTGTCAGGGACTGCCGTAAGAGGTGGGACGAACTCCGCTTGAAGGTCCTCAACATCATGTCAAGCAACAGGAGGGCGGCCATGGCCACAGGCGGGGGTCCCCACTCTCCTGCAAAAATGATGCCCTGGGAGGAGACTGCAAGCAGCTTCATCGATCCAGAGTCGAACGAGGGATTCAGGGAGGTGGAGATGGGTGCGGCAACATCCCCAGTAGGAGGTGAGTGACCCTGCACATCCCTGTAGGGGAAACCATGATATAGCACAAGTGATGTGGAAGAGAGTCTAGGCAAGGCAATGCTCGTCCCTACACCCACATTAACATATCCAAGTCCAGATTGCGGCCCAAACCCTGCCACACAGAAATGTATGCTGAGTGCCAATCCCATAACCAACACACAGCCAACACACCTGGACCGTGCCCATGTAACACGTCACACAAACCCCAAATCAACTGCAAGCCACCTGCCATGCAGTGAATGCCAAAATGCCCCTTCAGAACACCCTGTGTGACACACCTGTAAGACATGAATGCATGAATGAATGAATATTGAACAGCACAATTGTATGCCTCTGGCATTTAACACCATCACTGATGCCCTGCATCTCTTCTACCCCCCAGGCACAGATGAGGAAGATGGCAGGCAAGAGAACACAGCGAAGGCATCCACGTCCCACCAAAAGAAAAGGGCTAACGCCACTACCACCTCCATGGCAGACAAGCAGGCCACACCCACAGGCAGTGTGCCTGACCGAGCCGAAACACAGCCAACAACAACTGCTGCCAGTGTGCCGGACACACTTCAGACCCAGCAGCCCACACCCACACCAGTTGGAGGGGAGATCCTACATGCGCCGGCCACCACCAAGGATGACTTGGATGGCAATGTGGACCAGCAGGGAGTCACAGAAGTGACATGTCCACCCAGCCCAAGCCCCCGGTCCACCCCCAGCCCCATATCGAGCCCTCACCCACCTACAGCAGTGCTGATCCCTGCCTCCATGACTCAGACCTGAGCACCATCGAGGAGGACAGCACCCAGAATGCAGGCCACGTAAGTGCACCACCCACCACTCCAGCTCCCACCAACACCCTCGAGTCACGTCTGTCGAGGGTGGAGGCCTGGCAGGAGGCAATGTTGGACCTCCTGCGGCAGTACATTACCGATGGAGAGGAGACCAGACGGGTAATCGCCACTGCCATTAAGGGGACCACAGCGGCCATTGCAGCAAACACAGCCGCTGTGAATGCGTCGGCTGTGCTCATGAGGGACTGTCTTGGGGCAGTGACACAAGTACTCACTTCAATCCTGCTCCACATGCAGCGGCCACGCCTTGGAGCAGGCATGGAACCTGCCTCCGACTCATCAACAGCCACCACACCTGCATCCTCAGTCCCCACCAGCCCTGTGCGCCAGACCCGAAGGAGTGCGCGGCACTCCGAGATGCCGCCCCCGGACAGCAAAAAGTCCCAGAAGTAGTGTGGGCAGACAATGGGAGTGGGACACATGGTTGGGGGTGAGGGGGAGCAATTTATGGAGTCTATTGGGGTGTTTTTGGGGTTTGTGGGGTGGGTTTGGGAGTTCACTGGGGGTTTTTGGGGTTTGTGGGGTGGGTTTGGGAGTTCACTGGGGATTTGGGAGGGGGAGTGGTCACATTTTTGCTGTTTGAACTAATACACCCGTTGTGTGAAAAAACATTCAATGGCTGGACATTTTGTGTGTTTCCATTTATTGTGTGACGGTGTTGAGTGGCCAACTCCCAACAATCCCTGTGTGCATGTCCACATGGACCCAGTGTGTCACTGACACATGTCTATCATGGTCCCTGTGATTCAGAAGTATTTGTGAATCAGTGCTTGGCGTACTGCATGGCCATCCCGTGTATCACGTACTGGCAGGGGGGCTACTTCACCTCCGTCTCCATCCTCATCATCCTCACCCGGTGCATGCATGTTAATGTCAGGTGGCAGTGGTACATTTTTCCGGACGCACATGTTGTGCAGCATGACACATGCCATGGTGATCTTTGCGACCTTCTCAGGCCTATAAAGGAGTGCCCTACAAGACCTGCTTAGGCAGCGGAACCGCGCCTTCAACAGGCCAAAGGTCTGCTCAATCACAACATGGGGACGGGTGTGAACACGATTGTACTCCTCTTCATGGCTGTTCTGCGGGTTCCGCACAGGGCTAAGTAGCCACGGCCTCAAGGGATATCCTCCATCACCTGCAAGCGAATACAAGTAGGTGTGTGTCACTCTGAGCTGCCACCTTCAGGAGGCACAGTCATGGACGCAGCTATTTGGTGTGCACATGCACATGTCCCTGTACGTATGCAAGAATGTTGTGGTGTGGTAGTCTGGATGGCGTTCAATAGATGATGAAGAGTGAAATAATGCATGCTGAGGCGGATGTACTGTGGTTGTACAACAATGTTTAGCCTCCCATTTATGCTGTGTCTTATACACTGTGCATGGTCACACCAGCCACATTGCCACAGTTGCAATCCTGTTCAGTCATGCATTGCTTGACATACCCATGATGGCGTAGTTGTGCCTCTTACTTGTTGGCATCGATATGCATGATTGGTAAAATGTTTGCCAGTGATGTGTCCTTTTGGGTTTGGGAGATTCAGGTCAGGAGTGTCTAGCTCTGCATGCATTCTCTTATCACCGTCAATTGCCACCCAGGTGGAGTATGCATCCCCCCCGCCCTTTCCCACCCAGGTGGAGTATGCATCCCCCGCCTTTCCCACCCAGGTGGAGTATGCATCCCCTCCCCTCTTTCCCACCCAGGTGGAGTATGCATCCCCCCCTTTCCCACCCAGGTGGAGTATGCATCCCCCCCTTTCCCACCCAGGTGGAGTATGCACCCCCCTTTCCCACCCAGGTGGAGAATGCATCCCTACTCATCAGTAGCCCATTCACTGCCATGGCCCACTCAGGCAACTCACCAAGCAGCCAGGCACGTGGTCCAGCATGTCGCTCTATGTGACGGGGTAGCGTGGAGTTATGCAGCACCATGGCATCATGTGTTGATCCGGGAAATCAGGCGCAGCATTGTGTGATGATCTTTCCTGAGTCACATACCATTTGCACATTGATGGAGTGGTATTGCTTGCAATTGCGGTACACCTCCTCTATGGCATGGGGGACTACCAATTCCACATGGGTGCAGTCCAGGGCACCAACACAATTGGGCATGCCTGCCAGTGCATGGAAAGCTACTTTGGTGTCGGCTTTCTCCTGGGCAGTCCATGGTAGGGTATGTGAGTGATTGCGTGCTTCAGGGGGGCATCCAGCACTTGGTTTGGCATTCGTGAAAATAGTGGTTGCAAAATGCCATGCAGCTGCCCCACTGTGTGTTGCTAGGTGCCTGTGGCCAGGAAGTGGAGCACATACACCACCTTTAGTAGCAGAGGGATGGCAGTGTGTATTTCTATGAGGCTGCTAATGTCGTTGTGTATCATGTCCACTATGGTGGTGATGGTGGTCTGGTCCAACCGGTACAGGGTGTGGATCTGCTCAGGGGTTGGATTGAATGGAGTGGGTCTGATGCAAGGGATTGGTGGCTGCCTACGAGGCACTGCTGGCTGCGCTGGTGCTAATTGCTGGCCCTGTCTCGCCCTCCTTCTCCTCCTGCGTCTACTCTGTGCTGCCTGTGGTTGCTGCTGTAGTTGTTGTTGTAGTTGGTGTTGTTGCTGTAGTTGCAGCAGTATAGGCATGTCCGCCAGCGCCATGATTGCAACAGCTAGTGGTAGCATTTTGGTGTGGGAAGGGGTGTGGTGTGTGGGTGTACTCATTTTATACTGGCCCAGCCTCCATTGACTCCACCTGTGGTGATTGTGTGCACCTGTGGCAGTTGGCTTGATTGCTGATTGCTGTTTGCGGGTGGTCCGCGTTGCCTTTATGGCCGGCATCATGCAGCCCCTGATTACCGGCTTCGGGATGCCGGTATTTGCATGTCCGCGTGGGTTGTGATGTCCTCCTATTACCGGCATGCCGGTATTTGCTCCCCGAAGGGGCTCGTGCACGCGCCCATGCCGCTATTAGAGGCACCATTATTTAGGGTGCCGCTAATAGCGGGTTGGCGGGTCATAATAGAACAGAGTGGTAAGCGATGCCGGTAATCCTTTACTGGCATTGTTTTTCCCTTACCTCCAACCTCGTAATGAGGCCCACTGTGTCCAATGGTCTGCTTAACAGTGAGTTTTGTTGTCCGGTATATGGGTCCGTCGAACACCTGCTGGGATGAAACCTAGCTAGTGGCAATCCTTCATATATAAAAGGACCATGCCTGGCACCCTATAGGCGTGTGTTTACATGTAAGTGAAAAGTGTTTCTCCAGGGACACATCCTGGTTGCGGCACAGCCACAGTATAATGCATATCACGTTTTCCAATGCCATAATCTGCTACCCATCTGGATGGCATTCAGCCGGTACTCGAGCATTAATGTGGTCTGGATCCACCTATGAGTACCTCTATATCAGTATTCATTTCTTTTAAATATTTTGTTGAGGTTTTAGATTTTAAGCCATAGTGATAGGCTCAATAGTGGGCACCATGTGGCATAATCGTCATCATACCATGCTTGCCAGAGCCTAACCTCCACCCCAGAGACAGTCTGAATGCTCCCATGGGTCTGTGGTAGATGTTGCAGCAGGGAATGGTGCTATACCAGACCTAAGGCTCCAGAGAGAATTAGATAGCAACACTTTCTGGCAAGAGCATCCTCTACCCTTGAGCACCTGACAGGTTTAACATTAGTCAGCAAGATTGACATGGGAGAACCCCGAGAACATTCAGAAACCAATTCCTATCATGCTGGTCTGCCAGTAAGATAGCTCAGCCGGTTGAGTGCTTGCTGCTGCGATCTGAGCGTGATCTGCATGTCGCAGGTTTGAATCCTGGCAAAGCCAACTCAGCCTTTCATCCTTCCGAGGTCGATAATTGAGTACCAATTTTGGTTGGGTGGTATTGTATGTAAATACGTGCTCTCTAAAACACTTTGAATAAAGGTGCAATATAAATAACACATCATTATCACTATTGTCTAAATGACCAACAATAAATGCCACAAACGTCCCGATACAGTTTTATCAGTAAAACAAAAACCATTTACACTTTTATTATAGTGCCTCTTCATACTCATAAAATATAACCACAGAAAGAATTCTCTCACACATCTGTTCTGTACTCATGTATATGTATTGGCTTGTGAATATAATATATGAGGAATAAAACAAAATATAGTGAACACATTAACAAAGCCCAATGGTAAACATTGTCGGGCAATTCCAGGGGAGGGCTAGTATTATCTGCACTGCGCTAGTCACCGTTCTTATGTCTAATGCAACGGACTGGCCTCCCTCCTTATGCCAATAAAGCTGGACACATATCTGCCACAGGATCAGTTACTTTGCACCTTAGTAAAAATTCGTGGTGCTACAATAGCTAAATCCAATGTTTAAAAGTGATTGTACAAGTTACATTCCACAATTATCTTTATTCCAATGTTTAGTCACAAGTGCTTAGTTTTGCGCTTAAAGATCACACCACCTACACATGTTTCGGCACCTTTTCTCCTCCTTCAGTGCAAAGATATTGATTTCGATCCTGAAACACAATGATGGTCTATCTCCACCTTCTTGGGCTTAACATCATAGGTTCATTCTCATCCTGCATGATCATCTATTTGGTCTTTATGTACTGCAGATCCTATGCTGTGCCTATGCTATTCTTATGTTCCTGATGTCTGGCTTAGGTCCTCTCCCAATTATTAAGGAACTTCTTGGAATTCTCTTTCCCATCTAGCAACATATTAAAATAAATATTTAAAAAGTAAAAGGGGCAGCGCATGAGCTGTGACCACTAACTGACCCAGTGTCTCCCAAGCACCAGTGGACAGTCAAGAGATAATCTCACAAAAGCGAGGTCGGCCTATCATGCTCTTCAAGACCATGAACAAAAATAAAGAAACATAATAAACAACATCCAATTCAAGCTTTTAAACTACCGAGGAGTGGCAATGCAATTGGAATTTAAAAATGAAACCCCATACATGTAAAGACGGGCAAAATCACAGTATTCTGGAAATTCTATCTGAAAAAAACCGCTGGTCCCATCGTACCCAGTCTAGTCCTCTCAGCTATGCATTTAATGGACACCCATCCTTTTCAACTGGCAATATATATGTTTGAAGCAGACCCCTTCCTCGCCACATGACCCCTACGGCCTACCATGCCTTCTCAACAGGCTTCTTATCAAGTCTCCTCCTACCAGGAAAAGCGAATCACCTTCATTCATTTCCATGAAAGCCGGTCAAACAGTATTTCTTTTCAGGTCACTCCATTATAATGGTGTAATGTTAGAATTTACTGCAGACTTTTATCTCATTCTCTTGCCAGCACGAGCAGCCCTTTGGCCAGAAAATCCTATCGAGCGTTATCATTGGCTGGGAAGCGCCTCATTTGCTAGCATGAAAACTAGCCGGATGGCGATGCCGGATTGACCCGATTCATAAGGCCTCTCTCCCTGTCTGGGCCCTTCTCTTTTCATTCTCTTGCCAGCACGAGCAGGGCAGGCTGGCTTACTCCACCTATGCTACTCAGCCTGCTGGTTCTCCAATTGGTGTGTGGGAGCCGGAGCTCCACACCATCATGGCCGCCTCATCTGCACCTCTTTGGCCAGGACATCTTGCTTCCCCAGCCTGCTCCTATCGAGTGTTATCATAAGCTGGGAAGTGCCTCATTTGCTAGAGTGAAAACTAGCCGGATGTCGACGCCGGATCGATCCGACTTCATAGACCAACTTATAAGGCCTCTCTGCCTGTCTGGGCCTGTCCAGGCAAGTACGGCACCTCAGGCTACATTCTCTGCCATGCAGCCTCTCTCATCGTGCCACAGACTCCGATCTACTGCCTCAAAATCTTCAGTCACAACCACTGACTCCTACAACTGAATGCAGCGTAAGGTAAACCAACCCTCCGGGGTTCCCCATTATGTATCATACCCATTTTGCTTGGTCTCCAACTTCCTTCAATACCTTGCAATCGGCCCACCTTCGATAGTCCCACCATCACCCTGGAAAGGCATTGCAGTAAACCCTCATTACGCTCATCATCCATCCTCTCTTCACTTACCACCCGTTCGCCCTTTACCGGCAGTGCAGTACTCTAACGCCTGCTATGTGATGCTCCTTACCTGTCATGGAATTGCTACCATGCGAGCACCTATTCTGTTGTCTCCTACCTGTCTGAGTCCAGTACCCTCGCAATGCCCTCCACGCTTCCTTCGCAATAAAAGGCAAGCTACATCATGTAGGTCTCTCCTTGCAGGGATGCACTTATATAACTTGTGTTGCTTGTGTTGTTCCTGCTTGTGTTGCTCCTGCATTTTACCTACTTGAAACCATTGCATTTATTACACTGCAGCCTTTGTTGTATATGTATTTAACCTACTTGTAATTATAGGAATTGACTCTCTGCAGCATGCACTGCACACGCATTTAACCTATGTGTAACCATTGGAATTGACTTGCTGCAGCCTGCACTGCATATGCATTTAACCCACTTGTAACTATCGGATTTGACTCTTTGCAGCCTGCGCTGCACTTTCTCTTAACATTCTTGTAACTACTGGATTTGTCTGTCTCCTTTACCTGTATCTCAGCAGTATCCCCCGTATCATGAGGTGTAACCCTGCCATTACTGTAACCTAAGCACGAAGAGTAACATGTACGTAACAGCGCCCTGATGCCTAAGGGTTTGGTGTGCTCTATAAATATTAAAATAAATAAATGTGAGCTCATTATATACAATGCTGCATTGTTAAAAAATACAGCTGACTTTTATGTGAGCCCATTAGACAAAATGATGCAGCGTTACAAATACAGCTGACATAAAAGTGAATATTACTGAGATGTATCAGCCTCCGGGGCACCAGTGGTCCAGGCATGAATATCGGTTCCTAAACCATCCATCAGCCCCACACCTCTAGTACACCAGAAGGGATCCCAACAGATCGGAAACACAAGCAAATTATAAACCTCCTTGTCCAATGTTTGTAACGTGGACAGAACGGCAGGCTTATCTCCGAAAGGTCATGGATTGTTGGTTAGTTGAAACAGAGCCAAAATACAAGAATTACCCAATGATAAAAGGCACTGTCCAGTCAAGGTTCTATACAAATATCTACTTTATTATTACCGCAACAGACAATTCTAGCAACACTACGAAATACAACCCATCCTGTAAAGGAAAGCAGAGGTCAGACAATTTCAAAGAAGGAAAATGGGTGTACACTGGATATTGACAGGAGAGTAGTCGCTATAGTAAGTGTGACAGTTCAAGGATAGTTGGTTTCAGCTCAAAGGGGGCAATGGGTCATAACATGTCTATAGGGGCCTTCAGATAAGGACCAGGGGACAGAACCACAATGTACCTTTTGCAGTAGGTATTCTTGGTGTTCGACAGGGTCAAGTTGGTTTCAGGGCGCTTTACAGCTTCTGTGACAGAGTTCAAGATGGGAGACAGCTGCGTTTATCAGGCAGCAAACACTTTGGCGAGCAAAGCTGAACGGACGGCTTCAGGCTGGCCTGCACTGCAGCTCGGGGTCCGGAATCATTGTCTCAGTGCTGGTCGGTGGTTCTGAAGCACTGGTCGAGATGCTTCAGATGGCTTTAAGCGACTGAGGCGTAACAATGGTCAGCGTTGCAGTCAATTTTAGCATGAGGGACTCGACTGGCTCGAAAATGACCTTTAAGGTGGATGTCAGTAGATGCTCGTAAATGCACTTCTCCTAGCTTCTTCACTGGGCTCGTGTTGTCCTTTAAGGTGGATGGCCCAAAGCCGAGGAGTGTGTTGCAGGCAGCTGCCTAGTCCTTTGTTTCGGGTTCAGAGACTCTCTGGCACTTCCCACCTAGGAGGCTTGCTGCAGAGCCTAGCAGGGCACGCTGTGTGCTGGCTGGGTACCGGTGCTGGAGCTGCTGGAGGGTCCTCTGTATTTGGTATCTCCCTCTGTTCCTTGGGAGATGTTTAGGGTAGGGATCTTGCTTCTCTCTTGGAGGTCCTGGCCTTCCTTCACTGGCGGAAGATGTAAGGGAGACTGTTATTCCTTGCGAAATCTTCAGATGATCTGCCAAAAGAGGGGCTATGCCCTCTTTTAAAGCCAAATGGAACACAGGGATTGGTGTAGGCTAAGCCTACCTTAATGACCAATCCTGGATCCCCACCAAAAATCGCCTGTATGCATGAGGTCATACCAGAGTGCTTTGCAACAGAAACAGTGAAGGGGTGAAAACATGTAATACTAAGTCCCACCCATCATCCTGTCTGTTGTGGATCAAAGGGTGTCTCCGGTTAATGGAGCTGTCTGTGGTTCCTGAATGAAGCGGCAGGTCTCCATTGAAGCTGTGGTGAGACCAGACTCTCTGGCTCCTGCAAACCACATTCTCGTACCTTATGAATGGGGTCCCCCGGCACTTTGGACTTCTTTAAACATGCAGTCCTAGACATGACAGTTTACTGCCATTGATACTGAGAGGCGGGAGCTGGCTTCAAGTTGACACAGTTGCATATGAAATATTGTTTCCTGTCTCCTTTGTTAACCTCTGCAGCCAGGCCCCATGTGGGCATGTTTGAATTACCCTCTGAATGGTATGCAAATATCCGCCACCAGCTGCAGAGTCCAACAAAAGGACATGGGAGATCCATGGAGCCGTTGTTAGTTAATCAGGCTGCTTAGGGCAAAGGACCATGGCAAAGGGAAAGTTTGGTCCTCCCCCTTCTGGAGATGCATAGTGTAGTCCTCCTGTCATATCCCAACTAAACATGACAGGGGGGACTGCGCCTGTAGACTGTGTCCACCCAGAGGACACATGTCTATGCATATGTTGTTTGGTGAGCATAGGGAAATGTGTGAGGATAATCCCCACAGATTTTTCGGAGGTTGATCTATCATCATTCAATTTCATTTAAAATTTCAAAAAAGCACAGGAGAGTGCACACCCACCGTGCGGATGGTCGAATTCCTCTCAGTTAAATTCTAGTAAACGATGATCGCTTGTCAAACTCTGATGAGCCACATGACGGACTCTTTCATAAAGTAATGACAGTTCGATATTGCGTATGCAGCCATGGAGGATATTTACAGATGTGAAACGAGCGCTTTGTTTGCTAAGCGAGTATTGCTTGTACAAGTGTGCACTTTATCCATGAATCACAATAGGAATCTCCTCAAAAACAAGACTTCAACATGTTGCATTGGCACATTATGCGCCTCACATCACATTATGCAGCCTTTGATGCAGTGAATGTCTTGGTGTTAAACATATATTGTACTGGCAGGCTGCATGCCAAAGCAGGCTCAAAGCAGAGTAAGGCAAATGTGTTTGCATTTGCAAAACAGAATGTTTACCTTGTGTGCAACACACAGTAACATAGCATTGACATAGCTTGTAAGCAGTTCGTATACTCCTCGACGGTTTTCATAACCAACCTGGCCGCAGTCGGATTTGGGATTAAGGAAAGCCTCCAAGATTCCATTTCGAAGTTTAGAAAATGTTCTCTGAAAGGTTCTTCACTTCCCTCAAAAGTGTGATACAATTTTCAGGGAAAAAGTAAAAAAATGGTTTCTTCCCTTTTTATTTTTCAGAAGGTAAATCTGACATTTTTTACTTTTTACAAATATATTTTGAGAGTCATGCCTGCAAAATATGGGTCGGTGTAAAATGTAACATAAAAACATAAAGCAAGGGAGCACATCTCTGTTCAAAATTACCAAATTACTCACACATTCCAAAAGTAAAAATGTCTTTTATGTGAATTATTGTCTCCCATGCGTATAGTCGATTTAAGTCATACATCTAGAAGACAATTTACAGAACTGTGGCAGGTGCATATGGGATTCTTTTAGATTGAGATATAAAAATGAATGGAAGAAATGTACACAATTCTCCTATTCACCTAAAAGGGCTGACACCCCAACCCTTCTGAATGAAAAACACAAACCAAATATGATTTATCAAAAATATGCATCCATCCCATGAATTGTGTATTTTTGTGTAAAAAGGTGTTCAGCCCCAGTTTTTGTTGGAGAATGGGAATATTGTAGACATTGTTTTGGTGAGAGTGATATTTGAGCTGCTTTGCCTGGACCAGGAATAGAATAATTGTTATATACTTTGTGAATCAGCATGAATGTGCAATTTGTGTGTGGTCGCAGCACAATTTGCACCTACTGGTACAAACATTTTTCTTTGCGTGACTTCTCCGATGTGTTTTTTTTTAAAATGACGAATAAATAAAGTGCTTTATAACATAGATTAAATAAACATTAGGATGGGCTAACTTAATGTGGAGACATCTCTGGACTACCTTCGCTCAGTGTGGAAAGGTCACTGTAGAATGGACAAAGCAGTGCTAGTTTAGAGACATGCAGATGAGACGTTAAAGCAGGCTGATAGTAGATCGCAGTGGGGTGTACCCTCAAAACGGGGCTCACCGTGACATCCCCAAAGTGACAGGTTCAAATCTTGGTGTGGCTGACACTTCCTTTCCTCTTTCTGTGGTCTGTGAAAAATGAGCATCATTGAGGTAACAACAAGGCCTACGTTTAACACAATGAGTGTGGTTGCCCTTTTTGCATCTAGGACTCAGAATCTACAGCAGTGAGAGCACTCACTTGCGGATTACAGTGTAACTGACATGGCATGAGGGAGCTCAGTTACTGCAGCAAAACAGGGAATGACAAACGTGTGCAGTGGAAATCTCAACCCAAAATATTTGTGAAGGAACCATTCAAGGGATCAAAGTTCCAGCAGCAGGTATTTTTTTAAATGATTATCTAGTTCCTAAACCTCTTGCGAAGTGAATAAGAATAAGAAGAAATAGGGAAATAAAATGCCAATACAGTGAATAAATGTGGCAGAACGTAGCTTAGCTCGCCCCTTGTAAATCCACGTTTGCCCCTTGTTCTCCCGTCCATAGCGGGACCTACTCTCGACTGTCCTCCCCCAGTCACTGTTGCTGCCACTCTGGATCAAATGGACACAGAAATTGTTGGAGCAACCGAAGATAAGCTCCCGCCCAGTCCCATCTGCAGCTCCTGGAGCGAGAACCTACTTGCAACAATCTCATGGTCCAGTTTCTTTCTTCACTTAACCCTATTTAGGGCCCTCAAGTCCACCACAGACGGCAGTTATCCCGCCTCTGCTCCATCACTCAAGGAGGTGCATACTGTCGGAAGCTGCCACGGCGCACAGGTGCTCTCTGAACTAGCAGTCATTAAAGAACTGCTTTTGGTACTGATTGATGCCCAGGGGAGGAGTGGGGAGAGGAAGGGTGGAGTGGACTTACTGGGGGAGTCTACCAGCATACATCATGTTGGTAAGGGACCCAACTCCCCACAGCAACCTTTGAACACTGCACCCTGCGAAAGGACTGTCCATGCATTAATGAGCCCCACTCCGGATGAACAGCAGTTGCACCCCGACGCTGATAGGGGACACCCCACTGGGTGTATCAAGCCAACTCTGCTGGTGGACTGTCCACCAAGCTCCTTGACAACCAATCACCTTAGGGGGGGAGGGATTGGAGCATGTGACTATTGTTCAAGGGTGCGCAGCTCCAAGAGTCATGTATATGGGGGGCAAAGAACTGCTACTGTTTTTCTGCATGGGGTACCTAAGCTGCCTTTGGGCAGGCGAGAACCAAGGATGCCCTTTCTAATAAATGTCTCCACTGACTTCGTACAGTTGGGGATTGTCCCTTTGTGGCCAGGGAAGCTATGGTGGGGTGTGTTAGATTGGCTGGCGAGGGTACAAACCCCTCCGATTCTGTTAAACTGGTTTTCAGGAACGATCAAATGGCCAGGGAAGTCCTGAGAAGATCTGAGGGTTATACGCGGGCCCCGTATAGTGGGATTGCAATCAGCTTGCGTCCCTATCTGGGAGCTGTTGCTCCCCCTGGAACTGTCACTCATAGTAATGTCCTGTCTGGAGCGAATTGTACACCTCTGGGAAAAAGGCCCACGGTGGGTTGTGACTGAGTCCCAAGTGTGGGAAATCAGTCTTGTGACTCTCTGGACTAGTGAAGGGACAATGTGGGATGTAATGGGGACCCTATGGTTGACTCTTTTTTCCCTCCCAGTACCTTTTGATTTATTGCATTTGGATATGGAGCATAGATTGTAATTCCGTTTAAGTGTTGTGATTTTGTTTTTCTTGTGTTTGATGGATTTTTGAAATCCGAATAAACTTGTTTGACTGACTGACTGAAACCCAAAGATAAAGTATTGTCACGGCACACGTGCAAGTGTCTTACCATGGAGAGCCCGCTGGCGGCTCCGGGGCATTTTGCAGCCTCTTCAGCAGGCCAATTGACCATCACGGCCGCGCACCGCCATGTTGTGCATACCATGCATGCGCTGGGACATGTGGCTGGATTCTGCGCACATGCAGTGAACGCAGCATGGTTTGTTGCCACAGCAACCAGCACGTCTGTGCGCAGTCTTCAATGGCCGTGCTGTCCCATTTATACTCAGCAGCCACGGTGCTCGCTGCGTCGCAACCTTTCCTTGAGGTGACACGCTCCATTCCTTTTCTCCTTGTGCCTTCCTTGTTGCTGTGTCCTGGCTCGCCCCTTTCCACCTTGCTGGCTAGCCTGCTTCTTAGACACCCTTGATCTCCTTCCTCTGTAGCCCTGAGCATCCTGCTTTGCTGCTTGCAGTCTCTTCACCTTACCATGGGCTCTATTCTTCCTTACTCGTCTATACTCACCTGAGTATCAAGGCCACCCACCTACAGTACTTGCACTGCCTGTTACCACGTTTCTAGTGGGAAGGTCAGTTACCATAGTGCTGGGGAATCACTCCCAGTGTCAGACCGGTAGCACATTTCCAGCCTGGCTCCGGGGGTGGGATTCCACACTGCCCTCCCGTCAGGATCGGAGGGGAACCCAGACTAGATTCCTCCACTGGATTGAATGGACATCGCCGGATTGAACATTATGGATTCTCCACGTCATTTCACAGGTAGTCGGGAATCCCGGGGGGCACAGCTTGACAAGTATAGAGGGCACACATGGGAGAGAAAGATGATTCTCGCATGGAGGGGAGAAGGGCGGCCCACCCTCAAAGCAGTACCCTTACACAGAAAGAAAGGCAGTCAGATGTTGAGGCATGAGGGAGACAACTAATCAGGAGTAAAGGGGGCAAGACTAGAGCTAGAGAGTCTAAAGTGGAGACATGAGGGAAGCGGCCAATGGTAAGTGGCAAGGAGAAGACCTAGGCGGTCATCAGTAGACATGTGGAAAAGGTGGGTAGGTACGACTGGAGACATCAGGCATCCGGTGATGATATGTGGAGAAGGCAAGACCCAGGGTGCCACCATTAGGAAAGCTAGAAAGATCTCTGAGGATTCAAGAGCAGTGAAGAGCAGGCACACACACTTGCAGTAGCTTGGAGATCATAAGTGGAGCTGGCATGAGCAAGAGAGTATTGAGTACAGACATGGGAAAGCTTGGCTGTCTGAAGTGCTATGCGCCATCAGGAACCTGCAGAGTCATGAGCAGAGAGCACTGTGGCGTTATTAATAAAGAAAGATTAGCCATGAGTGCCCTGGGTCAGAGATTCTGACCACCAGAGGGCAGAGTCCAGCAGCCTGGGCTAACCTCGAATCAGGTCATACTTCAGCGTAGGCCAAGCCTATGATTGAAGGCCGAGGGTGGGGGAGGGGACTGTGATAACATGGCTGTAAATTGGGGCGGACATGACTGAGTGTGTGAATACACCCTACCCATTGAAACAGTGTTGGCATTCTGAGTGGGCACGCAGAGAAGTGGGCACACATGCTGGAAGCAGGGGTTGGTGGGAAAGGATGATGTTGACATCATCCCCACACCAGTAAATAGAATTAATAAAATATGCACACATTCAAAAAACAAGCATTGGCACTGCCAACAGTTTGGGCTTTGTGTAAGCACGGGAAAGGCATTTGCCAGGCACTGCCATCATGTTATTAACCTCCCATCAATGGCAGCAGCTGCCAAATTGTGTGAGTACCTGGGCATATAATAGCAGTGCCTGGCAAATGCTGCATACTTCTACACAAGCCAAAACGGCTGGCTTTGCTAAACCGGAATTCATTGAACGATGGCACACTGCTCATAAATAAAGGGGCGCGCGGTGCACTTGGTTAAGGCATTTTTATTACACCAGTAGCACATCTACAGCTTCACATACGTCATTAATGTTCAGAAGCCTCCTTTGAAATAACACTGGTATGCACTTCGGGCACAGCACAGGATGTCACTGCTTGAAAAAGCGAGCTCAAACAGTTCCCACTAGGCGGGGAGGGACTGGGTGGGAATGGCCATGGATTCGTATTGCCATGGGCAGTCGATGGGTATGTACATAACCAAAGAACACCCAGAAGCTTTGCGCCCCTCCTCGTATGCCATCTCCCTCCTAGCTGCATTCCAATGCAATAGTTTCGGCGTGTAGGGGGTGCCTTAGCACCACCTGATAGCCAAAACTGCCGACAGCATCGGCCTGTGCTACTGATGAGCACCCCAAGGACCCTCACGTGGAATACTCTTGCGCTCCCGCGTGGCTTGCAGCATCGCCATCTCGGGTCTTCTGCATGTGCTTGCCAGCAATATTATGTGCATGTGAGCGCGCATCTGGTAAGGACTGCCCCTGCACTTTCAGCCGTGGCCCCCCACGTCATGATTGCATGACTGATGTATCCGGGCTGCATGTCAGCATTCAAGAATAGTAACGGGCGACTCGCCTTACAGGGGGCGTGCCCCGCGAACTTTGGATGGCCTGCGAATATTAGTCGGTCATTTGGGGTTCCAAAATACCACCAGGAATAGGATTTGGGTGAGAAAATCCCAGAACACGGACACCCGTTAACTGGAAAAAGTCGATTAAATGGAACAGGTGAAAGATCACAAACAACAATCACCTTTAACCTTTAGCATATTAAAAGGTCCCTATGAATGCGATAATATGTAAAACTATCCTATCCTCCCACTATTTACCCAAAATGTCCCTCCACGCAACATCTGCCTCCTGACTATTCCGTCAACAATATCACTTTTCCTTCATCTGTATCTTTGCTTGCAATATTCCCTCTTCTCAGGGGCAACATCCCATTTGTCTTGGAAGCAAGACAACGCAGCGCAACACAGGTTCGAATCCCGGTCCTGCGCTTAGAAGCCAATCTCTGGTATTAAGCATGTTATAAAAGAACAATTATATATATATATATGCCATCCTGCCAGCTGTTCTTCGATCCAGCCCCACACTGGTACTGTTACCCACCATGCCCTGCAAGGCCACAGCATCTACCACTGGGGCAACCAATGCCACACCACTGCGGGACCGCGCATGTCTGACCAACCTTCGTCAACTTGCTTCACAGCTTCTGTGCACCCTGGATAGACCCTCTCCACACCCCCAAATGCCCTAACCAGCTGCCACTTCCTAAAATGTACAGCCCCTTGACAAGTTGCTTCCCTTCACATACGTTACTTCCCGACTTGCTATTCCCTGCAGTGCCACCCTCCATTGGCCAACACTGTGTCCAGTGGAACGGAAGACCCCTCCCCTGCAACATAACCCCAGGTGGCCCTCAGGTCACACAGCAGCCACTTCTCCGCATACCCTAATCTTTTAACATCCACAAATACCACCACCAAAATAAGCCACCCAATACCAAAAATAGTCAACACAATCCACTGCACACATACCCACCATGCGTAAAAACACAACCTTGCAGCGAGAGGCACCACCCTACTCAAAAACTCCCGGGGAAAATGGCGATGAGCCCTCAAACGTTCTCCTCGATGAAGAGCTGAACCCTGCGCCTCCCCTAAACTCCAGGAGGGACGCCTGGGCTATACCACTCACTCAAATACTGCAGGGGAGATCACGAGGCCTACCTCCCCTGATCCCGTTGAATTCCGGAGCTCCAGGAGTCAACTAACACCTGTTCTGCAAATACCGGTGTTTCAGAGTTACTGTGAATACATTAGCCTAAGACTATTTGAAAACTGTGTGCTCAAAATATGTTTTATTGCCTCTGTGCGCCCAGTAAAGCTGCCGCTGTATGTTTCGGAAGGGGTGGCATATAGTTCCTTCAGAGCTGCTTTGTTGTCCCCCCAACTCAGCAGGGGCACTGTAAACCAGATAGAGAACTTCCGATAAGGATTATCACTTGGATGTTGTTTTCAATGGAGAGGTTGAGTGACATGATCGATACCTCAAGGGCAAAGCTTTGCGTGTCTATAAACTCCGAGGTGGAATACAATTGCTGGGGTATGCCTCCCCATTATTAATTGTATGTCACTCATGCTGGCTTTAGAGCTGCCCCAGCCTTTAACAACATGTTTCTGATGGACGGATTATTCATAATGGGTAAATTGCCAGTGCCCTGCCACCCATCTGCCTATTGTGGGGAAGTCAGCAGACAAAGAGCACTGAATGCCCAAAGGCCATGCTTAGTACGGGGCACAGCTTTCCCGACCAGCTGTGACCTGCTGGGCACGCCGGCAGGGTCACTGAAGGGAGAGGGGGCACCCCAGTACAGCCTCCTCTCATTGTCTCTGGATGGGATGCATTGGGGAGTTGAAGGCTCAGAGCCCTGGACATGTGTATTTCCTGGGATGCGAAACTTAAGTCTGGCACTTCCTGTTGTGGCACCAATGTCTGGCCTGAACCCGCTGTTGAGCATCAAAAATGGTGTGTGCGTGTGTGTTTATACGTGTGAGTTTGTATGTGCACACACGCATATGTACATCTGTGTGCTCTGTATGTGAGTGCTTGTGTGTTCCTGGGTCAAGGCCGGTCTATCGTGGCGGCAGTGCATGCATTTCTATTATGATCCTCAGCATCTTGAATGTTATTTTCAGTGGCAATGATGCCACACTTTAGGCACTAGTGTCATGAAAGTGATTTACAGTGGCAATAATGACATATAAGGTGACCATAGGCTTCATCAACATGTGCTTTACGGTAGCGGTGCTGCCATATGAAAGGGCAGAGGTGTCATGAAATTGCTTTGTAAATTGTATGGCGTTTTACCCAATTCTGGGAAGAAATGTGCAGTAAAATGTCACCGTTTGGACATATTTTTGAAAAATAAATAATTCTGGGCAAAATTGCCACAGGCACCCTAAGATCGGTCCTGCCTCCTTCACTGCTCTCGGCCACTCACACAAATGAGCAATACATATATACGTCTCTCCACGGGAAAAAAAAACACAATACAACACTGTGACTAAATGACAACTGCTATGAAGGAGCACTGGGCTGAGCAGCGGTTTATAAACATTTACTCAGCCCCAAACTACTACTAATCCATCAGTGGTTTAATCTTAAAGATGAAACAGGCATGGTATGGGTGGTACACCTCCTCTGCCTCCTCAAAATGGCATGGGCTGAGGGCAGGCTGTACTCCTCAAAAGGGGTGCGAGATCGCAAAGAAAAATACAAACAACAATAGAATTGTACTACACAAATAAAGGAATGTCCAACCAAGCTTCTATAAAAAATAGGATTACTTAATTAAACTAAAATGACAAGTAGCTAGAAACACCTATAATATCCCACCCTGTAAAGGAAGACACAGACTATGTAGAGTTTGCAATGAAAGCGGGAACTCTGGCCTAAAGAGAGGGGTAGACCTGCAGCTATGTGCAAGATTAAGGATGGTATTGAGAGGGGTCTTACAGCGTCATGATGGCCCTTAGAACCTGGCAAGCGGGACACAACCACTGAGATTGACTGCATCTTTTTGGGTGTCTCGACAGCATTGAACCGGGCTTCCTAGCGCTTTCCCATGGGTTGAGTCGGTATTAAGACCATCAATTCAGACTCTCGCAATGGATTGAGTCGGGGTTGAGCTGGTCAGGTCAGTTCGATGCGGTCCAGTTCTGTAACTTTGGTCAGCTTAAATCGGGTGAAGAACAAGCAGGTGATGGTGGAGTCGGCAGCTCAAAACGTTGAGTTGGTTCCACACCGTCAAAAAATGCAATATAGTTCTGCAGTGACGATAGGGAAGAAGACAGCTGGAGCGCAGCCAGGTGATGGTTGAGTGAGTGGCTAGACGGCTTGAAGCAGTTCTCCAAAGTGGTGAGTATCAAACTAAGATCCGTGGGTTCTGCAGCGGCGTAAACATTATTCCAAAGGTGCTGACTTGGCTCTAAAGAGGGTTATATGATATATGATAGTTTATTTATATAGCGCCTATACAAAATGTGTTTCAAAGCTCTTCAAGGCAAGCGAGGGAACAAGGGAAAATACAATGACATTCTTACAGGCCATGAACAGTAGATGTGAAATGAACTATCGTACTCGGCCTGACGACATTTCAGAAAGTGGAAGAGCTAAGACATAGATAAGGAAGGGAGGGGGAGAGAGGGAAGGAAATGGAAACAGACAGGCGACTACCGTACTAGGCCTGACGACATTTCTGGTAGAGCCGGAGAAAAACAAAAGTTGAGGGAGAGGGGTGCAGAAAGGGAGGGGAGGAACAAAACAAGCGACTATCGTACTAGGCCTGACGACATTTCAGATAGTGCTGGGGGGGGCACAAGTGAGGGGAGGGGGGAAGAGACAGACTAGGTTACAATCTTATTAGGTCCACGGACAATTCTGATAGGGTAAGTGCATAGAAGAAAGTAAGGGGAGGAGGGGAGGAGATAGGAAAATAGGAAAAGGGAGAAACAGAGAGGAGGAGAGAACAGAGAGTAAGCAGTCAAAAAGAGAGGAAAGCAAGAGGGGGGAGCGAATACAATTGCAGAAGTCAGTAGTAACACATAATGTTGCAAACCAGGATAGAAGATGAAGATGGGAACAGCATGATCCATGGCCTCCATGAGTACAAGATGCAAAGGAAGTCCAGCATGAGAGTTGAGAAAGGGTAACGCACCGTGAATCAATGAAATCCATAAAAGTCAAATTCAGCATTGGCCACAAGACGGTGATGGTGAAACCAGAATGTATCAGGAGAGACTCCTGCAGAAGTAGGCTGGAGGGGGATGGAGGGGGAGCAGGGTAGAAGAATCAAGCAACACAGGCAACACCTGTGTGCGAGAAGGGTGGGGGGGCACAAGGGAACATCACAGGGGGACCAGAGGTGGTGGGGATGGCCTGTGGGGACAGAGGGAGTAAACACATGTTGGTGCATGCTTACTTGCTGTGTGAGCAGGGGGTCGGGCCCTGGGTCCTCCTGGTCCGAATTGCCCTTTTCTTCATCTGCCCTTCACTTCAGACGCCCATGCGAGAGACGCCCTTCAGGCAGCACACCAAGCTCAGAGCTGTTCCCTGTCTTCTTGGTTGCTGGAGGACCCCGTCAAGGGGCTTCAAGGATAAGGTGAGGTTTCCTTCTGTCTTTCCCAGATCTGAAGGTTGCCAGAAAGCACTGGCAGGGGCTGTCACCCTCAGTGAGCAGGGTCCTGGTCACCCGTGCCCCTGCAGCCGTAAGGGCTTTTCCAAGCAGCAGTCCACCTCAGATGGTCCTCTGGAATAGTTGGGAGGAGGGCCTGGCCCCTTCTTGGATGTCTTTATCTTCATCTCTATGGCAGAGTTCTTTGAGCAGTCTGTAATCCCAATAGATGCACAGGTGAAACCTCCTTCTGATGTCCAAAGCTGATACAATAAAAGGGAGTGTCCAATCCTGGCTGGTGTGACTAGATACCTTTCCTTGTTATATCAGCCCCAGAGTGCTTTTTCTGCAGGAAGTGGGGAGGGGGCACAGGAAGTGTGAGTGACCAAAAAGATTCAAAGATGTCGGAATCCTTTTCCTGACTGTACTTCTCACCTGGGTTTCTCTAGTTCCTCCCTCTCCCCTCACTGCCGTGCATCAAATAGACTCTGGTAATTACCACCCTGGGATGCCACTGTATTGTCCTTGCAGGGGTTTCCTTTGAAGCACAAGACCCCTGCTTACCCCATGTGGCAATAGCCTGTTCTCTGGTAAGGAAACAAGCCTTCTCGGCGAACAAAGTGGATTCTGGGGCTAACCCCAAATGGTTTGTTTTGGATGACTCCCACTCTAGCCGGTCAGATAGCACAGCGAGCTAAGCACTTGCAGCTGAGTTCTGTGTGCAGCCTGCTGTGGCAGGTTCAAATCCCAGCAGTGTCAACTCAGCCTTTCATCCTTCCATAGTTGATAAAATGAGTAGCGCTATATAAGAAATACATTATTATTATTAACATGCAACAGGTGTTGAAACTGCCAGTCTGATGACAATGCAATTCACGAGTCATCACGCTGTTTACTATTGTGAGGTCAACACACAAGCAACAAGAGATACTTTCAGGGGTCCCCTTATTATAAGATCAAAGCGGAAGCAGGCATTGCTGCAACTCTGCTTTTTCTCTTCGTGTCAATTGGCATTTCAGATTTAGTATTTTTCATTTTGCATTGGCTGCCTATTAAATGATACAAATTATTCTACTCTTGAGTCCAGAAACGTTCACTGGAAGCTTAGTAGAAATGAAGCAGTAAGATCTGAGCCAGCAGTCACGACCTGGCACCCAAGTTACCGGCCCGAGTGCAGCGAGGAACTTAACGATGGGCCCTGGCGCCGTTACCATTCGATCCGGCCCTGCCGGCGAGGAGCTCCTTGCTATTAGCACTTTGGGATTGCAATCCAGAAACCCGGGGGGGCTAACAGCAATGTATTTTATTTCAATGAACGGGAATAATTGAACTTTTGACCTCTTTCAGAGACAAGGTTCACAATCAGGCTGTTATTAATTAATTTTGGACTGGGTAACTTTTTGGTTGCTTTTAATTGTTTTAAATTAGATTATATTTTGCATGTATATTTTGTTCTTTTAATTTATTGTAGTACTCTGCATGACCAGCGGCAGGTTCGTGCTTAATTAAGTGCATTTAATTAAATGAATAATGGTTCTTGTTGGCAGTGATGATCACACAACTAACTGGTGGTGAAAGTATGCGTGTCATCACTTCTTTTATTAATATCGCTACAACTACAAAAATGCAATCTATTGAATTAATGCAGCTACTTGGCCAACGCTTACCAGAAACATCCGGAAAATGTGGAGCAAACAAGGTCAACATGTTTAAAAAAAAAAATAGGAGACCACTAAATGCAGTGTTCTTGAGAACAAATCCTGTGAGATGGTCACGGATGAGTGCTCTCTTTTGAGGTCTCAGCCAGATTCACTATTAAACATGAGGCCGCTGTCCTGGGTTATGAGGCTGGTGTCCCTCTGCCACCTGCTGCCGCCTCCCCTACACCGCATCAGCCGCACGCTTTTCTAAGGCTCCCCTTGTTTCTGTACTGGAGGCGCGGGTGACTGGCGCAGCGTCCAGTCTGCAGAAGATGCCGGAGGGTCGTCATGTTCCACACGATATGTTGGCAGGCAGACAGGCCTGGGGCAGCCGTTGGCAGCCCTGCAGTCGCCCACCCATTCATTCCCATGCAAGCTACCGCCGGCACGTTACTCCCAGGCCATAACCGGTTGTTTTGCCGACATATCTTTTTTTCAAAGTCATTTTAAACGACAAATGAATTTAAAAAAAAACACTCACAATATATAGGGTGAGGGAGCTAAATGGTTAAAGGGTGTGGAGCGGGTTTGGGGTAGGAATTAGAATGTAGGGAAAGGTAGGCTTTGTTTGGGCATTAAAAGTTACTTCGAAAAGCAACCTGTCGGTTTTCAGTTGAGATGAAGTCAAATCTCACTGCTGTTTGCCTGCTACCAGAGTCAATTAAAGCTTTAACTGGTATCCCATTCACTATTTCCTCAGGGAAAATACAGTACTCCTCCTTCTACTATACCTACTCTCCTCACCCTAAAATGTTACCTGCTACAGTACTATGTTACTTTTGCTGCATTTCTGGGGCTAGTACCCTGCTCGCCAGATGTCTGTGGTGCAGCCGGTGCAGGCTAAGGCGGCCAATGAAAAGGCTGGAATGCGCTGCATTATTATCTCAAGCTGCTGTCATTGGTGGCTGACGTGGCCACACTGAGGAATGGATGTTGACAGGTGCCCTGGGAACACTGGGGGTCATGATAGATAACTCTCTCTCTAAGGATGTCTGTGAACAGGAACTGGCCCTGCACAGAGACCAACTGCACAGACATCCTTCAACTGGGACCTGACATCCACTCTCTGACCCGCCACTTCTAAAATTTCAAGAACGGCACTCAGGCACAAAAGGAGCAATAGATGAGACAACCTGTATTCATTTGGTTGGGTGTCGTAGCCATTTTATTCTCACATCCAAATCGTCAGGCTCTATAATGAGTATCTAATCAAGTTGCAAACAATTTAATGCTATGGCAGATGTGAAAAATTAAATGAGCACTAAGCCTAGTGTGCACAATGTACTCAGTGATTCAAGCATACATCCATTTCATCACAGGCAGTGATCATTCTCATGTGCCCCAAATTATCTTTGATTTTATGCAAAGTAGCTTTGACCACTCATTGTTGTTCTTTGTCCCCTTCCTCTTCCTCATTGGGCAGAGGTCTGCAACCTGCAACACACTAAGATGTTATGTACTACAACTCCCATGATCCTTCACCAATAACAATTCTGGCTATCACTGAGTTGAGTTGTAGTAATAACCTCTGTAAAGTCAACGTTTGTAAGCCATTATCATTGGGGCATTTAGAAAAGTGCAATAGGAATTTACTAGACTGTCCATCTACCTTTCCATAAAAAATGATTCATGTGGTTATTCAATGTGTTGATAATGCCATTTGCTTTGTACGATAAGTGTTACTGTGACCCCAAAATATGCTAGATGGGGTCATTAGAAATGTACATTGCACTATTTAAAAAATAAAACAGCTGGCAATGTTAGTGCAATTAAATAATTCCTTTTTTAATAGCTCTCTTTGCCCAAAATGCACACCAAAATGTCCTTTCTACTTGCAAAGGGTTACTCTCAGATTCAAACCAATGATCTGCTTGTTGTGTGAGCACCAATGGTCTGCTTCTTCTGTGAGCAACAAAGATCTGCTTGTTCTGTGAGCACCAATGGTCTGCTTGTTCTGTGAGCACCAATGATCTGCTTGTTCTGTGAACACCGATAATCTGCTTGTGCTGTGAGCACCAATGGTCTGCTTGTTCTGTGAGCACCAATGATCTGTTTGTTCTGTGAGCACCAATGATCTGCTTGTTCTGTGAGCACCAATGGTCTGCTTCTTCTGTGAGCACCAATGATCTGCTTGTTCTGTGAGCACCAATGGTCTGCTTGTTCTGTGAGCACCAATGATCTGCTTGTTCTGTGAACACCGATAATCTGCTTGTGCTGTGAGCACCAATGGTCTGCTTGTTCTGTGAGCACCAATGATCTGCTTGTTGTGTGAGCACCAATGGTCTGCTTCTTCTGTGAGCACCAATGATCTGCTTGTTCTGTGAGCACCAATGATCTGCTTGTTCTGTGAGCACCAATGGTCTGCTTGTTCTGTGAGCACTGTTGGGTGTCCTGACCCACGTTTAAGCTATCCTGCTACAACATTTGGTGCTGTGGGCTTAGAAAATTCAAGATGGCGGAAAACCCACATGTGCGCTGAAATCCAGGAAAGCTGCGCAGTTTGTGCGCCCACCAAAATGGTTGCCTCACTTGCCACCCACCAGTGCGAGAATGAAAGGCCGGGTTGCCATGAGGGAAATGGGTTGCCAAAGGAAAAACAGTAGCGCCGGTTAGCTTCAAAGCGCTTTAAAACCACCATTGGACTACCCGCACAGTAGTCTGAAACCATTGGGAATGGCAATGCTGATTGCCAAATGCAACCTAGAATTGTGGGGAATTCATTTCTTAAATCCCAAAAATGGGTGCAGTACCAGTACTCACCACTATCCAAAAGCCGGCGTTTTAAAACCACTCTGTTTCCCTGAAGGCAAGTCAAAATGCCTATTTCAAACCTTGCAACATGTGCAAAATATTCACTGAACACCAGCAGACATTTGGCAGAATGGAGTTTTGTGTGCCTACAAAATCTGGGAAATGAAGAGCCCAAAAACAATGCTTATAACAAAAATGCTATGGAGTCAGCAGCTTAAGCCTAACTGCAACTGGATTTAAAACCACCAAAATCGAAAATGTTAAATTAAATGAGTGACCTATGTTTGGTGTCACATGCCTTTGTAACTGTTGAAATGTCATAGTTTTGCACTTAGAATCAGCATTCTAGCTGCATGTGTAAAATTACAAGTTATTTTAAAAGCAACAAAAAGTTAGCTGAAGGTCTGGCTTAAGGAACTTGATTTTGCCTAGCAACTACCCATCAGCAGTGAAACTTGAGTCACCACTGTGTTCCCAGGCCAACCTTCCTTTTGCTGCCCAGGCTAAGGATATGCCATCTATCTGATAATTGAATTTCCTGTGCTCTGCCAGAGAGTGAACAAAGCCCTCTCCACTCAGGCAAAGGTTTTTTATTACAGACGTCGTAAAAAGTGGCTTCCTCCTGGAGAAGCTGGGAGGAGCACTGCCTGTGAGAAGCAAGCTGGCTTGGCAGAAACTGGAAAGACTGGTTTCTGTACCATGTGACCTGAAAAGACACACCCCTGCAGCAAGGATATGGTTTTATAAAAAGGGGGATAATTCATAGAGCGGACATGTGAAAATTTTATAAATGATACCATAATTCTTGTGATTTTTCTGCCCACAGTTTAAGACGTGGTAGGAACCGGTGGTATGTTCAGGGGGGTTTTAGCGGAAAAGTGGAGATTACTCTAAATGTGTGCATGTTAAAAATCTGAAACTTCATCAGTTAATGTCCCTACCCCCTGCACACATGTATGTAAAGTTGGGTCCATGTCGGAAATTGGAAAAGCAGTTAAAAAGTCAATTATGTACACTCTTTGAATGCAAGCTCCGAGAATGAGCAGATTTGGACATAGACATGGCTAAATTCAGCCACACCATGTATATGTAATTTTAAACAAATGTGTACCTGTGCAAATATGTTTTTAGGTCAGATATAGATTGTGTGTAAAGTTGACAGGGGTGGGTTCTCTGTATCATAAACAGACCTCATCATGATGACACTTCATTTCATTCCCCCAATCAAGTAAGAAATGGAAGTTTGACCAATTAGAAGCTGAGAGAGAGGTAGGGTCAGTGATGCTAGAACACACCCACATTCTAAACACATAAAAGCAGACAGACAGGACAGATAGGGACTTTCCAAATCCATTTGCAGCGGGACGCTCTGCCGGAAAAATCCATACTTACCTCCATCAAACTCCAGAAAGCCAAACTAGAGACTTCAATCTATCCAGAGCAGAGAGACCCAAAGAACCGGTGCCTAGCAGAGACCAGACCCCTGTGAGCAGTTCCAGAGGCCAGGCGCTGTGAGCAGAACCCGGAAAGACCTGACCAGACTGAAGTCCGTGACCAAGTCGCTTTCCTGTTCAAAATCTCTTGTGAGTACTTAGCAAAACTCAGAACACATCTCTTAGTTTAAATTCATCTAATTCAATCTATTTAACCTAAGTAGAACTGCCTCCTAGCTGTCACCTGTCATTCTAGCTGCAAAAATTTGTCACTTGTCATTTTGAAAAAGTGTGCGTTTAAAATTTACAAAACCAAAAACGACCTTTACTAAATTACTCATATCTCCGCAACCGTTTGGGCTAGAGACTTGCAATAACTTTCATTTGGAAGCTGAGATCCCAGGCTTTTCTGGGACCCCAAAACGGTAGAGATAGTCCTTGCGGTTCCTTGGTAATAGCGCTCGGCGCATCCGCGAATTTTACCGCGATTTGCCATTTCTTCACATGTAAAAACTGCTGCTGTTTGCTTTCCATTGGCCAGAAATTCGTTTAACCTGCTAACTATCCCTGCATCATTGCTAGTGTGAGCCTGGACTAATATTAACTAGATACCACTCACCCTGAACCTCTATAAGGGAATTAAAAGCAAATTTAGCATATTTCTCATTCATTGCCAGCACATATCCAAGCATTGCCTGTGTTTTCAAAACTCCTATCTGTTTTCTGTAAGCTTGCTGGATTGAACTGAATTACAGTTGATTGCATTTCTGAGAACTGTGTGTTTTCCTTCCATTTCCTTGCATTGCATAAAGAGGGGGGGAGGGAATAGCCCGAGAAAAGTGATTACATTGTCTGGTTGAATCATATTGCGTATTTTCTGTACTGCATTCATTGAATATTGCATCCACCTGAGCTACATAAAGCATCCTCTACCACATCATACTTTTGTTCCTATTTACCAGTGTGCTACCTTATCCATTTCAGGTCAACTCATTAGTCATTATAAAGAAGTGTGCTAGTGCCAGATTCTCCGTTGTTAATATTTACCATATCAGATTAAGTGTGATATTCAATTATTAATTTATTATAAAGTGTGATATATATATTTTAATTTATCAAATAAACCTTTTAAACTTGCAAAACAGAACTACTTCTTGGCTCAGTGGGGTCAGGGGGATTCCAAGAGAGGGGTGTTATACAAGGGTAGTCATCCAGGACGCATGAACTGGACCTAAAGATATAGCAATAAGGGTTTTCATTCAGTATTCTAGACTAGGCGTTAACTTGGCTGTAGTGCTGAATTGAATCCTCTTACAAAGTGGGGGCTCGTATCCGGGATTCTGGGTTAGAATACCACTTGTGCAGCTTAATACAGTGTGCTAACTGACGGGATACATACATCCAGTCGGATCACCACGCTGCATTACGCTGTGAAGCATTCCTCAAAAGGGACACTCCAAGAAAAGTTCTGTTCTGCAAAACTAAAATACTAACTTCCGTAAGTCAGGACAGAGACCAATCTCTAGAATGACGACCTTGGTAGATATGAAAATAGCCAGAGAGCACTTCTTACACAAACTATTTGTGAGAGGTGAATGGACTCACCAGGACCAAACAGTCTGGTTGCAGGCCATCACGCAACAGGTCACTGAAACAGGGTCAGATATATATAGAGATCAGGGTCCATTACACGTGGCCCTGAGTGAACTATATATGGCTCCTAAGGCCAAAGATGAGCACGACAAGATTGTTAGGATAGCAGCATACCTGTACCTATATATGGGAGACATGCAGGATAGATGTGCTGAAAGCCAAAATCTGGCAAATAGGCAACAGATGGTGTTAGAGAAGGTCCAATCTGACCTGGTCTCTTCTGAGCAGAGGCTGCAGAGGAGCCAGGAGTCAGAAAATGACAGCAGACTGTACGTCACTAAAATGAAGGAGGATATGGATGTGCTGCAAAAGGAAAAGTCAGAACAGGATACCAGATTTCTGGCCCTGCAGAAGGAGCACCAAGACAGTTTGGACTCCTTACTGCAGAGCCAGAAAAAGCTGGAGCAACAATTAGACTTTAACAGGGCATGCACGGAGCAGGTAGCCACCCTGCAAAGTCATCTAGATAGAGTGAAGGTAGAGAGCAACAAGCTGATCTTGAAAGACCTGGATACCCAGGCAGAGTTTGATGAGGAGCGCCAGAAAGCTGGTGCCTTCCAAAGGCAAAGGGACGACCTGGCGGCACAAATGCAGGCTCTTAGTCAGGAA
Organism: Ambystoma mexicanum; assembly: GCF_040938575.1. Classification (NCBI taxonomy): domain Eukaryota; kingdom Metazoa; phylum Chordata; class Amphibia; order Caudata; family Ambystomatidae; genus Ambystoma; species Ambystoma mexicanum. The sequence goes on along the minus strand of NC_090932.1, from coordinate 48,768,886 downwards.
AGAGACGCCTTAGGCCAGGAAGTCTGCCATTTAAAAAGAAAAATGGAAGAAAATCACCTGGCCCACCAGGGGCTGGGTGATCTCCAAAAAGAAAACCAGAACTTGGTAGAGCACACCAGAAGGGTGGAAGATGCTCTAGCAAGAAAGGAGCAGGCCAATAGGGACATCGCCCAGGAGGTAAACCTCCTGCAGCAAAGACTGGCCCAGTTCTCCAGGACCAACCAGGAAGCACAGAGGGAAAACGAGGCCCTCTGTGAACACAATGATAGGCTCCAACAACAGGTAGCGATGCAGGAGAAACTGATAGAGTCGAGTAAGGCCTTAACAGAGGAACTGAAAGCACAAATGCAGGCTCTTGCATTGCAACAGGGAGCAGGGGCGGATAGAGATGAGGTCCGCTGGGAAAGAGAGACTCCTGACCATAACCGCAGGAGCCCTAACATCAGGTTCCTTCATCTCCCCCAGTCCCTGGACTCTACCACCCCCATGTCCCCTGGCGCACATGAGCACAGGGCCACAGGGATGGCAGATTACTATCCAGCTAAGAGTATGGGGCTCATAGGCCAGTACCACTCAGGAATGGAGGGGTGGGCATCCGGGTATGGGCACCCAAGTACAGTACAGTTCAATGGGGAACCCCAGGAGAGTAGGCCCATTAAGGGCATCCTGAAAACCTCTGCCCAGTTAGGTCAGTGGAGGGGGTACCCATCAAATCCTGACAGCAAGGAGGAATCTGAAGACTCCTCTGAACTGCGCAGGACACAGGAGACCAGGTCCCCACATTCTGCCAGCCATTCCCAGGCTCGCAGAATCCGGGAAAACCTGGAAGAACAGACGGGAACCTCTGGGAGCAGTGCCTCTGAGTCCGACGAAGAATGGACAAGGGTTACCCGAACCAAAAAGGCCAATAAGGCAAAAAGGGCCTTGCTCAAGGACCCCTTAAAGCAGATTAAGGCGATCAGGAGCGTCATCACGCCTTACCATAAGAACGCTAAGTATTCTGTTTGGGAGCACTTAGAGTTGTTTGAACAAATGATGGAGACTTTCCATTTGAAGGACAGCCAAAGCTGTATTCAATATGTAAAGTGGACATTCTCCCCGGAATACTCCAGTTTCTTTGCGGGGCTGGAGGACCAAAATCATTTAAGATGGTCCACATATAAGGCGGCCATCCTGAAACATTTTTCTGTTCACAGAAATCCTCAAGAGGCTCGCAAGGCGGCCTACAATTTGCAATGTGGGGAGGATCAGGCCCCACGAGAATTTGTGCAGGAGTTAAAGCGTGCTTTTGCGCAAACCACCAGAAGGGTGCGCACAGATAGTAGAGAGTTTGTCAATACATTTTTCCATGCCTTGCCCAAATATATAATGACCCAGCTCGTGAGAGATTTTCATGAGAAAAGATCTTTAGACTGGGTCATTGAACAGGCTACCCGGATCTATGAGGTGCAGAAGCCCATAGAAAATAAAAGCAATGCCCAGAAAAACCCCAAAGCCAACAGCACCCCTGCTGCTGCCAAGGTGGCAGAGGTAAAGGTCACCCCCGTTTTGGATTTGGAGATGGGGGGGCCTAAAAACCTACCTGCACCTAATAATGCTAGGCCCAGAAGGTCCTCGGGCCAGTCACAGACAGGGAGCCAGGGAGGCAGCCCCACAAATGGGGTCCCTCGCTCTCCTGACTATGTAAGTCCTCGCTACAAAGGTAACAGACCCATTCTGGGTTATGTGTGGACTCCTCCAGCCCAAGGGGGGGGATCCAGCCAAGCACCTAACCCAGGGAACTTCCCTCCAAACTTCCCACAGGAGGGCAGAAATTTACCAAACCCTGGGCAGAACTTTTTCCCCAGATATCCTCCCGACTTTCAGCCCCAAAACCATCCATCCTTCTTTCCCCAATTCCCTGAGCCCAGACCACTGAATCCGGGAGAGGGGAGGCCAAGGGTGGAGGGGTACCAAAATCTTCCCAACCAGGGGTACTACCAGAGGAGGGACAGCTACCCTTCCCGGGATCAGCCCAGGGGAGAAAACAGGGCCCCGTATCAGCCTGAGCGGGTTTCCCAGTTAGAGCGCCAGGTTCAAAACATGGCGCGGGATATGGGTCATATACTGAGGGCACAGCAGAACCCTCAGATCAGCATGCCGGCGCAGAACGCACCCAACTCTGGACCTGGTGCTCCAGAACAATGACGGGGGCAGCACCCCGATAAATCACCGGTTCCCAGGGAGGAGGCACAAAGGGAAGGGGGGTGTAAAGCCTTGGAGGAAGCTTCCTTCCTCACTTGTAAACAGCCCCTGGAAACCCAGGAACCGGAAACAAAATCTCTTGCCCCTGAAAGTCTGCCTCCTAAGGAGCAGAGGGGGGGTAGGAGAAACAAAAGACCCAAACAGACTCAGTTTGAGGAGGAGGTACAGATCTTCCAATTTGAGGGAGAGGGATCCTCAGAGGATCCTGGGAAAAGGATCTTCTCCTTCAGAGAGGGGGGAACTCCTCCCAAAGAAAAATGGGTCCCTAGGGATGCAAATCCAGACTGGGGAGATGTGGAGACTGAGCTACCGCCGCCCACCATCTCATCCCAGAACCAACAGCAAGAAAATCCCCTGGTTCAAACCCATCCTGGTGACTGCCTCCAAAAAGGGGGGGGCGGCCCAGAACCGGAACCAGGGGAACCCACAATGGCTCTGATCTCCAGTTGCCAAATTTTTCTTTCAGATTCCCAAGACTCTCCACAGAATTCTGCCCAAATCTCCTCGCTAGCGATGTCCAAAACCAGAAAATTAGCCCACCAGTTGTCCAAAAATGTACATTATCTGTGCCCCCTTGAGGAGAAGGAGGGAAGATATTATGCCCCGGTACAAGTACAGGGGCAGGGTACAATCTCAGCACTGGTGGACACTGGATCTCAAGCTACCCTTCTGTCCAGAAGGGCCTTTGACGAACTGAATGCAGGAAGGGGAGAGAATTACCAAATTCCTCTCACCTCTCTTCCTGGACAACTGCAGAACTTTGACGGGAAGGAAATTCCCGTCGAGGGGACGGCAGACTTGGACATTAAGATCGGGCGACACAAGTTGAAACACCCGGTCATAGTTGTGACCCCAGAGGGCACCCCTTGTTTACTAGGGAATGACCTCCTGAGAAGGTTGTCACCCCTAATAGATTGCGTAAACAAGGTCCTCTGGACCCAGACTAGCCGACCAATAAAATTAAAACAGAGTGCCAACCATGTTAGTTTAAACGGCACATGCCACATGGTTGAACAAAAATCTGACCAAGTAGAATTTCACTTCCAGAATAGCCAAATTCCAGACGTGACAGTAATAGCAGTAGGACAACAGACTGGTGATGGGGGGTCCTCTCTATTTCTGAAAATCAACCTTCCTTCCAGTCTAAAGTGGTACTCCACGCTGGAAGGAAACACTCTGAAATTCTATACCAATCCACAATCTGAAACTCCCACTCCTATAGTCCAGAAAGATGTGAAATCAGCTCAGAGCCTGGCTGATATTCAGCAAATTGGAGAGCAGTTGTTCATCCCTGTTCAGTTAAATGATGGGAAGGACTCTGTTCTCGCTCGAGTGTGTGTGAACAACGGTAAGAGCTTCATCAGCGAAGCCATGTTTCGCCAACTCCCAAAAGAACCAGCCATTCCCACCTTCAAACTGATAGACAAATGGGAAATGGACCTGGAAGTACCTAATTCCAAACATCTCCTGCCAAGCAGGTGTATGCTCAAAATCTCCATTGGCAACAAGAGCATAGTCCATAATTGTTGGGTCGTGCGAGACGTCCCTGCCGCCTTTTACTTAGGCAGTGACATTCTCAATCGCTTTGCCATTAGTTTGGACCTAATAAACTTCAAAGCTTGGTCCCGATTAGCGGATAATCCCATGGGCTTTGATGATCCAGAAAAAGCATTTAGGTCAGCTCAATTGCTACCTTATGCAGTTGAAATTCAGGTTAAAGAGGAAGTCACCATCCCAGAAAGGACCCGACAATTCTCCCTGGAAGTGAAAGTTAAAAGGGGACAAGAGTTGAAAAACCCTGATGCTTACATACATCTAAATGCTTCTCTCCAACAGCAAGGGTTGGGGGTAAACCCGACTCCATTAGTCAACATAGAACATGACCCCATTCTAATAGAGGTGGATAACAGCGACTTAAAGAGTATTACTCTAGCCGCAGGCACCATCATTGGAATGGCGGTTGATGACCGACATTTCTCCATTGATCTTGTAAATGAACTGTTAGGACCCATCCCCAAGGACTGTTTTGACAGTGACAGTGATGACAACGCAACACCAGACAGGATTTTTACCCGGCATGGGGGGAACTTCCTGGTGTACACTTCCTGCCCCTATGGTAAGGAAGATGTGACCTGTGACTTCAGGAGGGATGAGGTGATTTTCCAGGTCCATGAGGGCTGCCTTTCCCACCTGAAGCCTCCGGTCCAAATCAGCACTCTGACCAGGGACTTCTCCACCCAGCTGGAGGAGGCCGCGGAGATAGCCAAACCAGAAGTCTTTCCAGGCTTCAGGCAGATGGTGGAAGAGAGAGTCAACCTAGCTGATGCCTGTGTGACTCTGGAACAAAAGCAAAAGTTGAAACAAGTTTTCTTGGATTTCCAAGATCTCTGTGCGGTAGACTCATATGACTGTGGCCGCACTGACATCCACACAACCACAATCCCCACGGACCCTGGCATGACTCCTGTGTTTGTGAAGCAATATCGCTTGCCTCTCGCATCAATGGAGTCCCTTACTGAAATAATTAAGAACCTTGAGTCCCGGGGAACAATCCGTCCAGTCCACAGCACCTTCAATAATCCGGTGCTGGGAATATTGAAGCCAAACGGCCAGTGGAGACTCTGCGCCGACCTCAGGGAGCTCAACAAACGGGTCCATACTTCCCGATGGCCTCTGCCCTACATTGACCAAGGGCTGGCCCAGATCCAGGGGTCACAGGTATTCACTGCAATAGACCTGACCAATGGGTACTGGACCGTGCCTGTCAGTAGGGAGGACCAATACAAACTGGCTTTTACCTTTGGGGGCCAGCAGTACACATGGACCCGGACTCCCTTCGGATACCTCAACTCCGGCAATGAATTCAACATTTTTCTACACAAGGCCATGCCCGACTTGGGTGCAAGGGGTAACCTGGCTTATGTAGATGATGTCCTCATCAAAAGCTCAACTGTTGAGGAACACATAGCGGAGATCCGTTATGTTCTGACACAGTTGAGGGCCGCCGGAGCAAAACTTTCCTTTCAGAAAGCACAGTGGTGTAGAACCCGTGTTAATTTCTTGGGGCATGAGATTACTCCTCAGGGTCTCTGTCCCCAGGAAAAGAAAGTGGAAGCACTTCAGAAACTGAAAGACCCCACAACTCTGCGGGAACTAAGGAGCCTCCTTGGACTGACTAATTACAGCAGAAAGTTCATTGAGGGCTACGCAGAGATCACCAGACCCCTGATTCATCTCCTGAAGGGGGGGGTCAAGTGGGAATGGGGTCCAGAACAAGCCGAGGCAGTAAAACAACTCAAAAGAAGCCTCTCACAAGTGCCTTGCCTAGCTTACCCTGTCAGAAACAAGGAGTTCTTCCTGGAGACGGGGTTCTCTAATACGTGCTTGACGGCAGTATTATATCAAAAGCATGACAAGGTCAATAAAGTAATCTCCTATGCGAGCAAAACTTTATCCTCTGTGGAGGAAAAATTCAACGATTGTGAGAAGGCACTCCTGGCAACGGTGTGGGCATTGAAGAATTACCGCCCGTTTATCCAGGGGGAACACATCATAGTGGAGACTCCACACCAGCCTCTGCAATATCTCCAAAGTGACAGAATCCGGGCCGGAAATGTGAGTAATTCCCGAATTACTTCCTGGATTCTGTCAATGCAAGGCTTTCCTGTGGAGGTCAGATATGGCCAAAACAAGAAGAGTCCCCTCGCGCAAGGTCTGGCTGACTTGCATGATTGTGCCAGAGAAAACTGTCTCGAGGACGAAAGTCTAAAAATAAAGGACAACATGGAGGCATACCTTAATTCCCCCCACAAAGTCTTTGAAGAAGACAAGTGTGAGGGAATGCCCACTGTGTATGTGGATGGATGCTCTTACCATGTCGACAACAACGGGGAGAAAGAACTGGTGGCCGGCGTAGGGAATGCATGGGTGAATGAGTCCCCAGAACCCTCCGCTGGATACAAAATTGGTCCCCGAAGTAGTCAGGTGGCAGAATTGATGGCTGTGCATCAAGCCATCCTCACTGCTGTCCAGCATCAACTCCACGAACTGGTCATAATCACAGATTCGGATTATGTACGGAACGGGTTCGTGGAGCACCTGGTTAATTGGAAAACCAGAGGCATGTTATGTGCTAACAACAAACCCTTGAAACATGGGAAGTTGATCCAAAACATTGATGATCTGGTCACCTCGAATGAGATGACCATCTATTGGAAGAAGATCAAGGGTCACTCCAAAGTAGAGGGACCAGACAAAACTGGAAATGACTTAGCTGATCAGCTGGCCAAAACCGGGGCCATCCAAGGGGATCTAATTGAGATTGAGTCCCTGTTGGGGGAAATCCAGGTCACTGCCATCACTAGGTCCCAGACAAATGCTCACAACGACCTCTCAATTGCACAATGGAGTAAGGAGACCCCTGATGCTGATTTGATTACTGCTCAGAAGGGGGATCCAATAATTGGTAAATTTTACCAGCACCTTGAGGACCCTGAGAACTTTCCCCTGACGGATACCGATTACATTGGGAAAGAGGACCTAAGAGTGTTGATGAAATGTCCCAAAATGTTCCGGATCCAAGACGGTTTGTTGGTAAGGAAATCCAAAGCTGGCCACGATCAGTGGGTGGTTCCTACCTCATTCCGAAGCCTGATGTTAAGTCACGCCCATGATGCGGCCACCGCCGGTCATAGGGGGTTTCACACAACATTGGAAATCTTAAGAGAGGTTGCATACTGGCCACACATGGGGCAGGACCTCGACCAATACTTGAAGGGGTGTCTTGTGTGTGCACAATTTCAGCCATCATCCCTCACGCACCGGGCGCCTTTACAAAAGAGGGGAATGACACTGCCATGGTCAGATTTACAAATCGACTTCGTAGGCCCCGTGATTCGCTCGGCTAGGGGGAATAAGTACATGTTGACCGTCACATGCTTGTTTACCAAGTGGGTGGAATGTCTCCCAGCCCCAAATTGCAAGGCAGAAACTGCAGCTGCCTTGATGATTAACCACATCTTTTCCCGTTTTGGTCTACCTCAAAGGATTGAGTCAGACAGAGGTAGCCACTTCACCAGTGAGGTAATGACAAAGATGTGGGAGATACTGGGGGTCAAGAGAAAGCTGCATATTGCTTATAGACCAGCTTCTTCTGGGGCAGTAGAGAGATATAACCGGACAATTGTGAGCATATTAAAGAAGTTTGTGGCAGATTCTGGGCCAAGTTGGGATATCCGATTACCTCTGGTCCTAATGGCTATCAGATCTACCCCTTCATCTGCAACCAAAATGTCACCATTTGAGTTGATGACTGGGCGCAAGATGGTGCTTCCTCAGCATTTGCTCTATAGGACCCAAGAGCAGACACTGATAAATGCCTCCACTACTCATGAGTATGTAGAGAATTTAAGGAAACACCTTCAACATGCTTTTGCTTATGCTCAGCGGAATCTAGAAAGATCGGCTGATAGCATGAAGACCCATTATGACCTGAAAACTTCCAGGAAGGAATATCAGGTGGGAGACCGGGTCTATCTATACAACTTCCAAAGGAACCAGGCCAAGCAGCGCAAATTTTTGCCTACATGGAAGGGACCCTTTGAGATCGTCGATAAGATCTCCCCTGTGGCCTACAAGATCCGCATCCCCAAAGGCGGTTCGGCAGAGGGGGAAGACAAGTGGGTCCACATAAACCAGTTGAAATGTTGCCATCCCAGGCACACTCTGCAACAACTGGAGGAATCCTCTGGAGTCCTAGCGGGTACTGTATCAGACTAATTCAGTTCCAATCATAAAACCTACCACATCTAGTCTCTAAAATATTGTGATTTACATGAAACTGTCTCTAGTGATACTGTTTTTTTTTCAAAATAAGAATGTAATGTTTTGTTATGATGAAATGCATATGCTGCCCCACTATCTCAACAGTGGTGGAAAAAAAAAAATCGTCTATGAGTAGATATTGCCGCTCTTCCTTTATCATCCTAGGAGAGATGAAACCATGAAGGATGACCAAGAAGGACGATCCGGAGACCGGGAGCAAGGACACAACGGGCCCGGGGTACCGCCCAATCTTCCCATCAGGACCGGCGAGGAGAACTGATCGATCTGACCGGATGGAGAAGAAGATGCTGAACTGTGCCATCTACAGAAGAGGAAGAAGATTATGCGGACAGACCGGTGCGTGGGTCAAAACCCTTGGGCACGCGACTCCCCATCGACCCAAACTCAAAGTGCAGTCACGTGGGGGGGACTTGTTGGGTGTCCTGACCCACGTTTAAGCTATCCTGCTACAACATTTGGTGCTGTGGGCTTAGAAAATTCAAGATGGCGGAAAACCCACATGTGCGCTGAAATCCAGGAAAGCTGCGCAGTTTGTGCGCCCACCAAAATGGTTGCCTCACTTGCCACCCACCAGTGCGAGAATGAAAGGCCGGGTTGCCATGAGGGAAATGGGTTGCCAAAGGAAAAACAGTAGCGCCGGTTAGCTTCAAAGCGCTTTAAAACCACCATTGGACTACCCGCACAGTAGTCTGAAACCATTGGGAATGGCAATGCTGATTGCCAAATGCAACCTAGAATTGTGGGGAATTCATTTCTTAAATCCCAAAAATGGGTGCAGTACCAGTACTCACCACTATCCAAAAGCCGGCGTTTTAAAACCACTCTGTTTCCCTGAAGGCAAGTCAAAATGCCTATTTCAAACCTTGCAACATGTGCAAAATATTCACTGAACACCAGCAGACATTTGGCAGAATGGAGTTTTGTGTGCCTACAAAATCTGGGAAATGAAGAGCCCAAAAACAATGCTTATAACAAAAATGCTATGGAGTCAGCAGCTTAAGCCTAACTGCAACTGGATTTAAAACCACCAAAATCGAAAATGTTAAATTAAATGAGTGACCTATGTTTGGTGTCACATGCCTTTGTAACTGTTGAAATGTCATAGTTTTGCACTTAGAATCAGCATTCTAGCTGCATGTGTAAAATTACAAGTTATTTTAAAAGCAACAAAAAGTTAGCTGAAGGTCTGGCTTAAGGAACTTGATTTTGCCTAGCAACTACCCATCAGCAGTGAAACTTGAGTCACCACTGTGTTCCCAGGCCAACCTTCCTTTTGCTGCCCAGGCTAAGGATATGCCATCTATCTGATAATTGAATTTCCTGTGCTCTGCCAGAGAGTGAACAAAGCCCTCTCCACTCAGGCAAAGGTTTTTTATTACAGACGTCGTAAAAAGTGGCTTCCTCCTGGAGAAGCTGGGAGGAGCACTGCCTGTGAGAAGCAAGCTGGCTTGGCAGAAACTGGAAAGACTGGTTTCTGTACCATGTGACCTGAAAAGACACACCCCTGCAGCAAGGATATGGTTTTATAAAAAGGGGGATAATTCATAGAGCGGACATGTGAAAATTTTATAAATGATACCATAATTCTTGTGATTTTTCTGCCCACAGTTTAAGACGTGGTAGGAACCGGTGGTATGTTCAGGGGGGTTTTAGCGGAAAAGTGGATATTACTCTAAATGTGTGCATGTTAAAAATCTGAAACTTCATCAGTTAATGTCCCTACCCCCTGCACACATGTATGTAAAGTTGGGTCCATGTCGGAAATTGGAAAAGCAGTTAAAAAGTCAATTATGTACACTCTTTGAATGCAAGCTCCGAGAATGAGCAGATTTGGACATAGACATGGCTAAATTCAGCCACACCATGTATATGTAATTTTAAACAAATGTGTACCTGTGCAAATATGTTTTTAGGTCAGATATAGATTGTGTGTAAAGTTGACAGGGGTGGGTTCTCTGTATCATAAACAGACCTCATCATGATGACACTTCATTTCATTCCCCCAATCAAGTAAGAAATGGAAGTTTGACCAATTAGAAGCTGAGAGAGAGGTAGGGTCAGTGATGCTAGAACACACCCACATTCTAAACACATAAAAGCAGACAGACAGGACAGATAGGGACTTTCCAAATCCATTTGCAGCGGGACGCTCTGCCGGAAAAATCCATACTTACCTCCATCAAACTCCAGAAAGCCAAACTAGAGACTTCAATCTATCCAGAGCAGAGAGACCCAAAGAACCGGTGCCTAGCAGAGACCAGACCCCTGTGAGCAGTTCCAGAGGCCAGGCGCTGTGAGCAGAACCCGGAAAGACCTGACCAGACTGAAGTCCGTGACCAAGTCGCTTTCCTGTTCAAAATCTCTTGTGAGTACTTAGCAAAACTCAGAACACATCTCTTAGTTTAAATTCATCTAATTCAATCTATTTAACCTAAGTAGAACTGCCTCCTAGCTGTCACCTGTCATTCTAGCTGCAAAAATTTGTCACTTGTCATTTTGAAAAAGTGTGCGTTTAAAATTTACAAAACCAAAAACGACCTTTACTAAATTACTCATATCTCCGCAACCGTTTGGGCTAGAGACTTGCAATAACTTTCATTTGGAAGCTGAGATCCCAGGCTTTTCTGGGACCCCAAAACGGTAGAGATAGTCCTTGCGGTTCCTTGGTAATAGCGCTCGGCGCATCCGCGAATTTTACCGCGATTTGCCATTTCTTCACATGTAAAAACTGCTGCTGTTTGCTTTCCATTGGCCAGAAATTCGTTTAACCTGCTAACTATCCCTGCATCATTGCTAGTGTGAGCCTGGACTAATATTAACTAGATACCACTCACCCTGAACCTCTATAAGGGAATTAAAAGCAAATTTAGCATATTTCTCATTCATTGCCAGCACATATCCAAGCATTGCCTGTGTTTTCAAAACTCCTATCTGTTTTCTGTAAGCTTGCTGGATTGAACTGAATTACAGTTGATTGCATTTCTGAGAACTGTGTGTTTTCCTTCCATTTCCTTGCATTGCATAAAGAGGGGGGGAGGGAATAGCCCGAGAAAAGTGATTACATTGTCTGGTTGAATCATATTGCGTATTTTCTGTACTGCATTCATTGAATATTGCATCCACCTGAGCTACATAAAGCATCCTCTACCACATTATACTTTTGTTCCTATTTACCAGTGTGCTACCTTATCCATTTCAGGTCAACTCATTAGTCATTATAAAGAAGTGTGCTAGTGCCAGATTCTCCGTTGTTAATATTTACCATATCAGATTAAGTGTGATATTCAATTATTAATTTATTATAAAGTGTGATATATATATTTTAATTTATCAAATAAACCTTTTAAACTTGCAAAACAGAACTACTTCTTGGCTCAGTGGGGTCAGGGGGATTCCAAGAGAGGGGTGTTATACAAGGGTAGTCATCCAGGACGCATGAACTGGACCTAAAGATATAGCAATAAGGGTTTTCATTCAGTATTCTAGACTAGGCGTTAACTTGGCTGTAGTGCTGAATTGAATCCTCTTACAGCACCAATGTTCTGCTTGTTCTGTGAGCACCAATGATCTGCTTGTGCTGTGAGCACCAATGGTCTGTTTGTTCTGTGAGCACCAATGATCTGCTTGTTCTGTGAGCACCAATGATCTGCTTGTTCTGTGAGCACCAATGATCTGTCTGTTCTGTGAGCACCAATGATCTGCTTGTTCTGTGAGCACCAATGATCTGTGAGCACCAATGGTCTGCTTGTTCTGTGAGCACCAATGATCTGTCTGTTCTGTGAGCACCAATTATCTGCTTGTGCTGTGAGCACCAATGATCTGTGAGCACCAATGGTCTGCTTGTTCTGTGAGCACCAATGATCTGTGAGCACCAATGGTCTGCTTGTTCTGTGAGCACCAATGAGCTGTCTGTTCTGTGAGCACCAATCATCTGCTTGTTCTGTGAGCACCAATGATCTGCTTGTTGTGTGAGCACGAATGGTCTGCTTCTTCTGTGAGCACCAATGATCTGCTTGTTCTGTGAGCACCAATGGCCTGCTTGTTCTGTGAGCACCAATGATCTGCTTGTTCTGTGAACACCGATGATCTGCTTGTGCTGTGAGCACCAATGGTCTGCTTGTTCTGTGAGCATCAATGATCTGTTTGTTCTGTGAGCACCAATGATCTGCTTGTTCTGTGAGCACCGATGATCTGCTTGTTCTGTGAGCACCAATGATCTGCTTGTTGTGAGAGCACCAATGGTCTGCTTCTTCTGTGAGCACCAATGATCTGCTTGTTCTGTGAGCACCAATGGTCTGCTTGTTCTGTGAGCACCAATGATCTGCTTGTTCTGTGAGCACCAATGATCTGCCTGTGCTGTGAGCACCAATGGTCTGTTTGTTCTGTGAGCACCAATGATCTGCTTGTTCTGTGAGCACCAATGGTCTGTTTGTTCTGTGAGCACCAATGATCTGCTTGTTCTGTGAGCACCAATGATCTGCTTCTTCTGTGAGCACCAACGATCTGCTTCTTCTGTGAGCACCAGTGATCTGCTTCTTCTGTGAGCACCAGTGATCTGCTTCTTCTGTGAGCACCAATGATCTGCTTGTTCTGTGAGCACCGATGATCTACTTGTGCTGTGAACACCGATGAGCTGTCTGTTCTGTGAGCACCGATGATCTGTCTGTTCTGTGAGCACCAATGCCAATGATCTGCTTGTTCTGTGAGCACCAATGATCTGTCTGTTCTGTGAGCACCAATGATCTGTCTGTTCTGTGAGCACCAATGATCTGCTTGTTCTGTGAGCACCAATGATCTGCTTGTTCTGTGAGCACCAATGATCTGCTTGTTCTGTGAGCACCAATGGTCTGCTTGTTCTGTGAGCACCAATGATCTGCTTGTTCTGTGAGCACCAATGATCTGTCTGTTCTGTGAGCACCAATGATCTGCTTGTTCTGTGAGCACCAATGATCTGTGAGCGCCAATGGTCTGCTTGTTCTGTGAGCACCAATGATCTGTCTGTTCTGTGAGCACCAATGATCTGCTTGTGCTGTGAGCACCAATGATCTGTGAGCACCAATGGTCTGCTTGTTCTGTGAGCACCAATGATCTGTGAGCACCAATGGTCTGCTTGTTCTGTGAGCACCAATGATCTGTCTGTTCTGTGAGCACCAATCATCTGCTTGTTCTGTGAGCACCAATGATCTGCTTGTTGTGTGAGCACCAATGGTCTGCTTCTTCTGTGAGCACCAATGATCTGCTTGTTCTGTGAGCACCGATGGTCTGCTTGTTCTGTGAGCACCAATGATCTGCTTGTTCTGTGAACACCGATGATCTGCTTGTGCTGTGAGCACCGATGGTCTGCTTGTTCTGTGAGCACCGATGATCTGTTTGTTCTGTGAGCACCGATGATCTGCTTGTTCTGTGAGCACCAATGATCTGCTTGTTCTGTGAGCACCAATGATCTGCTTGTTGTGTGAGCACCAATGGTCTGCTTCTTCTGTGAGCACCAATGATCTGCTTGTTCTGTGAGCACCAATGATCTGCTTGTTCTGTGAGCACCAATGGTCTGCTTGTTCTGTGAGCACCAATGATCTGCTTGTTCTGTGAGCACCAATGATCTGCTTGTGCTGTGAGCACCAATGGTCTGTTTGTTCTGTGAGCACCAATGATCTGCTTGTTCTGTTAGCACCAATGATCTGCTTCTTCTGTGAGCACCAACGATCTGCTTCTTCTGTGAGCACCAGTGATCTGCTTCTTCTGTGAGCACCAGTGATCTGCTTCTTCTGTGAGCACCAATGATCTGCTTGTTCTGTGAGCACCAATGATCTGCTTGTGCTGTGAACACCGATGATCTGTCTGTTCTGTGAGCACCGATGATCTGTCTGTTCTGTGAGCACCGATGATCTGCTTGTTCTGTGAGCACCAATGATCTGCTTGTTCTGTGAGCACCAATGATCTGTCTGTTCTGTGAGCACCAATGATCTGTCTGTTCTGTGAGCACCACTGATCTGCTTGTTCTGTGAGCACCAATGATCTGCTTGTTCTGTGAGCACCAATGATCTGCTTGTTCTGTGAGCACCAATGGTCTGCTTGTTCTGTGAGCACCAATGATCTGCTTGTTCTGTGAGCACCAATGATCTGTCTGTTCTGTGAGCACCAATGATCTGCTTGTTCTGTGAGCACCAATGATCTGTGAGCACCAATGGTCTGCTTGTTCTGTGAGCACCAATGATCTGTCTGTTCTGTGAGCACCAATGATCTGCTTGTGCTGTGAGCACCAATGATCTGTGAGCACCAATGGTCTGCTTGTTCTGTGAGCACCAATGATCTGTGAGCACCAATGGTCTGCTTGTTCGGTGAGCACCAATGATCTGTCTGTTCTGTGAGCACCAATCATCTGCTTGTTCTGTGAGCACCAATGGTCTGCTTGTTCTGTGAGCACCAATGATCTGTCTGTTCTGTGAGCACCAATGATCTGCTTGTGCTGTGAGCACCAATGATCTGCTTGTGCTGTGAGCACCGATGATCTGCTTGTGCTGTGAGCACCGATGATCTACTTGTTCTGTGAGCACCAATGATCTGTTTGTTCTGTGAGCACCAATGATCTGCTTGTGCTGTGAGCACCAATGATCTGTGAGCACCAATTCTGCTTGTTCTGTGAGCACCAATGATCTGCTTCTTCTGTGAGCACCAATGATCTGCTTGTGCTGTGAGCATCAATGATCTGCTTGTTCTATGAGCATCAATGATCTGCTTGTTCTGTGAGCACCAACGATCTGCTTATTCTGTGAGCGCCAACGATCTGCTTGTTCTGTGAGCACCAATGATCTGCTTTTTCTGTGAGCACCAATGATTTGCTTGTTCTGTGAGCACCAATGGTCTGCTTTTTCTGTGAGCACCAATGATCTGCTTGTTCTGTGAGCACCAATGATCTGTGAGCACCAATTCTGCTTGTTCTGTGAGCACCAATGATCTGCTTGTGCTGTGAGCACCAATTATCTGCTTGTGCTGTGAGCACCAATGATCTGCTTGTGCTGTGAGCACCGATGATCTGCTTGTGCTGTGAGCACCGATGATCTACTTGTTCTGTGAGCACCAATGATCTGTTTGTTCTGTGAGCACCAATGATCTGCTTGTGCTGTGAGCACCAATGATCTGTGAGCACCAATTCTGCTTGTTCTGTGAGCACCAATGATCTGCTTCTTCTGTGAGCACCAATGATCTGCTTGTGCTGTGAGCATCAATGATCTGCTTGTTCTATGAGCATCAATGATCTGCTTGTTCTGTGAGCACCAATGATCTGCTTATTCTGTGAGCGCCAATGATCTGCTTGTTCTGTGAGCACCAATGATCTGCTTTTTCTGTGAGCACCAATGATTTGCTTGTTCTGTGAGCACCAATGGTCTGCTTTTTCTGTGAGCACCAATGATCTGCTTGTTCTGTGAGCACCAATGATCTGTGAGCACCAATTCTGCTTGTTCTGTGAGCACCAATGATCTGCTTGTGCTGTGAGCACCAATGGTCTGCTTGTTCTGTGAGCACCAATGATCTGCTTGTGCTGTGAGCACTGATGATCTGCTTGTGCTGTGAGCACCAATGATCTGCTTGTGCTGTGAGCACCAATGGTCTGCTTGTTCTGTGAGCACCAATGGTCTGCTTTTTCTGTGAGCACCAATGGTCTGCTTTTTCTGTGAGCACCAATGGTCTGCTTTTTCTGTGAGCACCAATGGTCTGCTTGTTCTGTGAGCGCCAATGGTCTGCTTGTTCTGTCAGCGCCAATGATCTGCTTGTTCTGTGAGCGCCAATGATCTGCTTGTTCTGTGAGCACCAATGGTCTGCTTGTTCTGTGAGCACCAATGGTCTGCTTGTTCTGTGAGCACCAATGGTCTGCTTGTGCTGTGAACACCAAAGGTCTGCTTGTGCTGTGAGCACCAATGATCTGCTTCTTCTGTGAGCGCCAATGGTCTGCTTTTTCTGTGAGCACCAATGGTCTGTTTTTTCTGTGAGCTCTAAATGCTCTGCTTGTTCTGTGAGCGCCAATGGTCTGCTTGTTCTGTGAGCGCCAATGATCTGCTTTTTCTGTGAGCGCCAATGATCTACTTGTTCTGTGAGCATCAATGATCTGCTTGTTCTGTGAGCACCAATGGTCTGCTTGTTCTGTGAGCACCGATGATCTGCTTGTGCTGTGAACACCGATGATCTACTTGTTCTGTGAGCACCGATGATCTGCTTGTTCTGTGAGCACCGATGATCTGCTTGTTCTGTGAGCACCGATGATCTGCTTGTTCTGTGAGCACCGATGATCTGCTTGTTCTGTGAGCACCGATGATCTGCTTGTTCTGTGAGCACCGATGATCTGCTTGTTCTGTGAGCACCAATGATCTGCTTGTTCTGTGAGCACCAATGATCTGCTTGTTCTGTGAGCACCAATGGTCTGCTTGTTCTGTGAGCACCAATGATCTGCTTGTTCTGTGAGCACCAGTGGTCTGCTTGTTCTGTGAGCACCAATGATCTGCTTTTTCTGTGAGCACCAATGATCTGCTTTTTCTGTGAGCACCAATGATCTGCTTGTTCTGTGAGCACCAATGATCTGCTTGTTGTGTGAGCACCAATGGTCTGCTTGTTCTGTGAGCACCAATGATCTGCTTTTTCTGTGAGCACCAATGGTCTGCTTTTTCTGTGAGCGCCAATGATCTGCTTGTGCTGTGAGCACCAATGATCTGCTTCTTCTGTGAGCGCCAATGATCTGCTTGTTCTGTGAGCACCAATGATCTGCTTGTTCTGTGAGCACCAATGATCTGTGAGCACCAATGGTCTGCTTGTTCTGTGAGCACCAATGATCTGCTTGTTCTGTGAGCACCAATGGTCTGCTTGTTCTGTGAGCACCAATGATCTGCTTGTTCTGTGAGCACCAATGATCTGATTGTGCTGTGAGCACCAATGGTCTGTTTGTTCTGTGAGCACCAATGATCTGCTTGTTCTGTTAGCACCAACGATCTGCTTCTTCTGTGAGCACCAACGATCTGCTTCTTCTGTGAGCACCAGTGATCTGCTTCTTCTGTGAGCACCAGTGATCTGCTTCTTCTGTGAGCACCAATGATCTGCTTGTTCTGTGAGCACCAATGATCTGCTTGTGCTGTGAACACCGATGATCTGTCTGTTCTGTGAGCACCGATGATCTGTCTGTTCTGTGAGCACCAATGATCTGCTTGTTCTGTGAGCACCAATGATCTGCTTGTTCTGTGAGCACCAATGATCTGTCTGTTCTGTGAGCACCAATGATCTGTCTGTTCTGTGAGCACCAATGATCTGCTTGTTCTGTGAGCACCAATGATCTGCTTGTTCTGTGAGCACCAATGATCTGCTTGTTCTGTGAGCACCAATGGTCTGCTTGTTCTGTGAGCACCAATGATCTGCTTGTTCTGTGAGCACCAATGATCTGTCTGTTCTGTGAGCACCAATGATCTGCTTGTTCTGTGAGCACCAATGATCTGTGAGCACCAATGGTCTGCTTGTTCTGTGAGCACCAATGATCTGTCTGTTCTGTGAGCACCAATGATCTGCTTGTGCTGTGAGCACCAATGATCTGTGAGCACCAATGGTCTGCTTGTTCTGTGAGCACCACTGATCTGTGAGCACCAATGGTCTGCTTGTTCTGTGAGCACCAATGATCTGTCTGTTCTGTGAGCACCAATCATCTGCTTGTTCTGTGAGCACCAATGGTCTGCTTGTTCTGTGAGCACCAATGATCTGTCTGTTCTGTGAGCACCAATGATCTGCTTGTGCTGTGAGCACCAATGATCTGCTTGTGCTGTGAGCACCGATGATCTGCTTGTGCTGTGAGCACCGATGATCTACTTGTTCTGTGAGCACCAATGATCTGTTTGTTCTGTGAGCACCAATGATCTGCTTGTGCTGTGAGCACCAATGATCTGTGAGCACCAATTCTGCTTGTTCTGTGAGCACCAATGATCTGTCTGTTCTGTGGGCACCAATGATCTGCTTCTTCTGTGAGCACCAATGATCTGCTTGTGCTGTGAGCATCAATGATCTGCTTGTTCTATGAGCATCAATGATCTGCTTGTTCTGTGAGCACCAACGATCTGCTTATTCTGTGAGCGCCAACGATCTGCTTGTTCTGTGAGCACCAATGATCTGCTTTTTCTGTGAGCACCAATGATTTGCTTGTTCTGTGAGCACCAATGGTCTGCTTTTTCTGTGAGCACCAATGATCTGCTTGTTCTGTGAGCACCAATGATCTGTGAGCACCAATTCTGCTTGTTCTGTGAGCACCAATGATCTGCTTGTGCTGTGAGCACCAATGATCTGCTTGTGCTGTGAGCACCAATGGTCTGCTTGTTCTGTGAGCACCAATGATCTGCTTGTGCTGTGAGCACCGATGATCTGCTTGTGCTGTGAGCACCAATGATCTGCTTGTGCTGTGAGCACCAATGGTCTGCTTGTTCTGTGAGCACCAATGGTCTGCTTTTTCTGTGAGCACCAATGGTCTGCTTTTTCTATGAGCACCAATGCTCTGCTTTTTCTGTGAGCACCAATGGTCTGCTTGTTCTGTGAGCGCCAATGGTCTGCTTGTTCTGTCAGCGCCAATGATCTGCTTGTTCTGTGAGCGCCAATGATCTGCTTGTTCTGTGAGCACCAATGGTCTGCTTGTTCTGTGAGCACCAATGGTCTGCTTGTTCTGTGAGCACCAATGGTCTGCTTGTGCTGTGAACACCAAAGGTCTGCTTGTGCTGTGAGCACCAATGATCTGCTTCTTCTGTGAGCGCCAATGGTCTGCTTTTTCTGTGAGCACCAATGGTCTGTTTTTTCTGTGAGCTCTAAATGTTCTGCTTGTTCTGTGAGCGCCAATGGTCTGCTTGTTCTGTGAGCGCCAATGATCTGCTTTTTCTGTGAGCGCCAATGATCTACTTGTTCTGTGAGCATCAATGATCTGCTTGTTCTGTGAGCACCGATGGTCTGCTTGTTCTGTGAGCACCGATGATCTGCTTGTGCTGTGAACACCGATGATCTACTTGTTCTGTGAGCACCGATGATCTGCTTGTTCTGTGAGCACCGATGATCTACTTGTTCTGTGAGCACCGATGATCTGCTTGTTCTGTGAGCACCGATGATCTACTTGTTCTGTGAGCACCGATGATCTGCTTGTTCTGTGAGCACCAATGATCTGCTTGTTCTGTGAGCACCAATGGTCTGCTTGTTCTGTGAGCACCAATGGTCTGCTTGTTCTGTGAGCACCAATGATCTGCTTGTTCTGTGAGCACCAATGGTCTGCTTGTTCTGTGAGCACCAATGATCTGCTTTTTCTGTGAGCACCAATGATCTGCTTTTTCTGTGAGCACCAATGATCTGCTTGTTCTGTGAGCACCAATGATCTGCTTGTTGTGTGAGCACCAATGGTCTGCTTGTTCTGTGAGCACCAATGATCTGCTTTTTCTGTGAGCACCAATGGTCTGCTTTTTCTATGAGCGCCAATGATCTGCTTGTGCTGTGAGCACCAATGATCTGCTTCTTCTGTGAGCGCCAATGATCTGCTTGTTCTGTGAGCACCAATGATCTGCTTGTTCTGTGAGCACCAATGATCTGTGAGCACCAATGGTCTGCTTGTTCTGTGAGCACCAATGATCTGTCTGTTCTGTGAGCACCAATGATCTGTTCGTTCTGTGAGCACCAATGATCTGCTCCAAGTCAATGCTTAATTCTGCTGGTTGGCAACTGATTATTGGTACTGCTGCCCAATCCCTGCTTCTGTTACAGCACACACACTAATATCAAACAAACATTCCAAATAAGAAATGAAGCTGCATATTGGTCCTCGGGTCTCTTGCAATGTCTGCTAGAACCCCAGCACTCTCAGGAAAGCCAATCCATGTCCCCCTGAGTCCCCAATGTGGTCAATGCACCATCAGTGTGATGGCAACATCCTTGTAGGACCCAATAACAGGGTGACTGAAGCATGCACCAGCATATCGGCAATTCAGTTTAATGCAATACTCCTTTAATGCACAGTCTGCATTTGGGCAAATTGTTTTTCAAATTCAGATGTCCCCGAGATTAACTTTCCAAGTTACGTAATCACTAACAATTTATGACATTACAAACTAGAGAACAGCCTATGTTGACCCCGCCTCCATGCTAAAGAAGTGTAGTCCTACTTTCGTGTTAGCAGCCACTCTCAAATTGTAGTCCTACTTTTATGTTGGTGATCTTTCTTTTCATTTTGAAAATCTGGTCACCCAACATGTATGGCCCCCGCTCTATCCCCCTCAACGCTTCCTTTCCAAAAGTCTGCAAGGATCCTTACCTTGCATCTCAGCCACAAACAATTACTAAAAGAGAGTGAGGATCTCTGGGCAGCTCCAGTCCGCTCCGCCACTCAGCCCCGCCTTCACTCACATTTCACTATGCCTTTAAGGTCAGAAGCGGGAGGGAGCTCAGCGAAGCGCTTGCACTAAAGCATAGAGGGAGAGAAAACTAGAATGAGAGACAGAGGGAGCAAGAAAGGGGGACTCTACATGGGTGTGCATACGCTGGTTACAGCTAGCATAGCCACAGAAGGTTCTGTGTGCCGTTATTTGGGAAACAGGCCAGGAGGCCTCCATTATGGAGGAATTGTGGCCCCAGATTTGGGAGAGGACACACACATCTTCTAGATGCACAGTAGTGAATGGGGACGCTTGGAAGCATTCCTTGGCACCCATCCCTTGATAGGCTCGGTAGGATGTACCCAGGTAGCTCTCTGTGGTGTTGGACATACTGCAGAGAGAAAGGCCACTAACTTGCCCCAGGGGACATCTTTTCTGGAAGGAGAAGCTCCCCAGAATCCTGGCCTGCATCAGTTCCCTCTGCTGCCTCTGGTGCTGCTCCTGGGTGATTCTGAAGTTAACGATGCCTGCACCTCATTACATACCTTATCCAAGGACTGGAAGTCACGCAGATCAGTCGCGGCTGGTGAATATTTCCCCCATGTCCATTCTGGCTATGCAAATATAGGCCAGTGTTCCCATGGAAGAACACTCACATTGGCTTTGCTCATAATTCACTAATGCCACTGGAAGAAACTATTCAATGTGTCATCCCTGTGATATGCCAGTGTTTCCATGTAATTACACACTCATGTTGGCTTTGCCTATAATTCCAGTATGCATGTAAGAAGACATGTCAATGCTGGCAGTGCCAATATATGCAAATATCCCCATTTATTGCACACTCATGTTGGCTTTGCCTATAATTCCAGTATGCATGTAAGAAGACATGTCAATGCTGGCAGTGCCAATATATGCAAATATCCCCATGTATTGCACACTCATGTTGGCTTTGCCTATAATTCCAGTATGCATGTAAAAAGACATGTCAATGCTGGCAGTGCCAATATATGCAAAAATCCCCATTTATTGCACACTCATGTTGGCTTTGCCTATAATTCCAGGATGCATTTAAGAAGACATGTCAATGCTGGCAGTGCCAATATATGCAAATATGGGCATTTATTGCATGTTGGTTGTGCTCTTAATTCACCAATGCCACTGCTAGAAGTCATTTCCAGGCCATCCAATGGTCACTGCTGGTGCTAGCATGCACCCCGTTCTTTTGGCTCACCACCCCGCAGAATCCACGGCCCTCCACGCGCACCCGCACATGCGTACACACTGCAGTCATTCATTGCACACACATTCATACATGCACATTCACTCACAGACACAAACACCCCTTTACATACATGCAGAAACACATGCAAGCTTTATTACACTTACCTGCTCGTCTCTGTCAGCTAATGAGCACCGGACTCCCCCAGTGGCCCAGATGGCCAGTGAGAATGGCCCATTCAGTTGCCACTCAGGCCATTGATGTTGCACTGTTAGCACAGGCAAAGCCAGACAGCAGGGTCAGACCTCAGACAGACGCCAGCCTGTGATGTAAAAGCCCTGTGCCATGTGTGCATGGCTCTTTGGGTTCCATCAAGAAAACGGAGAAAGACGTTTTGGCACGGGAAGCACCCCCTGCTCGTGCCACACCAGTCTCTGAACCAAGGCCCACACTCATGCTCACACTGCCACCAACCGAGGCCACCACGCATGCTCACACTGCCACCAACCAAGGCAACCACGTGTGCTGAAACTGCCACCATCCGAGGCCACCAGGCATGCTCACACTGCCACCAACCAAGCCCAACATGCATGCTCACGCTACCACCAAACAAGGTCATCACGCATGCTTACACTGCCACCAACCAAGGCCACCACGCGTGCTGAAACTGCCACCAACCGAGGCCACCAGGCATGCTCACACTGCCACCAACCAAGGCCACCACGTGTGCCGAAACTGCCACCATCCGAGGCCACCAGGCATGCTCACACTGCCACCAACCGAGCCCAACATGCATGCTCATGCTACCACCAAACAAGGTCATCACGCATGCTCACACTGCCACCAACCAAGGCCACCACGCGTGCAGAAACTGCCACCAACCGAGGCCACCAGGCATGCTCACACTGCCACCAACCAAGGCCACCACGTGTGCCGAAACTGCCACCATCCGAGGCCACCAGGCATGCTCACACTGCCACCAACCAAGCCCAACATGCATGCTCACGCTACCACCAAACAAGGTCATCACGCATGCTCACACTGCCACCAACCAAGGCCACCACGCGTGCTGAAACTGCCACCAACCGAGGCCACCAGGCATGCTCACACTGCCACCAACCAAGGCCACCACTTGTGCCGAAACTGCCACCATCCGAGGCCACCAGGCATGCTCACACTGCCACCAACCAAGCCCAACATGCATGATCATGCTACCACCAAACAAGGTCATCACGCATGCTCACACTGCCACCAATCAAGGCCACCACGCGTGCTGAAACTTCCACCAACCGAGGCCACCAGGCATGCTCACACTGCCACCAACCAAGCCCAACATGCATGCTCACGCTACCACCAAACAAGGCCACCATGCATGCTTTCACTTCCACCAACCAAGGCCACCACGTGTGCTGAAACTGCCACCATCCGAGGCCACCAGGCATGCTCACACTGCCACCAACCAAGCCCAACATGCATGCTCACGCTACCACCAAACAAGGTCATCACGCATGCTCACACTGCCACCAACCAAGGCCAACATGCATGCTCACGCTACCACCAAACAAGGTCATCACGCATGCTCACACTGCCACCAACCAAGGCCACCACGCGTGCTGAAACTGCCACCAACCGAGGCCACCAGGCATGCTCACACTGCCACCAACCAAGGCCACCACTTGTGCCGAAACTGCCACCATCCGAGGCCACCAGGCATGCTAACACTGCCACCAACCAAGCCCAACATGCATGCTCACGCTACCACCAAACAAGGTCATCATGCATGCTCACACTGCCACCAACCAAGGCCACCACGCGTGCTGAAACTGCCACCAACCGAGGCCACCAGGCATGCTCACACTGCCACCAACCAAGCCCAACATGCATGCTCACGCTACCACCAAACAAGGCCACCATGCATGCTTTCACTTCCACCAACCAAGGCCACCACGTGTGCTGAAACTGCCACCATCCGAGGCCACCAGGCATGCTCACACTGCCACCAACCAAGCCCAACATGCATGCTCACGCTACCACCAAACAAGGTCATCACGCATGCTCACACTGCCACCAACCAAGGCCACCACGCGTGCTGAAACTGCCACCAACCGAGGCCACCAGGCATGCTCACACTGCCACCAAGGCCAACATGCATGCTCACACTACCATCAAACAAGGTCATCACGCATGCTCCCAATGCCACCAACTAAGGCCAACATGCATGCTCACGCCTACCACCAAACAAGGTCACCATGCATGCTCACACTGCCACCAACCAAGGCCCCCACATGCACACACAACCTCCAACCAAGGCCACCATGCATGCTCACACTGCCACCAACCAAGGCCAGCATGCATGCGCACACTGCCACCAAACAAGGCCACCATGCATACTCACACTGCCACCAACCAAGGCCACCACGCACGCTCACACTACCACCAAACAAGACCACCACGCATGCTCACACTGCCACCAACCAAGGCCACCACGCGTGCTGAAACTGCCACCATCCGAGGCCACCAGGCATGCTCACACTGCCACCAACCAAGGCCACCATGCATGCTTTCACTTCCACCAACCAAGGCCACCACGTGTGCTGAAACTGCCACCATCCGAGGCCACCAGGCATGCTCACACTGCCACCAACCAAGGCCAACATGCATGCTCACGCTACCACCAAACAAGGTCATCAAGCATGCTCCCAATGCCACCAACTAAGGCCAACATGCATGCTCATGCCTACCACCAAACAAGGTCACCATGCATGCTCACACTGCCACCAACCAAGGCCCCCACACATACACACACAACCTCCAACCAAGGCCACCATGCATGCTCACACTGCCACCAACCAAGGCCAGCATGTATGCGCACACTGCCACCAAACAAGGCCACCATGCATGCTCACACTGCCACCAACCAAGGCCACCACGCGTGCTGAAACTGCCACCAACCGAGGCCACCAGTCATGCTCACACTGCCACCAACCAAGGCCAACATGCATGCTCACGCTACCACCAAACAAGGTCATCACGCATGCTCCCAATGCCACCAACTAAGGCCAACATGCATGCTCACGCCTACCACCAAACAAGGTCACCATGCATGCTCACACTGCCACCAACCAAGGCCCCCACACATACACACACAACCTCCAACCAAGGCCACCATGCATGCTCACACTGCCACCAACCAAGGCCAGCATGCATGCGCACACTGCCACCAAACAAGGCCACCAGGCATGCTCACACTGCCACCAACCAAGGCCAACATGCATGCTCACGCTACCACCAAACAAGGTCATCACGCATGCTCACACTGCCACCAACCAAGGCCACCATGCATGCTCACACTGCCACCAACCAAGCCCACCACGCGTGCTGAAACTGCCACCAACCGAGGCCACCAGGCATGCTCACACTGCCACCAACCAAGGCCAACATGCATGCTCACGCTACCACCAAACAAGGTCATCACGCATGCTCCCAATGCCACCAACTAAGGCCAACATGCATGCTCACGCCTACCACCAAACAAGGTCACCGTGCATGCTCACACTGCCACCAACCAAGGCCCCCACACATACACACACAACCTCCAACCAAGGCCACCATGCATGCTCACACTGCCACCAACCAAGGCCAGCATGCATGTGCACACTGCCACCAAACAAGGCCACCATGCATACTCACACTGCCACCAACCAAGGCCACCACGCATGCTCACACTGCCACCAACCAAGGGCAGCACACGTGCTGACACTGCCACCAACCAAGGCCAGCATGCATGCTCACTCTGCCACCAAACAAGCCCACCATGCATACTCACACTCCCACCAACCAAGGCCACCATGCATGCTCACACTGCCACCAACCAAGGCCATCATGCATGCTCACACTACCTCCAACCAAGGCCACCATGCATACTCACACTACCTCCAACCAAGGCCAGCATGCATGCTCACACTGCCACCAACCAAGGCCACCACGCGTGCTGACACTGCCACCAACCAAGGCCACCATGCATGCTCACACTGCCACCAAACAAGGACACCACGCATGCTCACACTGCCAAACCCAAGGCCACCACACATGCTCACACTGCTAACAACCCAAGGCCGCCACACATGCCACCACACATGCTCACACTGCCAACAAACCAAGGCCACATCACATACACTGCCACCAAGGCCACCACGCATGCTGAAACTGCCACCAACCAAGGCCACCGTGCATGCTCACACTGCCAACAAACCAAGGCCACCACACATGCTCACACTGCCACCAACCAAGGCCAGCACACGTGCTGACACTGCCGCTAACCAAGGCCAGCATGCATGCTTACAATGCCACCAAACAAGGCCACCATGCATGCTCACACTGCGACCAAACAAGGCCACCAGGCATGCTCACACTGCCACCAACCAAGGCCACCACGCATACTCACAATACCTCCAACCAAGGCCACCATGCATACTCACACTACCTCCAACCAGGGCCACCATGCATGCTCACACTGCCACCAAACAAGGACACCACGCATGCTCACACTGCCAAACCCAAGGCCACCACACATGCTCACACTGCTAACAAACCAAGGCCACCACACATGCCACCACACATGTTTACACTGCCAACAAACCAAAGCCACATCACATACACTGCCACCAAGGCCACCACGGATGCTCAAACTGCCACCAACCAAGGCCACCGCGCATGCTCACAGTGCCAACAAACCAAAGCCAGCACGCGTGCTGACACTGCCACCAACCAAGGCCAGCATGCATGCTCACACTGCCACCAAAAAAGACCACCATGCATACTCACACTGCCAACAAACCAAGGCCCCCACACTGCCACAGCACTCTTTTGTAAATGCGTTTAGAGTACATTCTGCATTATAACAATGTAACGTGCGTTTTGAATCAAAACTTACATCTTTCAGCTAGCGCAAAAAACGATGGGGGCGGTGCCCTTGCGCCCAAATATGCGGGAAGCCGCTGCCTCAGAGGCCACTCGTTGCTAACCGGTGGGCAAAGCAATGCGAGCTTGTTGCAATAGAAAAGATTCTCACCAAACAACCCTCCAAACATTCCAAGGTCCTGAGCCCTACCATCGAAGTCCAGCAGGCCTGTGGGCAGCACAGACATCGTCCTCACGGCTGCCATCTTTGTCACTTCTGTGAGCTCCCTGGGTACGCCTTCGGGATCGGGTAACTCTTTGCAGCAAGGCAACCTGTGGAGTTGGAAGCTGCATCTGGATTGGGAAATGGCAAACATTGGCATTCCGCGTTCCTCGTGACCCTTTTATGTTAAAGGTTCTTATGCCGCGCACTGTTGCCACCTGCACGGTTTCTTGGCGCTTTTATGAAATAACCACTGGACTGCCAGGCACACTCGCACTGCACCACGTGATGATATGGTTTCTGTCCACTTTGTTTCTTCAAGAGTGAGAGCAGTAGCTTTCATATTCCTGGGGATGTGAACACAGACACATGAAAATACAAAACCACAGATAAAGGTACCATGTAACCACACATTAAACTGCAACGTGTGCTGTGTGCGGTGTGATACAGAATGGGGGCACAAGGAGGGCACAAGGTCCCTTAGGACAGATTCAAACTGTGGCTCTCCAGATGTTTTGGACTACATCTCCCATGATCCCTCACCTTTCACTATGCTGGCTATACCTGATGGAAGTTGTAGGAAATATGGAGCGTGCGGATGCAGCGCGGAGGTGTTCACTGAGAGGTGAGGCATCATTTGCATGAATCATGAATCATGCAAATGGGGGCCTGATGCATGTTCACATGCCTCAACGTGTCACGTGCCAGGATGAAGAAACACCCAGAAGTAGGCACCGCATTGATGCCACTGATTAGGTGGTGTATCTGCTGCGACCCTTCCTACGTCCCCACATCCTTGCGGGGGCTTGTTGGTTCCCACCCTGATCAGAAACCTGAGGTCTTTTTTTAAATGGAGGCTATAGAACAGCAGGCGGGGGAGGTGGGGTGCAGATGGAATTACCCATGGCCCCCCTCACATTCTCAATTGCAATGTCTGAAGTTTCTTCAATCCACTGCCCGTTTCTGTTTCGTTTTTTCTTTGGTTTCTGAATAACCATTTCTGTTTTCTTATCCTGCATCCTAAATGCCACTTCAAACCTATCTTTCGAAGGGATTGTGTCCTCCGACGTATTCCTTATTTTGATAGATCATCTTCAGCTCGCTGGCCTCGGAATTATTTTTTCAGTAGAGGGCACTGCGCGTCGACGTCCCTCGAGCCGATGTCCCTCGACAGCCTCCGTATCGGCGCCAAAGTCATCATGCGTATAAATAGACTCGCGCAGCGTCTGTTGCTAAGTTCCATTTTTCCGCGCTTCGTGGGCCTCGGAATCGTGTTGCTCAGTTCGTTAGTCAGATATATTCTTAATTATTCCTCGAGAATACCAACTCTTACTCGATGGCTTCCTCATCCGAACCGACGACTCCACGGTCCGACTTCAAAAAATGTCGAGACTGTGGAAAGAAAATGTCGTTGACAGATCCTCACAGGATCTGTTTGTGGTGCCTGGGATCAGAGCACCAATGTTCAGAGTGCGAGGACTGCATGTCCATGACGGCGAAAGCCTTAAAGGAGCGTAAGGTGAAGCTTGAGAGAGGTAAGACAGTTAAAACTCCTTCGAAAGTTTCCTTGGTAGAGTCGAGACATGCGTCTCCTCGCCGACACAGGAAACATTCTCGTTCTAGGTCTCGAAGCAGTTCCCACCACTCTTCGAGATCCAAGCATTCAAGTAAGAGACGTCGAAGATCCCCTTCCTCGTCTTCTTCTTCTGTTTCTCCGGAAAGAGTCACCTGCCCCACGAAACATAGCTCTCAGGCTGAGTGGGAGGAATTCCGTAAAAGGATGCTTAGCGTGTTCGAGAAAGCGGCCTCGACCCCCTCGAAGACAGATGAGGGTGATACCCTGGGTGAAAGACCCGAAAAAACGAAACACCGCGACTCGTTGCACCCGGCAAAATAAACTACTTGAGAGCGTCATGAACCCTCGAGCAAAGGCACTGTGCCATCGACGCCATCGTCGAAAGTCCCTTCGACACATAAATCTGCGTCATCAACGCCATTATCGAAGGGCTCATCGACGCATAGGTCAATCGAATCGACGCCGTCTTCGATGCTGATGTCGATGCCGAAAAAGAACAAACCCACGGCTGTCACTACCTCACAGCCAGTGGTCATACCCAGGGCCTCTAACACGATTTCGAGAATGTCATCGACAACCTCGAGTAGGATTCCGATCCTCTCTAGTTCTTCAAGGCCTCTTCTAATCTTCTCAACACCTTTTTCGGTGTTTTCGAAGCCTTTAACGTCCGCGTCGATGACGTCGATGTTTTCTAAACCAATTATGACAAATTTAGCCCCTTCTGTTCTGGAAATTATTCAGACCTTTGTTTCAATTTATGAGGAAGGGGAGGATTCGGATCAAGAAAGACCCTTTGGGTTGCAGAGATCTGCAACACCTGAACCAGAGGGATTTACCTCTGAGGAAAATAGGTTAGAGGACCTTCGAGAATCCTTACATGAGGCAAGTGGGTTAGATACTTCCCCAGAAATAGAATTTGCCAAACCAGACCCAGGGGAACATGCCGAGACCCCTTACAGAATTTTAATGGCAAGAATTATAGAATTCATGGGTTGGTCTACACCTTCACCTGCATTACAACAGGATGACCTTACAGACATTTTAGTTAAAGACCCATAGGAGGATCCTGTGGTTCCATTTCACACTGCATTACAAAGAAAAATATTGGCTAACTGGGAAACTCCTGAGGTTATCCTGGCGGTTAACAAGAAGTTATCAGCCAAATATAGGGTATCTGCTACTGACCCTGAATTTTTGTCTAAACATCCAACTCCAGAGAGTCTGGTTGTTCAAGCAGCAACTGCTTCAGGCAGTAGATCGGCATACCCTGCTGTTCCACAGAACAGGGATGACAAAAGATCTGACTCTATGGCTAAGAAAGTCTTTTCTGCATGTAGCATGGCGTTGAAATCTATTAACGCCACTTGTACGCTCGCAAGGTTCAGCCATACACTTTGGGAGTGTGCTTCATCAGCGGCTGACTGCCTCCCAGAGGGAGAAGAAAGGGAAGTGTTTCTAAACATCATTAAGGATGGTAAAGACGCAATGTGCGAATCCCTTCAAACTGGCATTGATTCTGCTGACAGCATCAGTAGGGCCATTGCGGCAAGTACTACAACCCGCAGATTTGCGTAGTTGCGAAAGTCTGGGTTTGCTTCAGATGTACAAGCCAGACTTTTAAATATGCCCTTTGACGGCTCTTCTTTGTTTGGTAAGAAGGCGGATGACAGCCTAGAAAAGTTACAGACATCCAAAGCAGCAGCAAAATCCCTGGGAGCTGCAATCCGTCAAACGCCATATCGTCCCTCAGGGACCTCTTGGAGAGGTAAATCCTTTCGCTTTTATTCCGCATTCGGAAAAGGCAGAGGACAGTCGGTTCAAAGAGGTCAAAAAAGATTCACCCGAGGTGGACGGGGTAAAAATACAAAAGCCGCAGCAGCAGGTGCATCTTTACCCTCGGAATCTGCATCAGCTGCCTCTAAATCACTCTGAGGACTCTCCTTACAAGACACCAGTAGGGGGCAGGCTAACTCAACATCTGACGGAATGGCAGGCTATTACATCAGATATTTGGGCATTGGAGACAGTTGCCCAAGGTTAATGTCTGCCTTTTCTACGCATTCCTCAAAGTCGTCCACAGGAGAATAGATCTCGGAAAGTTCCAGATCCGCTCCTCTTGCAGGAAATTGTAGACCTGCTGGAGAAAGGTGCTATAGAACCGGTACCTGTAGCGGAGAGGAACAAGGGCTGGTACTCCCCCTACTTCCTAATACCGAAGAAGGACAGAAGACTGAGACCTATCTTTTTTTTTTTATATTGCATTTTATTGGATTTAAACAACAATACAATCAACGAAAACCAAAAGAAAAACAATATCAAAACATACGCATTCAAGGAACGAATCAGTAAGTGAAGGCATGGTAAGAGTCAATTGGTCTCCACTTGTCGCCCATTCCATCTACAATTTAGTCTTGTGTCTTAGGGCATCATGAAATTACTGGGATTCCCTCTCCTCCCATTTGCCCCATATCTTAGAAGCTTTGGTAGGGCAGCCTCTTGCTTTATAAACTCTGTGCTCTAACAGTGCAAGCGCGTCCATATCGTCTGTCCATTGATCCAATGTTGGGGATTCTGGGGCACCCCATTTTTGGGAAATGTTCCGCTTCATCAGTCTTGCGGCCGTGGATAGGAGCAGCCCTTCCCATTTATTAGTAGTGTTCTCGTCGGGGGGTACCCAACAACAACACCTTCGGGTCCAGTGTTATATGGCGGCCTAGCACCCTGGATAGTTCATTGCAGCATTTCCCCCAGAAAGTCTGGATTCACGGACATTCCCAGAGGATGTGTATGAATGTTCCAACCTCTCCCCCACACCGGAGGCAGTTCGGGTTTGGGGCTCGTTTCCATCCATGCATCATAGTTCTTGGGTAGTATATTCTGTGGAGGATTTTAAGTTGGACCAGGCGGAGTCTGGAGGAGATAGCAATCTCCCTGGGATACATTAGGATCTGGATCCAGTCTTCCGGGTCTATGGCTCCCACATCGTCCTCCCATTTGGATTTAAGACGAGGAAGTTCCGGAGTAGCAAAGGAGGACATGGCATTGTATAATATAGAAGTGACTTTAGTAGGGATGTGTGTTGGAAGTATATTACGCTCTATGGGTGTGTACTCAGGAATAGCGGGGTCCAACTGGATGTATGTCCATAGGGCGTGAGTCAGTTGAGTATGGTGATAGCGTTCGGTTGTTGGGAGCTGGAATTTCTGCTGCAGTGCTGCAAAGGAGGCGATTTCCCCATCTATCAGGACATCCCCAATCTTTGTGATTCCAGCCTCCTCCCATTTGGGCCATGGACTGAGTTTCCCCAATTCGGCCAGGTTACTATTATGACACAGGGGTTGTGCAGTGGTGATCTTGTCTTTCCATCCCACAAAGGCGTGGGCCCGTCTCCAGACCCTTGAGACATGTGCTGCCATTGTTTGGGGTGAGGGTCTGTGGAGGGGCTGGTAGAGCAGGTGTAATGGGTCAGTGTCGTGGAGGGCTGCAATTTCTGGCCTTATGTGCGGGAGTTCCCTGCCCCTGTGTAGTAGGTTGTTAACCACCACCAGCTAGGAGGCCCAGTAGTAAGCTCGAAGACAGGGCACGCCGATACCCCCCTCCCAAACCGATCTCTGGAGTGTGGCCAGTGCAATACAAGGCTGTCCGCCTCCCCATATGAGTTCTCTAAGGAGGGAGTCAAGGGGGTCAAATTCAGTGTCTTGAATCTCCAGTGGTGCGTTTTGGAGTACATAGAGAAATCGGGGCAGGGTAATCATCTTAAAGAGGGCGGCTCTACCCATTAGTGTCAGGGGGAGAAGCCTCCAGTGGCAGACATCGTCTTTAAAACGGTCCATGATCGGCTGGAGGTTATGGGCTGCGTAGCGCGTCAGGTCCTCCAATATCCAAATCCCAAGATACCGGAAGCCGCTTGGTTCCACCTTGTAAGGGCACTCCTGGGGGATGGCCTGTGTACCGCCCTTTACCGGGAAAAGGGTAGATTTGTCCCAGTTAATTCTCAGCCCACTGAATTCAATTCACCGTATCGGATGAGCATTTGCATCACTATGGGGCAGGTTCGTATCGGGTCACCCAAGTATACCAAGAGATCATCCGCGTACAACGACGCCCTGTCCTCGTGCCCCTCCGGCAACCTGAATCCCAACCAATCCTTGCTCTGGCAGAGCCACAGGGCGAGTGTCTCTATCGCAAGGGCGAAGAGAAGGGGGGACAAGGGGCATCCCTGCCATGTGCCCTTGCCCAGGGGGAAAAGCTCAGAGGGCCACCCATTTACCCTCACCTCTGCTTGTGGATCTGTGTAAAAGAGTTGTACCCACCCCAGGAAATTGTCCCCGAATCCCATTCTTTGCATAGTTTCCCAGAGGCTGTCGCAACGAACCGAGTCAAACGCCTTCTCAAAATCTGAACGCCTTCTCAAAATCTATGGCAAGTAGTGCAAGCGGTTTGTCTATGATAGAGGCCCTTTCCAGCAGTAGGTGGAGGCGCCGCAAGTTCATACGTGTTGATTTATGTGGCATAAACCCGCATTGGTCCGGGTGGACCAGGGAGGTAATTACCGCTTGCAACCGGTTGGCTAGGATTTTGGCGAGGATTTTAGTTTCGCTATTGAGTAATGAGAAAGGCCTATAGGAGGCATATTGCTCGGGTGGTTTACCTGGTTTGGGAATAACGACGATCATGGCTTTGCACAGATCCGGCGGGAGAGCCCCCTGGTCACGGGCCCCGAGCAACATTTTGTGAAGGTATGGTGCCAGTTTCTCCCCACCCAGCTTCTTCCAGGTCTCGACCGGGAACCCGTTGGGGCCCGGCATTTCCCCTGACTGCAATTGGGCTACAGCCTCAGTAATCTCTGCTTCGGTGAGAGCCGAGTCCAGTTGTGCCCTCTGTTGTTCTGATAGGAATGGTAGGGTGATGTTGTCTAGTAGGGAGGGATCCAGAGGGGACACTGGGGCGCCATACAGAGTAGCACAGAAGTCAGCGAAAGCCTGTGCTATATCCCTGTCTGAGAGGCATTTCCCATTCTGCGGGGTTATAATCTCCCTAACGTGGCGTTGACCCTCGTCTCTTCTCTCGAGCCAGGCCAACATTTTCCCGGCTTTGTCCCCATGTTCATAGACCCTTGCCCTGTAGTCTTGGTGGGCTTGTCTGCCGTTGTCTAGTTCGATATGCCGAAGACGCTCTCTAGCACCCTTAAGGGATCTGAGAGCCTCCGGGCTTGAGTCGCGAGCAAATTTGGCTTCCCAATCGCCCACATCAGTTTCTGCCTCCAGCAACTTCCGAAGTCGCTCCCTCTTCTTATTTGCTACCCAGGAGATCACTCCCCCCTCAGTACCGTTTTGTATCCTTCCCATATCGTGACTGGGTCATCGACCGTAGAGGTATTAATTTAAAAATATTCATTAGTTACTTCCGTGAGATGGTCAACAAGATCAGGGGAGACCAGATAGTAGCTATTCAGCTACCATGATCTTGGTGGGGTTTCGCTTTGTATGCGCAGTACCGCCATGAGGGGTGAGTGGTCTGAGATGCCTCGGGAGAGTAGGTCTGCAGCGGTCGCCCTATGTATATCAGTGCCTGGGAGGAAGAGGTAGTCCAGTCTGGACATGGACCAGTGTGCTCTCGAGTGGAACGAGTAGGCCTTGTCTACAGGGTGGAGATGCCGCCACACATCCCGAAGGCCCAAGGCCGACGCAAATTTAGCTAATTTGGTGGGAGTGTTCGGGTTGCGGTCCCTGATGTGAGTGTGATCCTTACTATTGCACATGACATCGTTAAAATCGCCCCCAAAATCCACGTATCAGGTTGGTGTTTTGCCATAAGGATGACCAGCTCATCCAGGAGTTCCTCTCCCAGTATATCCTGCATGTAGGGCCAATTGGTAGTTGGTTCTGCGAAAGAAAGTGCAGCTGGTCCCAGCTAAGTGTGTCTCATTTATCAGGGTGACGTCGGGGGAGTGTCTGTTCAAGAATTGCCGAACAAGGCGTCGCTTAATTCCGCACCCCAACCCATTCACGTTCCATGTAATTATTTTGAGAGATCTGGGGCGCTCAGGGGTTGGTGCATGGGTCAGTGTGGTCGCCATTTATTGCAGTCATTATGGGTTGTTTCATGGAATTGGTATGTGCGGGTGTGTTGGGTGGTGTGATTCGTTAATCTCGTGAATGCATAATAAACGTGTATTAATACTGAAACAAGAACAACATAAACTCGCCCATCCCCCCTCCCTATACTCCACCCCAACACGAAGTACCTGTCGCCCGAACATCGTTGACACTCGAAACTAGAGTGTCAGCTTAAACTTGGGGTCCTGGCTGGCAGGCGAGCAAAAGGGTCCCCTTGTGTCCTGCAACTCCTACCGCCTTTGAGCATTCCGTGGTTCTTAGGGTTCACGTGTGACGTTGGTCTCTACTCGGTTCGGTATTCCGTCGCGTCTTAGTGCTAGTTGGTTTCCCGTGTCTTAGTTGGCGGGGTTTGCCGCCTGTTCCAGGATCGCTAGTTCCTGGGCATCCGGGTGCCCCCCGGAAGGGGGACGACCCGTCCCAGGCTGGGGTTTCCTTCCCCGATCCGTCGGTCTAGCCGTCCAGTCTCCTTCAATGTGTGCCTCCGCCCATCTACAAGCCTCCTTCGGATCCGTGAAATGAACTGTGGTTCCCTTATGGTGGATC
This sequence comes from Ambystoma mexicanum, assembly GCF_040938575.1. NCBI lineage: Eukaryota > Metazoa > Chordata > Amphibia > Caudata > Ambystomatidae > Ambystoma > Ambystoma mexicanum. The sequence continues at coordinate 48,733,851 of NC_090932.1, read as the reverse complement.
TTGAGCTGATGCCGGAAACAGCAGTCCATATCTTACTTTCATGTGAAATAGTTGCTGCTTCAGCGGTTCAAACGACTGTCTCGCCCTCTGCACCTCCCGGGTGTAATCAGGGAAAAATGCTACTCGGGAGCCATTATGGGTGATTGTACCCGTGAAGCGAGCCATTTGAAGGAGTGCATCTCTGTCCCGATAATTAAAGAATCTGGCTATGATCGTCCTGGGCGGTGCGCCTGGTATAGGCCTGCCCGATGGCATTCTGTGAGCTCTCTCCACCGAGAAGAACTTAGAGAAGGGGTGAGGCGCATAGATGTCCACCAACCATTGTTCCAAGAAGAGCTCCATGCTGGGTCCTTCCTCCCCATCCGGGAGGCCGAGGATGCGTACATTGTTGCAGCGCGATCTTCCTTCCCCCTCATCCACACGGGCCTCCAACATTTTCAGATGATTTAAAGTCTGTGAGAGTTGTTGATTGATGCCTCTAATGTTGTCTTCAGTCCCTGAGATGCCTTGTTCCGCCTCCCCGTACGAGTGGAGAGTTTCTGCAAGTCATGGCACAGAAAGAAGACATCCGTCGCTATACTGTCAATTTTCATCTCCATCGAGGAGCGGGAGTTGGCAATGGCGGCCATCACGTCTCTCGAGGAGAGGGCGGTCTCGTCCTCGGGGGGGGTGTCTGTGGTGTGTAGGTCTGCGATGCCTGGGCCTGTGCCACCGCAAATTGGGCTATCTTGCTTTGCGTAGAGGCCTTTTTCAATTTGTCTTTGCCCATCCTTGGAGAGAGGTAGGTTTGCCGGTTTTGTGGTGGTATTTAGTCCCAGTGGCCGCAGGTTTCATGGGAGTGTGTGCACCCTGGTGAACCGGAGGCCCGATGTGGATCGGGTAATACAGCGTGTGCCGTGACAGTCCGGGTCAGATGAGTTCTTCATCCGAAGTCTCCCGCAGGTGTGGCTCGGAGAGGGGCTTCCACCTCGGGTTTACTGGTGTGTGGGTTTGGGCTGGTGCTTGGGGGCACTCACCAGGGTCGCTGGAAGTCTCGGTGAGGCATTCTTCCCGGCCCGGCAGTCGAACCGCAGGGCCTCCGAGTGGCAGGGCTACGATCCCGCATGGGGTTGACTCCTCGTGGGCCAGCTCTCTACCCCGTCCCCGCTGCTATTACGGGGGCAGAGATGGTCTGGTGTTTTCCGTCAAGTCTGCTTGCAGTGCTGTCGCTCCCCGCAGCCTGACAGGCCCCGAACTGCACTACGCATCGGCAGCGGCCATCTTGGGAGCAGGGGAACCCTCTCCTTCACTCTTCACTCGCCTCAGGTTCACTCTTGGGGCTTCGGTTTTTCTTGGATTTTCATCCGATGGTGCCCCAGTGCGTCGGCTATCGATGCAGGTATCAGAAGTGTGTAGAACTCTCAGGAATCAGGCTATAAAAGGCAGGATATATGCAGCGGCCACAGAGCTGATCGAGCTCACGTCTGCTCCATTGCGCTGCTGGCCACGCCCCCGACTGAGACCTATCTTGGACTTACGAGAATTGAGCAAGTTCCTCAGGAAGGACAAGTTCAAGATGGTAACTCTCTCTCAGATCCTTCAGGCCCTCCAGCTCCAGGACTGGCTGGTATCTCTGGACCTTCAGGATGCTTATTTCCATGTGCCAATCCATCTCAAACACGTTAAATACCTGCGGTTCGCAATTGGCGGCTCTCATTATCAATTTCGAGTTCTGCCATTTGGGCTGACCTCCGCCCGAGGGTCTTCACCAAGCTAATGTCGGTAGTGGCTGCAAGTCTAAGGAGGGAAGGGATTCACGTCTATCCCTACCTGGAAGATTGGCTGATCAGAGCTGTATCTCCGGAACAAGCTCAGATCCAGCTAGATTATGTCTGCCACTTCCTTCACAAACTGGGCATCTCCCTCAATTTAAAGAAGTCACAGATGATACCATCACAGAGACTCCAGTTCATTGGAGCGGTCGTGGACACTTCCCTGGGAAAAGCCTCGCCACCAGAGGTGAGGGCTCAAGATATTCTGCAGATGGTCACCAAGTTTGAAAATGCCCAACGTCTCCCAACCTTCGACTTTTTGAGGTTGCTAGGCCTCATGACATCCTGCATCTTCCTTGTGCCAGAGGCTCGCCTTAGAATGAGATCTCTTCAGTGGGCACTAAGAACTCAGTGGTCGCATTTCTCAGGGAGAATGACAGATCTCCTTCAGGTTCCAGACAAGGTAGCTCGAGACCTTCAGTGGTGGGCCTGTCAGGAGAACACTTTGAAAGGAGAACTGTTTTGGCAACCATGGCCAGAGATAACACTAGTCACAGATACCTCACTCACGGGGTGGGGAGCACATGCCAACGACTTGACCATCAGCGGTCATTGGTCTCCATCGGAGTCCAGACTACATATCAACCTGTTAGAGCTGAGAGCAATCAGACTAGCACTGAAGGCTTTTCTGCCATCTGTACAGGGGAAAAATGTCCTGATAATGACGGACAACACAGTGGCCATGCACTACCTCAACAAAAGAGGAGGCGTAGGATCCCTGCCTCTGTGCAGAGAGGCAATGCAGCTCTGGTTCTGGGCAATCCAAGAAGGAATCTCTCTATCAGCAGTTCACTTAGCCGGAGAGAAAAACTTGATGGCGGACGCGCTGAGCAGGCAGAGTACAGTCTCCCACGAGGGGGAACTAGCTCAGGAAGTCCTTCAACAGATCTTCACCCTTTGGGGAACCCCTCAAGTGGATCTGTTCGCCACCAGCATCAACAGCAAGTGCGATCAGTTTTGTTCAAGGGAATTTCCCCTGAGAGGAGCTCTAGGGGACGCGTTCGTAGTGGACTGGGAGTTTCCACTTCTGTACGCGTTTCCTCCAGTCCCTGTCATTCCTCAAATGATCAGGAGGTTGAGAAGGTTCCGGAAAGCCATGATCCTAATTGCCCCGGACTGGGCCAGGAGAACGTGTTACCCAGACCTTCTGGACATGTCCATCTGCCCTCTAATTCGTCTTCCACTTAAGGAGAATCTTCTCTCGCAGAAGGGAGGTCAGGTTCTCCATCCAGACATCAGAACCCTCAACCTTCACACTTGGTATCTGAAAGGTTGAGATACAAGGATTGGAACCTCCCAGATGACGTCATGGAGGTGTTGCTTTCGGCAAGAAGGCCAGCAACAAAGACTTTATACCGCTGCCATTGGAACAAATTTTGCAGCTGGTGTAGAGAAAAGAATATCGACCCGTTTTCAGGTGGTTCACCAACAGTGTTATTTTTTCTACTCTATTTGGCAAATTCGGGCCTTCAGGTTGGCACTATCAAGGGCTATCTCGCAGCGCTTTCGATCTTCAAGCGCACTGCAAAGGAACCATCGTATTTCAAGTTACCCTTAGTAATACAATTTCTGAAGGAATTAACCAAGGTCTATACTCCAAGACCATTCCAAGTTCCTTTATGGGACTTACATTTAGTCTTAAATTTCCTGATGGGTACTCCTTTTGAACCACTCCACTCTTGTTCGCTAAGGTTTCTCACCCTTAAAACCGTCTTATTAGTGGCATTGACATCTGCTAGGAGGGTGAGCAAATTACAAGCTCTATCTTGTAAACCCCCTTATACAATTTTTCATAAAGACAAAGTTGTCCTACAATTGAAGCCTAATTTCCTCCCAAAGGTGGTTTCTGAATTCCACATCACTCAGAAGATTACCTTACCTTCATCCTATCCCCCTCCCCATCCGGGGAAAGATGAAGAAAGGCTACATAGGCTGGACCCAAGGCGGACTTTGAGCTTTTACATCAGCAGACTTGCTAGGATTAGGCAAGCAGACCAACTGTTAGTAGGTTACTCAGGGCACAAATTGGGATTACCGATAACAAAACAGACAATTTTCAGATGGATTATTTTGGCTATTCTGGAATGTTACAAACTGGCAGGGAAAGAGTCTCCTCAAAATCTTAGGGCTCATTCAACCAGGGGTATCGCAGCCTCTTCGGCCCTCCAAAGAGGGGTACCGATTTGAGACATATGTGCGGCTGCCACATGGTCGTCTGCACATACCTTCACAAGATTTTACAACCTGGATTCCTCCTCTAGCCAAGAGACTAGATGTGGAAAAGCTGTGTTACACTCTATTCATTCTTGAAGGGAAACATGGCAATTTTACTCCCACATTCTTGAGGTCACATGGAGGGATTTGTGTTTTCCGGGTGTTACATACTGGTTGTTCCATTAGAGGTGTATGGAATAGTAGTTATTGGGTTTGGGTAATTAGTACATAACTAGTTTACTTGGTTATTTCTGAACTTGCTGCGTAGTTAGGTATGGTTGATGGACAGCAATTGTTTTAAGGCACTTATTCATTATTTTTTCAATTTTTTCAAAAATGTAGTCTTTCTTCTATGTCTATCTTCTTTTTAAATACATACACATTTATCTTTAGTACATAACTAGTTTACTTGGTTATTTCTGAATTTGCCGCGTAGTTAAGTATGGTTGATGGACAGCAATAGTTTTAAGGCACTTATTTATTATTTTTTTATTTTTTCAAAAATGCAGTCTTTCTTCTATGTCTATCTCCTTTTTAACTACACACACATTTATCTTTGGTGTCTTTTTTATTTTGTTTGATTTACTCACTCAGTACCTGTGTGCTTAGTTAGCATTAGCTGTGTATTTGGCAGGTTGCAGGGAGTTTTGTGCATTCTTTTAGTATTCAGTGCCGGCGGGTCACGTGACTTTATCATGTGACTACCAGGAAACAGTATAAAATGAGCCAGGAAGTGTGTTGTGGGTTGGGATCTGTTACGTGTAAATTGGAGAGGAGCCGTTGAATCTGAGGTGAAGAGGTGCGCTTCTGGAAGTAAGTTTAAGCTGTGTGGATGTGTTTATATTTATTTATGTTTGTATTGGAAAGGTGGTGTTAGTTTGTAAATGGTATATTATGTGTTTGTTTTTTAGTTGCATTATACATATCTATAATCAGCAGGATGCTTTACATTGGATGCGGAGTACTGGAAGTCCTGAATTTGGATTGGATTGGCTATTGATTTGCCTTAGGTAAATAATATATGTTGGAAGAGTTGCACATTTTAAATTTTGGGTTTTCTTTGAGGATTTGGGCTTTTTAACTTTCTGTGTTAAGTTGATGTGTTGGCACAAAGATGAGGTGGTGGCACAAGGTTGTGGATTTTGGTGATCGTTGAGCTGCACAGATTAGTTGCCAATGAGTAATAGGTGTTTTTTGAACTAGTTGTTTAGTCATTAAGGTTTGGTGATTTAATTACGTGTAATTGGAGCTGATAGATATACTTTGGTATTCCAGAGTTCGGCAATCACATTTCACTTGTTGAGGACGGCAGGAGTATTCGCAGGGATCCTGGTTATGTGTACGTCGTGCACAAACAGATGCACAGACAGAGACTCTATTTTCTTTGACAACATTCCCACTGTGAGGTACATACGAATAAGTGTTTTAGGTTTTAATGCATTTTGAGATTTACATTTGGAGCCATACCAGTTGTACCACTGTGAATATACAACCACTTGTGTATGCTATGTAGAATTGTGGTTCGATTTATGTGTACATAATTATTTAATGTATTCTCTTTATTTAATGTGTTTAGTTTGTCCAAACTTTTAATGATATGTGAGATGTCCTCTAATTGTATATATATCTATACTTGCAGATATTTTTGCTCCTGAAGAAGGGGATAGTCCCCGAAACGCGTAGAGCTTGAAGCTGCAGTTCAAAATTGGGAGCTCATTTCTTTGTCTGGTTTGATTTGTTTTTCATGCTGGCCTATGTTCTAAATTGACAATTCTTTCTATATATAAAAGTGCAAATGTTATGAAATTTGACTGATTTATTTCAGCTTGTAAGGTGTGCAGGGGACGGGAGTGTCTTTAAGTTTAGACACTTTTTGTTTTAAATTTTACTCCCACCTCCAGTTACACACCACTGCTATGGGAGTCTATCAAGATAAGGAATACGTCGGAGGACAAAATCCCTTCGAAGAACAAGTTACTTCTTACCTGGTAATGTTCTTTCGATGGGATGTTCCTCCGACGTATTCCTTATCGCCCCTCCCATCCATCCCTTCAGTAAAACTTCCCTTGTGGTTACAGCTTACGCTCCTTCAGGGTCAATAACCAATTCATGTAAAGCAACTGTTAACGTCAAAACGGAACTGAGCAACGGACGCTGCGCAAGTCTATTTATACACATGATGACGTCGGCGCCGATAGGGAGGCTGTCGAGGGACATCGGCTCGAGGGACGTCGACACGCAGCGCCCTCTACTGAAAAAAAAATTCCGAGGCCAGCAAGCTGGAGATGATCTATCAAGATAAGGAATACGTCGGAGGAACATCCCATAGAAAGAACGTTACCAGGTAAGAAGTAACTTGTTCATCTCACGGTCACCTTTGCTTGCCACAAGAAGTCTCCCATGAAGTGTCTCTCGGTTACCCTCAGCTCCCCATCGGTTACACTCAGCTCCCATCTTCCGCTCAGGTCTCATGAGGCTAAGGTAGTTCAAACGTCCTGCTAGTGGGGCCTTTACTAAAATGAAGCCCCTCTCTTTACCACTTGACCTTCAGATCGCTCTTCTATAGCACCCCCATAAAGCAGGGCAAAGCCATGTTGGGTGCTCCTCGGCAGCCATCTTGAGGACCACTCAAGCTGGTTCTTTCTTCGGACTCCAGCCTGATTGTTGGTGTTTAAATATTTTACTGTATAAACACTATTCTGCCTCATGTTGGCTGCCACTTCTAGCTTGAATTGCTTCCATGGGGCCTGTAGTGTGCATGGCACCCCCCCCCATGTTATGTTAAGAGATGGTTATACTGCGCTAGTCAATTTACATAAAATGTCTACTACTTAAGACACTCCGTCCCCTGCACACCAATGTGACTGAACAAACAGTCAAACATGTATCCAAGTCATGGATACTTTAATTTAAATGATAAATCAAAACACACGTGTCACAGGTATGAATTTCACCCACACTCTCATGTACTTGAATCACTTAAACCATGCATGAAAAATATTTTTCCTCTGGTTTAAGTGATTAAAGTACATGAGCGTGTGGGTCTGAACAGAATCCTTTATATTTGTCTTTTCAGAATGTCTTTGCTCCTGAAGAAGGAGTCCCCCCCCCCCCCCCCCGAAACGCGTTGGGGTTGAAAGACCGGACATCAAAGAACATTTTCTTTTATGTATTTTGCTTGGTTTTGTAATGTTCTGTTCGATGAACAATAGACAGTCAGGTTTGTGCAGAAAATATACCTTGAAATTCATACTTGGTGTGCAGGGGACGGGAGTTTCTCAAGTAGTAGACACTTTATGTAAATTGTATGTTGTGTAGGCCTCGTGCCAGGACCTGTGTTCCTCCCCTGCACCCGAAGCTTTCTCTTAAATTTGACATAGAATCAATTAGATAATGATCTTAAGGGTAATGGCCAAAAATGTCGCCCTCACAATGACGACGGCCCAAAAAGCGGACTTTTTTTTTTAGACCCCCCTTACACCACATATACATGTGGTGGGGGTATAGGATATAATACTAATATTGGGGGGTATGTGGGGGGTCTAATATATATATGTGGTGTAAAGGGGTTTAAAAACATAAAATTTAAATAAAAAAGTTGGCATTTTCAGCCGTCGCAATTGGGAGGGTCGCAGTGATCCCATAGATCCATCTTAAGTTATAGGTGTGCATACATACCCTGCTAGATGCATTATACTGCACCAGTCACCATCCCAGTGGTCTAGCAGCACTGAGGCCTGTCCCGGGAGTGCTCCACTGGGAGCCTGCCAGGGGGACTCGCACTTTGCCCTGCGAGGGAATGGTAAAGGGAAGCAGGCCAGGGGAAAGCAGGAGAAAGGTTACACACACATGAAAGATGTGCACAGCTGAGAAAGGGATGCCAGGAATGGAGTTTCTGATCCTCTGCACGCCCGCGCAGTCAGTGCAGTGCTATCAAAGCACAGCACTGATCCGAAAGGGCACTTTCTTATCCTTGCAGGCAAGTGCTGAAACTCGTCAGTACTGGGAACGTGATGGGCTTGAGTTGTGCTCAAGCGGACCGTAGAAGCGTGGAGGTGTGTTGGTGTTTTAGGTACCATAGTTATTTGGTATCAGATAATATTAACCACACCAAAAATATCGCCGTATATATGGTCATAGGGAACGGCCTTAAACGATATTTTTAGTGGGGATAATATTAGGTTTTTTTGGGAGAAGGGGTTGCAGGGGTTCCATGCCTTAATATCGTGCAAAAATATGGCGATATTTTTGTATGGCGATATTTTTACGGGGATATGAACAGATGGAACCAGTAATTCAACAGACGCTAGAGAGATGCACCTGGGACTGTCAGAAACGACAGAGCCCAGAGAGGACTGTGTGCCAGGCGAATGAGGAACACACACAGTTGAAGGGAAATTTGAGTACCTGGGGCCGTTACCCAGAGTGTCATACCGGCATGACCACATGCTGAGGGGTGGCTGCAGGGGGAGGGAGTCGTGTAATATTCTCAGAAAGCTCGGCGTCACAATCCCTCATTGCCAATCAAGACCCCACATGGCCCGCCAGTAGAAAGCCATGGAATACGCGGGTTAGCGAAGGGCGGTGTCGCCGGGAATTATGCAGAGATATTTGCGGGTTTTGGCAACTTATAAATAAATAAATAAGAGGTACAAGTGAAGATGAAATGAGAAGTCTTGAAGTGGAGTAACCCATCAGTAATCATAATTTGGTGAAGTAGATGCACACTCGCTGTCAATCCGTCCTTCAAAGTACCCTAGTGATGATGAGTTTACCTGTGGAGAGTGGACATAGAGTGCAGAAGCTGCGCAGAGGAAAATCTCACTCATAATGGTGCGATGCTGGATAGACCACGCCCCTTGTGTAGGTGGACGCAAGGCTTATTTGCAACATACACACATACAAGGCAGGCTCAGGGAGGGAATAGAGGGAATTACCATTCCTCCCCAAGTGTTCACAATCTAACTGAAAGCCTTGTGCAGCCTGGTACTCCAGTGGCATAAGTCTGGAGTGGCCAAACGCAACGCAAGGGTTGGGAATAGGAAGAAGCTTAAACGGATCTAAATTCAATGAAAAGCAGGGTGAGGAATGGAAATGTGGTGTCCTGGGAGTTTCAGAAATCAACATCAGCAAACGAAAAGTGTAGAAATATGAAAGTGAATACACTCTATGCTTCCCCATTAATATGTGTCCAATGCACCTCCGGCGTCCATTAAGCTTCTCTGTACCTATAGATATATATCAGAATAAGAGGGATCTCAACTTGCACCTTCCTGAAACTGTGGTAACAATCAGATAAGGATCAGGAAACAAGTTTTGTGTTGAGCAGGTGGGAGAGGTACACCTCAGAGTCTTGATGTGAGTCCAAATGGGTCGCTTCAAATTAAAAACATTATCATTAACTCACAAATGCCTGTCCAACAACGCCCCGATCTAGCTAGACAAATCTCCAAAGCCCAGTCCAACAGACCCACCCGTTCAGCCTACTCTTGCCATCTTGCCAACCCTAGATTCAGATGGCAAAAGGCTAGAGGATGCAGCTACCCCGTGATTGCGGCCAAACAATGGAATTCCATGCCCTTGCTCCTGAGATCAAACCCTTCCATCTGGTCCGTCCGCAAAGGCCTAAAAACTTGGCTCTTTACCCAAGACACCTAGAAGCACTTCAACCATATATCTACCAGTACCGTGTACCAACCTGCTACCCTTTCCTTCCTCAAACAACCTTCTCCTATCCTGTCTGCACTTGACAAAGAACCTTTCCATCACAAGGAAACTAATGCAATGTGTAAACCTAATCTAAGATGCATTCACTGTAACATGGTAACCTAATGCAATGTGTAAACCTAATGTAAGATGCACTCACTGTAACATGGTAACCTAATGCAATTTGTTACTACCTTATCCTAATGTAAGATGCATTCACTGTAACATGGTAACCTAATGCAATGTGTAAACCTAATGTAAGATGCATTCACTGTAACATTGTAACCTAATGCAATATGTAACTACCTTATCCTAATGAAAGATGCATTCACTGTAACATGGTAACCTAATGCAATTTGTTACTACCTTATCCTAATGTAAGATGCAATCACTGTAAATAACATCTGTAACCTACTACCTATGTAAGCCACTACTGTAAGCGAACATCTTAAGCAAAAGTGCTAAATGCCTCCGGGTTAGGTGCGCTATACAAATGTCAAAGTAAATAAAAAAAATTAAGTGGAGCTGCAATTGGACTCCTGCGTCTGCATGAAACACTAAGGCTCCTATACCCAAGGCAGATGTGCGCTTGAGTAAAGAAATCTCGGGGCAGTGCTTGGATGGCTGCAACCCCATGGTAAAGATGATCTACCTGCCTGTCCTCGCCAAGATGCCATCACCCCCTCTCTCGGTGTGTTCTGCACCCCAGCCCCCCAACATGAGAAATAGACCACAGTGGGGAGCAGAACATTCAGTCTAGAACTGGCCTAGTGGTAACAGAAACAGTGAGGAACAACCTAGGGGTAGAAACAGAATAGGGAGCAGAAATAGTGAGGCATGGCTTATTAATAAAATAACAGTGAGGCAACCAGTAGGGGTATATTGGAGTGCTGAGCAAATTCCAAGTGAAGGCCAACCAGGGTGTAAAATCATGGTGTCACAGAGGTCGCAACCTGGAAGTGAGGTCACAGTAGGTCTGCCCTAGGATTAAGATCCGGGCGGGGAGCAGAAGTGCACCAATAGGGACCATAAATACAGGTGCGCATAAACTAGGAGTAGAATTCTAGTCCACTTGTAATCAATTCTGATTGACAATCTCCTGAGGGATATTCTCTTTACATTGCCAAGCTTCTTGCCTCCAAATTAATAATTCTGGTGGCCTAGTAACGCTAAAGACCCAGGCGTGTTAAAGTCAGATGGACACTCTTTGCTTGCCTAATCACCCTACATTCACAGGCGTTTTACACCCAGATTACCACTTTCTGTCGGCCTAATCACCCTACATTCACAGGCTTCTTACACCCAGATTACTACTTTCTGCCGGTCTAATCACCCTACATTCACAGGCTTCTTACACCCAGATTGGCACTTTCTGGCAGCCTAATCACCCTACATTCACAGGCTTCTTATACCCAGATTACTACTTTCGGGCGGCCTAATCACCCTACATTCACAGGCTTCTTACACCCAGATTACTACTTTCTGGCAGCCTAATCACCCTACATTCACAGGCTTCTTACACCCAGATTACTACTTTCTGGCGGCCTAATCACCCTACATTCACAGGCTTCTTACACCCAGATTACTACTTTCTGGCGGCCCATTCACCCTACATTCACAGGCTTCTTACACTCAGATTGGCACTTTCTGGTGGCCTAATCACCCTACATTCACATGCTTCTTACACTCAAATTGGCACTTTCGGGTGGCCTAATCACCCTACATTCACAGGCTTCTTACACTCAGATTGGCACTTTCTGGTGGCCTAATCACCCTACATTCACATGCTTCTTACACTCAAATTGGCACTTTCTGGTGGCCTAATCACCCTACATTCACATGATTCTTACATCCAGATTACTACTTTCTGGCGGCCTAATCACCCTACATTCACAGGCTTCTTACACCCAGATTGGTACTTCGTGGCGGCCTAATCACCCTACATTTACAGGCTTCTTATACTAAGATGGGCACTTTCTGGCGGCCTAATCACCCTACATTCACAGGCTTCTTACACCTAGATTACTACTTTCTGGTGGCCTAATCACCCTACATTCACAGGCTTCTTACACCCAGATTACTAAATTCTGCCAGCCTAATCACCCTACATTCACAGGCTTCTTATACCCAGATTACTACTTTTCGGCGGCCTAATCACCCTAGATTCACAGGCTTCTTACACCTAGATTACTACGTTCTGGCGGCCCAATCACCCTACATTCACAGGCTTCTTACACCCAGATTGGCACTTTCTGGTGGCCTAATCACCCTACATTCACATGCTTCTTACACTCAGATTGGCACTTTCTGCTGGCCTAATCACCCTACATTCACAGGCTTATTACACCCAGATTACTACTTTCTGGCCGCCTAATCACCCTAGATTCACAGGCTTCTTACACCCAGATTACTACTTTCTGGCCGCCTAATCACCCTACATTCACAGGCTTCTTACACCCAGATTACTACTTTCTGGCGGCCTAATCACCCTACATTCACAGGATTCTTACACCCAGATTGGCACTTTCTGGTGACCTAATCACCCTACAGTAACAGGCTTTTTACATCTAGATAACTACCTTCTATCAGCCTATTCACCCTACATTCACAGGCTTCTTACACCCAGATTGGCACTTTCTGATGGCCTAATCACCCTACATCCACAGGCTGATTACACCCAGATTGGCACTTTCTGGCGGCCTAATCACCCTACATTCACAGGCTTCCTACACCCAGATTACTACTTTCTGCCGGCCTATTCACCCTACATTCACAGGCTTCTTACACCCAGATTGGCACTTTCTGATGGCCTAATCACCCAACAATCACAGGCTTCTTATAACCAGATTAAAACTTTCTGGTGGCCTAATCACCCTACATTCAAATGCCTCTTACACTCAGATTGGCATTTTCTGGTGGCCTAATCACCCTACATTCACAGGCTTCTTACACCCAGATTACTACTTTCTGGCTGCCTAATCACCCTACATTCACAGGCTTCTTACAGCCAGATTACTGCTTTCTGGCTGCCTAATCCCCCTACATTCACAGGCTTCTTAAACCCGGATTGGCATTTTGTGGCAACCTAATCACCCTAAATTCACAGGCTTCTTACAGTCAGATTTGCACTTTCTGGCGGCCTAATCACCCTACATTCACAGGCTTCTTACACTCACATTGGAACTTTCTGGCGGCCTATTCACCCTACATTCACATGGTTCTTAAACTCAGATTGGCACTTTCTGGCGGCCTAATCACCCTACATTCACAGGCTTCTTACACCCAGATTGGCACTTTCTGGCGGCCTAATCACCCTACATTCACAGGCTTCTTTCACCCAGATTGGCACTTTCTGGCGGCCTAATCACCCTACATTAACAGGCTTCTTACTCCCAGATTACTACTTTCTGCCGGCCTATTCACCCTACATTCACAGGCTTTTTACACCCAGATTGGCACTTTCTGATGGCCTAATCACCCAACAATCACAGGCTTCTTACAACCAGATTAAAACCTTCTGGTGGCCAAATCACCATACATTCACAGGCTTCTTGCACATAGATTGGCACTTTCTGGTGGCCTAATCACCCTACATTCACATGCTTCTTACACCCAGATTACTACTTTCTGGCGGCCGAATCACCCTACATTCACAGGCTTCTTTCACCCAGATTGGCACTTTCTGGAGGCCTAATCACCCTACATTAACAGGCTTCTTACTCCCAGATTACTACTTTCTGCCGGCCTATTCACCCTACATTCACAGGCTTCTTACACCCAGATTGGCACTTTCTGGCGGCCTAATCATCCTACATTCACAGGCTTCTTACACCCAGATTGCCACTTTCTTGCAGCCTAATCACCCTACATTCACAGGCTTCATACACTCAGATTTGCACTTTCTGGCTGCCTAATCACCCTACATTCACAGGCGTCTTACACTCAGATTGGCACTTTCTGGCGGCCTAATTACCCTACATTCACAGGCTTCTTACACCCAGATTACTACTTTCTGGCGGCCTAATCACCCTACATTCACAGGCTTCTTACATCCAGATTACTACTTTCTGCCGACCTAATCACCCTACATTCACAGGCTTCTTATACCCAGATTGGCACTTTCGGGCGGCCTAATCACCCTACATTCACAGGCTTCTTACACTCAGATTGGCACTTTCTGGTGGCCTATTCACCCTACATTCACAGGCTTCTTACACCCAGATTACTACTTTCTGGCGGGCTAATCACCCTACATTCACAGGCTTCTTACACCCAGATTGGCACTTTCTGGCAGCCTAATCACCCTACATTCACAGGCTTCTAACAACCAGATTGCCACTTTCTGGCAGCCTAATCACCCTACATTCACAGGCTTCTTACACCCAGATTACTACTTTCTGGCAGCTTAATCACCCTACATTCACAGGCTTCTTACACCCAGATTACTACTTTCTGGCAGCTTAATCACCCTACATTCACATGCTTCTTACACTCAGATTGGCACTTTCTGATGGCTAATCACCCTACATTCACAGGATTCTTATGCTAAGATTGGCACTTCGTGGCAGCCTAATCACCCTACATTCACAGGCTTCTTTCACCCAGATTACTACTTTCTGGCGGCTTAATCACCCTACATTCACAGGCTTCTTACACCCAGATTACTACTTTCTTGTGGCCTAATCACCCTACATTCACAGGCTTCTTACACCCAGATTACTACTTTCTGGCAGCTTAATCACCCTACATTCACAGGCTTCTTACACCCAGATTGGCACTTTTTATTGGCCTAATCACCCTACATTCACAGGCTTCCTACACTTAGATTGGCACTTTCTGGCGGCCTAATAACCCTACATTCACAGGCTTCGTACACCTAGATTACTACTTTCTGGCAGCCTAATCACCCTACATTCACAGGCTTCTTACACCCAGATTACTACTTTCTGGTGGCCTAATCACCCTACATTCACAGTCTTTTTACACCCAGATTACTACTTTCTGGTGTCCTAATCACCCTACATTCACAGGTTCTTACACTCAGATTGGCACTTTCTGGTGACCTAATCACCCTACATTCACATGCTTCTTACACTACGATTGGCACTTCGTGGCAGCCTAATCACCCTACATTCACAGGCTTCTTACACCCAGATGACTACTTTCTGACAGCTTAATCACCCTACATTCACAGGCTTCTTACACCCAGATTACTACTTTCTGGTGGCTTAATCACCCTACATTCACAGGCTTCTTACACCCAGATTGGCACTTTTTATTGGCCTAATCACCCTACATTCACAGGCTTCCTACACTTAGATTGGCACTTTCTGGCGGCCTAATAACCCTACATTCACAGGCTTCGTACACCTAGATTACTACTTTCTGGCAGCCTAATCACCCTACATTCACAGGCTTCTTACACCCAGATTACTACTTTCTGGTGGCCTAATCACCCTACATTCACAGTCTTTTTACACCCAGATTACTACTTTCTGGTGTCCTAATCACCCTACATTCACAGGTTCTTACACTCAGATTGGCACTTTCTGGTGACCTAATCACCCTACATTCACATGCTTCTTACACTACGATTGGCACTTCGTGGCAGCCTAATCACCCTACATTCACAGGCTTCTTACACCCAGATGACTACTTTCTGACAGCTTAATCACCCTACATTCACAGGCTTCTTACACCCAGATTACTACTTTCTGGTGGCTTAATCACCCTACATTCACAGGCTTCTTACACCCAGATTGGCACTTTTTATTGGCCTAATCACCCTACATTCACAGGCTTCCTACACTTAGATTGGCACTTTCTGGCGGCCTAATAACCCTACATTCACAGGCTTCGTACACCTAGATTACTACTTTCTGGCAGCCTAATCACCCTACATTTACAGGCTTCTTACACCCAGATTACTACTTTCTGACAGCTTAATCACCCTACATTCACAGGCTTCTTACACCCAGATTGGCACTTTTTATTGGCCTAATCACCCTACATTCACAGGCTTCCTACACTTAGATTGGCACTTTCTGCCTACATTCACAGGCTTCGTACACCTAGATTACTACTTTCTGGCAGCCTAATCACCCTACATTCACAGGCTTCTTACACTCAGATTGGCACTTTCTTGCGGCCTAATCACCCTACATTCACAGGCTTCTTACACCCAGATTACTACTTTCTGGCGGCCTAATCACCCTACATTCACAGGCTTCTTACACCCAGATTACTACTTTCTGGTGGCCTAATCACCCTACATTCACAGGCTTCTTACACCTAGATTACTACTTTCTGGTGGCCTAATCACCCTACATTCACAGGCTTCTTTCACCCAGATTGGCACTTTTTATTGGCCTAATCACCCTACATTCACAGGCTTCCTACACTTAGATTGGCACTTTCTGGCGGCCTAATAACCCTACATTCACAGGCTTCGTACACCTAGATTACTACTTTCTGGCAGCCTAATCACCCTACATTCACAGGCTTCTTACACCCAGATTACTACTTTCTGACAGCTTAATCACCCTACATTCACAGGCTTCTTACACCCAGATTGGCACTTTCTGGTGGCCTAATCACCCTACATTCACAGGCTTCGTACACCTAGATTACTACTTTCTGGCAGCCTAATCACCCTACATTCACAGGCTTCTTACACCCAGATTGGCACTTTTTATTGGCCTAATCACCCTACATTCACAGGCTTCCTACACTTAGATTGGCACTTTCTGGCGGCCTAATAACCCTACATTCACAGGCTTCGTACACCTAGATTACTACTTTCTGGCAGCCTAATCACCCTACATTCACAGGCTTCTTACACCCAGATTACTACTTTCTGGTGGCCTAATCACCCTACATTCACAGGCTTCTTACACCCAGATTACTACTTTCTGGTGGCCTAATCACCCTACATTCACAGTCTTTTTACACCCAGATTACTACTTTCTGGTGTCCTAATCACCCTACATTCACAGGTTCTTACACTCAGATTGGCACTTTCTGGTGACCTAATCACCCTACATTCACATGCTTCTTACACTACGATTGGCACTTCGTGGCAGCCTAATCACCCTACATTCACAGGCTTCTTACACCCAGATTACTACTTTCTGACAGCTTAATCACCCTACATTCACAGGCTTTTTACACCCAGATTACTACTTTCTGGTGTCCAAATCACCCTACATTCACAGGCTTCTTACACCCAGATTGGCACTTTCTGGCGGCCTAATAACCCTACATTCACAGGCTTCGTACACCTAGATTACTACTTTCTGGCAGCCTTATCACCCTACATTCACAGGCTTCTTACACCCAGATTACTACTTTCTGGTGGCCTAATCACCCTACATTAACAGGCTTCTTACACTCAGATTGGCACTTTCTTGCGGCCTAATCACCCTACATTCACAGGCTTCTTACACCCAGATTACTACTTTCTGGTGGCCTAATCACCCTACATTCACAGTCTTCTTACACCCAGATTACTACTTTCTGGTGTCCTAATCACCCTACATTCACAGGTTCTTACACTCAGATTGGCACTTTCTGGTCGCCTAATCACCCTACATTCACAGGCTTCTTACACCCAGATTACTACTTTCTGGCGGCCTAATCACCCTACATTCACAGGCTTCTTACACTCAGATTGGCACTTTCTTGCGGCCTAATCACCCTACATTCACAGGCTTCTTACACCCAGATTACTACTTTCTGGCGGCCTAATCACCCTACATTCACAGGTTCTTACACTCAGATTGGCACTTTCTGGCAGCCTAATCACCCTACATTCACAGGCTTCTTACACTCAGATTGGCACTTTCTGGTGGCCAATTCACCCTTCATTCACAGGCTTCTTACACCCAGATTGCTACTTTCTGGTGGCCTAATCACCCTACATTCACAGGCTTCTTACACCCAGATTACTACTTTCTGGCAGCTTAATCACCCTACATTCACAGGCTTCTTACACTAAGATTGGCAATTTCTGGCGGCCTAATCACCCTACATTCTCAGGCTTCTTACACTCAGATTACTACTTTCTGGCAGCCTAATCACCCTACATTCACATGCTTCTTACCCTAAGATTGGCACTTCGTGGCAGCCTAATCACCCTACATTCACAGGCTTCTTACACCCAGATTACTACTTTCTGGCGGCCTAATCACCCTACATTCACAGGCTTCTTACACTCAGATTGGCACTTTCTGGTGGCCAATTCACCCTATATTCACAGGCTTCTTACACCCAGATTACTACTTTCTGGCAGCTTAATCACCCTACATTCACAGGCTTCTTACTCTCAGATTGGCACTTTCTGGTGGCCAATTCACCCTACATTCACAGGCTTCTTACACCCAGATTACTACTTTCTGGCACCTTAATCACCCTACATTCACATGCTTCTTACACTATGATTGGCAATTTCTGCCAGCTTAATCACCCTACATTCACAGGCTTCTTAAACTCAGACTGGCACTTTCTGGCGGCCTAATCACCCTACATTCACAGGCTTCTTGTTTGTTTGTTTGTTTGTTTGTTTATTTATTTATATTGCACACCGGATCCTGAGGTAGCAGGGCGCATATGATAAGAGGGCTTACAGCTTTATCACAGACGTTACAAGTTTGCAGTACATGATAAAGACACTTTTCTTGACTCCACACGGTCATAGTATATGAACAAATGCTATGCAGACACCAGGACATCGTATAGCTGACATTTACATACTAGCAAATCTATAGCAGGAACGATACAAGTGGTCGGTACGTAAGCCGAGTGCGGGTCACATAGCATTTTCAGTGAGCCATTAAATTGTATTTTTTCTGAATTTGTTGAAAGTTTGGTCAGATCTAAGTGCGTGGGGTAGGGAGTTCCACATTTGAGCTACCCTAACTGGGAAGCTGGAACCACCAATAGTGGTCAGTTTGAATCTAGGCACAAGAAGGCAGTTGGGGCTAGCTATTCTTGTTGGTCTAGTGGGTTTTTTTCTAGTAAATCGTTCTGTTAGGTAGCGGGGGGCTTTGTTGTTTAAGCATTTGTGGATGAGGGAGGCAGATTTGAGGTTGATTTTCTCTTGGGTAGAGAGCCATTTATGCTCCCGTCTTATTTCAGAAATATGTGTTCTTCTGGCAATATTTAGGGCCGCTCTAAGTGCATTATTTTGGAGCACCTGTATTCTGTTGATGGTTTGTTTGGTTGCCCCTATGTAGCGGGAGTTACAATAATCTAACTTAGATAGGATAAGGGCTCTGGATAAAATTAGGCAGCTGTCATCTGATAGGAATTGTTTCCCGGCTCGTATTAGTTTACAAGTATAGGCCGTGGAAGAGACCAGTGAATTTACCTGTTTGTAAAGGGATAAGGTCGAGTCGAGATAGAAACCTAAGGTTTTTACTTCTCTGGCGACCTTGATAATGTTCCCATCAATGGTAAATGCTGAGTAGTTTGTGTTGAGTTTAGAGATGCGAGCTGCGGTGCCCAGGATGATGAGCTCCGTTTTGTCATCGTTCAGGCATAGGCCGTGGTTGGCCATCCATGCCTGAATGATGCTATAGACTCTGTTCACCAAAGCCAGATCTTCCCCATAGTCCCCGGTAAGACGTAGGAGAATCTGGGTATCATCTGCGTAATTGGTATAGGTGATACCCAGATTGTCAAGATCGTCAAAGAGTGGCTTGGAGAAAATATTGTAGAGTGTTGGCGAGACACAAGATCCCTGGGGCACTCCACAAGTGATGGGTATTGGGTCTGCTGCCGCTGAGGGGGAGAACACCCTCATAGTCTTGTCACTAAGGAATGACTGTATCCAGACTATGGCCTCCTCTGAAAAGTGGGCCGCAGAGTCCAAATGATTACACAGGACTCTATGGTCCACCAAGTCAAAGGCGGCTGAGAGGTCTAGTAGGAGGAGGAGTGCTGCTTTACCCTTGTCTCTGAGTGATTCTATTTGGACCTTTAAGTCGATAAGGGCAGTCTCTGTGCCATGTTGGGGTCGGAAACCAGATTGGCGGGTGCCAAGGAGATGGTTCACCTCAAGGAAGTTCTGAATTTGGGTGTAAGCTACCTTTAGTATTTTTAGCAAGAAAGGCACCGTGGTAATGGGCCTGTAGTTTGTGGGAATGTTGGGGTACAGTGTTTGTTTTTTCAGGAGGGGGAGTACCCAGGATTCCTTTAGGTTGCGCGGAATTGTGCCAGTAGTAAAGGAAGCATTGATAAGTTTGGTGATGAAGGGAGCTAGATCTCTAGCAGCGTCCTTGATCAATTGTGCTGGGCATTGGTCGCCTTTGCAATTGGATGGTTTAAGTGCAAGAATAGTTTTCTCTACCTCGATCACTGAGATCTTAGAGAAGTTGAATTGGGAGAGTTCTTTGGGTATGGATATGGTTTTGATCAAGGGACTTTGTGTTTGGGCTGATAGTGAAGCTTTCTTTAGAGCAATTTCTGTTTGGAGGTTGGCCACTTTGTTGGTAAGTGCCAACTGTATGTCTGTGCACCAGGTTTTGTCTTTGATAGAGTCATCCTGTACTGCAATAGAGGTTTCCAATTCTTTAAGAATAGAGAAGAGCTCCTTCATTCTGGAGTTGGCTTGGGTAATCCTATAGTTATATGTTTCTTGTCTGGCCAGGATGATATCCTTTTTATATTGCGTTGAGATGTTTATTAGATTGGTTTTATTTTCCGCGGTGGGATGAGTGTTCCTTCCGTTTCACATTTCCTTTTCTGTAATCTTAGGTTTTTTAGGTGGGGTGTAAACCAAGAGTTAAGATGCTTTTTTGGTTTACTGCTCCTAAGTTTAAGCGGAGCAATGCTATCGAGAGCAATAGTCATAGCATTATTGAATTCCTCCACTAGAAGGCCTGGGTCAATATGGTCTGGTAAGGAGTTAAGATTAGGTAAAATATGGGGTAAGATATTGTCCGCTGTGATATTTTTCTTGTTTTTAGTTAGTGTTGGTACGGCATTGGAGGGTGTAGGCGCAGTGGGTCTTTTAGTGTTGAGAGTAAAGGAGATTAAGTGGTGGTCAGTCCATAGTTGGGGGGCGATGGAAGTAATGGAGAGGTTACAGTTGAGACTGGCAATCCAGTCGAGCGTTCTCCCTTTGGTGTGAGTAGGCCTGTTCACTTTTTGCGTGAAGCCTAGTTCTGTCAGGATGTTGGCTACGGGAGTAGCTTGGTGATCATTAATATCATTGTATCCTAGGTTAAAATCTCCTATCACTAGGGTTTGTGAGGAGTTTTTTAGCTTCTCAGAGATAACAGTGGTAATATCTTCATCTTCATTAAACTCAGATTGGCACTTTCTGGCGGCCTAATCACCCTACATTCACAGGCTTCTAACACCCAGATCACTACGTTCTGCCAGCCTAATCACCCTACATTCACAGGCTTCTTACACCCAGATTGGCACTTTCTGGTGTCCTAATCACCCTACATTCACAGGCTTCTTACACCCAGATTACTACTTTCTGGTGGCCTAATCACCCTACATTCACAGGCTTCTTACACCCAGATTACTACTTTCTGGCGGCCTAATCACCCTACATTCACAGGCTTCTTACACCCAGATTGGCACTTTCTGGCGGCCTAATCACCCTACATCCACAGGCTTCTTACACCCAGATAACTTCTTTCTGGCGGCCTGATCACCCTACATTCACAGGCTTCTTACACCCAGATTGCACTTTCTTGCGGCCTAATCTCCCTACATTTACAGGCTTTTTACACCCAGATTACTACTTTCTGGTGGCCTAATCACCCTAGATTCACAGGCTTCGTACACCTAGATTACTACTTTCTGGTGGCCTAATCACCCTACATTCACAGGCTTCCTACACCCAGATTGGCACTTTCTGGCAGCCTAATCACCCTACATCCACAGGCTTCTTACACTCAGATTTGCACTTTTTATTGGCCTAATCACCCTACATTCACAGGCTTCTTACACTCAGATTGGCACTTTTTATTGGCCTAATCACCCTACATTCACAGGCTTCTTACACTCAGATTGGCACTTTCTGGCGGCCTAATAACCCTACATTCACAGGCTTCGTACACCTAGATTACTACTTTCTGGTGGCCTAATCACCCTACATTCACAGGCTTCCTACACCCAGATTGGCACTTTCTGGCAGCCTAATCACCCTACATCCACAGGCTTCTTACACTCAGATTTGCACTTTTTATTGGCCTAATCACCCTACATTCACAGGCTTCTTACACTCAGATTGGCACTTTCTGGCGGCCTAATAACCCTACATTCACAGGCTTCGTACACCTAGATTACTACTTTCTGGTGGCCTAATCACCCTACATTCACAGGCTTCCTACACCCAGATTGGCACTTTCTGGCGGCCTAATCACCCTACATTCACCGGCTTCTTACACCTAGATTACTACTTTCTGGTGGCCTAATCACCCTACATTCACAGGCTTCTTACACCCAGATTACTACTTTCTGGTGGCCTAATCACCCTACATTCACAGGCTTCTTATACCCAGATTACTACTTTCTGGCTGCCTAATCACCCTACATTCACAGGCTTCTTACACCCAGATTGACAATATCTGGGAGCCTATTCACCCTACATCCACAGGCTTCTTACACCCAGATTGCACTTTCTTGCGGCCTAATCTCCCTACATTTACAGGCTTTTTACACCCAGATTGGCACTTTCTGGCAGCCTAATCTCCCTACATTCACAGGCTTCGTACACCTAGATTACTACTTTCTGGTGGCCTAATCACCCTACATTCACAGGCTTCCTACACCCAGATTGGCACTTTCTGGCAGCCTAATCACCCTACATCCACAGGCTTCTTACACTCAGATTTGCACTTTTTATTGGCCTAATCACCCTACATTCACAGGCTTCTTACACTCAGATTGGCACTTTCTGGCGGCCTAATAACCCTACATTCACAGGCTTCGTACACCTAGATTACTACTTTCTGGTGGCCTAATCACCCTACATTCACAGGCTTCCTACACCCAGATTGGCACTTTCTGGCAGCCTAATCACCCTACATCCACAGGCTTCTTACACTCAGATTTGCACTTTTTATTGGCCTAATCACCCTACATTCACAGGCTTCTTACACTCAGATTGGCACTTTCTGGCGGCCTAATAACCCTACATTCACAGGCTTCGTACACCTAGATTACTACTTTCTGGTGGCCTAATCACCCTACATTCACAGGCTTCCTACACCCAGATTGGCACTTTCTGGCGGCCTAATCACCCTACATTCACCGGCTTCTTACACCTAGATTACTACTTTCTGGTGGCCTAATCACCCTACATTCACAGGCTTCTTACACCCAGATTACTACTTTCTGGTGGCCTAATCACCCTACATTCACATGCTTCTTACACTTACATTACTACTTTCTGGCAGCCTAATCACCCTACATTCACAGGCTTCTTACACCTAGATTACTACTTTCTGGCAGCCTAATCACCCTACATTCACAGGCTTCTTACACCTAGATTACTACTTTCTGGCAGCCTAATCACCCTACATTCACAGGCTTCTTACACCTAGATTACTACTTTCTGGCAGCCTAATCACCCTACATTCACAGGCTTCTTATACCCAGATTACTACTTTCTGGCGCCCTAATTACCCTACATTCACATGCTTCTTACACTCAGATTGGCACTTTCTGCTGGCCTAATCACCCTACATTCACAGGCTTCTTACACCCAGATTACTACTTTCTGGCGGCCTAATCACCCTACATTCACAGGCTTCTTACACCCAGATTGACAATATCTGGGAGCCTATTCACCCTACATGGCCAAATATCAATACATTCCCAGACATCTTAAATCCAGAGTGGCAACTCCCCCAACATTCCCCATACTTTAAATATTTGTGGCCAAAACGCAAGAAGTGGACAGCCGTTTTTCCTGTGCTTTCCCTCAGGCCCTGGGATTCTTTTTTTGCTAGTGAAATGGCTCTCCCATCCCTCGCCTGCTCCTTAAAGAGCAAGACCCTTCTGTGCGCTGAATCCTTTTCCCAGCATGCTTTGCCTCGAATCGTGTCTCACGTGTGGTGCACCCCTGCAGGCATCTTTCCTTGGCAACCTCTTATCTTTTACGAAGAGTACAACTGCCTTCAAGTTAGATACCCACTTAATACATATTCAAATTAAAAAATAAAAATAAATGTTAGCAGGCAGTAATTATCACTTGTGTCTATCAGTCTCTGTTCTTTTGAAGGAGATTGACTAAAGCTCCAAAAAGGATCTTGCTGCAGACACCTTAATGACACTGTCTCACATAAAATTGTTTTAAACTTGGTGCAACCTACGTCATTAACAAATGCTTATCATGTGCAAGCAGAGACATTGATCTGAAAGAAAATTGGAGTTTAAAAAACAGTCTCTTCATGGTTAGTATTGTGGTCTGCTTGCAGTGCATTACTTCAGCATTGTTGGTTTCTGTCATCTGCTGTAGCCAATATCCACTTTATTTATTTATGTATTTATTTATTTATTTGGTCATTTGTATAGCGCACCAAGCCCAGGGGCATGTGGGACTTCTGAAACAAAAGAGCAGAAAATAATGTGACCACAAAACAACTTTCGCAATTTTTGTTAATTGTTCAGAAAAATCTTCAAAATCCACAGTTATTTTTAAGGTCTTGTTTTAAGCAACGGAAAATATAAATTTCAGAGAACATGATCTTGGCTTCGGAATCACAATTTTACTGTGTAGTCGTGACACCCTCAGGGATCCGCAACCAATGGCATTTTTATAAATGACTAGGAGAAAGGTTGGAACCTTTGCTGAGGACCTCTCCACCACCCTGTCCAACAATTTGAAAAGCACCTCCCAAACAATAGTGCTAGGTGATTTTAACCTAGGCTACAATGACGCTAAGGACACCCAGTCTACAGCTACTGCTCTGATCCTAAAAGAATTGGGTTTAGCCCAAAAAGTGAACCTTCCCACTCATAACAAAGGTTGCATCCTTGATTGGATAGCTTAACACAATTGTGGAGTAACCATCACAGACTCTATCCCCCAGATCTGGACAGACCACTATCTACTACTATTCACAGTTGCTACAAACTCAGTCACAGCCAAGTCCACACCTGCCTCTCCTACCCACGAGGAACAAAAAGCTGATGACCACGGAAAAACTGTTGCCCATTATACTTCCACAACTAAACTCGCTACCAGCCAACACTGATCCTAATGTGCTAGTTGATCACTTCAATGAAACTATGAACAGAGCCCTTGACCACATAGCACCACTCAAATTACGTAATAGCAAACCAAAAAAACATCTCAACTCATGGTTCACCCCTCATCTAAAAAATCTCAGGTTAACCAAAAGAAAACTAGAATCCATATGGAGACTCACTCCTACAGCAGAAAACAAACTGAATCTTGCAAAGGTATCCTCCCAATACAAAAAAGATATCCTACTAGCCAAACAGGAAACATACAATACCAGAACATCCCAATCCAAATCAAGTGTCAGAGAACTGTTCAGTATCTTGAAAGAGCTGGAAACCCCTATCACTCCCCAAGATAACTGCACCAAGGACAAAAAATGGTGCTCAGACATTCAGTTTGCCCTTACCAACAAAGTAGTCAACCTTCAAACTAAAATCGCCCTTAAAAAAGCATCTCTCACACCACATGGCGCTCTCACCTCAGCACCTTTACCTAAACCTAAACAAATAACACGCTTCTGCTTCTCCAAGGTATCTACCATTGAAGTCGAAAAAGTTATCCTGGGACTCAAACCGTCCAACTGTAAAGGCGATCAATGCCCTGCCCAACTAATTAAAGATGCTGCGAGAGAATTATCGCCATTCATAACCAAACTCCTCAACTCATCCTTCACCACCGGCACTGTACCGAATAACCTGAAAGAGTCGTGGGTCCTGCCACTCCTAAAGAAGCAAACCCTCGACCCGGCCATTCCCACCAATTTTAGGCCTATCACGACCGTGCCCTTTCTCCTAAAAATTTTAGACAAAGTGGCATACATGCAAATACAAAACTTCCTTGAATCCAACCACCTGCTCGGAACCCGCCAATCTGGATTCCGCCCAGAGCATGGTACCGAGACTGCCCTTATCGATCTCAAGGCCCAAATAGATCAATGTAGGGACAAAGGCCAAGCAGCCTTAATCCTCCTGCTAGACCTTTCAGCAGCTTTCGACTTAGTCGACCATACAGTCTTATGCAGCCACCTAGACTCGGCTGCTCACTTCTCCAAAGAGGCCATAATATGGATCAAATCCTTCTTGAGTAACCGCACCATGAGAGTCTTCTCTCCATCAGCCTCAGCTGACCCGATCCCCATAACGTGCGGCGTGCCCCAGGGATCCTGTGTTTCACCAACCCTCTATAACATATTCACAAAGCCACTCTTCGACGAAATGGATCATTTGGGTATCGCCTACACCAACTATGCAGACGATACCCAGATCCTCCTTCCGCTTTCAGGTGATTATGTCGTGGACCTGGCTTTAGTGAATAAAATCTACAGCATCGTTCAGGCATGGATGGCCACTCATGGATTATGCCTGAACGACGACAAAACCGAGCTCATAATCCTAGGCACCCCGACTCACATAACTAAACTTAACCCCGACTATGCAAGCTTCATCATAGACGGTAATAATATCAAGGTGGCAAAGGAAGTCAAGACCCTAGGTTTCTACCTTGACGCCACTTTAAACTTTGTCAAGCAAGTCAATTCCCTAGCCTCAATGACGGCATATACTTGCAAACTCATTAGAGCCAGCAAACAATTCCTCTCCACAGATAGCTGCATCACACTTGCCAGAGCCCTCATACTGTCCAAACTGGACTATTGTAATGGTCTCTACATTGGGGCTAACAAACAGACCATCCACAAAATCCAGGTCCTCCAGAATAATGCCCTTAGAGCTGCTCTCAAGATAAACAGAAAAGAGCATATCTCCTCTATAAGAAGAGAATATAAATGGCTATCCACTCAGGACAAAATCCAACTCAAAATTGCCTCCCTTACTCACAAGTGTCTTAATAACATGGCACCACCCTACCTCATGGACAGGATACACCTGAGAACCTCATCTAGACCTACAAGAATGGCCAATGCGAACTGCCTTCATGTCCCTCGCTTTAAACGTACCACTATTGGAGGACATAGCTTCGAAGTCAAAGCAGCTCAGCTGTGGAACTCATTACCACATGACATTAGAGAACCCCAGCCCTTACTGAAATTCAGGCAGAATTTGACCAAGTGGCTGAGAGCCAATGACAGCTAATTACTCTGACCTACTGGACCCGACTGTCCTCACTGGCGAGCCACCTGCATGCCCCCAGTACCATTACCTCGGTCGGTATTTACACCAATGTATATTACTGTATTTATTCCACTGTATATGTCCTTTATATTCTTAAGTATACCCTCACCTGTATCACCTGCTTGCTGGACCTAGTTCCTGCCTTGTACATATTTTGCCTATTGTATACTGTATTATGACCACGCATATGTACCTGTACATATTTTTTTTCTATTGCATACTGTACTATGACCATGCATATGTACCTGCAACGAAGTTGAGCATATTCTTGTCTTGTGCGCCCTGATGCTCCAGGGCAAGGCGCGCCTTACAAATAATAAACTAAACTAAACTAAACTAACTAAACTAAAAGAAAAAATAAGAGCTTCATGTTACCAAATTAGATTGTTTTCCTAAAGCACCCGTAACTTGTGTCACCCTTCGCCATCTGCTTTGTTGACGATGCAAGTTTGCAAATCTGTTTTCAAAGATGATAATTTGTTGTTGACAAATTTCAGTTTCCAGTGCACTGTGGTGAGAGCACAACTCTCTCCGCTTACACCTTCCACCGAATGCTAGAGGCTTAGCCACAGAAATTGAGTAAACAGGAGAAATGGAAAGTGATTCATTTCTTGACCCAGTGGTTGGGCACGTCAGACGGCGGCCCGCTACCGCGCATGACCTCCCCACTCAGTAAATTTTCCCACAATAACCTGAGGCCAAGTGATAAGCCTCCCCCCGTGGGTGACCATTCACTTTCGCTATGAGTTCATCTTTGCTGCTCTAGCAAACTCAAGGACAGTGTTACGACTGCAGATAACTCCGGGTGGTCTCAAACTGAAACTCCAAAGTCATTTCAGCAAATACCTCACAGCAGATTTCACTGTTATGGGGGTAGGAAACCATTGTTTTGTTTCCATTAGTCAGTGTAGACCAGGTTTCCTTTGAAATTCAACTCAACCCAAGAAGTGACTGTGTCATCCTCATTATGGTCAAATTCACACTCTCACCGAAATCAGTTTCCTCTGTACTTCCACTGCACATCCTGGACATATTTACCTCCTCTAGTGACATGTTTATGAGCCTTGCAAAGTCTAAAACCCATTCATACCTCAGTAATGATTGGAGGCCAGGCTTTCAAATGTTTATTTAATGGGTGATGTGCGGGGTGAGGGCACCATATTAAGAAATCCGTTCTCAACTTGAGGTGACCAGCTACCAGATTCTTGCAGTGTCATCCTTCAGATGCCAGATAGGTTACACCTTTGACTCTCCAGATGTGTGGACTACAGTTCCCATGATCCCCAGCCAGCATACTGCGGTCTCATGGGGGTTGTAGTCCATAAACATAAGGATAGCCACTGATTGCAGACACAGGTATGAGAACATTAGTGTTGGTCCTGCTCACAGATCCCCATTGACTGGTTTGCAACATTTTTGGAATGTCCCACCCAAAGATTGGGTGCTTTGAAGAACCTTTTACCTCCAACTCCTCTTGCAAATACCATGCTTTAGTGTCTTGTATGGGGCTTTCCTCAAGAAAATGGGGGTGCGTTAGGAAACGTTAGTAATTCCACATTTCAGCCATTATGTTTCTTTGTTTTATTGTTTCGGACGCATGTTATTGCCGTGTGTCGGTTGGTAGGTACTTTTTGCATGCTTCTGGTTGCTGGTAAGGTAGCTCAGCGGGTTGAGCGCTCGCTGCTGCGATCTGATCGTGATCTGCAGGTCGCAGGTTTGAATCCCAGCAAAGCCAACTCAGTTTTTCATCCTTCCGAGGTCGATAAATGAGTACCAACTTCGGTTGGGTGATATTGTATGTAAATATGTGCTCTGCGAAGCGCTTTGGATAAAGGCGTTATATAAATAATACATCATTATCATTCTAGTTCAATGTTGCAAGGAGGAGGCTTGTTGTGCCATATCCCCATTGCTGTGTTGTTTGAGCATGGTGCAGTGTGTGATTTTAGATCCTTGTGCAATTGTATAGATTATCATTCAGTTGTTGGGTGGTTTGCAGTATACTTGCAGTTCCACATTGCATCTTTAGGGGCAGGTTCACAGAAAGTGCCACAATTAAAGAAAGTGCAAGAGATGCGCTATTTTCGCTCGCAGCACTTGTATGGGAGGATAGGTCCAATGCACCCCCCTCCCCAGCAGCCCCCCCCCTTATGAAGTCCATGGCTCGTCGGGGGTCCCCCCTGCCACCAGGGCCCAGGTGGCGGGTGGGCCACTGGCTGAAACATTGACCAAACGTGCTTTATTACGCTAGGCCCTGGAAACCATTTTGTGAAACCAGAATGACATGAGCCCCTGTGCGCCGCAGCGCGGCCCCCACCCTTGAAGAGTCCTCACTTGTCCCTGCGGCCACAGCTCCCTGGCAGATCCGCTGAGAGCCCGTTCCCACGAACAGACAGACATGAGCTAGTGCTAGACGCAAACACTGTAACATTCACCTTCCGCAGTGTATCACTGTCCTCAGTATGACCCGACCAGCGGGGCCGGGGTGGAAAAGAACTGTAAAATGGCCCCCCGACAAAAGTAGAGCCCCCAAATACTAATGTGCAAATGCCTGTGATGAAACTCTTCTCTCCATGACCTTTGGATAAAACATGTAACCTCCATGAAGATGGCAGAATGTGTGTTCATGTGGCATTCTGGTTGAAGTACCCACATCCCCGTAGCTATGCGCAAATGGTAAAAGTGTCCCGGGGTTTTTATGTTATATGTTTCGCCGAGAAGAATGTACTCCAAGGTCCAATGCCATACTTGAACTAATGCTGCTAGAGTGCAAAGGAAGACAAGTGCAACCACACTGGGAGCTCAAGTAAATTGTGTACGAAAATGCACAGAATGTATTTGAATGTCCAAGCTCACCATGTGTCACTGCCATCAGTCTCATTGGCCAGTTGTTCCTGCGTGCTCCACCAACCTTAATACTATCTCGCTTACCATGCATGCATAAAATGAAACAAAATGTTGTGGTTGTTAAATACTTAACATATAGTTATCAATTGCAAAATGGGTATAGGTAATGCATTTGAAATGGCCATGTAAAGGCACTAACAATGTAGAAACATAAGCTTTGAAAAGACTCAATGAGTATTGTACATTATATGAATATTTATGCCTCTTTCACATAATCTGCAACACACAAGGAAAATACCATTGTGGGTATATCCAAGGCCATTCCCCCTTCGTCCCCATTGAAGCCTGCCAGACGGAAAGCAGAGGCCTGTGCTGCTCTGCCTCACCTCCCCCAATTCGGCTGGAGCCGCTTCAAGCATTCACGTTCCCCCGCAGCTCCCAGGGCCGCGGCCAGCCACCTGAATTATTTACAACCCAGCAGTAAACCCTGGCCATAAACGCAGGCCAAAAGGTGCCCTTTCTTAGGCTACACGACCCACCAGCTCACCCCAGGTTAATGGCCCCTGTAAAATTAGGACACCCAATATTATAGCAACACTGTAGGAACACATTCATAATGATTTCTAACAAGACATGATAACTTGGACAGCTCGCCCCTTGCCCTGAGACCCAACCTCGTGACCTATGATACCCGGTCAACAGGATAATGGTAACCATGTATTGATGTATTACCAAAGGACCCCACTCTAGGTGCATTCCTCCTGTGTTGCATTAACCTGTAGAATAACCTATTGGAAGATTTACCGGGGAAGATAATATTGCGGTATTGAATGACTGCGGTGTGCGTGGCCTTAGGGCAGAAAGCCAAGGAAGACGTTCATCAATGACACTAGCCACGCCTGGCACAACAGCACCGCCCGGATGAGCCCAGCTGACCTGCCCGGCCCACGTTGGCAACCAGTGACGTCCGCCAACCACGGCGCACCACATCACAGATGCACCTATAGTTAGTCGTCGCCACCCAATCCCCACGAACATGTGCCCCCTATAGTGTTTAGGTTCTTATGACGTATTTTGTAAATATATACGCCTGTCTTTGCTAATGTCAGACAGAGCGCTCTCAGAGTTTGCAGAGTCCTTTGCATGCCCTATTTTGACTTATATAAACTCCCATTAAGCTCACCCGCACTTTGTCTTAGCCTTAGTCCCATCTTGGGAGAGTCCATTATTGTCTCTCATTGTGGGGAGGATCGTGCTATCTGGGACGCTCGCCTTCAGTGGTGACCCCGACGTGATTATTTTTCCTTAAATATATCCCTACTGTCCCCTTTGGCACGAAAATCTCCGGTCGAAAAGGGATACGCACGGTGCGCCGGCTCCGGTAGGCTGCCCGCCAACAGCGACTGGTACGCTCAGAAGTGCGCACTCAACAGAGAGAGGGTACGGGATCCCGGTTGAAAAATCCCCTTTGAGTACCGCTCGCCGGAGCCCGAGCTGACCATTGAGCGTACGGCAACACTGCCTGGACGGACCCAGTTCGGAGACTCTTGGTTCATGACGGGCACGTGAGTATTAAGTGCGAGCGACCATAAAGGGAGCAGGGGAGGAAAACAGGACAGGGAACAAGGTTGTTTGAAAAGGGACACTTTGGGATTACTAAGAACCACTCTAAGCTTTCTTTACTTTTTCTTTGCATATGGCCATTAGGATCAAGAGGTGAAAAGAGATGAAGAGACGGGAACCTAGCTCCGCGAGGGGGTAGAAGGCAGCGCCGCATAGTGCTATCTTGACTAGTACTGGGAATATATGAAGAAGTGGAAAATGAGATAAAGGTGTCTGGTAAAAGGAAGACACGGTGAATACATTAGTAACTGCTATTCTTTCTATCCTTCTCTCTGGGTTTATGGGGAAAAAACAGGGTTAGTACCAAAAAACAAAAATAATAATAATAAATAAAAAAGAAGATAACCTAAGTAAAAAGACGAGTTTATATCAAAACTACAAGACAAATTCATATCAGATTAAGAAAGAAAGGGACAGCTAGCAAGGGAGGAAAGGGATTACAAATTGAGCTTAGAAGAGAGTGTTGCCTATTGGTGTGTACGCATCACATGTGTCAGAATATATTTGTCAAGATGAATGTGTAAAAGTAGTAAAAAGTGCATAATTATGGTGTGGTCATGGTAAGTGTGACCAGAAGAAATTTTACGGGGAAGAGCCCGATGCAGTAAAGTGACTGTTTTTTGAATAAATGTGCTGAAGATATTGGTGGTGTACAAAGGGTGGTTTGCTTTTGTATGTGCCCCCTAAATTATATGGAATAGAGGCTGTGCACGCCCATTCTCATATTGCCCAGGTGGCGGAAACACACACAGGTCCCTACACGCAAAGATACACAAATACATAGATATATCTGGTGATATAAATATACATATATATCTATATCGAGCAAACACGAACCATGGGGGCAGAGACACCATTGGCCCATATTTGTAAGAATCTACCTGGGTACGCTGAGCGTATTAAGAAATATCACGATCAGTGGATTACAGAACTAAAGGGGGAAGGGTTACCCCAAATATGGCCAGAAGGGGGATCGTTTGACAAGAGTGTCCTAGATATGGTAGCTACATGCATTTGTTTAAAATACAAGGGGAAGCAGTTACATAATAGGAGAGAAATATTAGATCTATGGAGATTGAAGAAGTACCCCCTCCCAAAAAAAGAGAGCTAGGTACTGATTTGCCATCTACTACTGACAACCCATTGCTGATACCAAAAGACGACAAGGTATTGCAAGAAGGGGAACCACCAGTAGAGGTAACTAAATTGTACCCAATATTAAATAAACCAGTGCCCACAGAAGGATACAGTGATCCCACATACGTGCCCCCAACATCAGTCACTGCGACTCGAGGGCCAACG
Organism: Ambystoma mexicanum; assembly: GCF_040938575.1. NCBI lineage: Eukaryota > Metazoa > Chordata > Amphibia > Caudata > Ambystomatidae > Ambystoma > Ambystoma mexicanum. The sequence goes on along the minus strand of NC_090932.1, from coordinate 48,701,008 downwards.
GCACCCGCACCGTATGAGAGCCATAGAGAGTCCGACCAGGTAAGTACACCAATAGTAAACATAGAGAAACTAACAGAAGACCTAGAATCTAGGCTCTCTGTAGCTCTCGAGGATAAAAAGCATATGTGAACAGACTGGGGCTAATTCTGCATGGTCAGAGCTGACATCAAGAGCATAGAGTCATGATAAAACAATTGAGGAAGGGTGGAAGAAGGGGGAGATACTGTTCAGAATACAAGAAGAACCAACTCGAATAATTGAGCTAGAGGAAAGGGAGGAGCATATTGACGATGAGATAATGGCCACAGGAGGTAGAGAGGAACTATTGTGCGATATAGAAGCGGACTTAGAGGAAAGTGAAAGATTAAGCATGGCGATGGGAGGAGGAAATGAGGGGCTGTATGGCGCATGTTCGGGAAGAACAATGGAAGAAGAATGGACCGGACGACTGAGGAATAGGTTGGGGAAAATGGCACCAACTAGGAAAGAACAGAATGAAGGTGAGTACAGATAGGACAACAAAGGGGAAGTTACAACTCCCACTAATACACAGGGGAGGAGGGAGGCCGAATTACATACCCTGGGCTCAGATGGACAAGGCCAATTTGTTAAAGCTATTACCACCGCTATCAGGAGGGGCAAGCAAGTGGATATATGCATTTGAGAAACACACAACCGGGGTACCTCTAGCAATAGGTGACGTGAAACGTCTGCTAGTATCGGCAGTTGGGGATCAAGCTGACAGAGTATGGGTAAAGGCTGGCTTCCCGGGAGTAACATTAGACTGCGATCGCCATGATGGGGCCTCTTTTAACACAGTACATGCAAGGGTGTGGGACGCATTAAGAGAGACATTCCCAGACACCCCAGATTTGCAGTCAGTCATGCAATGTACGATGAATGATGGAGAAGATGCTATGGATTACATTTTTCGGGTCCAGGAGATGTGGAGAGCGGAAAAGGGCACGCCCTGGTATCAGTCAACCTCATTATTTTACTTTATAATAAAGAGAGGGCTCCCTAAAGAGGTACAAAAGGCACTTGACAAAATTTCAGGTATTGAAGCAAAAGGGTGGCCCGAAATACAGAGCATAATAGTTCACTATTGTAAACGAATAAAGGAGAGGGAAAAGGAGATAGCGCAAAAAAGATTGGCAGATGAGGCAAAGTTAGTACAAACAAAACTGGTGAAGGTCGCTGCAGCAGTAGCCGTGCTCCCACACAGCAGGGAGGGAGAAGAGGAAGAGGAGGGGCTGGTAGCAATACAGGGGAGGATGGCAACGAATTGGGCAGGAGGAGGGCAACTACAGTGGAACGAGCAGGAGCAGAACGGAGGTCCGCAGTGGCAAGATTGAGCCCCTCGAGGGGGACGAGGTGGGTACAGGGGTCGCAGAGGGGGTGGACAAGGGTAAGGGGGAAACGGAGGAAATAGATGGCAAGGTCCCAGAGGTGCGCAGAGAAGCTGTTGGAACTGCGGGAGGTGGGGGCACTTTTCCAGAGAGTGCAGGAGTAGATCGAACAACGGATTTCAAGAGATGGAACACTATGGTAACCCTCACCCGGGAAGCCCATACGGTCTTCCAATGGGACGACAGCAGAGGGAACAAGAACAGGGGTACCCAGAGCAAAGGCAAGCGCACCATTACAGAACACAGAATCACCTACAAAACAACGATAATATGCACTACACCACAGGCAACCCTTTTGCAACGAATGCCAATGGAGCACCAGCCCCGGCCCCCTATAGTGGTGTGTCAGTAGTTTCAGGAAACGCCTTCAGCCAGGAGGGGACAATGAGACAACCAGCATAGGACAGCCACAGAGAACACTTGCGTGTCCTGTACTATCTACCACCTACGATGCAGCGGAGGAACCATTGGTAGGGGCACAGATAGGAGACAAGTAGTTCATATTTATGGTAGATTCGGGAGCCGAGAAATCCGTGAGGGCCGGTTTCCGCTATCTAACCGGAAGGTAGAGACGCAGGGGTTCTCTGGGACTGTAATTGAAGTTCCTTACACAGAAGATTTGGATGTGACAGTGGGGGGTAAAACGGTAAAGACACCCTTACTGTATTATGAACAATCACCAATAAACCTGCTCGGAAGGTACCTTCTTAGCAAGCTAAACATGACAATATAATTTACAGAAAGAGGGATAGTGTGCTCAACCCCAGGAATATGCCCATTACGCGTAATGCTGGTGGTACATGCCCGGGCAACAGCACCAGAAATACGCAGCATGCCAGTGGACGAAAGAATGTTTATCAAAGGATTAAAAACACTGGCCCAAGTAGTTCCCGAGCTCAAAAAGTTAGAGTGGAGGATACCAGCAGAATTTATCTTCCGCCCAATAGTACGCCCAGACATTACACCAGGTTCAGTGGTATCCTTAGACCTGCATGCTGTACAAGTATCAGCAAAAAGGATTGCAGTAATTGGGATGGACATAGATGGGTGTGAATGGTGCACTGTACTGTGCATCAATGCTGATATTGCCCTACGAGACTTATCTGATGAGGATCTCTTCTCTGATTCGGAGAGTGATGGCGAGATAATAATGGAAATAGCAATACCCTGTGACATTTTAATTCAAACAAGACAAGTGCCCGTCCAGTTGATGGCAGTAGTGGGAGCACCACCGTCATTTTTTGATGATGACATGCGACTGGTGCCAAACAATTTGTGGACAACAGACCAACATGATGTAGGCTTGTTGCATGGAGTGACACCAGTGGTAATCAAACTCAAACCAGGGGCAATTGTGCCCCGAGTGAAGCAATACCCATTGTCCCGTGAAGCTGAGGAAGGGATAAAAGAGACAATAAATGCATTGCTAGCACAAGGGATAATAGTGCCCTCAAACTCCCCATGTAACACCTGTACCTTTCCGATTAAAAAAGCAAAGGGAGGGGGTTGGAGGGTGATCCAAGATTTACGCCCCCTAAATGACGTCATACAAAAATAATTTCCTTTGGTCCTGAACCCTGCATCCATACTGTGCAGTATCCCAAAAACAGCATCACATTTCACAGTGGTTGATTTGAAAAATGCATTCTTCTCCATCCCCTTGGCGGAAGAAAGCAGATACTTGACAGCATTCACACTAGGGGGAAAGAGATATGAGCATTGCAGGCTACCTCAGGGGTACTGTGAAAGTCCAAGCATATTCAACCGCATACTACACGAAGACCTGGGTAATGTATCAGTTGAAAGCACGATCATTCAGTACGTAGACGATTTGCTCGTCTGCGCACAGAGTGAAGAGATGTGCAGAAGAGACTCAGTTACCCTCTTGATGCGGCTGGCCAGTAAAGGGTACAAAGTGGACAAAGGGAAACTACAATACTGCCAGTCAGAAGTGCTGTACCTGGGACAGCTGATATCAAAGGACGGGAAAAGAATAATACCTGACAGAGTGGAAGCAATAAGGTCAGTGAGAGAACCAACCACAGTGAAGGAGATGCAGAAATTCTTGGGTATGTGGTACTATTGCAGAGCATGGATACTAGATTATGCAGCCTACACCAGACCATTACTGCAAGCACTCAAAGAGGCCCAGCAAGAGGACAGGAAAATAGAGTGGTCAAAAGAAATGAGTGACTCGTTTGGGTCGCTAAAGGAGCTGATCTCGAGTGCTCCAGTACTCGCCAATCCTGATTATGAGCGCACATTTTACCTGTTCTCACATTGCAAGGGGACTCATATGACGGCTGTACTGACACAAAAGACTTCCCTAGGACACAAACCATTGGCCTACTATAGCAGCACATTGGATGCAGTAATGCAAGGCCACGTCGCGTGCGAGCAGTCCCTCGCTGCCGCCACGTTCGCCATTGAGAAATGTGCCACAATAGTAATGGGGTGCCCTGTCACGTTGTTTGTGGAACACTCATTGTTTGCAATACTGGAAAGATCAAAAAGTACACTGACTACACAGCGAGCAACGGCCTATGAGATAATATTGTCCAGCGCCAATATTCATGTAGTGAGGTGCAGGACAGTAAACCCAGCAACATTCATTACAGAACCAGGCACACTAGAGGACACGCAAGAACACAATTGTGCAACATACACAGGAGAAACAGGGGAGGGCACGGTGGTGTGTGAAAATGCTCTGAGCGAAGGAGAGGTGTATTTTGTAGATGGGTCAGCATCTATTGATATGGACACAGGATAGAAACATGTGGAACTAGCAGTAGTGAGGCTAGAAGAAGGTGAGTATGAAGTGTTAGTACAATACCGCCTTCCATCCCATTTCTCAGCCCAAGCAGCAGAACTTATCGCCCTAATAGAAGCATTACATGCAGCTAAAGGATGGCAAGTAACGATATACACAGATTCAGCCTAGATGACGACCACCGTACACGGAGGTCTAGCCCGGTGGGGGGCGGAGAGGGTTCCGACGGGCGATGGGACCCCAGTGCAACATGCCGAACTGTTGAAGGAATTGATTGAGGCCCTGAAAGGTCCAACAATGATAGCAATAGTGAAATTCCAAGCACATACGTCCAACACCGACATTGTGTCTTTAGGAAACACGGCAGCAGACGCTGCTGCTAAGGAGGCTTCGTATTTCGAAAGACATGGAACAGGTGAGTACCTATTGCAGCACCAGACGAACGAAGAGCTTCCAGAAGGATACAGTGCCATGCCCATATCGCAAATACTAGAGCTACAGGAAGGTGCAAGTTGTGAAGAAAAGATGGTGTGGGAAAAAAGGGGGTGCAGCCAATCGGCAATAGACTTATTGTGGCGCCAAAATAACTCAGGAAAAGTAGTAATGCCCATCAAACTGTTAGAGATAGCATTCCAGCAATTACACTTTCCAGTGCAGAATACCAAGCAACACATTGCGGCAGAGATACAGGAAGATTGGTTCGTGCCATGTCTCCAGGAACACATATCTAGATTGACAATGGAGTGCACAACTTGCCAAATATATAACTCCGGGATGACCCTACGGACACTCAAGGGGACAAGCCCAAAACCAACAGGGCCCTTCAGAGAACTGCACATCGATTATGCAGACATGGGGGAGAGGTGTAATGGGGCACGCTACATGATAGTGGTTGTATGTCCATTTTCCAGGTTGTTGGAAGCGGGTCCATGTGCGCGACCTAATGCTAAGAACGCTGCAAAGTTCCTAGTGAGGGAAGTGTTCCCGCACTGGGGAATTTGTGACATAATTCGCTCAGACAACGGCACTCATTTTGTGAACGAGCTCTTCAAGGAGGTGACTGCGTTATTGGGAATAAAGCATAAACTCTGCTTGATTTATCATCCTCAAAGTAACGGTATTGTCGAAAAGATGAACGGCCTGTTGAAAGGAAGATTGTCTAAATTGTGTTTTTCATTAAAGAAAAACTGGATCTACTGCTTGCCCCTTGCACTGTTTGAGCGGAGGAATCAGCCGAGCAAGGATCACCATCTGTCCCCGCACAAAATAGTGACAGGGAGACGGATGCACACAGCACATTCCCCACTGCGCCAACACTCCGATGCACACAGAAGCGCCACCATATTAGGAGATGAATTCACAGATTACCTGAAGAAGCTAACTAGGGCAGCGCGTGCAATTTCAAGGCAGCTCTCACCACCATTCACAAGGGAAGAAGGGAACACAACGGTGTCCTTTGTGGAACCGGACACACAAGGACAATTAATGTCAGGAGAGTTCATTTATGTCCGGAGCTTTGTGCGCCGGTGGAATGCCCCAAGGTTCCATGGGCCATACGAAGTAGTGTTTTGCACACCCACAGCTGTAAAGGTGAAAGGACTCAGGTATTGGATACATTTGACAGATGTGCGGAAGGCATATACTAGTGTGCAGGAAGAAATGGATGGGGAAGTACAGACAACAGCAAACCAACATAATGGAAATGATGAGTGAACATGAACAGATGAATGGATGAGTGTGATTGATAAATAAAGCTGTTAACGAAACAATTCTATTGCAGGTTATTGATCAAGATCAATGAAAGAGAAAATGTGTTTAATTGAAAATAACAGTGTAAAATATATGTATTTTCTGCACCCTTCTCTGTGGACCCCTTCCCCCCCCCAACCATCTCCCTTTTTATGACCTCCTGGTACATAGAGTGCCAACAAAAATGTTTACATGCACGTACTTAATGCACTTTTATATCTCAAACAGGAACTACCATGGCAACAAACGGGCAGCCTGCAACAAATAGATTGATTAGATGTAGGGATGCTTTAGCTGAAAGGTGTAGATATTCGTATGAGTGTGGACTGTCTGTATGCATTACATTATTTTTTACAATGCTGTTTGGCTTGGTTACTTATTGGTTCATAGCGTTCATCTCTATCGAGATAAACGAGGGGGGAGGGAATAACGGAATTAATGTAACAAATCAAACTACAGCTGCGGATACTAGAGAAGGTGATTTTTTGAGGTGGGACGGATCTAAACTTGTATGGGGATATTACACAAAACCGCCCAATGTTGTTACCCCGCCAAATGAAAAAATGTAGGATAAAATGCAAAATAGCACAACTTCCCCTCCAAATGTCTCCGATTACAATGCCTGCAGTTTAAATGATCGCAACCCCTCTGTTATATCATGGATGTACAACACCCCCACTAGCGTGCCCACACATGTAACCACCCCCACAATAGAGAACACACTACCCGATAGAATAAAGAAATAGAATGAAGAGATGGCAGTGAGATACACAGCATTATATGATGAATGGGAAAAGGGGGGCGGAGGGGAAAAGGGGGGCCTAGACTGTTCCTCGCCCATGACGCTGGGAGATATCTGAGAAATAATAGGAGGAAAAGGGAGATGGGGAGGAGAAAATATGACGAATATTACGGGTTGGGACCGGACAAGATGGAAGACCCACGACACCCCCACCAGACAAATAAATGGTATGCAGACATGAGTGCAACTGCAAAACAAACAACAAATGAGTGTTGCTATGTCTGCTCCCTTATTCCCCATGCTTCAGGCACACCCAAAGTATTGCTGCCAAAAGAGTTGCCTATTATGGATGCCCAATGCCTCCTTCATCTCACGTTGTGTAGAATTAAGAACACCTTCCAGGCACACAAGGTAACTTTTAAAATGCTGCAGAATGAGAAGACCTGCTACCCGAAAGCGGAAGGAGTGATATGTTTGGAAGAACCATTTTTTATAATACAAGGGACATAGAAAATAAGTGGAAAGATGAAGAGATAATGTGCAAAGCTGAAGCGCTGCGAAGTGAGGCACCAGAGAAAATGTAGTGGACAGAGAAGACATGCACACCAGTATGGAAAGATCACATCTCAAAATTGACCTGGGTGACTGCCATTGAAAAGCCCTTCAAGCTACAGAAAGAAATAAACTATGAACTGTGTTTCAAGGGAGACGGGAAAACTATCATGGGGGAAAACAAAAACTGCAACAAGATCCTCACCATCCCGGATATGAGAAAAGGGACAGCGGCCCTCATGGACACTTATTGGGTATGTGGCAACCAGGCATACCTGCACCTCCCACAATCCTGGAGTGGCAGCTGCTCATTGGCCACCCTACGTTCTGCACTAATGGTGATACTGGAGAGCCACATTGATGGGAGCAAGAAAATGCGAGAGACCCCTCAGCAGAATGAGGCCCAACCAACTGCAGAATCACAATTATATGTCCTGTCTTCCAGTAATAAGGGGGAGATGCTATCTCGGAACAGACGATCGTCGAACTACATATCAAAAGCATCCTCAGAACTCCTGGCACAGATCCCAGACAGATATCAATTGTTCAGCTCTGCAGAGACTTTCTTCGCTTCACTCATCCCCAGCATCCAGGCCAGGGCAAATGCAAAATGGCTCCAAATAACACGCTGGGAGCTGATCCAGCTGGCAAATGACACTGAAGAAGGATTTAACATAATAAAAGTGGAACTGCGAGCACTGCGGCTAATGACCATGCAAAATAGGTATGTCTTAGACCTGTTAACAGCGATGGACGGAGGTGTTTGCCGAAAAATTGGAAGTGCCTGCTGCACTTTCGTACCCTCCGAAGATGCAGATAATGGTTCCTTATCCCACGTGATCGAAGCCGTACATAACCTAGGAGAAAGAATGTAGGGCATGGATGCCCATAAAAGGCACCCCTGCATGGGATGAGGCAGTAGCTGAAGAAGAGGAACGCCAGAGGTTGAGGCAGTTACAGTATTCGTTACTTAAGTAACAAAACGGGGGAAATGTATGGGAGGATAGGTCCAAGGGACCCCCCTCCCCTGCAGATCTCCCCCCCCTTGTGAAGTCCATGGCTCGTCGGGGGTCCCCCCTGCCACCAGGGCCCAGCTGGCGGATGGGCCACTGGCTGAAACATTGACCAAACGTGCTGTATTACGCTAGGCCCTGGAAACCATTTTGTGAAACCAGAATGACATGAGCCCCTGGGTGCCGCAGCGCGGCCCCCACCCTTGGAGAGTCCTCACTTGTCCCTGCGGCCACAGCTCCCTGGCAGATCCGCTGAGAGCCCGTTCCCACGAACAGACAGACATGAGCTAGTGCTAGACGCAAACACTGTAACATTCACCTTCTGCAGTGTATCACTGTCCTCAGTATGACCTGGCCAGCAGGACCGGGGTGGAAAAGAACTGTAAAATGGTCCCCCAATAAAAGTAGAGCCCCCAAATACTGATGAGCAAACTGCCTGTGATGAAACTCTTCTCTCCATGACCTTTGGATAAAACATGTAACCTCCATGAAGATGGCAGAATGTGTGTTCATGTGGCATTCTGGTTGAAGTACCCACATCCCCGTAGCTATGCGCAAATGGTAAAAGTGTCCCGGGGTTTTTATGTTATATGTTTCGCCGAGAAGAATGTACTCCAAGGTCCAATGCCATAACTGAACTAATGCTGCTAGAGTGCAAAGGAAGACAAGTGCAACCACATTGGGAGCTCATGTAAATTGTGTACGAAAATGCACAGAATGTATTTGAATGTCCAAGCTCACCATGTGTCACTGCATCAGTCTCATTGGCCAGTTGTTCCTGCGTGCTCCACCAACCTTAATACTACCTCGCTTACCATGCATGCATAAAATGTAACAAAATGTCGTGGTTGTTAAATACTTAAAATATAGTTATCAATTGCAAAATGGGTATAGGTAATGCATTTAAAATGGCCATGTAAAGGCACTAACAATGTAGAAACATAAGCTTTGAAAAGACTCAATGAGTTTTGTCCATTATATGAATATTTATGCCTCTTTCACATAATCTGCAACACACGAGGAAAATACCATTGTGGGTATATCCAAGGCCATTCCCCCTTCCTCCCCATTGAAGCCTGCCAGGTGGAAAGCAGAGGCCTGTGCTGCTCTGCCTCACCTCCCCCAATTCGGCTGGAGCCGCTTCAAGCATTCACGTTCCTCCGCAGCTCCCAGGGCTGCGGCCAGCCACCTGAATTATTTACAACCCAGCAGTAAACCCCGGCCATAAACGCAGGCCAAAAGGTGCCCTTTCTTAGGCTCCACGACCCACCAGCTCACCCCAGGTTAATGGCCCCTGTAAAATTAGGACACCCAATATTATAGCAACACTGTAGGAACACATTCATAATGACTTCTAACGAGACATGATAACTTGGACAGCTCGCCCCTTGCCCTGAGACCCAACCTCGTGACCTATAATCCCCGGTCAACAGGATAATCAGTGCTTTAAGTGGGCCGGGGCCTGCCGGGGCCGCGCCCCGGCAGTCTCCAAAAAGTGGGGCTGAGCCGGGGCCCTGCCCACCACTTTAACGTCAGGCAAGCTGACAGAAGTGCCAGCCAGGCACACCGTTGCTGTGCCTGGCTGGCACTTCCGTCAGTCACTGTAACTTTCTCTGATGACCCCTCATCTGAGGGGCCATCAGAGGAAGCTAGAGTCCCTTAGTTTTCCCTCGCCAGGTCACTGACCCTCAGCGAACCCGCGGGCTCCATGATCTAATATGCAGATTAGATCACGGAGCCCGCGGGTTCGCAGAGGGTGAAAGACGTCTCGGGGTCTGTGATCTCTGCTCTGAGCAGAGATCACTGAGCCAGAGGAGCCTTTCTCCTTTGGCAAGGCTTTATAAAAGATGCCTTCAACTGTATACGTTTAAGCCATCTTTTATAAACGTAGAAATATTGCTATGTTTATAACAGACTGCTTGAATCGTACACAATTCAAGGCATCTTTTATAAAGCTTTGTCGACGGACAAAGCCACCTTGGGTTTTGTCCGTCCTCAACGCTTTATAAAAGATGGCTTGTACGTTTCAAGCCGTCTTTTATAAACATAGACATATGTTATAAATGTCTATGTTTATAAAAGGCAGCTTGAAAAGTACACAGACCATAGTAAGGTAAGCACACAAGTGTGCGTAACTTACTATTGTTTGTGCACTTACAAGCCACCTTTTATAAGCATAGAAATATGTAACATTGCTATGTATATAAAAGAAGACTTGAAAAGTCACAAACCATAGTAGTACGCAAACAAATATATAAATGCTCAAATACATTTATATATTTGTTTGCGCACCTTACTATGATTTGTGCACTTTTAGGCCACGCCCGCAATGGAAGCCACGCCCCCAAACGAGGGCCCCCCCCCTCAATTTCTTACCCCACTTAAAGCACTGAGGATAATGGTAACCATGTATTGATGTATTACCAAAGGACCCCACTCTAGGTGCATTCCTCCTGTGTTGCATTAACCTGTAGAATAACCTATTGGAAGATTTACCGGGGAAGATAATATTGCAATGTTGAATGACTGCGGTGTGCGTAGCCTTAGGGCAGAAAGCCAAGGAAGACGTTCATCAATGACACTGGCCACACCTGGCACAACAGCACTGCCCGGATGAGCCCAGCTGACCTGCCCGGCCCACGTTGGCAACCAGTGACGTCCGCCAATCACGGCGCACCACATCACAGATGCACCTATAGTTAGTCTTCGTCACCCAATCCCCACGAACATGTGCCCCCTATAGTGTTTAGGTTCTTATGACGTATTTTGTAAATATATACGCCTGTCTTTGCTAATGTCAGACAGAGCGCTCTCGGAGTTTGCAGAGTCCTTTGCATGCCCTATTTTGACTTATATAAACTCCCATTGAGCTCACCCGCACTTTGTCTTAGCCTTATTCCCATCTTGGGAGAGTCCATTATTGTCTCTCATTGTGGGGAGGATTGTGCTATCTGGGGACGCTCACCTTCACACTTTAGCAAATGCGCAGGTCACCTTATTCTCAAAGGCGACCTGTGCATTTCAGTGGGGGGGGGAATGATGCGTTGGCCGCCCCCCCACAACGCAACATATGCTAGGCTCCCACACTGTTGCTGGGAGAACCCTGTGAAATGCTGGAACTAGAAAACACGCATTTCGGTCCTTGTCTGGGGGATACCCATGCAAGTGAGACAGCAGTGCTGCAGGAAAGGAAATGCATGACAGGATCAGAAAGACTCTCCTGTGCATTGCACACGCCTCTGCGCCTGTTCGTGTCGGCGCAGGGCAGTGTGTTTGTGTTCAGCACATTTTAAAGCAGTTCCTATTCTTGAACACGAATGTCCTTTAATATGTGTAGAAACCCACCTTTATGTGGGTTATTTTGCAGCGGGGTGAAAAGGGGAACCTGATGTGTGCATTGACACATTTAAAGGCCCTTTGTGAATAGGGCGTGTCTTTGGTGTGAGTGACTTGTGACAAACACGTTTGAGAATGTGGGACAGCTTAAAGTTGTCAGGGTTTTTGAACGTTGCTTGTTTGCATACTTTTGACATTGGCTTATATTTGGTACCTGCTTTCAGTACTATGTTTGAAAGTCAAATAGTGAGGGCTGGAAGTATTGGAATTAATCATAACCAGTGGCATTGCTTCCTTCCATGCCTTCATGGTTTGCTTGTCTGTGCCATCAAGAAAAGTCGGCCAATAAGCAAATCCAGTCCAAGCGGCTAGGCCACGCCCCCTCTGCACAGGAACACAGGCAAACCCTGACATGTTTCGGCCTCGTTAGGCCTCATCAATGAGTTGCAGCTCGGTTCAGTGTGGCACTACAACGATGGAAGTCATGTCTTGCCATACCAACTTTCACTTAGAGAGCCACTCTAAAACCAAGAGGTGATGAATGGAAGTGTTTGGATTAATCATAATCAATGGTGCTGATAGAAGCGATCTGGCATACTATCGTGTTTGCATGTCTGTGCCATCATTGCTAAGGAGGACTAGTCGTATGCCAGTCTGCTTGGTCCTGTCGCCTATTGGCGAAGCTTAGCCAACATGCTAGGCAGCGTCTCCTCTACATGGGAACACGCGTAACCACAGGCGTGTGTAGCTTGGTTAACTATGGCGGCCAGTAGAATAGGGTGCAGCCTTGTGGTCATATGGGCCAAGTATGCTGTCTGCCACAGGTGCCAGGCCTACTGTTTCTGCTTGTGGCACCGGGGCTGCCTCTGCAGCACAGTGATGCTTGCCTTCACGCTCAGTTTGGTGTCTGAAGGTTGTAGCCTGGTTGATGGTAGAGCTATGATGACTGTCTCTATAGCTCATGAGCTTTGATAGACAAGTCTATAGTCCATGACTTATGGTGGATGTCTCCATAGTCCATGAGCTATGATGGTCGTCTCATTGTCCATGAGCTAAGGTGGATGTCTCCATAGTCCATGAGCTATGATGGTCGTCTCATAGTCCATGAGCTAAGGTGGATGTCTCCATAGTCCACGAGCTTTGGTGGTCGTCTCATTCTCCATGAGCTATGGTGGATGTCTCCATAGTACACAAACTTTGGTGGTCGTCTCATTGTCCATGAGCTATGGTGATGTCCTTATAGTTATGAGCTTTGGTGGTGTTCTCTGTAGTCCATGTGTTATGGTAGCCGTCTCTATAGCCCATGGCATATGGTGGCCGTCTCGATAGTCCATGAGTTATGGTGGACGTATATATAGCCCATGAGTTATTGTGGCAGTCCTTAGGGCCCAAAAGCTACGGTGTGCCACTCTATATCCCATGACATATATTGGCCATCTGTATAGTCCATGAGCTGTGGTGGACATCTCTATAATCCAGGAGCGGTGGTGGTAGAGCTTAGAGCCCATGAGATATGTCACCCCACTATAGCCCATGGCAGATAGTGGCCGTCACTGTAGTCCATGCGTTATGGTGGACGTCTCTATAGTCCTGGGGCTATCGTGGACGTTTCTGTAGTCCATGAGCTGTGTTGGTAGTCCTTAGACTACATGAGCTGTACCCCACGGAGAGGATGAAAATATTGAACCCATGTACTGTGAACCTGAATATCGAGTTTTTTTTTTGTCGACTTTGTGCATGTTATCTCACAAATGTAGCTGGTAAGTCGGGTAGGGGTTTTCATAGTGAATGGGGATGTTGGGGAGGGGTTGTGGGTGGTCTCTGCTCATATTTATTTGTGCAAAGAAGTGCAAAAAATATAACATTTTTGAATTTTCGGGATTCCCAGTAAAGGATTCGGTATTTTCACATAGATCTGTACCCCATTATAGCCAATGACATATAGTGGCCATCTCTATAGTCCAAGAGCTATGGTGGACGTCTCTGTATTGCAGGAGCTCTCGTAGACGTTTCTATAGTCCATGAGATTTGGAGTTTAGTCCTTAGAGTAGTTGAGCTATGTCGTACCCCACTATAGTCAATGACATACAGTGACCATCTATATAGTCCAGGGGCTATGGTGTTGTGTCTCTATAGTCCAGGAGCTATGGTGGACGTCTCTATAGTCCAGGAGCTCTCGCGGATGTTTCTATAGTCCATGAGTTGTGGTGGTAGTCCTTAGAGTCCATGAGCTATGTTGTACCCCACTATAGCCCATGGCATATAGTGGCCCTCTCTATAGTCCAGGAGCTGTGGTGGACGTCTCTATAGTCCAGGAACTATGGTGGACATCTCTATAGTCCAAGAGCTATGGTGGGCGTCTCTATAGAACAGGAGCTATGGTGTGTGTCTCTATAGTCCAAGAGCTATGGTGTGTGTCTCTATAGTCCAGGGGCTATGGTGGGTGTCTCTATAGTCCAGGAGCTATGATGGACGTCTCTATAGTCCAGGAGCTATGGTGGGTGTCTCTATAGTCCATGAGCTGTGGTGGTAGTCCTTAGAGTCCAAGAGCTATGTTTTACCCCACTATAGCCCATGACATATAGTGGCCATCTCTATAGTCCAAGAGCTATGGCGTGTGTCTCTATAGTCCAGGGGCTGTGGTGGGCGTCTCTAAAGAAGAGGAGCTATGGTGGGTGTCTCTATAGTCCAGGGGCTATGGTGTGTGTCTCTATAGTCCAGGAGCTATGGTGTGTGTCTCTATAGTCCAGGGGCTATGGTGGGTGTCTCTATAGTCCAGGGGCTATGGTGGGTGTCTCTATAGTCCAGGGGCTATGGTGGGTGTCTCTATAGTCCAGGGGCTATGGTGGGTGTCTCTATAGTCCAAGGGCTATGGTGGGTGTCTCTATAGTCCAGGGGCTATGGTGGGTGTCTCTATAGTCCAGGGGCTATGGTGGGTGTCTCTATAGTCCAGGGTCTATGGTGGGTGTCTCTATAGTCCAGGGGCTATGGTGGGTGTCTCTATAGTCCAGGGGCTATGGTGGGTGTCTCTATAGTCCAGGGGCTATGGTGTGTGTCTCTATAGTCCAGGGGCTATGGTGTGTGTCTCTATAGTCCAGGGGCTATGGTGGGTGTCTCTATAGTACAGGGGCTATGGTGGGTGTCTCTATAGTCCAGGGGCTATGGTGGGTGTCTCTATAGTCCAGGGGCTATGGTGGGTGTCTCTATAGTCCAGGGGCTATGGTGTGTGTCTCTATAGTCCAGGAGCTATGGTGGGTGTCTCTATAGTCCAGGGGCTATGGTGGGTGTCTCTATAGTCCAGGGGCTATGGTGGGTGTCTCTATAGTCCAAGGGCTATGGTGTGTGTCTCTATAGTCCAGGGGCTATGGGGGGTGTCTCTATAGTCCAGGGGCTATGGTGGGTGTCTCTATAGTCCAGGAGCTATGGTGGGTGTCTCTATAGTCCAGGAGCTATGGTGGGTGTCTCTATAGTCCAGGGGCTATGGTGGGTGTCTCTATAGTCCAGGGGCTATGGTGGGTGTCTATATAGTCCAGGGGCTATGGTGGGTGTCTCTATAGTCCAGGGGCTATGGTGGGTGTCTCTATAGTCCAGGGGCTATGGTGGGTGTCTCTATAGTCCAGGGGCTATGGTGGGTGTCTCTATAGTCCAGGAGCTATAGTCCAAGGGCTATGGTGGGTGTCTCTATAGTCCAGGAGCTATGGTGGGTGTCTCTATAGTCCAGGAGCTATGGTGGGTGTCTCTATAGTCCAGGGGCTATGGTGGGTGTCTCTATAGTCCAGGGGCTATGGTGGGTGTCTCTATAGTCCAGGGGCTATGGTGGGTGTCTCTATAGTACAGGAGCTATGGTGGGTGTCTCTATAGTCCAGGGGCTATGGTGGGTGTCTCTATAGTCCAGGGGCTATGGTGGGTGTCTCTATAGTCCAGGGGCTATGGTGGACATCTCTATAGTCCATCCATGTTAGTTCTATTCTTCCAGATCTTACTTGCTCCTTTCTTTCACAGGTGCCAACGGACACAGTGTTACTCGTTCTTGCACCTTTGGGTTTCAAACAAGAGTGTTGCAGTGTCATCAAGGAAGAGCCTCTCTGCCTACACCTCAAGAAACATAAGAGAGCTTCGGTGCGACCGACCCCTGACAGAAACAACATAACACCTGACAAGTAGAAGTCTAAGATTGCCCCTAATTTAGTCACTCATGTTGCTAAGCGTGTCTGCATTACATCTCAGAGCGCGCAAAGCGCTTGGTGTGCGTGCTCAGTGCACTTGCCGGCTTTACGCCTATCTGCACAGCCACGGAAGGAAACTGGCATCCCTTTAGGCTGCATTGGTCCATGGTTACCAACACTTACCATAGCAGAATGCTGGCTGCAGCTCTTCTTCCCACTCGACCATCTCTGGTAGCACTTAAATGCGGCCGCGGCACACTTGTCTGCCGCACTAAAGTGTCATCTAGTCTCTCACGGTACAAAGTGCTTCCTCCTTATAATCAGCCTCAATCTCTAGCACAGTGTGGGGCCATACCACCTAGTCAAGTAGATGTGTGGCTGGTATCACACAGAAAAAGATAACATCAACCTGTCCAATACCTCAAACATCACAACAGATGGAATGAGTCAAGATCACTAATTGGAAAGCGCTAAATGTTAGCGTACAATGATACATAAGGTGACTTGTGCATAACTCAGCCCCCATGCACTGCTGTAAGACCCTTTGCATAACACCTCTGCCATTAGAATGCAGCTGTCCCCAATGATAAACATTTGGTGTCGCTGCATACATAATGTGTCTCTCGCATACTCTCCAGACTACCTCTCAGCACCCGTCCACTTGCATGCTCGACATGGGTGACTAGCAGAGACTTGGCCACCCCTACCTACCTTTGTGTTGGATAAAATGCACACACGCATTCTGTAACTCTGACAAATGTCACATACCTGGACTTCTGCCCCCCTACAGTGCGTATCAATGGTGAAAGGTGCTATACAAATGACAATAACATTACATTACATAAAATGGCGGCGTCATGAAAAGAGGGGGGCTCCACTTTAAATTTAAAAACCTTATATTCATGTCAATTCAATTGGAGTTTCCACAATTCTACAAGCATAAAAAAGTCTGTTAAAAATGTAATCACTAAGCCAAGTACTGCTTGGCGCACCCCAAGGTGTGTTGTCGGGGCTCACCTAGGCTTCTAAAATACTGCTTGTAGAAAGAATGCACACACAAAAACAACCCCAACATTGCTCCCGATTCAGAGACTCCCTAGAATGAACAAAGCAAATATAATGTGCGTGCCTTAACTCATCTAGTGCATGGCCTTCAATCCAAATGTATATTTCAATGGTTCAATCAAGGTGCCTTTACAGAGCCTTCATGTCCTGTGAGTTGGTTGGATGCTGCGTATGGGGCCGATGATGTCAAGCGATTTGGTATGTTCCATTCCCAAGTTCAAGTGCCAGTCACATGGGAATGTCCGCAGATGTGCCATGAGATGATACATGGGAGGGGGCTAGGGAGGTGGGGGGTTTGTTCAACTCTACCAGTCGCGTGGATGAATGCCACTGGACCTAATTTTCTATTCGATCTCATTGTTTAATGTTTTGTTCACCCTTGTTAAAATCCTCCAAGAAGTAACTAGGTTACATTTGTACTTCTTTGAGGGAGTTCTCACAGGAGTGCAAAACATCTTTTCTACATAGCAATTTATTTAATTTAATCATTTTCCCTAGTTCTTTAAACAGATTATTGTTGTTGGTAGGGGGCGTTAGTATGTTACGATAGAAGTTCAGTTTGTTCTATTTAAGCGTTCTCAGACTGAATTCAGCAGATGCCGATGGATCGCTGATGCAGGACCTGAAGGTGGCAGTCTCAATACTCTCAATCAGATACGCTGTTTGAGGATTTTCAGCCAGGTGAATTTTTGAGGTTCAACGAGTTCAAGACCATATAGAACAGCTGGAATAACTTTTACATTGTAGAACTCAAGAACCAGCTGTAAAGAGAATCAGCAAAACTTCCTAAATATGATCTTCATTTGGGCCCTAAAAGGCTCCCCTTTTGTATATAATTTGTCTTTCATCTTTTCTACTTGATGATTGTCTGCAATTAGAAAACCCAAGCATACTAACTCATCGACGTCTTCGAGACGATTGTCCTCAATGAACCATGTGTGGTCTTGATATCTCTTATGTCCTCTAAAGTTAAAGACTTTTCTTTTTTAAAGGGTTTATTTTCTGATTATTTAGAGAGGCAAAGTTGGCAAAGCTATTCCATCTTCTCTGTAGTGCTGCTGGGGTCTAATACAGTTGAAGAGCGTCGTCCATATAGGCAAACCAACATCGGTTGTTTTGTCTGGCAGTGAGCTAAACCGCTTTGCAGAACATTGAAAATGTATTGCTATGTTTTTGGTTTCACCTGAATTTATTTGCATTTTCATAACAGAAATTGTCAATACATAATCAATATTTAAACTTTAAACAAAAATGGAAATATGGGCAATTGTTTTTTATTGATTTATAAAGCGCTTTTTCCAACACGCTGTACAATAAAAAGGTGATATAATATTCATGCAAAAATCACAATAAGGAAATTACTGATGTCGAGAGAAAAGATAAGCTTCAAGAGTAGAGTGAAAGTGGGAAGATCTAATGGCAAGAGGAAAAGCGTTCCAATGTTTGGCTGCAATAATGAGAAGATCAAAAGCGAGATTGTGCACAGGGAGGCTTAGGATTTGACCACAAATTAAGTGGTTGATATCATAAAGTTATGAGCGTGGCTACAGATGGAGAAGAGCGAAGACAGACAGAGTGGAATCAGACGATGGCTACACTGAAGTGAAAATCAGGAAAAAGATTGAAGAGAAGAAGAGACAGAGGAGCGAGAGGACCAACAAAAGAGGGTCTGAAGACCTGATTTGGAAATGGGGCATGAGAGGGCAAGTTGATAGGATGATTGGCCAACCAGTACGGCAGAACGGTAGTCAAGACGAGAAAAAAACAGTGAGGAAAAAGTTCGCTGGTGTAAAAGGAGAGAAATTGATGAGATTTCCACATATTATGGAGGTGAAACCGGGAGGAACGAGAGTTGCTAGAACTATGACCTCCAAAAGAGAAAGATCGGAGTAACAAAATGACTCCAAGATGATGGGCAGACTGTGAGCAAGGAATAGTGGAGGGAGAAAGGAGATGGAGAAAGGGGGAGCAGCAGGAAAGAATAGAATTTCAGTTTTAGAAGCAGTAAGGTGGAGAAAATGTGAATGCATCCAGGATTGGATGACGAGCAGACACGAGGTGAGGGAAGCATGAGGAGAGTCAGAGCAGGAAGAGAAGGAAGCAGCATTCTGGGAGCCATCAGTGTAAGAGTGGCCTGAGAGACCGCAAAAACGTTCACAATAATGGCGGACAGCATCAAGTTCACCGGAGCCACGAGAAGATCAATCCAGGTTACTTGCACACATTGTATCCCAGGTTGCCATTTAAACTGTTCATATATATCATGTACAAGCCTTTCTGTCGGGGCATGAGGATTCTGCCTTCTGCTGCTCGTACACACGTGTAGCAGCCGTAGACATGGGTAGCAGCAGAGCTGTTTTGTAGATTCGTGGGACAAGGAATTTGCATACTCCAAGCACTTTTTAATGCTCAAGAAAGTGTGGCAGGGAGAGTCAATAGATAAGTGCGTCCTTGACACAGACCCTTTAATAAATGGAATTACTGGTCCACACAATCTGAACAAATGAGACTGTGTGGCCTCCGTGGCACCACGCTATCAACACATCCTTGAAGTGTTCGGAGGCATCTAACCATTGTTACCAACTCACTGGCCCTAAATCTGAGCTGGGCAGGTGTTTTATCAAGAATAATCATATGCAGTAATTATGTTTCCCGCATGAATTAACTCTTCAAATCTGCTTAGTTACAAAAAGTCAGCCGGAGCTGGCAGTAACAGATGCAGATTACTACAAACATTGCAAGTGGTATTTCAGTCAATCTGCATGCAGCTTTTTTTATGTTATGCATCCATTTCCACATATTTCAGATGTTCTTCTTTACAGGGTGCTACCCCTCCCTTAACCACTTATCCCTGCAACTATTCCATTTCCCTTCCTATTATCCCCTAGTACAGAGGTGTAAACAGAATCACTGTTGCCGGTGATTTTGCCACCAGCTTTCTAATAGCAGCATAAAGACTGGGAGGGCATCAGCTGTGCTTCTCTGTATCCTACCCCCTGCTGTATATCGGTTCCATTGTTACCACTGAAAAGCACTCGGCTTTGCATCTGTACTGTTGTATACCTCTGTAAAGGGCTCTGTTCCGTCTCGAAGCTAGGTTTGTGCTCAATAAACAAATTATAATAACAAAAGAAAAAGTTTAATAATATGCAGAAAATAATTCTATTGTGCACTTGTTAAATTGCACCAGCACTTTCTTATGTAATCTGTGGTTTTATGTCATCTATGGTTTTCACGAGTCAATAAGTTTATCAATCCCTGCAGATCTGTGAAATACATTGTACACCAGGCTAGCAAAAATAGCTATCATTTGCTCCTAGGAAAACCCAAATTCAAGTATGAATAATTACTGTCAGGAACAAGTATGCTCTACGTAATTTTGTATTCTGGGAAAATCTATTTTAAATACACTTCCACAAAGTTTAATTACAGGCCTATCCACCTCTTCGGGGGTTTAGCTTGTAGAAAGGGTGCCCCCAAAACACTTTAAATTGCAATGCCAAATTGAATGACTTCTTTGAACATTTATATAACTACTGTAACATGGTTGTACCCACTATTGGGGTTGTCTTTCAAAGGCCCAGGACAGTTAGGTGTATCCACCAGCGTTAGACACCTCTACCGGGCAAGCTCTTCCTTTCAGTCCGTCCACTTGCTTCTAAAATCCCTCTCAAGCAATCGGGTTCTGTCTTGGCAAAGGCCTCTGCATCTATCCACATCTGGAAAAGGCTTCCTAAATGAGATTTTACCTCAGCTACACCCAAGTAGAACCCCAATCCACGTTTCTCCTCACAGGTAGGCTCTATTCCTTTTTTGTTTTCCCAAACCTCTCCTCTGGGTTTTAATACTTAGCAAACTCTGCCCATACAGCAGCATGTGAGACAGCACATCTGGATTGGATAGTGCCTGTGGTAGCTTCCCTTCACTTATGCACAACTTCTAGAATCCTCCTCTTTCCCTCAATTGGCCAAATGAGTTCTTGATGTCATAGTGGGATGTGTTAGCTTTAGGGGAGCTCTTCCCTTACTAATATAAAATAAACTTCCAGGCATGTACCTGTTCCATTCATAAATTATATATTCAGATTCACAAGAATATTATGAATCCAGAGACCCCCTTTATATTTTCATGACTGTGTGTATAACATTTATGATAATATGCACAATTTATAAATAATACATACACTTTAATGTGTCATTTCTATATTTTGGTGAATCCTTTTGTGGAACTGAATTCAAATCTACCTTCAGTTTTCAAATCGGACAAACGGTTCCAGTACTAGAGAAAATAATGTAGTTACCACTTGTCGCTTTAAAAGGCGTCATTGTTATGCAGCACAGAATTGCATGTGTTGTTAGGTTCTTGGCAAAACACAGAAAACATCTGATGTGATGAGCAAGACTCACTTTTAATAGGCTCCTTAATGGGACACACACATATTTTACATGTGGCCATATTGCTCTGTCGTGGTCAGAGGTCAGGGCCTATTCAAGGCCTCTTCTGTTAAGAATGCACTTAACTGATCCACCAGACCCTGAACCTATTCATCTTCCCATTCCCTTGAAAATACAAGTCCATGGAATTGAGCTGAATCTAACATAAAACTGGCAGTAAACTATATGTTCTTGGTAATTCCGTACACATTGAGGAGAACCATCTCCGGTTCCGGAAGCACCTCAAAACCTTCCTCTTCGCTTCTGCCTTCTCTCTCCCTCTCCCCTGCTAAACCTGCTTAACTCCCCACTGAATTCTGCACTTAACCTGCATCTGGGCCACTCTCAGCGACCTCGGTCCAGGGCCCAGCCACTCTCCACTTGCACTGCCTCCCTTGGCCCCCCCTGCACCGTGGGACTGTCACTGTATCCCTACAGCCCCCTTCCCAGCACTTGCTCTGCACTTACCTCGCACTTGCCACCAGCTGGCCCTTTTTATTCATTATTTATTTTACGCTACTTACCTTGTACTGCACTTTCCCCCCCACCTCCTCCCCTTGCACTTTCTCCTTTTTCCCCTTACCTCGGCACTTGCGCGATCTGAATGACACCTGGCCTAGTAGGATCGTTTGTCTGTCTTTCCCTTGTTTCCCCCCCCCCGCCTCGTCGCGCCTTGAAACACTTGTGTATAGGCGCGTTACAAATACCATATCATATCATATCATATCATACATCCTGTATTCTACAAGTAAACACACATGTAGCCGATAAATCGGATGCACGTGATGGAAACTGATCTGTGCATTCCTGGTTTCAAGAAAAGTTACACTTGAATAAACATACAGTTTCGGTGAACAATATTGTACAAATTAGGTTCCCTTTATTTCTTTATGTAAAAGATACATGAGATATATTGGGTCCCATGTAGCATAAATGTGCTATTTACTCTGTATTTATAATATCACTTAAATAGTAAATTTTCTGTTCCTACATATACGAAACCTCTCATGTGATCTGTAAATAACACAACATCTATCATTTACTTGCATAATAGTAACATACACATTATGCAGTTTAACATATTCCATTTTTACATGGCAGCTTAAATACAGCTGCTCCTTTGCAATAGCTAATTTTGTTTTTCATGAAAAGATGTGTTCTTGTTGTGTTTAGCATTAATTACATGATCTTTCAATGCAAGAATACATTCTAAACTGACATGATTCAATGAAGAGTAGTACATTCCATCAAATAATACTCTGCAATACCAAGGCCATGGGACTAGCCCTGAGACACCTCCATACAGAAACACAAATCAGCCTTCACAGAGCAAATACATGGGCCATTGATCTGGGCGCATTCGCTCACCCTGTAGTAATGGGGCTAAAGGGAAGGGGTACACTTTATGAAGCAGAATGTTGTTCGAGGAAACAGCAAACAATTAAAAAATACATTTGAAAATCAATACCTTAGTCACAACATAAGTAACTATAAATATAAGACATTTCTAGGAGCTAAAACACACTAAATCAAAATAGGTTTAAATATCAACAAAATGATCAAGGGTTCAAAAGTAGCTGACCGGGCACTTAATTGCCATGGGCAGAGGGCGTTATCCAAAGGTTCATTGGTCAGTGTTAGTGCTAATGTTAGCCAATGTTTAAAACACTTCAAAGTATCCAGGAAAGTTACTTAGCAGTACCAGCACCAATGCTGAGGAAGGCAAGAGGAGTATCTGGCGTTCTGTGCTATCTGAATTATTTATTTATTTATGGTTTCATTTATAAAGCGCACTAAACCCAGGGGCATCAAGGCGCTGTTACAACCAGTTACACATATGAAAAGCTTTCAGTGGAGGCAAAAGGAAGCATTAGCCCCGTAAAGAGAGTTACTTCCACACTTGAAGGTTTTGTGGAGTGAACCACAGTGGCAGGAGTGGATCACAGGCCCTAGCGATGAAGGTCTCAACACCCGTGGTCCGGAGCTCTTGTCTATTTGGGGAATATGCAGTGGCAGATGTGGGCATTTTTCGAAACTTCAAGAACAAGGCTTGTGTTGTACATATGCTTTAATACTAACTGGGGAGTCCCTACTGTTACTCTCATACAGCAATGCACCATTTTAGGACTTTATAGGTAGACTACTATGGACCCAACTCGGGGACTCTGCCAGGAAAAGTTGACTTGTTTATGCTTCTCTTGCATTCAGGAGTGATAGTTACATCCGCTACTTAACACTGCTCAGAGCCTGGGGTTCAGGAGAGAGTCGCCTTTTCCAATAACTCAATATCTCTCTTACTCCAGATCCTACTCTTCAAGTCATCAAGAAAACCTGAGCAATCGCTTAGTAAATAGATAGATGAATACACTGAAGCTGGGAACGGCTGCCTACTTGGTAATTCCCTTATGAAATTGGGAGGTTCTTCAAGCCTAACTGCGATCAAATGAGTGTCACTGGAACTTTGGGGATATTTGGGGTTCAACTCCCATTTTCTTGCAAGGATACTGTCACCTGTACATGCTACTACCTTCTTCAGAGAGGCCTTCCTGTCAGGCTACTCTGCATTGCTGAGCCTGCAAACGCACGCGCTAGCAGCATTGCCGAGCCTGCAAACGCACGCGCTAGCAGCATTGCCGAGCCTGCAAACGCACGCGCTAGCAGCATTGCCGAGCCTGCAAACACATGCGCTAGCAGCATTGCCGAGCCTGCAAACGCACGCGCTAGGAGCATTGACGAGCCTGCAAACGCACGCGCCTGCAGCATTGCAAACGCGCGCACTAGCAGCATTGCCGAGCCTGCAAACACACATGCTAGCAGCATTGCCGAGCCTGCAAACGCATGCGCTAGCAGCATTGACGAGCCTGCAAACGCACGCGCCTGCAGCATTGCAAACGCACGCACTAACAGCATTGCCGAGCCTGCAAACGCACACACTAGCAGCATTACTGAGCCTGCAAACACACGCACTAGCAGCATTGCTGAGCCTGCAAACACACGCACTAGCAGCATTGCCGAGCCTGCAAACACACATGCTAGCAGCATTGCCGAGCCTGCAAACACATGCGCTAGCACCATTGCCAAGCCTGCAAACGCACACACTAGCAGCATTACTGAGCCTGCAAACACACACACTAGCAGCATTGCCGAGCCTGCAAACGCACGCACTAGCAGCATTGCCAAGCCTGCAAACAAACGGACTAGCCGTATTGCCAAGCCTGCAAACACACGCACGCACTAGCAGCATTGCCGAGCCTGCAAACACACGCACTAGCAGCATTGCCAAGCCTGCAAACACACGCACTAGCCGCATCGCCAAGCCTGCAAACACACGCACTAGCAGCATTGCCGAGCCTGCAAACCACGCACACGCTAGCCAAAGGATGCAGGTTGCTCTAGTCCACGGAAACAAAGAGAGAATCCGCCCCGTTATGCTGGCCTGATTCTCGGGTTGAACTCAAAATGTCAGATTTCATGGATTTCTCACAGACGGCCCTAAGAACTGAAGTGCAGGACATTATCCCAGCACGCCCCGCTCAAAGAATCAGGCATTTGTTCCCATAATACCATGCACGCAAAGACCCAGACCAAAGCAGAGAACCGACTCTCATAAAGAAGCAGGACGCACACTTGCAGACCCTGAACCAGGAGTGTCTAACACCGGGCCTTGGAGCTGGAGCCTGGTGCCCTGGGTGCAGCCCAGGCCCCCACCATTTCATTTCATTTGGATTTGTAAGGCGCCGAAGCCGGCAGGCATCAGGGCGCCATCCAGGATGTTACCGGCATCCACGGTGCTCCGGCACCACAGCCTCACAGGGCCTTGCCCTGCAAACACCTATAAGTCCGTGTGACCCCGGCACACCAGTGAGGCGTGCCGCGTGACCACCGCAGGCCCCACAATCGTAAGCAGCCACATTGCTCAGACGATTAAATACAAAACGAATCCGTTTACTTTAGCACAAGAATAACACGTTCCCAGAATCCCAGTGTGGCTGCAACGGTAAAGGGCGGGACAAATGACTGTGAGTACAAATAAACAAAATCCAGTTTGCGATGCGCTCAAGATTTGTTGGACGGGATCCTCATGAGATTAGAAGAGCAAACCGGCGCGTGCAAATATTGATCATGTTTGAAAGTCAAATGTGACTTTTAGGAAAGCAAAGAAAGAAGAGCCGAGGCGGCCTTAAGCAGGAAAAGAATAAAAGGGATGAGCCGAAATGGCGCACCCTTGCCAACGATAATCAAAGTGCAAGGCTCGGTTTGCCAGAGCAAGTTGTGTTCACGTGCGTTCACAGGGCGTAATGATCTGCCTCATTGGAACTCGATTATTGAGCTTTGAAGGCACAAGGCTTCTGGACTTGCCTCCTTGTGGCTCAATCGCAAGTGGGTGGGACCCAGAGGCCACACCCAATGGGCATCCAGCCAACACAATAACACAACAATACAAATACACCAAATGGCAAACTGAGCTCTAGCAGCCTCCGTGCAGAACACTTGAGGGAGGTCTTGTTGGTGGAGGCTGCGTGGGGGATCGGTATAGACCCACATGTGAGCGCGTCAGAGCGTGGAAGTGCGGGGTAAGGTGGAGCAGAGTGGACATGGTACCATAACCAAAAGGGCCGGTTCTTGCCATGTCTGTATCAATCTACTATCCCTCCTCTTACTAGCATGTCATCTTATGTTATTTGGCTTTTATACTGCGTGCATCACCACCACAGTGCTCGTAAAGCGCTGTTAGTCCATGGGTGAGCGAATTGTGACCCTGCCCAGGGTGCTAAGGCAAGACCATAGTCGGTGGGAGGACAGGAGAAAGGGAAAGTGGAGGAAAGAGAGGGTAAGTTGGGGGAAAGTAGGTGAACAAAATGGAACAAACCTGGGTAGGGTTCCTCCTACATCTATTGAAGTAAGGCCATTCACACTATAGACGAGTTCCAGGACTTCTGACATTTTGGTGAGATACCCATTGCATACGACCAAACCGTGTCTAGCCCTCTGGACTAGGACAATGCAGAAGGGTAAGAGGCCACCGATGGGTATATTTTATGAACACTTCAGCAGGTGGGTTGACTGGGGGAGCGCTCATGGGCACGCCCCCTTGGGTTGAACAATCCACGGAGAAGAGGTGGCAGGCGTAAGCTGTTACGCTTTGCCAGGAACCCCAGTAGAGTGTGTGAAGGGTAGTCTTACTCATCATGTGACATCTGAGGGATAGTTGGAAGGCCTAGAGATGAGAGTAGTGCTAAGCTCTGAGTAGTCATCACTGTCATCTGGTTGTAGGCACATATCTCTGATGTCATCAAGAAATGAGACTGTAATCATGATGTGCATTGGTTAGAGCCAGTTTCCACTACTCTGATAGGCTGGCAACCCAGTCAGTCATCAGTGGAAAGGGGTGAAGCTTCCTTCTAGCAGCATCAAGGGCTCTCTGAGGGTGAAGAGCAACCATAAAGGCTGCTGTCCACTTAAACAATCTCCTGGTTTAGATCCTACACTCTGATGACTCACCAATTGTCTTGAGGTGTTGGAAGAGTGTGTCCAAGCCTTCTCCTGGAAAAGGGACTTGTGTCAGTTATAAAGTGACCCACCAGAGGTTATTTGGGCTGTGTGTTGTAAATATACAGTAGCCCAGACTGAGTTCTCCTGAGGTCCCCTGAACAAGGCACCTTCTTTCCATACTTTCCATAATTGTCCTCTGGATCTATTAACCACAGAGTGATGCAAGGTGGCTTCTGATTATGCTCAAATAGGGAACCACCACCCGCTACATGTAGATAAGTGTAGTGTACCCATTGAGAAGGGAGCCAGCTGCCAGAGAAAGACTTAGTAAGGGTGCCACACACCTGCTACATGCAGAGAGGTGCAGTGCACCCACTGAGAAGAGAATCAGCTGTCAGAGAAATAATCAGAAGGGTACCGACCACCCGCTACATGTAGATAAGTGTAGTGTACCCACTGAGAAAAGAATCAGCTGTCGAAGAAAGACGCAGGAAGGGTGCCAACCACCCACTTCACGGAGATAAGTGTAGTGTACCCACTGAGAACAGAATCAGCTGTCGAAGAAAGACGCAGGAAGGGTGCCAACCACCCACTTCACGGAGATAAGTGTAGTGCACCCACTGAGAAGAGAATCAGCTGTCAGAGAAATATTTTGAAGGCTAACGACCACCCGCTACATGTAGATAAGTGAAGTGTACCCACTGAGAAGAGAATCAGCTGTCGAAGAAAGACGCAGGAAGGGTGCCAACCACCCACTTCACGGAGATAAGTGTAGTGCACCCACTGAGAAGAGAATCAGCTGTCAGAGAAATATTCAGAAGGGTACCGACCACCCGCTACATGTAGATAAGTGTAGTGTACCCACTGAGAAGAGAATCAGCTGTCGAAGAAAGACGCAGGAAGGGTGCCAACCACCCACTTCATGGAGATAAGTGTAGTGCACCCACTGAGAAGAGAATCAGCTGTCAGAGAAATATTCAGAAGGGTAACGACCACCCGCCACATGTAGATAAGTGTAGTGTACCCACTGAGAAGAGAATCAGCTGTCGAAGAAAGACGCAGAAAGGGTGCCAACCACCCACTTCACGGAGATAAGTGTAGAGCACCCACTGAGAAGAGAATCAGCTGTCAAAGAAATATTCAGAAGGGTACCGACCACCCGCTACATGTAGATAAGTGTAGTGTACCCACTGAGAAGAGAATCAGCTGTCGAAGAAAGACGCAGGAAGGGTGCCAACCACCCACTTCATGGAGGTAAGTGTAGTGTACCCACTGAGAAGAGAATCAGCTGTTGGAGAAAGACTCAGGAAGGGTGCCAACCACACACTGCATGGAGATAAGTGTAGTGTACCCACTGAGAAGAGAATCATTTGTCAGAGAAATACTCAGAAGGGTGCCAACCACCGGTTACATTTTGATAAGTGTAGTGTGCCCATTGAGAAGGGAACCAGCTGTCAGAGAAATACTCCGAAGGGTACCGACCACCCGCTACATGTAGATAAGTGTAGTGTACCCACTGAGAAGAGAATCAGCTGTCGGAGAAAGACTCAGGAAGGGTGCCAACCACCCACTTCATGGAGATAAGTGTAGTGTACCCATCGAGAAGGGAACCAACTGTCAGAGAAAGACACAGGAAGGATTCTAACCACCCGCTACATGCAGATAAGTGTAGTGTACCCATTGAAAAGAGAGCCAGCTGTCAGAGAAAGACTCAGGAATGGTGCCAACCACCGGCTACTTGCAGATAAGTGTAGTGTATGCATCGAGAAGGGAACCAGCTGTCAGAGAAAGACACAGGAAGGGTGCCAACCACTCGTTACATGTAGATAAGTGTAGTGCACCCATTGAGAAGAGAACCAGCTGACAGAGAAAGACTCAGGAAGGGTGCCAACCACCCACTACATGGAGATAAGTGTAGTGTACCGATCGAGTAGGGAGCCAGCTGTCAGAGAAAGACTCAGGAAGGGTGCCAACCACCTGCTAGATGTAGATAAGTGTAGTGTACCCACTGAGAAGGGATCCAGCTGTCAGAGAAAGACTCAGGAAGGGTGCCAACCACCCACTTCATGGAGATAAGTGTAGTGTACCCTTTGAGAAGAGAACCAGCTGTAAGAGAAATACTCAGAAGGGTAACAACCACCCGCAACATGTAGATAAGTGTAGTGTACCCACTGAGAAGAGAATCAGCTGTCGAAGAAAGACACAGGAAGGGTGCCAACCACCCACTTCACGGAGATAAGTCTAGTGCACCCACTGAGAAGAGAATCAGCTGTCAGAGAAATATTCAGAAGGGTACCGATCACCCGCTACATGTAGATAAGTGTAGTGTACCCACTGAGAAGAGAATCAGCTGTTGAAGAAAGACGCAGGAAGGGTGCCAACCACCCACTTCATGGAGGTAAGTGTAGTGTACCCACTGAGAAGAGAATCAGCTGTTGAAGAAAGACGCAGGAAGGGTGCCAACCACCCACTTCATGGAGGTAAGTGTAGTGTACCCACTGAGAAGAGAATCAGCTGTTGGAGAAAGACTCAGGAAGGGTGCCAACCACCCACTGCATGGAGATAAGTGTAGTGTACCCACTGAGAAGAGAATCATTTGTCAGAGAAATACTCAGAAGGGTGCCAACCACCGGTTACATTTTGATAAGTGTAGTGTGCCCATTGAGAAGGAAACCAGCTGTCAGAGAAATACTCAGAAGGGTACCGACCACCCGCTACATGCAGATAAGTGTAGTGTACCCACTGAGAAGAGAATCAGCTGTCGGAGAAAGACTCAGGAAGGGTGCCAACCACCCACTTCATGGAGATAAGTGTAGTGTACCCATCGAGAAGGGAACCAGCTATCAGAGAAAGACACAGGAACGGTTCTAACCACCCGCTACATGCAGATAAGTGTAGTGTACCCATTGAAAAGAGAGCCAGCTGTCAGAGAAAGACTCAGGAATGGTGCCAAACACTGGCTACTTGCAGATAAGTGTAGTGTATGCATCGAGAAGGGAACCAGCTGTCAGAGAAAGACATAGGAAGGGTGCCAACCACTCGCTACATGTAGATAAGTGTAGTGCACCCATTGAGAAGAGAACCAGCTGACAGAGAAAAACTCAGGAAGGGTGCCAACCACCCACTACATGGAGATAAGTGTAGTGTACCCATCGAGTAGGGAGCCAGCTGTCAGAGAAAGACTCAGGAAGGGTGCCAACCACCCACTTCATGGAGATAAGTGTAGTGTACCCATTGAGAAGAGAACCAGCTGTAAGAGAAATACTCAGAAGGGTACCGACCACCCGCTACATGTAGATAAGTGTAGTGTACCCACTGAGAAGAGAATCAGCTGTCGAAGAAAGACACAGGAAGGGTGCCAACCACCCACTTCATGGAGGTAAGTGCAGTGTACCCACTGAGAAGAGAATCAGCTGTTTGCGAACAACTCATGAAGGGTGCCAACCACCCACTGCATTGAGATAAGTGTAGTGTACCCACTGAGAAGAGAATCAGCTGATAGAGAAATACTCAGAAGGGTACCAACCACCCGCTACATGTAGATAAGTGTAGTGTACCCACTGAGAAGAAAATCAGCTGTCGGAGAAAGACTCAGGAAGGGTGCCAACCACCCACTTCGTGGAGATAAGTGTAGTGTACCCACTGAGAAGAGAATCAGCTGTCAGAGAAAGACTCAGGAAGGGTGCCAACCACCCACTACATGTAAATAAGTGTAGTGTACCCATTGAGAAGGGAACCAGCTGTCCGAGAAAGCCACAGGAAGGGTGCTAACCACCGGCTACATGTAGATAAGTGTAGTGCACCCATTGAGAAGAGAACCAGCTGTCAGAGAAAGACTGAGGAAGGGTGCCAAACACCCACTACATGTATGTAAGTGTTGTGTACCCATCGAGAAGGGAACCAGCTGTCAGAGAAAGACTCAGGAAGGGTGCAAACACCCACTACATGTATGTAAGTGTTGTGTACCGATCGAGAAGGGAACCAGCTGTCAGAAAAAGACACAGGAAGGGTGCCAACCACCTGCTACATGTAGGTTCATGTAGTGTACCTATTGAGAAGAGAACCAGGCGTCGGAGAAAAACTCAGGAAGGGTGTCAACCACCAGCTACTTGCAGATAAGTGTAGTGTACCCATCCAGAAGGGAACCAGCTGTCAGAGAAAGACACAGGAAGGGTGCCAACCACCCGCTACATGTAAATATGTGTAGTGTACCCATTGACAAGAGACCAGCTGTCAGAGAAAGACTCAGGAAGGGTGCCAACCACAAGCTACTTGCAGAGAAGTGTAGTGTACCCATTGAGAAGGGAGCCAGCTGTCAGAGAAAAACACAGGAAGGGTGCCACCCACCTGCTACATGCAGATAAGTGTAGTGTACCCATTGAGAAGCGAGACAGGTGTCAGAGAAAGACTCAGGAAGGGTGCCACCCACCCACTACATGCAGAGAAGTGTAGTGTACCCATTGAGAAGGGAGCCAGCTGTCAGAGAAAAACACAGGAAGGGTGCCACCCACCTGCTACATGCAGATAAGTGTAGTGTACCCATTGAGAAGCGATCCAGCTGTCAGAGAAAGACTCAGGAAGGGTGCCACCCACCTGCTACTTGCAGGTAAGTGTAGTGTATCCATTGAGAAGGGAACCAGCTGTCAGAGAAAGACACATGAAGGGTGCCAACCACCTGCTCCATGTATATAGGTGTAGTGTACCCATTGAGTAAAGAACCAGCTGTCAAAGTAAGACTCAGGAAGGGTGCCAACCACCCGCTACATGTAGCTAAGTGTAGTGTACCCACTGAGAAGAGAGCCAACTGTGAGAGAAAGAAGACTCTGGAAGGTTGCCAACCACCCGCTACTTGCAGATAAGTGAAGTGTACCCATCCAGAAGGGAACCAGCTGTTAGAGAAAGACTCAGGAAGGGTGCCAATCACCTGCTACATGCAGAGAAGTGTAGTGTACCCATCCAGAAGGGAACCAGCTGTCAGAGAAAGACTCAGGAAGGGTAGCACCCACCCACTACCTGTATATAAGTGTAGTGTACCCATCCAAAAGGGAACCAGCTGTCAGAGAAAGACTCAGGAAGGGTACCACCCACCCACTACATGCAGAGAAGTGTAGTGTACCCATTGAGAAGAGAACCAGCTGTCAGAGAAAGACTCAGGAAGGGTGCCAACCACCTGCTACACGCAGAGAAGTGTAGTGTACCCATCCAGAAGGGAGCCAGCTGTCAGAGAAAGACTCAGGACGGGTACCACCCACCCGCTACATGTATAAGTGTAGTGTACCCATCCAAAATGGAACCAGCTGTCAGAGAAAGACTCAGGAAGGGTACCACCCACCCACTACATGCAGAGAAGTGTAGTGTACCCATTGAGAAGAGAATCAGCTGTCGGAGAAAGACTCAGGAAGAGTGCCAACCACCCACTACATGTATATAAGTGTAGTGTATCCATCCAGAAGGGAACCAGCTGTCAGAGAAAGACTCAGGAAGTGTACCACCCACCCACTACATGCAGAGAAGTGTAGTGTACCAATTGAGAAGAGAACCAGCTGTCAGAGAAAGACTCAGGAAGGGTGCCAACCACCTGCTACATGCAGAGAAGTGTAGTGTACCCATCCAGAAGGGAGCCAGCTGCCAGAGAAAGACTCATGAAGGGTACCACTCACCCACAATATGTGTAAGTGTAGAGTACCCATCCAAAAGGGAACCAGCTGTCAGAGAAAGACTCAGGAAGAGTACCACCCACCCACTACATGCAGAGAAGTGTAGTGTACCCATTGAGAAGAGAACCAGCTGTCAGAGAAAGACTCAAGAAGAGTGCCAACCAGCCAATACATGTATATAAGTGTAGTGTATCCATCCTGAAGGGAACCAGCTGTCAGAGAAAGACTCAGGAAGTGTACCACCCACCCACTACATTCAGAGAAGTGTAGTGTACCCATCCAGAAGGGAACCAGCTGTCAGAGAAAGTCTCAAGAAGAGTGCCAACCAGCCACTACATGTATATAAGTGTAGTGTATCCATCCAGAAGGGAACCAGCTGTCAGAGAAAGACTCAGGAAGTGTACCACCCACCCACTACACTCACAGAAGTGTAGTGTACCCATCCAGAAGGGAACCAGATGTCAGAGAAAGACTCAAGAAGAGTGCCAACCAGCCACTACATGTATATAAGTGTAGTGTATCCATCCAGAAGGGAACCAGCTGTCAGAGAAAGACTCAGGAAGTGTACCGCCCACCCACTACATTCAGAGAAGTATAGTGTACCCATCCAGAAGGGAACCAGCTGTCAGAGAAAGTCTCAGGAAAGGTACCACCCACCCACGACATGCAGAGAAGTGTAGTGTACCCATCCAGAAGGGAACCCGCTGTCAGAAAAAGACACAGGAAGGGTGCCACCCACCTGCTACATGTAGGTTCGTGTAGTGTACCTATTGAGAAGAGAACCAGCCGTCGGAGAAAGACTCAGTAAGGGTGCCAACCACCAGCTACTTGCAGATAAGTGTAGTGTACCCATTGAGAAGGGAGCCAGCTGTCAGAGAAAAACACAGGAAGGGTGCCACCCACCTGCTACATGCAGATAAGTGTAGTGTACCCATTGAGAAGCGAGCAAGCTGTCAGAGAAAGACTCAGGAAGGGTGCCACCCACCTGCTACTTGCAGATAAGTGTAGTGTATCCATTGAGAAGGGAACCAGCTGTCAGAGAAAGACTCAGGAAGGGTGCCAAACACCCGGTGCATGTATCTTAGTGTAGTGTACCCATCGAGAAGGGAACCAGCTGTCAGAGAAAGACACATGAAGGGTGCCAACCACCTGCTCCATGTATATAGGTGTAGTGTACCCATTGAGTAGAGAACCAGCTGTCAAAGTAAGACTCAGGAAGGGTGCCAACCACCCGCTACATGTAGCTAAGTGTAGTGTACCCACTGAGAAGAGAGACAACTGTGAGAGAAAGAAGACTCTGGAAGGTTGCCAACCACCCGCTACTTGCAGATAAGTGTAGTGTACCCATCCAGAAGGGAACCAGCTGTTAGAGAAAGACTCAGGAAGGGTGCCAATCACCTGCTACATGCAGAGAAGTGTAGTGTACCCATCCAGAAGGGAGCCAGCTGTCAGAGAAAGACTCAGGAAGGGTACCACCCACCCACTACATGCAGAGAAGTGTAGTGTACCCATTGAGAAGAGAACCAGCTGTCAGAGAAAGACTCAGGAAGGGTGCCAACCACCTGCTACATTCAGAGAAGTGTAGTGTACCCATCCAGAAGGGAGCCAGCTGTCAGAGAAAGACTCAGGACGGGTACCACCCACCCGCTACATGTATAAGTGTAGTGTACCCATCCAAAAGGGAACCAGCTGTCAGAGAAAGACTCAGGAAGGGTACCACCCACCCACTACATGCAGAGAAGTGTAGTGTACCCATTGAGAAGAGAACCAGCTGTCAGAGAAAGACTCAGGAAGAGTGCCAACCACCCACTACATGTATATAAGTGTAGTGTATCCATCCAGAAGGGAACCAGCTGTCAGAGAAAGACTCAGGAAGTGTACCACCCACCCACTACATGCAGAGAAGTGTAGTGTACCCATTGAGAAGAGAACCAGCTGTCAGAGAAAGACTCAGGAAGGGTGCCAACCACCTGCTACGTGCAGAGAAGTGTAGTGTACCCATCCAGAAGGGAGCCAGCTGCCAGAGAAAGACTCAGGAAGGGTACCACTCACCCACAACATGTATAAGTGTAGAGTACCCATCCAAAAGGGAACCAGCTGTCAGAGAAATACTCAGGAAGGGTACCACCCACCCACTACATTCAGAGAAGTGTAGTGTACCCATCCAGAAGGGAACCAGCTGTCAGAGAAAGACTCAGGAAGGGTACCACCCACCCACTACATGTATATAAGTGTAGTGTACCCATTGAGAAGGGTAGCAGCTGTCAGAGAAAGATTCAGGAAGGGTGCCAACCACCCGCTACATATAGATACGTGTAGTGTACCCATCGAGAAGGGTAGCAGCTGTCAGAGATAGACTCGGGAAGGGTGCCAACCACCTGCTACATGTAGATCAGTGTAGTGTACCCACTGCGAAGAGATCCAGCTGTCAGAAAAAAAGACTTGGGAAGGGTGCCAACCACCCGATTCATGGAGATGAGTGTAGTGTACCCATCCAGAACGGAACCAGCTGTCAGAAAAAAAGACTCGGGAAGGGTGCCAACCACCTGCTACATGGACATGAGTATAGTGTACCCACTGAGAAGGGAGCCAGCTGTCAGAGAAAGATTCAGGAAGGGTGCCAACCACCCGATACATGGAGATGAGTATAGTGTACCCACTGAGAAGGGAGCTAGCTGTCAGAGAAAGAATCTGGAAGGATTCAACCACCTGGTACATGCAGATAAGTGTAGTGTACCCATTGAGAAGGGTACCAGCTGTCCGAAAAAAAGACTCGGGAAGGGTGCCAACCACCTGCTACATGGACATGAGTATAGTGTACCCACTGAGAAGGGAGCCAGCTGTCAGAGAAAGATTCAGGAAGGGTGCCAACCACCCGATACATGGAGATGAGTATAGTGTACCCACTGAGAAGGGAGCTAGCTGTCAGAGAAAGACTCTGGAAGGATGACAACCACCCGCTTACATGTGCATATATAATGGGTGCCTGCTGGGAAGGAAACCAGGTGTTGAAGACTCAAATGCGGTGCTAACCAGCTGCTACATACGTTTAGATTTATGGCTCCCACTGAGAAATGAACCAGATGCCAGAGAAAAACTTAAGTAGGGTGCCAACCACCCACAACATGCGCATTCATAGTGTGTGCTCACCGGGAAGGGGCCAAGGTGTTGGAGAAATGCACGGATAGAGTGTCACCCACCCACTGCAGGTGCATAACGAGGGTTCCTGCAGAGAAAGGATCTAGGTGTTGGGGAAGTACTTGCCATGTGATGGGCCATTAATTGAGAAGGTGACACAGAAAGATGGACAGGTAGAAAGGACGTGGAGGCCGATGGCGGGATAAACAGATTGAAAGGATGGTAGGGTGGCAAACAGAAAAGATGAATGACAGCTAGAGATAATGCAGAGAGGGGCAGACATGCAGGCAGTGAGCTGAGCAGAAAGAGAGGAGCACTGGAGCAAGCACAGCCATACAACATGCAGAGAGAGAAAGGGGGAGAGAGCAAGAGAGGTAGAAGACTGGCTGCCCGAGAGGAAAGATGGACAGATAGAGATGATGCAGAGAGGGGCAGACATGCAGGCAGTGAGCTGAGCAGAAAGAGAGGAGCACTGGAGCAAGCACAGCCATACACCATGCAGAGAGAGAAAGGGGGAGAGAGCAAGAGAGATAGAAAACTGGCTGCCCGAGAGGAAAGATGGACAGATAGAGATGATGCAGAGAGGGGCAGACATGCAGGCAGTGAGCTGAGCAGAAAGAGAGGAGCACTGGAGCAAGCACAGCCATACACCATGCAGAGAGAGAAAGGGGGAGAGAGCAAGAGAGGTAGAAGACTGGCTGCCCGAGAGGAAAGATGGACAGATAGAGATGATGCAGAGAGGGGCAGACATGCAGGCAGTGAGCTGAGCAGAAAGAGAGGAGCACTGGAGCAAGCACAGCCATACACCATGCAGAGAGAGAAAGGGGGAGAGAGCAAGAGAGGTAGAAGACTGGCTGCCCGAGAGGAAAGATGGACAGATAGAGATGATGCAGAGAGGGGCAGACACGCAGGCAGTGAGCTGAGCAGAAAGAGAGGAGCACTGGAGCAAGCACAGCCATACACCATGCAGAGAGAGAAAGGGGGAGAGAGCAAGAGAGATAGAAGACTGGCTGCCCGAGAGGAAAGATGGACAGATAGAGATGATGCAGAGAGGGGCAGACATGCAGGCAGTGAGCTGAGCAGAAAAAGAGGAGCACTGGAGCAAGCACAGCCATACACCATGCAAAGAGAGAAAGGGGGAGAGAGCAAGAGAGGTAGAAGACTGGCTGCCCGAGAGGAAAGATGGACAGATAGAGATGATGCAGAGAGGGGCAGACACGCAGGCAGTGAGCTGAGCAGAAAGAGAGGAGCACTGGAGCAAGCACAGCCATACACCATGCAGAGAGAGAAAAGGAAAAGGACAGAGCAAGAGAGGAAGAAGACTGGCTGCCCGACAGGAAAGATAGACAGATAGAGATGATGCAGAGAGGGGCAGACACGCAGGCAGTGAGCTGAGCAGAAAGAGAGGAGCACTGGAGCAAGCACAGCCATACACCATGCAGAGAGAGAAAGGGGGAGAAAGCAAGAGAGGTAGAAAACTGGCTGCCCGAGAGGAAAGATGGACAGCTAGAGATGATGCAGAGAGGGGCAGACACGCAGGCAGTGAGCTGAGCAGAAAGAGAGGAGCACCGGAGCAAGCACAGCCATACACCATGCAGAGAGAGAAAGGGGGAGAGAGCAAGAGAGGTAGAAGACTGGCTGCCCAAGAGGAAAGATGGACAGATAGAGATGATGCAGAGAGGGGCAGACATGCAGGCAGTGAGCTGAGCAGAAAGAGAGGAGCACTGGAGCAAGCACAGCCATACACCATGCAGAGAGAGAAAGGGGGAGAGAGCAAGAGAGGTAGAAGACTGGCTGCCCGAGAGGAAAGATGGACAGATAGAGATGATGCAGAGAGGGGCAGACACGCAGGCAGTGAGCTGAGCAGAAAGAGAGGAGCACTGGAGCAAGCACAGCCATACACCATGCAGAGAGAGAAAGGGGGAGAGAGCAAGAGAGATAGAAGACTGGCTGCCCGAGAGGAAAGATGGACAGATAGAGATGATGCAGAGAGGGGCAGACATGCAGGCAGTGAGCTGAGCAGAAAGAGAGGAGCACTGGAGCAAGCACAGCCATACACCATGCAGAGAGAGAAAGGGGGAGAGAGCAAGAGAGATAGAAGACTGGCTGCCCGAGAGGAAAGATGAACAGATAGAGATGATGCAGAGAGGGGCAGACATGCAGGCAGTGAGCTCAGCAGAAAGAGAGGAGCACTGGAGCAAGCACAGCCATACACCATGCAGAGAGAGAAAGGGGGAGAGAGCAAGAGAGGTAGAAGACTGGCTGCCCGAGAGGAAAGATGGACAGATAGAGATGATGCAGAGAGGGGCAGACATGCAGGCAGTGAGCTGAGCAGAAAGAGAGGAGGACTGGAGCAAGCACAACCATACATCATGCAGAGAGAGAAAAGGAGAAGGACAGAGCAAGAGAGGAAGAAGACTGGCTGCCCGACAGGAAAGAT
The DNA here is from genome assembly GCF_040938575.1 of Ambystoma mexicanum. Lineage (NCBI taxonomy): Eukaryota > Metazoa > Chordata > Amphibia > Caudata > Ambystomatidae > Ambystoma > Ambystoma mexicanum. The sequence continues at coordinate 48,663,045 of NC_090932.1, read as the reverse complement.
GGACAGATAGAGATGAATCGAGTGAAAGGCGAAGACAACCACAAAGGCCAACAAATGAAGGGGTTTTATGGAAGCATAGAGATTAAGAGACGAGTGGATGGATGGATGGGTGGGTTTGATGGGTGGGTGGTTAGGCAGATGGATGATCGGGAGGATAGCCCAGGGGCAACACGTTTGTCTTGGAAGCAAGACAATGCATAGCAACACAGGTTCGAATGATGGGCTTGTGCTTCGAAACTGGTCCCTGGTGTTAAGTGTGTTATAAAAGAACAATTATAAATTATGGATTGAAGGGATTGTGGGTGTATGGATGGATGATGGACGGATGAGTAGAATGCTAGTTAGATATAAAGAAGAAGGGATGGATAGAGAGATTGATGGGTGGGTGGAAGAATGGGTGGGTGGGTGGATGGATGGACGATAGGGGATGCATGAATGGAGGATGGGATGGATAGATGGAAGGGCGGATGTATTGATGGATGGATAGGTGGATGGATGGGCGTAGGGATGGGTGGATAGGTAGAATGCTAGATAGATAATGTAGAATTGGTTATTTATAATGCACTTATTATAACCAGAGGTTTCTAAGCGAGCACCCGGGGATTGAACCTGTGTTGCTCTGTGTCATCTTGCTTCCAAGACAGGCGCGTTGCCCCTGAGCTATCCTCCCGAAACCTAGATATAGAAAGATAGATATTTCTTATTTTTTGTTTTTTTTATTTTTTGTCAAACTGGAACAGCGCCTGTTACATACGGTGGGCACATGAAACAGCAGTTACAACAGGGTAGGTTTTATACCTGGGGGGGTGTGGGGGGGCGACTGATTACATTCCCTAACTGTTAAAGAAACAGTCTTCTTAGCACAACATAAATGGTGCCTTGGGAGAACAAATGAATGCAAATGTTACTGTCACATGCATCAAACAAAGGAATTGGAGAAGAATGTCCTGACTGTCCCTAGTGGAAGAACCCCCTGTCCCTGACAGGAGCGCCTTGCCCTAGGGGATGGATGGTGCACTGCCTGTCTAACAGGGACAGGAGAAGAAAACTGTCCCTCAGCACTTCTACTCGATGAGATTGGATGCATCATTTCTCCCGTGATTCTTTTAAAAAGAAAAAGAACATAGAACAATCCATTGGTTGGTTTTATATATATCTATGCAGGCAGGACTGGTTATTAGATCCTGTCTGGGCGACTAGTTGAATGGAAAGTTTTTTTGAACCTGGGATTTTTGTTACTTTTATTCACCCATAAGGTGACCATACCAAACAAAATTGGTTTGTTCTCATGCTTTGTAAATAAAAAAAGTTTCTGTGATTGGGACAACCTTAAAAGGCTCACGAGGCGTGAGTAAATTTAGACTTGTTGTATCGTAGCCCCCTTAATTATCTGGGATATCGAGCAGGTCATGAGAGCACACATGACTCATGGCCCAGGGATCGACCAGTTTCGATGGCGAGTCTAGGTTATGCCGTCTTCTTCAGGACCTATATGAAACAGCAGACAGTGCATGCATAGTGCAGTTGTATTTGATGGGAAGTCTAGTTTATGCCATCTTCTTCAGGACCTATATGAAACAGCAGACAGTGCATGCAGAGTGCAGTTATATTCTATGGCGAGTCTAGTTTATGCCATCTTCTTCAGGACCGATATGAAACAGCAGACAGTGCATGCAGAGTGCAGTTATATTCGATGGCGAGTCTAGTTTATGCCATCTTCTTCAGGACCGATATGAAACAGCAGACAGTGCATGCAGAGTGCAGTTATATTCGAAGGCGAGTCTAGTTTATGCCATCTTCTTCAGGACCTATATGAAACAGTAGACAGTGAATGCAGAGTTCGACGGCAAGTCTAGTTTATGCCATCTTCAGGACCTATATGAAACAGCAGACAGTGAATGCAGAGTGCAGTTATAGTCGATGGCGAGTCTAGTTTATGCCATCTTCTTCAGGGCCGATAAGAAACAGCAGACAGTGCATGCAGAGTGCATTTATATTCAATGGCAAGTCTAGTTTATGCCATCTTCTTCAGGACCTATGTGAAACAGCAGACAGTGAATGGAGAGTGCAGTTATATTCTCCCTACACATACATATTCTACTGCCGGAGATCGACTAACATGCCCAGTCCTATGGCTGTAGTACCAACTCTCCCCCAAAGCCCATTTCCCACCCAGTCCTCCCATAGTTTTCAATATGTACCACACCTGTCGCGGGGAACGTTCTATTGATTCTCATCCATTAAGTGTTATTCGCTGTATGTATCCATTCCTGACCAGCCCCAGTTATAAAGAGGCAGTGTTCGCCCCCATTACTGCTACTGGAGCTCCCTTTCGGTATCATTCCGCACTATGGTCCCTTTGATTGGCTGTGTCATCACGCTTCCCTCGCCTGCCCCTGCACGTATATACCAAGAGTGGTGCATATCCGTTCTGGCTCATCATCGTATTAGGTACCGTATATTTACATGTATGGTTCAGCTAGTTCCCAGAATCGTGTAGCCCGCAGCGGTCTGGCGCAACGCTTAGAGGCATAGACCCTCATTCCGAGTTTGGAGGTAATGATGGCGCTATTAGCGCCATGACTACCTCCAATACCGGTACCGAGTCTGCCCTGGTTCAATGGGGACTTAAAGGTCTATTCCGACCTTTGCGGGACCGGTAAGTCCCCATTGAAAAAGCCATTCCCCATTCCCATTTGAGCCCCCATAGGGCTCAATGGGAATGGGGAGGGCGCAAATAACGGGCTCGCAAATTGCAGTACCGTAGCTCTAAAGTCCCTTAACAGGTCCCTTCCTTAACGCCTGGTAAAACCAGGCGTTAAGGAAGGGACCCGCTAAGGGAACTCAGAATAGGGCACAAAGGGTTTACCGGCACCGGAGTCCTTACCAGTGCCCGGTATCCCTTTGCGCCCAACTTGGAATGAGGGCCATTGTGTTGTAGGGAGCATAACTTACACAAGTTTGGTGGGCGGGCTAATGACTTTCCAGCTAACGATCAAGCTTTTATGAGTGGCAAATAGCATTATATGTATTATCTTGCGCTGCATGGGATCTGTGTGCCAATCCTCCCTCTGTCCCCCAAATAGCGACGGGCCTGGTGCCATATCGATCTCTACTCCATCTATTAATGTGATCTGTCTAAAACCATTCTCCACTATGCCCCAATTCGTGGGCAGGACCACAGGATATGCCCCATCGTGCCATGCCCCCCACATAGTCGCCAGCAGGCTTGGTAGTGCGTAAAACCCATCCGAAATAATTTGCTCGATTTATAGTACATCCCTTGGATCAGTTTATACTGAGTATCCCGGTTGCAGATATTAGCCAAGACCGCTGGTATGGCTTCATAAAAGTCATATAGGTGGCCTGGATCGAACACAGACCCCAAAGGGGTCACATGATTTGTGGGTGCATATTGTGTAGAAATTACGCAGGTGTGGGTATGCTGTTATGTTGTGTTCCATTTCTGTTTCACCCGCCGTCGGTGGAGCCATAAGAAATTGTTCCGTAGTGTGTTTGCTGACCACCAACATTATAGTCATGTATTGGAGCCAGTCTGGCTCCCCAGCCCGAGCACCCATATCCTCTCTGAGAAGCTAAGTGGGGAGTGCTCCTCGTACAGGTCCATCACCCTGACATGTTGCCACGTTACATCTTGGTTGAGATGCAGCTTGTAACTCATCCCTTATGATAGCCACGCTCTGACACTGATCCAGGCTGGGGTCACCTGGACCGCGAGCCTAGCATCGCCCTAAGTCTACACCATTGTGAGTGTGTTGGCCCCATTATCGGATGTTTTTTAATCTTGTCAGGTAATATATTCGGGGAGATAGCCAGTGTCTCAGATGGTGAGAATGCACCAGTAGGGAAAGATCCATTGTTTTACAGCTGGTCTGCGACATTAAGGCAGCGTTTGGCCCATCATACTTGCCGGCCTGGTAATATGTTCTCCAAGCCGGTAACGCTAGGCCACAATCCGATTTAGAGGCCTCAAGGAATTCAAGCCTGAGTCACGCTTTCTTAACCCTTCATACAAATTTAGATATATACGCATCTAATTTTCTGAACATCTGATTTGTCGGGGTAAAGGGGAGTATCATGACCAGGTAAGTCAATTTCGGCAAAGAGTTCATTTTGAAAGCGTTTATCCTTCCGGAGTAGATCCTGTTTCATTTTCAGTAGGACCGGGGGTAGTTTAGTCGTAGTATTTTGCTTAGGACAGGACAGATTTTCAAACCTAAGTACGTGACATAACAAAGTTGGAGTCTGAAGGGGGCCACCCCACCAGGGTCCCAAGGGATGTCAGGCCTCAACGGAGAGAAACTCGGGTTTTCGTCCAATTTATAACATAGCCTGCTGAGATGTTGTAATAATTGGTGTAATCTCGGGAGTGGGGTCTTATAGTTACTTATGTACCTACAGGAAGCATCAAGGAGAAATCCAGGCGGATCCTTTCTGTCTCAAAAGAACCTTTGCTTAAAAGACTGTATAATCAGCAAACCACGACTAAAAATGTATCAGAATATCAGTTTGATCAAGAATAAGGACATTTTTTCAGGATCAATGCTTTCAATAAGGTTGTTGTTAACCACTAGTTTCACTAGATAATCTCTCCTGATGGGCCATTTAGGAACTAATGAATGGTGAAACACGTGTTGAGAGCTAAATATTTCTTTTTTTGAGAGTTAAACATTTCTTTCTGAATACAAGAAAAATAAAAGAAACACTACTGCAAACAAATGGGAGTTGCTTCTATTACTATGCAATCAGATTCATTGCAAACAAAGGAACTAATTGGATTATTGTTGGCGCAAAGACAGGTTTATCCCAACCCATTACTTACAATAATTCTTTGTTGTGTAGCAGTCACACAACGGATAAACAAACTTTTGCTTGACAACTAACCTTTCTTCTATTAAATCAACAAACAAGTATTAAGACAACCTAAAGTTTGGGGATCGCCAAGAGCGTGATACCATTGACTGCAACCTTCAATTTTGAATATGTACATTAGTAGGTCGTCTGCATAAAGGGATACCCAGTGTTCTTCTATCCCGCGTTGTATTCCCGTCCACTCCGGGTCGGTTCGCAATTTTGCCGCTAGTGGCTCAATGGTGAGGGCATATGAGAGGGAGGACAATGGGCATCCTTGCTGTGTACCTGAATGTATAGAGAAGAGGCAGACATAATACCATTCATAACTACTGTGGCAGTTGGGTCAGTGTAGAGGAGTCTTACAAGTTTGATATATTCGGCTGAGAAAACGAAGATGTCCAGCAATTGAAACATAAAGTCCCATTGGACTTCATCGAATGCCTTCTCAGCGTCCAACGTTAGGATTTCCTCATCCGGGTCTGCCTACACACCCTCTGCAATGATGTTTAACAGGCGATGAATGTTGTCAGCAGAGTGCCTGCCCAGGATAAAGCCAGTTTGGTCCCTATGGATAGGGACTGGGATTAGGCCTTCGATGCACTGGGCTCGGCATTTCTCCAGGATTTTAGCGACGACGTTGATCAAAGAAATGGGTCTATATGACCTACAGTCCCCTGGGTCACGTCCTTTCTTGTGGCATACCACAATGTTGGCCACCAGCATGGAGCACGGCAGGCAGCCAGTAGTCCCAGCTTCTGCATATACAGATTCAAGGGTGGGTGCTAGACAATTCACTAATGCTTTATAGATGTCGATGGAAAGTCCATCAGAGCCAGCCGCCTTCACCGCAGACAGAGACTTTATTGCTGAGTATCTCCAAAGCAGCAATTGGAGCGGCAAGGTCTTCCTTGTGGGATACTCCCAGCTTGGGGAGCTTAACCGTAGTTAGAAATTCACAAATACATTGTGGGTCTATTGGGTCTGGTTCCGTGTATAGCGTGCCATAGAATTGTGAGAACCGCTTATTAATATGCTCATCTCCCTTGAGTAGTTTTCAGTCCCGGTCTCTAATGGAATCGATAATTTGTGCTGCTTGTCTATTATGCAGTGCGAGTGCCATGAGGTGCAGGGGCTGGTCTCCCTCACAATAAGATGTTTGTGACCAACTAGTGAATGATTTCTGGGCACGGGATGAAGACACCCCCCTTAAGTCTGATCGGAGCCTAACAAGTTTCGCATATGTATGCGAGTTGTGCAAGCATTTATGCTGCTTCTCCATGATCTGTATGTCGGCAGTCAGTTGTGTTTCCTGTTCCCCCATGTGTTTAGGTTTGTGGGCACACCTCGAGATACACTGCCCTTGCATGTATGCCTTATACGCATCCCAACATTTCAGTGCGGGGTAATCAGAGGACACATTAGTTTGCCAGAACAGATCAGTATCACCCTCTAAATGCTCGAGGAAATCCGGATATGACAAGGCTCTCAAGTTAAGGCTCCACAACAGTCTATTGCGTGGGACCTGCGGTAGGTCTATCCGTAGCAGTACTGGTGCAGGCCAGTATGATGCACTCCCTAATCAGGTGGGTGGCGTTAGAGGGAACCAATAATCTAACTTGGAGTAACTGCCATGCCTATTGGAAAATCTCTGATGTTCGTGTGTAAGTCACCAGGGATCCCTAAATCAGAGTTACTCTAGCAGGGACTGAAGGGTGGCAGGTTTTTGCACGTTAACTAGTGGGGTTGCAGATGTGCTTTGGTGGTCCAGTGGTGGGGCCAGGGCTACGTTGAAGTCCCCCCCCCCCAGCAATGTCATAGCGCTCATAGATCGTGTGCACTCCGTAAAGGTATGTGTGAAGAAGGATGGTGTGTCAGTCGTAGATGTGTATATATGAAGGGGAGTGATAACTTGGTGTTGTATGTTGCCTTGTACCAAGAATTATCGGCCTCCGCCATCTGCCATTGGGAACCCGTTTATGGATTAAAATGGATACACCCCTCTTCCCTTGACACGCAGAGTGTACTGCCGCCCTAACCCACCCCAGCACAATTTCTCAGATTCTATCATATTGAGGTGAGTTTCTTGGATAAACATGATGTCTTCTTGTATATCAAACATGTAATTAAGCATTTGTTTTCTTTCTATGGGGTAGCCCATCCCTTGGATATTTAGGCTGATACATGTAATGGTGGTCATCTCAATTTGTGGGACGGGAACACTCCCTCCGTTTGCACAATGCCAAATTTCCTTGTCCCAACCCATCTCATGGTAATGCTGGGATCTCATATGGAGGATTATACCCTGAAACAAACACAAACATTCCAAACCATGAACAAACATTAGAACATTGCGATCGAAAAACTGCATCCCAATACGGGATAGTGAAATCCCATGCATGGGGTTGGTCGGGGAGGGCCCGACGACCTTCTCCATTCCACATGCATACCGATGTCCCCGTCCGTGGGGCACCGGTGGTGTCGGGAACCAACTTCAACCTTCGAATAGTTAACATAGAACACATAAACATAGACGGGGCAGATGAGCTTTGGGTGACAGGTGATGCATTGATGCAATGTGCATCATGCCGCCCGTAGAAAAAGAGCCAGTACTTTGTGCCATTGTGGCCACAAAATGAAAGCATCTACACAAGATTGTGCCACTTCGGGTGTCTCATTATTGTGTAGTGGGCAAGTGGTGAGCCCACATTGACTGGGTGTGGTTTCCGGAAGGTGCACTCTTATTAGAAATGCCTTGAAAACAAGCATTAGGTCATGTGGCCGGGTTTAAAGCCAAGGTCATGCAGTATTAATTTCACTGGCGCTGCCTTGTGGCGTCCTTGGTCCATCGGACGTCTACCCGATTTCTTTCAGCGTACTGTTGGTCAGTTCCGGTGTTGCGGTTGGGGCGGAGATGACGTGCACTCTGCTCAGGGGTTTCCTGTTTCTGCAGCAGGAAATTCGGTAGAGACCAGTTCTCATTGCCTAAGGAAGCTCCAGGCCGCCTATGGGTCTTCAAAGGAGCGCCGCTGTTTTTCTAGCTGAATACACCAGACAGCCGGAAACTTTAGGTAATATCTGTGATCAGTGCCTTTCAGAGCTTCGGAGATGGGATTGAACTCTTTCCTGTGTCTCGAAACTTCAATGGAAAAGTAATTGAATAACCAGATGTCGGCCCCTTACACGCGTATCGTACCCACAGACCTGTATGATTTCAATATGGACAGTTTGTGTTGAAAATTGAGAAACTACATTTTAATGGCAGGTGGGCATTACCCAGGTGTGGGCTTGGAGGCAGGGGCCCTGTGTTCTATGATGAGGTTTCTTGGGTCCTGGATCTGCAATTTGTCGTGAAATAAACTTAGATATAGGCTTCCAGGTCCGGTCCTTTGTTATGTTCAGGGAGACCTACCAGACGAAGATTATTCCTCTGGGACCGGTTTTCCTGGTCCTCCATTTTTGTGCCCACGCATTGTACCTCTTTGATTAGACCATCATTATCAGTGGTGGCCGTGTCGACATTGTCCACTAGTGAACGGATGTACTGTTTATTGTCAGTTGTCCGGTCAGCCTTTGCGATGAGTCATGTGTGGACATCTTGCAAGTCACGTTTAATGTCCTGGACAGTATTATTTGTTTCCTGCGTTCTCTGCCCAATGGTATTCACCTCCAGGAGGCTCGCCTGTAGCTGATTCTAAATTTGGGCCTCCATCATGGGCTGACTCCGGGCAGAGCGGTGTAGCGGCGCACTTGGCAAGTCAGTTTCTGTGGTGTTGTTAGAAGTGAAGCCAGCGGCTACCTGTATCATGCCAAATGGGCCCTGGCTTAAAGTAGCCCAGGCCACTGGCAGTTGCGTTATTTGGTGCGCCCAGTGAACAGGCTCAGTTGTGTAAGGGCGATCATAAAGAATGTCTCCTCAGCATTAATGGTCCTTGCCACGACCGGGTGGGCGATCATTTGGGGGGCACCCCAACAAGGTCACTTTATTGCTATTGGGTTATTGGGGGCTGCCTCTAAGATCACATTTGCTCCCTTGTTCAACGGGTCCAGAAATCGGTGTAGTTGCTCCTCTGCTGGTGATTCAACAGCTTATTCACTGGAATTGGGGCAGCCTCCATGCTGGCTCCTCCCTAACAGCCCCTCCATATGCATCAGTTTGGCCAGTGGGGGCCACAGCATGCAAAAGCCACCAATCCACTGAACCCCTGCACCGTAGTGTGCTTGTCTGGGTCCTAGGGACCTGTTTCTGGCGTCAGAGGCAGACAGCGTTGGACCAATAGTTGTTAGTGGTCCCAGAGACGGGCAAAGGTGGGTTTCTTGTGTGTGCACAGCCCACGAGAGGGAAAGTCACTGGCATAGTCTAACAATAGGCAGGCAGCGTGAAATATAGCATCTTGAGGGCATTGTGCAGAGGTCCTCACTCATATCTTGAGGCGCTCTTTTCCGCTTCGACAATCTGTGTCGCATTACAGACCCAACGTGGTCAACTGTATCTCAGGCTCATCGTGTTTGGCCTCATCCTAGCCCACGGCATATACGCAGCGCCCCTCGGTGGCTCACCTCCATGCCGGGTCGGTGGCTGACATCCACACCTCGGTGTCGTGAATCTGTCGATCTGGTCGGGAGGAGGAGGCGTCCCCACAGGTTTTCTGGCATGGCGGTTCCCCTGCACTATAGTCCTCGGGCTCTGCTGCATCTCCGTAAATCAGTGGCTTCTCACCGGGCCGTACAAGGTGTCATGGCCACTGTGCTCGTCCCTCAGCCGCTCCAGCCATTCGGGGATATGCTGCGGGGCAGGCTGTTTGCGACAATGTTCCGCTGCCCCCACCTGGCTTGCTAACCGCCAGGAGTCGGATGCTGCTCACCGTCTTCGCGGGCCGTGGCAGGCCAGTTCCCCGGGAACTCTAACAGCAGCAGCACGCAAATGGTACCGGCCAACGAGCCATCTAGCAAGCTGTGAGTTCTCTGTACCTTACACCATCAGATAACATTATGTCTCATTTTGGCACTAACTAGTCAGGATATTTAGCGGTGGAAAGGCGTATCTGCATCGGAGCTCCGTCACCCTGCCGCCATCATGCTCGGGCTTTCGAGCGCCCCCCCCCACGCCCCAAAGATAGATATTTCTCACGTGATCTATGCTGGCCCATCTTAGCCAGAAGTGCTTGGTTCCTGCTGTAGCCTGTAGGCAGCCTGCTCTCTTAACAGGGGGGCATGCTTGCTGCAGATGGGTCTCATTGTTAAGGTTGCCACATCATGACAGGAAATGTGCCATTCTGAAACCTGAGGCGAAACACAATGAAAGTCATGAAAGTCCTCGGCTCTTCCTGTGGGGGCCACCTGACTCAAATGAGACTGCTGTTATGTTGGGGGCCTGTGTCGGCTTTGATTTTGAAATTCCAATCACCCTATCTGTGCAACCCCAGATTCTCCCCTTGGTCCTATAAATCCCTGCAAGTGGCTTGTGAAGTGTGTGATAAACAAGCACCGGAGGCTCATTCTGAAGCTGTGTCGAGCTCAACCCGGATTCTGGCGGATGCACACACAAGCCATCAAAGCAGCAGCCCGGCCAGCTGTGTGCCTAGCTTCAGGAGGTGTGGCACCATTGGCAAGGTATGCCAGAATCCCAGCACCCCTAAAAGAGGCAATTAGTGCCCCCCTCACTCCCCGTACAATGCCCCAACAGTGTGATGGCGGCGTGCCTTCAGGACATGTGCAAAGACAGGGAATTTCTCCCAATGACAGGCCAGCCTCCACCTTGGGGGATGCCTCTGTAGCAGCTGCTTCTCATTGTACTAAAATGAAAACATCACACGCCTCATTGTAGAATCTGTGTTTCTTAGAGTAATGCTCCAAGTGGCTGTCCGGCTGCACATTTCCCTGAATAAAAGAGCGAAAGACTTGTGCACAGGATATTTTAAATTCAGTTCAATATAACAATCCTCTAATTGCATATCAGAGATTAACAAGGGTGAGAAAATCTTTCGTAATTGGAAACAGAAATGTAAAGACTTATTACAACAAAATAGCATTCTAATAGGGACATTGAAAGATAATCCGGAAAAGGCCAAGAAACTGTTACGGGAGGAGGACTGGACAGAAACGGACTTGCATGAGACGCAAAATATCTACTGTCATAACATCATTTGGAAAGGAAAACATTTAATTCCCCCCCCCCTGTATCTTACAAGATTTCCATCATCCCACTACAGGAATCTATTGATGCGTTGCAGATTAAACCTATTGCCGTCAAGAGAGGCATGCTGCCGCTTCTGTAGAACTCCCGAAATCCTGGAAACTCCGAGGCATCTGTCTCTCTCTTGCCTGAGATTTCACAACCTAAGGCGTATGTGTTTGAAGAATGCCTCCGCGCCATTGGACGCTGCATTTGAGGAGGAATGGTGGGAACGTCTAATGACGGTTGATAAACTTGGGCAGACATTGAACACCCTAAAACTGGTGGAGCAGATTTGCTCATCTCTATTGGAGAACAATGACCCGTCCTGTAAGGACCTGGCCAATTAGGAGGACTTTTAAAGTGGTTAAAGTGGCCAAAAGAAATTGGAAATTGGAAATTTTAAAACTTGTGTATGTTTGTTAAAGGTTAACATTTTTGTGTTTGACCAATAAAACAAAAAAAATATATATGTATATTTTGCATTAGGGCAATTCATTTTTTGAATTTAGATGGCTTCGATTAGTATTCCATGCTAAGCAATCGCTGACAAAGTTGACCTTACAAACTTGAGAACATTCCATATCCAACCCGCTCCCGCACTACTGAAGTTTAGACCTACCTTTGTGTTGGCAGCCACTGCCAAATTCTTGTCCTGCGTTTATGTTGGTGGCCTCAGTCGGCTTTTGATTGTGAAAACCCGATCACTCTATCTGTGCAACAGATGCTCCCCTTGGCTCCTCCTTTCCAAACATCAGAGTGGCTCCGTACCTCGCATCCTACACCTCAAATGATTAATAAAACACAGCAAGGCTCTCTGGACAGCTACAATCCCACAAGCCAGCTGAGTCCCATCAGCCATTGCAAACCTGGATGCCTAGGGGGAGATGGTGGGGGGCTTAGCAATGCCCTCGCCCTGAAGCACAGGCAGGGGGAGAAGAGTAGATGAGGAGAGTGAGTGAGAGGAAGGGAGAGCGAAGAAAGAGAGAAAGTGAGAGTAGGGTGAACTGGGTACAACCAGTAATAAATTACTAGGTCAAAACCAACAGCTTTTACACTTACGTGTTGCAACTTGGAGCCCAGAAACCTGGCTCGATGTCTTCTGAATGTTGTTTCCCGGGCATCTGAAGTTTGGTTGTGAGGATGCGTTCTGGCGATTTGACAAAATGATGCCTCCGGCCAGCACTAGAGTATTGGTCAACCCATCCCTCTGCAGAAGCTCTGGCTTTGTGGCTGCTGTAGGCTCACGGATTGACATGATCATGAATAATATTAAGCTTCCATAACCGACAGAATGAATGTTGCCTAGTGGTGCGCAAGCTGCCACTGAGATACGCTCCACAAAGTGGCGACACCTTGCAGTGGCCTGGAAGGCAGATGGAGCCTCTTGTTTACAGCAACGTGGAAGGAACATACGAGCATAGACTGCTAATTGACCTGCTAAAGATTTATGCGACGTTCTAGCATGCTGTGCCATTCCACACTGCAGCAAAAATTCACCCTGGGACGTTAGGGAGGTTGAATGTCACCCGAGGCCACCGCGGGCAAATAACAGCCTGTTAGGATCACAGCGAGCAGCATCAGTCAAAAGTAAACAGAATAGAGTGGCGGCCCACATGTTAAACCTATGAATTTCTTTCAAGGAGCTTTCTTTCAGGTCACGTTTGAGGCTGGAGGCGGCCATCTTGGACAGACTTTGCAGACTAAAATTTCCCCCAGCAGAGAGCTTACATCTTCTAGGCTGTAATTATTCTGCCTCTAGCCTCATCTGTTTCACCCGTTTTGGCCTTTTTTATTAGCGGTTATAATCCCAACAGTGATATTACGTTGCCCTTCCGTTTGTTAAAAGCAGCAACCCTTCTGTACAACCATTGCTTGAGACAACACCTCTGCAACTAGATGCATCAGGGCTCTGGATGTTGGATGCCCAGTCAAGTATCCCTTTAGGCAGTTTGTCTGTGGTGCGTTCCTTACTAGTTTTAAAAGTTTCCTCTGCTATTGATGCCTGTGTGCTCTCATGCTTGCCATACTATGTTGGAAAAACGTGTGAGTTTACAGAAACTCATTTGATCACAGAGATGTCTATGTCAAAGCCGAAGGACCCAAAGTGAGACAACATCAAGGATCTCTCATCACACCATCCATCAAGAAGGAAAAGACAAGGACAGTTCAGGTAAAAATGGACCAATCCTAGAAAGTAAGACAACACCAAGGATCTCTCATCACACCATCCATCAAGAAGGAAAAGACGAGGACAGTTCAGGTAAAAATGGACCAATCCTAGAAAGTGAGACAACACCAAGGATCTCTCATCACACCATCCATCAAGAAGGAAAAGACAAGGACAGTTCAGTTAAAAATGGACCAATCCTAGAAAGTGAGACAACATCAAGGATCTCTCATCACACCATCCATCAAGAAGGAAAAGACGAGGACAGTTCAGGTAAAAATGGACCAATCCAAGAAAGTGAGACAACACCAAGGATCTCTCATCACACCATCCATCAAGAAGGAAAAGACAAGGACAGTTCAGTTAAAAATGGACCAATCCTAGAAAGTGAGACAACATCAAGGATCTCTTATCACACCATCCATCAAGAAGGAAAAGACGAGGACAGTTCAGGTAAAAATGGACCAATCCTAGAAAGTGAGACAACACCAAGGATCTCTCATCACACCATCCATCAAGAAGAAAAAGACGAGAACATTTCAGGTAAAGATGGACCAATCCTAGAGAGAGAGGAATATGATCCACAAATACCCATTACTCTGGAAGCCATGACAGACTTGCTATGACACATTAAACAAGAAATGTTGGTAGAGTCCAAGAAATGTTGGTAGAGTCCAAGAATGTGATATCCATTCTTTGCTCAGATTGGATGAAGCCACCTCTAATGAGAATAATCACGTTCACTCATTTGAAGCCTGAAACATCGATTACAGAAGTGACCGCCGACCAATCAGAATGTACGTTATAGGTGAAGGAAGAATTCCATCTGATGGGGGGGAGAAGAAGAAGAGGAAGGAGAAGAAGAAGAAGAAGAAGAACTAACATAATAAGAAGAAGAAGAACAGGAAGAAGGAGAAGAACAACAAAAAGAACAAGAAGGAGAGAGGAAGAAGAAGAATGAGCAAAAGAAGAACAAGGAGAGGAAGAAGGAAGAGAAGAAAATAATGAGAAGAACAAGAAAGCAGAGAAGAAGGAAAAGAAGAAGAAGAGAAAGATCACCAAGAACAAGCAAGAGGCGAAGAGGGAGAAGAGGAAGAATGAGTAAAAGAAAGCAAAGAAGAAGAAGGAGGACAAGAAAAACAAGAAAAAGGAGAACAAGAAGCAGAATGAGGGGTCGAAGAAAAAGAAGGAGAAAAGGAGGAAGAGGGGAAGAAGAGGGGGAAGAGGAAAAAGAAGAAGAAGAGGAAGAAGAAGAAGAAGAAGAAGAAGAAGAAGAAGAAGAAGAAGAAGAAGAAGAAGAAGAAGAAGAAGAAGAAGAAGAAGAAGAAGAAGAACACAAAGCACGAGAAAGAGGAGAACAAGAAAAAGAATGAGGGGTAGATGAAAAAGAAGGAGAAAAAGGAGGAAGAGGGGAAGAAGAGGGGGAAGAGGAAAAAGAAGAAGAAGAGGAAGAAGATGAAGATGAAGAAGAAGAAGAAGAAGAAGAAGAAGAAGAAGAACACAAAGCACGAGAAAGAGGAGAACAAGAAAAAGAATGAGGGGTAGATGAAAAAGAAGGAGAAAAAGAAGAACAGGAGGAAGGAGGAGGAGGGGAAGAAGAGGGGGGAGAAGAAGAGGAAGAAGAAGAAGTTGAAGAAGAAGAAGAAGAAGAAGAAGAAGAAGAAGAAGAAGAAGAAGAAGAGGAAGGAGGAGAACACGAAACACAAGAAAGAGGAGAACAAGAAGAAGAATGAGGAGTAAAAGAAAAAGAAGGAGAAAAAAGAAGAACAGGAAGAAGTGGGAGGGTAAGAAGAAGGAGAAGAAGAAGAAGAAGACGAAGAGGAAGCGATAGAAATAGAAGAAGAAGAAGAAGAAGAAGAAGACGAAGAGGAAGCGATAGAAGAAGAAGAAGAAGAAGGAGGAGGAGGAGGAGGAGGGGCAGAAGGAGGTGGAGGAGGAGGAGGAGGAGGAGCAGGAGGAGGAGACGGAGAAGATATATGAGCAGACCAGTTTACATGGTTTATAAACATACCGGGCTAGAGCCTTTGCTGGATTGACCATCTCTTTACACTTCTTGGTGAATTGCATGTATTGGTCCAGCTCTAGACCCATACCGTGCAAGATTCAAATATTTGCATTTTTATCATGAGTTCTCTGCACATATTCGGAGTGAGATGTGGACAGGAATCGGGGTTCAGGGTTCGCCACTTTCTTAATCTTGAATGTTGCATTTCGTTTTCCTTTAATTAGACAATAGTGTCTCTTCCGCGCCTGTTGGAAATATGCACTAAATAAAGTGGCATGGCATTGATCTCACAGTTTCTATACAAGTCCTTTGTATTCTGTGCCCCCCTCTTGCCCGGAAACCCGTACGCAAAAACCTTTTTTGACACTGTGGCACTCAGGTATGGCGTAGTGTGGCATGAAAAGGTTAAGAATGAACACTACCACATTGCGCGGAAATGTGTGGGTCATTAGACGGTGATGATGACAACATGTTTTGTCAAGGCTTTTCGTGCTTTCTAATGTTACGATGCCCGGGTTCCTGCGATTTCCGAGTGTGCCTGGAGAGGAGGGCGATGATCATGTGACTTGCTATTTGCATTGCCACAGTACATCCACAGATATTCTAGCAAATTCCGACAGATTAACCTGCTCTTTGGTGAACTAGCGCCCCCTTTTCTCCTTAGGAGACAGCTAGCACTGCACTCCTTTTCATTAGAACTGGTTTCTGGCTTAATGTCCCAGGTAGATGCAGACTGATTTTTACAGCCCCGAGTAACCTAAAAGCAGACCTCAATCTGGTCTAAGAATCCCACCTACATAGAAGACATTTATTTAAATGAAAATGTTTCCAGAAATAGAACATTTCAGAAATGGGTGGGTCTATGTGGTGTTGAGTGGCCATAAGATATCCCTTGTCTCAATAAATAGCACCCAGCGAGCATCACAACTGCTTTTTAATTACATAGCTCCACTTATTTTTAACTTGCTGAGGATGATGTGTGTATAAGTCGGTTACGTCTTCTCGTTTAGGTCATACATCTGTGACCGTGCCCGAAATTATTTCCATTACTGATGCCGCTACATAGCTATTAATGTACATTAACAGATACGCAGACATGTATCTGAGCCGCACATCCCTACACAGCCATCATTTCACATTATTCAATATGTTTCGCCCTGAAACTGAGCTTCACCCGGACACCCTGCAAATAACCAAATGGGGTGTTCCTTTAAGACAAATGCTATAATATTGGCCGATTCACTACCAGAGAAGTACGGTTTCAGAAGAGAATTGATATCTCGTCCTCCCACCTCAGTACTCACTGGCCCTCATTACGACCCTGGCGGAAATCGAAAAACGATGGCGGAAATGTAATACCGCCATCTGATACCGCTCGGTGCGATTATGACCCGTCACCGTAAAGTACGATGCCATCAGCGACACCGTAGTGAACGCCAACGCTAACTGCACCAAGTACGCGAACGCGCGCCATGCAAAACCGTAATTACCACCATGGCGCAACGGTACGCGAATGCTGACCCTAGCGGACATTTACTTAACGCCATCAAGCATGGCGGAAAGTACCATTCCGCCATGGTGAGAATTACGGCATCGTGAACCAACCGTAAATGGCCCTACTGAGTGCCTGTACACCACTCCCTGCCCACATTGCACAACTCCTCGTAGGTGCAATGAAGTTACACAATGCAACCAGTGAAATTTACAAGTCACCCAAACGAACAAATGAATGTAGGGGCTCCAAGTGCCTTGTGAGTGGCCATCCATATTTGGCATGGCACCATTGCCGTACTGATGCAGCACAGGCATGTGAAGGTTCAAGTACAGCAATATGAAATGAAACATGAGACAAAACAACAACAGGCCCCCATCGCTTGACACCAGTGTAAGGCAACATGCAAAGCAGTATCCTGAGGGAGACTGCACCAGCCCTGTACCCTTGCCAGTAAACAAACCAACCATCAGCATAAGCATGTACCACACAAGTTGGCAGAGTGACTGAGCAGCCAGGCTCATCTCAAGAGGGGCCAATGGGAGCTGCAGGGCACAGATGGCACGAATACAGAAGCTATTCCAATGGACATGACCTCAGTCTCCCTCCAAGAAACGCACGCAAACACAGGCACCTGTGACCAGCCATTTTCTGATAATCACATCATTCCACCAATCCACCTGGCTGACCGGCATCTGTTACACAAAAGCTAATCCCCCGCCTCTGAGCATGACATCATTAAAACAGTCATAATGGCAGCCCCCATCCCTGACCTTACTGGGCTTCGTAGGCAAACGCGGCCAGTACAGTACCCCGCAACTATACTCAGAAGCCGGAACCCAATGCAGATCTTCTCACAATACATCGCTCCACAAATAGGAATATGCTACATTACTTGCAAAGAATAACGCTACACGGTTGACATCAGAATCAAATTTTAATGCACATCAAATTCACCAAGCCCATACAGCTATTAGGTCATAAACTCCAAAATATTTTTCATTACTGTGGGCTGCATCCGCAATAAATGACCAGCTTCTTCTTGTGTGACGCCCTGTTCCTTCATGGTACACAGGGGCTACATTCACGTTCAAAAAGGCAACATGGAAGCGCCCGTCCCATTAGGTAGGCACTAGTCCAGCTGAAAGGTTGATATGTAGCTCCTAGCCACTAGTACTGCGTAAGGGCATGTGGCCCATTGGCGATCGTCCCATAAGATCGTATTGGTGCTCCACTGATTAACTCGAAGCAGCAGGTGTCGGGAGTAAAAGCCATCTGCAGGAGTGGCATACAGATGGCAGCGGCAAAAGGGGAGGAGATACCTGTCACCCAAATGAAATGAAAAAGAATAGAATGGGCATCAGAACTTCATTTGTATTACTCACTTCAATGATCACACTAAATCTACAGCCATATGCATGCTAGCCCACTCGAAAGGATTATTTCCACCCAAAAATCACTTGCGAATCATAACTATATAAATCGAGGTGAAAACACTATTACAAGCGAGTGTTTGTGTGCATGCGTCTGTTAAGACAGAATCCATTAGATGGGATTAGTAACGTGCATAGACACAAGTGTTTGAAGGCGCGTCGAGACAGGGAGGGTTCAACAAGGGCAGATCGACTATGGTCCCACTATGGCAGCTCTGCATCACATAGCGCAGGGGAAGGGGATAGATTCCCAAAAGCCATGTACATGGCAAACTCTCAATGAAATCATCTGTCCATGCATCCATACATCATTCCCTCATCCCGGTATAAAAACGCCTGATTATTTACTCACATCACATTAGAAATTTCCATTGAGTCTGTGCGTAATGCAGTCTGCAAAATCCACTGTGCTCCAGCCCGGAATCCTAGTGTTGTGAAGTAACATGTATTTGGGAACGTCCTGCCTTATCGTCCACTACGCTATTGCGCATCCCATACTATTCATATCAATCATTGCATTCTCGCCATGGCCCCTGTCCCAAGGACATTAAACAATAGAACGTTATATTTGCAGTCAGACCTGTGGGCGTCTCCTCGCCGCTAGCTGTAAACCGAAAGCGCTGTCCTTCGAATTCCTCATTTGCAACATCACGTCGAAAAGGCATCTGTGACCGCTTGAAATCACAAATTCATCCATGTAGTGCGGCAGTGTTTGAAAATGGCAACTGGCTTCACTCACAAATGGGACGCCCCGCCCGTCGGTGAACCTCGGTACAGTGCTGCATGAGGGTCCACCGTTAATCTAGTACTACATTCCACTGACCCTTCACAAGTTTGTTCGCGACTGCAAAGATAGTATGTGAAACAATGGGACCATAGCAGAATGAACATATAAACCAATATTTCACTGCCATCGGGATTAAATACATGATTGTAATAGCAAGATGCCATGCGTCACATTGCAGCGTTGTGTGCGGGACGTGCTCGCCCAAAGGGGATTGCAGCTGGCACAGGTGGAATGAATCACCACAGGTGGAGGCTATACAGCCTGAAAACACGTAAATTGCACACCCAACCCCCTCCCACAACCACACCCACTCCAAAATGCTACCGGCAGGACTAGCGATGTTGGCCCTGGGGGACCTGATAGCACTGCAAGTACTACAACTTCAAGAAGAAGACGAACACCAACTACTACAACAACCGGCCGCACAGAGGAGACGCAGGAGGAGGAGGAGGGCAAGGCAGGGCCAGCAAGGGCCACCAGCACAGCCACTACCACCACGCAGGCAGCCCGCAATCCCACGCCTCCGAGCTCATCCGTTCAACCTCACGGCTGAGCAGATCCACACCCTCTACCGTTTGGACCGGGACACCATAACCGCCATTGTGAACATGACACACGCTGACCTTGTCAGCATGATAGATAGCCCAACCGCCATCCCACCCCTACTGAAGGTGGTGTCTGTACTCCACTTCCTGGCCACAGGCACCTACCAGCACACAGTCGGACAGTTGCATGGCATTTCACATCCACTGTTGTCACGGACACTATCGCAAGTGCTCGATGCCCTCCTGAAGCACGCAGACGACTACATCTCTTTACCACGCTCGGAGCAGGAGATTACAAACACAAAAGTGGGATTCCATGCACTGGCCGGCATACCGGGTTGCATTGGTGCCATCGACTGCACCCATGTGGAATTGGTTGTCCCACATGCCATGGAGGCCCAGTACCGCAACCGGAAACAATATCATTCTCTTAATGTACAGATGGTGTGTGACTCCAACAGGATCTTTACACATTGTTGTGCCCGATTTCCTGGATCAACCCATGATTCTATGGTCTTGAGGAACTCTACAATACCACGCTACATGGAGCGACATGCAGGGAACAGATCCTGGCTACTCGGTGAGTCTCATTTCATGCATGATAATGTGGGGTATGTGATGCGGCAATTACCTGGCAGGAAGGGGGGGGGATGCGTACGTAGCAATGTCATTCCACAAACATCCTTTATTGTCCACATACAGGTGATGCAGGGTATCCACTGAAGAGATGGCTCCTTACACCACTCCGGAACCCACAGAACCAGCATGAGGAGCACTACAACCATGCCCACTCACGTACCCGTGTAGTCATTGAACAGGCATTCGGCCTACTGAAGGCTCGTTTCCGCTGCCTCAGCAGGTCTGGCGGGGCACTCCTGTACCGCCATGAGAAGGTTGCAAAGATGGTCATGGCATGTGTCATGCTACACAACATGTGCGTACGTAGAAATGTGCCCATGCCCCCTGACGCAGAACTGCAAGCACCTGAAGATGGTCATGATGAGGGTGGGGATGTGGCAGCACCTCAAGGAGTCCGCGAGGCACAGGAGGCCCGTGAAATTCATCAGAATATCATAGATTCATGCTTCTAGCACTCACGCCTGGTGGCTGATACATGGACACGGGACTTGTGGCACTATGTGTGTCTGGAACATGCACAATGTGGACTGTACGCCAATAAAGGCCTCGTACACACAGATCAATGTCCACACATCTCATTGGATGATTATGGAATGTTTATAGCATATGTGAAATTATATTACACACCCCATCGACCCGCCACCCAAGAAAGCCCAACACCCCCTCTCCACCCTCCTACCTCCCCCCCGAACACCAGTGTCCAAAGATGCTCATTGTCAGTGGGCAGACGCTATTGCAAGCCCCCTCTCCGGGTATCAGGGGCACCCCTGCCTGTGGAGCGCAGGTTCCTCCCAGATCTACGTTGGGGGCTGCCCTGGACGGAACTTGCAACGGATGATGTCTCTGCCTGCTCACGTCCATGCATGTCCCTAAGGGTTTGTGAGAGCTCAGTGAGCACACGGCGCACAGCGGCAAGTTCACCACATACGTCTTTGGACGTCGCATGCAGTTCCCCCCTCAGGCTCTCGGTGCTTCTCTCCATTTGTACCCTTAGTGTCTCTGTACTTCTCTCCATTTGTACCCTTAGTGTCTCTGTACTTCTCGTCATTTGTGCCCTAAGTGTCTCAGTAGATGTTTCTATGACTGCCTTAGAACCCCCACATTCATCAGCATGCTCCTTGAGGAGCGTGGCCAGTTGCTGCTGTTGCACGATCACCTGGTCGAGGGACTGTTGCCTCTGCTGGGCCATGGCCATTTGCGGTGGTGTCACAGAGGGGCTGATCACCTCATGTTGCCTTGCCACAGGGCTTGTGGGGGATGGCCAGTCGTCGTCTTGTGGGTGCCCCTGCGTGGTATCCTCATGGTGTACGGGATGAAACAAACAGGGGGATTGAGACAGGTCATGGATGGGTCCTACATCGACAGCACCGTTTTCTGTGTCGGAGCATGCTGCCATTAATGCAGTGTCACCTATGGTGCTGCTGCCACCAGAAGCAGTGCCTTCTGTGGCATCCATTGGGGGGACCTGTGGTGCTGCTGTTGTGGGCATGCTGGCTGCTGGGGTGCCTGTTGAAGTCCCCTCCTGTGTGCTGCCACTTGATTTGTGCTGCTGCCGTGTCTTGATCCGTGCAGCTGAGGTGGAGGGTCTTTGGCCGTTGGTCTTGGCCCTCTTTGCAGGTGTGCTGGTAGGGGTGTCCTGGAGCTCGTCGTTTGAATCGGACCCTGTGGTGGAGTAAAGGAGGGCGAGCGTTATTTATGGGTCTGTGGAAATTGGAATGGCAATGTATCACATGCATTGGGGTGGTACCTGAGGGTGATTTGGGTCAGGGCCTTGGAGGTGGTTTCATTTTTGTGTGGATTGAGGATGCAGTTGTTTTGCAGCCTGCAGTTAGGGTGTGCATGCTGCACGTGTAGAGGGTGTTTTTAGGATTTTTGATTATTCATGTATTTAATTTGAGTTTTAAAGTGCGCTATCAGGCCAATGTATGTGGACGTTCTCCTGGACATGTGTTTCTGTTGCACTATATGGACACATGGTACTTCACATGATTGGACATTGTGGATTTAGCATTGTTTTATTTGGCCCACCTACCTGATTCTTCGGATGTCTGCACTCCTTTCTCCATCCCTCCGACTCCCTCTATACTCTCCATTCCAATGGTGGAGGCACAGATTTCTTCCCAGGGGGTCAACTTGATGGGTGATTCCGATCCTCCCCCGGTAGCTGTGGCAATGTTAGGGTTGGCTGACAGTATGCTCCGTACGCGTATCCGCAAGTCGTCCCATCTCTTTCTGCATTGCTGTGGGTTGCGGGGTGCGGTCCCCACCGCACTTACCCGCTGTGCCACCAGGGCCCATATGGCCTTCTTGTTCGCAAGTGCCGTCCTGGTCATTTGCGTCAAGAAGACGACGGCAGCATTCTCCTGGAGGGTCTCTGTGAGCACGGTGAGTTCCTCATGGGAGAAGTGGACCTGCCGCTTGCGGTCGCACGCTTTTTTAGCAACTTTTCCCATTTTGATTGTTTTGACTAGGGTGGCTTACGGGTTGGGATGTGTCTCAGGGTCGGATTTGTAATGGTTGTGTTGTGATTCTGATTTTGTAGGTGTACGGCGTGCTGTTTCCCGTTCCGGCCCCATGTTTTTACTTCCGTTTCCGTATATTTACGGTCACCGTATTTTGCGATTACCGCTCATTACGGTGACCGCTATGATGGGTGGCGGAATTGCACCTAGGGCGCCGTACGACGGCGGTGAGGGGCGTTTTGGGGACATTTCCGCCATCGCAGACTTTGCACTTCCGCCATGGCGTAATGCTCGTGCCCGATGGGTCAGAATTAGCCGCACTTTACTCCATCGTGCAATGGCGGAAACGCTATTTACGCTATGGCGGTCAGGTCAGTTACTTTCCGCCAGGGTCGTAATGAGGGTCTTCTCGCTTCCATCTTTAATCCAGCCTCATTCTGGTCCCTCTACTAGTGTTGGCCTAAAGTTTGGCTCTATCCACTTGAATGATTACTGTACTATTTAACACTCATCCTTCCTCATTCGACCTGATCTTCTTGTACCTCCTTCTTGTCTACATCAGCCAAGAATTGATCTCCATGGGCTCTCCACTTCATCCTTTTTTCTTCACTATCAATCAATTAATCACCCCACTTATAGAGCGCTCTTTCACCAAAGGCTATCTAGAAGGGTGGGACAGAACGACGCACAGTTTAAAGGGTCAGTTTAAAGAGACCAAAGTCATGCAGGCAGCGGATCCCTACTGGAAGAGTATTCCACAGTTTAGGGCCTGAGATAGAGAAGGCCCGACCGCCGATCCTTTCACAGCGATAGGCAAGTATCATCAAGAATCCGGCCCCTGCTGAACGAAGTGCACGGCCAGTACAGTAATGTTGGATTTTTTCCTGCAGGGCTAAGGAGCCCTTTTCGTTCAGGGCCCTATGAATAATGTACAGGACCTTGAAATGGATACAAGCTTGCATGGGCAACCAGTGGAGTGCCCGCCAAGCATCGGAGACATGCTGTCCAAAAGATATGCCCATCGCTAAGCGAACTGCTGCGTTTTGCAAAACCTGCCACCAATGCAGTAGGTAAGCAGATTGAGACAGAAAGATAGCACTGCAGTAGTCTAGGCTACCGTTAAGGTATACGGCCGCTACCTGTGCATGCAGATCCTTAGGAATAAACAGGAGGATTTTCCCTAATCGCTTAAGCTTGTGAAAACCTAAACCACGCATGGTGTTAATCTGAATGTCCATATTCAGAGAGGCTGAAATTTTCACGCCAATGTTTTTCACCACCTCGACCGTAACCGGAAGTGGCCCCAAAGTTGAAGGCCAGAAGTCTGAGGTCCAGCCCCTCTATGCACTTGTCGGGCCAATAATAAGGGCCTCAGTCTTCTCGCTATTACGTTTGAGCCAGTTCGTTCCCATCCAAGCATCAATCTCTGCCATCCAGGACCTCAGCTGAGACGCTGTGCCTGTCTGACCCGATCCAGCGTAAACAGGATCTGGGTATCATCCACACAGGAGTACAATTTCAAACTAAATGAGTGAATGAGAGCTGCCAGCGGCTGGATATATATATTAAAAAGCAAAGGAGAGAGGGCTGAACCCTGTCGCGCTCCGCAGGTCACCAATCTTGGTGCAGATATAAAAACGAAGCGAGAGATACAAGTTGTGACCGATGAGTCAGAAAAACCTGCAACCATTGTAGAACCTGACCCGTAATACCAACCTTCTGCAGTCTAGATAGAAGAAGAGCATGATCAATCGCATCAAATGTGGCCGACGGGTCTATTAAGATAAGGCCTGCCGTACCGCCATGATCTTTGATCATCGTTAAATCATCAAAGACTTACAACTTACCGACTCGGCTCCCATCGAGGACAGAAAACCCATCTGGCAAGGGTCTAAGATATTTTGGCCCTCCAGCAAAGATCAAAGTTGAGGGGTAATAACTGCTTCCAGAACTTTAGTAAGGAAAGGCAGCAGGGTAATTGAGCGACAGTTGGCAAAAACTGCTGCATCTAACGATATGGGATCCACGGGCTTCAATTCTGAGCCCAGTTCTTTCTTCGTCTATATATATTTTGCCATTCTCCCATCAGTAAATTACTGGTTGGACTTTTATTCCTGTTGTAGCGCGGATGATTATCCGACCAGTTGATTATGTTTCCCTGAACTCTGTAAACACTAAACAATAATCTCTCCAATTTTATATTTTATTTTGAACTCTTGCTGTCCTTTCACTCTCCACTGAGCTCTTAAATACCAACATCTTTTTCTTTCATGTCCCGCAAGCATATACGCTCAACATCCTGTCCCAAAAATTGTGTACAAGTATCTGGCATGATAACACAGTGAGTTGATTGCTTATCTCCAAGCTGCAGTCACAATCTTGAATCGCAGCAGGTCTGGCCCTGCCCTTAATCCTTCCGAGGTGGATGCATTCCGAATAACTGAGCTGGGCAATAATACCACCAATTACCACATTCCAAGACTGAATTCTGGTTTTGTTGAATGCTGTGGAAATTGGTAAATATAATTAACACTGGTGCAATCATTCTTCCAACATTTTGGGTTACCTATCTTCTCAGCATCGTGGAGGACATGTGGCTCACCTCTCTCTCTTCACTGTTGAGTTAAACTTTATGCAAGAGTAACATTTCATACAAGTTATACAATACATGGTATAAAATCAGCCATTGTGTATAAAAGGATTACAATCATCAAACAAAGTTGTAGAGGAGGAGCCAAATACCTCTACAGGAAGTCCTGCCCCCATGCTACCTATATGCTGGGAACCAGAAGATGCGACATGCACAACACCAGTGACTGTGACCATTCCAATGAGAGTCTTCGAGACAAGAAATCCACTAGGAGAATCCAATTTGATGTATCCCCGGAGAACTGACAGTCTCCTGGAGGAAATCCCTGAAGGAATATGAAAAATGATAGAAAGAGAAGCTGGTGACGACACATGAAGTGAGCGTGACACACTGAGAGGAGAGGCTGAAGAAGATGTATAGTCCGTATAGAATCCGATGACGAAGTAAAGTGTCACAAGTCTAGGCCGAGAGCACAGGGCAGAGGCTATCTCTCACTGTATGCAAGTAGATTAAGGGAGATTCCGGAGAAAATGCTAGCATGTAACAGGATAAAGGTACATACCAAGCTGTTAGTTGAAACAGGTATTCACGGGAACTGCAGGAGCAGGCTGTAAACAAAGAAACCTAGAAAAGGCAAAGACAAGCAAGTACACTGGGCAACACGGATTGATCAGAAATAAAGGGTGTACTGGAATATGATAAGGGGTCTCCAGGGATTAAGGAAAGTCCTTGGGATAGGTACCAGCAGATTACTCTTAACAACAGTCATACAGCAGCGTCATGAGTTAGGCGTGCCGAGAAGACGGTTGTACTCAGTCCAAGGGTAAAACTGTAAGACCATATACTAAGGCAGGTATGACTTCAACAGACTAGGTGAAGGCAACAGAAGTCTTCCCTTATCTGATCTGAACGGAGACCAACCCAGGATCACACTGTAACACGGATTCAAGTGGAGACACCACAGTGGACCAAGATGTATACAAGTAGAAAGCAGCGTTGAAAGAAATAACCAGGACAGGATAGGATATCAGAAGCTAGCACGGGCAGGTTGCAAGGCAAGGAGCCCAGAGGAACAGGGCAGAAGGCAGAGGAGTGTGGCAAGGCTGCCAGGCAGGGAAGCCCAGAGGAGAAGGGCAGAAGGCAGCGGAGTGCGGCAAAGCCATCAAGTGGAAGCCCAGAGGAGCAGGGCAGAAGGCAGCGGAGTGCGGCAGAGCCATCAGGTGAGAGCCCAGAGTAGCAGGGCGGAAAGCAGCGGAGTGCGGCAGAGCCGTCAGGTAGGAGCCCAGAAGAGCAGGCTGGAAGGCAGCAGAGTGTGGCAGAAGGCAGCAGAGTGTGGCAGAGCCACCAGGTGGGAGCCCAGAGGAGCAGGGCAGAAGGCTGCAGCAGACTGGAGAGGGAGCTGCAAGCATCAACAGCAACAAGAATCAAAGGCCAAAAGAGGATTTCCAGGAAAGGTCAAAAGCTGGTAACAGGAGCACCAGCACAAACTCCCAGTGGAAGCAGTTGACTGAGAACTGCTTCTGTTCAAAGTGAGCTTATAAAGGCCCGCCCAGCCAGCAGGCCAGCAGGGCAGAGCTGATTGCAGACTCTGGCAGCTGTGTTCAATTAAGCCCTGCCCTGGTTCAGTAGCCTGCACCAGTAGCAGCAGTGGTTTCTAATCAAGTGCTCTCCAGCTCCCTGCAGCCTAGCCTGCAATAGCTTGGAACAGGTGAATGCAAGCAGGCCCTCTGCAGCTCTTAGTAGCTTGCTGCAACCCAATGTATTTAGTATGCCTCCTCCAGCCCTCTGCCTTTTGGACAGCATACATGTCCCAGAATGCGTCTGCTGGTTTAACCCAAAAGCCGGAATGGAACATGCAATTAGATTAGTCCAATACTGCAGTGGTAAAACAGGGAAATAAAGACAGAGACGCATGTAGTGGTGCTGGGTGGCAGGCGAGTAGGATTGTGACATAATGAAACGAGTAATAGTTTACATGCGGATTGAACGTGTGAAGAGCACTGCAGAAAATGCAAGCCATTTTATAACTGTACAGATGCTGTCACGCAAGTAGACTAAGTAATCATAAAGGCTGGCTATACGTAGTGAATAGACTTCAGGCGGTGCCGCCATTATATAGAATCTGGATGTTCAATGTCACAATTTTAGTAAGCTCAAACCCAGGGAGAAAGAAGGATGGATAGCCATGCGTGTGTCGTAGCAAAGAAATTAGCTGGAGCTAGAAGCGAGACCAAGAAGCATGTCTGGCCTGGTGTCAAAGGCTGAAGCAGCCAAAACTGGTTATCAGTCCTTGAAGAACAAGTGAACGTGAGACGTTGAGACATCCCTTGTTAAGTTGCAAAGAGAGAACACCATGAGTGCCTGGTTTCTTCATTTACGACAAATGCTATAATATTGGCCAATTCGCGGTCTCCTGTCACGTTAGTCCAGGATGGAAATAGAAGTGGTCATGGAGACCTGAACTTTGATGAGAATGTTCTCACACTCCCTTATATTCCCAGGCGTGAGGAGCAACTACAAGGCTGAGTTCAAAGACAATCTGAATGGCAGAAGGCATGAGCGATGACAGCTATGGGGCTAATTGGGTGAGGAGACACGATCAAGTCCACCCACTGACACCTGGGGTACCAGCTTACATGCTGCTAGTGAATCGAATATACTAGCTAGAAGGGTACAAGCATGCCAACCAATTGTAGAAGGCTGTATAACGAAGGACCTTATAGTTTGAGAGCCAATGATGTACCATGTATCTAATAACTGTCAAAGATGACTTGCTCTAGGGTTGGGCATAAGTTGTCCATTTAACTGTAGAACCCAATCACAATCCTACCCAGCATAGAAAGGATACTTAGATGTTTCCCGTGAACGTATCACAATCCCACATAGGTTTTTCTGGTTTGCCACGTTTTATGACGTCACATATGATGAATTTTTGCTATATAAGAATGCTTTTTTATGAAATGCGTTGAGCGAGCTGTGCGGCGTCCATTGATTTCCGTTATAACTCCCTGTTTTAGACAATTGAACATAAAACAGTCTGACAGGACATTTTGCCAACTACCTGAGTCAGTCTTCTTATTTGGTGTGAGAGTTATTCTGCATATCATCCATCGTACTATGTATTACCTCAATTAAAAGAACCATATGGGTTCAAAGTTAAAATACAGTTTCTGTTAATAATGTGTTAATGATTGCACAAGTCTTAGGAGAGAGTTTATTTTCTTCCATGCACTGGCCAGATAGATAGAAACTGCACAGATCTTGCACTTTTACATAAATGTTCTGCCGCGATCAGTGATGTCATACCCCTATAATGCATGCATTTTTTTTTTACATTTCTTCTCCTTATCGCATTATATTGGGGAGAGGTGAAAAAAAATGCTACAGAGTTTCCACCTGGTAGGACAAAGGGGGCACATTGTAGACACACTTTGGAACTCCAGGAATGCAGCTTCTGCTCTGGCGAGGAAAGAGAGCATTGCAGAGAGTTATGTACTCTGCATGGAGAGATCTTCCCCCAAACTATTTGCACATAATTTGGGTGGATACAAGACAAGTTCAGTGAAGCCGTTCCAAGCTTCGAGGACTGTTGCCAAGAATGGAACTGCCTTGTGGACTAGGCACAAGCCTTTTTAATTAGGTTTTGTTCATTTTTTGGGAGCCAATGAAAGGATTTCCAGGCCTGTGTAATTCAATTATGACACTTCAGGCTTCATCATTGTTCAGGTCTCATTGAAGCTCACATAATGTATTTTTCTGGATGGGAAGAATGTTTATTAGAGAGGTATACATGCAATTGCATTGACTTGAGTGTGACTTCGACGTTACTATCTATTACAATACCCAAGTTTCACACTTTTGATCCAGGCCTGGCTGCAGGGTGCATTGTGTCTAGGTTGGTGACTAGTCAGGTGACAAGCAGAAGGTCCTCAGCTGCATCTAAATCGAGATATTTTCCATATCAAAGCTGAAACTGATCTTATGGATATGAACGATGCAGTGTGAGCAGTGCCTTGTTGTTATTGAATGGGACCAGTGATAGATCAGACCCTTGGGGGACACCACAGGCAATATTGTTGATTTCAGGCATTGCTGATCATACCTTGACTTGGTGGCTACAGTTGTACAGGAAGGGTAAGATCCATGCCACAGATGTCCCAGCTACCCTATGGATGCTTCAAGACCGCCTATCTTAACGCCGTGGTCAGTACTATAAAGTCCCGCAAATATCTCTCTTTGTAAGAACGCTCATATCTCGCCTCCTGGTACTGAAATAAGGATTTCTTGAAAATGTTCAACAGGAACCCTCTCCCCATTTAGACGCTTGACTGCAAATAACGTAGTAAGACATTTAATTCCAGGTGACAGAGTGTGGTGTTGTAAGAACTTTTCCTAGTGTCCTTGTGTTACACAGTAGGCCTGTGATGGGTCTAGACTTTTAAAAGGAGTCAGAGTCCACAGTTTATGTTTAGGACCAGTGTGATTGTTTTCTTCACTGATCGGGGGCTGGGGGTTGATATTCCAGAGGTAAACTAGGTTAGTGACAGAACGCTCTAGTGATGGAAGGGCTAAGCAGAGAACCTTTGTGTTTCATGTGTCTGTAGGTGGAGGGGATCATTTAAAGGATTAGAGGTTCTTTGCAGTATCTGCTTCTGTGACCTGGGCAAGTGGGTAGAAGAAAGCTTGGAACTGTGGACACTTTAGTTCAGGCATATCCATTGGGCATGTGTGAAGGGCTGCACCTTTGATGCTTGCCGGTCCATGATCTGTTTGCAGAGAAGAGCGTGGGGACATGCTGTGCCAGATCAGCGTCCACCAGATTATAGGGATTTTTAAAAAATCTTTAATGAAATGTGTAGCATTGCTTTAGGGTCATCATATAGCAAAATGCATTTCAGGACCAGAATAACCAGCATCTAATCAATTATCAAGAGTGGCCAAGCGCCTGTTCTGTGTCGAGAAAAACATCTCAGCTTCTGCGACAAACACAGCACTGGAGTGGAAAAGGAACACAGGGAGACAGTGGACTATGTCCCAAAATAAGCCCTTAGATACTGTAAATCCTTCTTGAGCAAAGGTAGGCAGAAACACAAAACAGACACCTTGTACCCACAGTCTCATTATTCACTTTTGAGGTGTCCCAACTGTGCCAAATCTCTAGCCCACGGTGCCCATCATCCAGCCCATGGTGCCAGCGTTACTCAGAACACGGAGCTGAATGCACAATCAATTGTCATCAAACCATGCACCGTATTCTCCTTAGGATCAAAATGTGTTCTAGCCAATCCAACCCCATCTAAACCTTTTCCTACTCATCAAAACAAAACTCAAGAGCATTGACATCTGCCTGGAGAGGGGTCTTTCAATCAGGGCCAAAAACAAGATGAGAGTGATGCCCCATTGCTCTCCCACACACTGCACAAAAGTGTGCACGCACATGCACACACACAGACACACATACACACACACATACAGACTTGCAGCATGTTATGTGTCATAGCCAGCAGTGTGGCACACTGAATTAGGCTTCCAAGTTTCATGGGTCGTTGGAGCCAGTGGAACTGTGCGTCAGGGTAGGGAGCTGCCGGACGGTGCTGTGGAGACCATTGCTTCTACGGTCAGCATGCTCACAGGAGGAGGAGCATCATGTGTAGTTACAGCCTCTTTCTAGGTTTTTCTGTAAACTATTATCACTTTGTTTTCAACCGGGATTGTACTGAAGGACATGGGAAAATCTTAATTCCTTCCCATCATTAAGGCATGTAGGAGGGGGTAAGGAGCTTTTCCGTCGCAAACCTCCCCGCTATATGCTGGCTACCAGGCTCCTCCGTGTTTCCCTCCCGTCTACTGGTCCAAGAGATCTAGTGTATATGTTATAATTGGTTGATTATTGCTTGTGGGCCTATTGCTTTCCCCTCAAGAAGGGGTCCGGCCGATGAGCGTACCTTAAACTTCCGGTTATACTAGAGGGGCATTGCCGTTGCTTCTAGGTGGGGTCGCCCATACAATGACCACTAACGTGATGGGTGGAAGGTTTCGAATGAATCTGAACCACTGGCAATTGCTCTGGGCAACCTTCCACACCACCATTTTTTAGCCCGTCTGCGCCATTGCAAAAGGGGTCTAGCCATGTGCAAATCAGTCAGTTGCCGCCACCAATGGTAGCAGCCCAGCCCGAACTGCTAGGCCAGGTCCCCCCTGCACAGAAATCCAAGTAACCCCAGACATGTTTCGGCCTTGTTGGACCTCGTCAGTGTCGCCCATACAAGCAGACCAAAAAGGACCAAA
This sequence comes from Ambystoma mexicanum, assembly GCF_040938575.1. Classification (NCBI taxonomy): domain Eukaryota; kingdom Metazoa; phylum Chordata; class Amphibia; order Caudata; family Ambystomatidae; genus Ambystoma; species Ambystoma mexicanum. The sequence goes on along the minus strand of NC_090932.1, from coordinate 48,631,587 downwards.
GGGAAAAGAAACTAGTGGCGGAACAAAAGGGTGGAAAAGTGGTCAACTGTTACAATAAGTATTGGCAAAGCCAACAGTTTGGGGCTTTTGTTGACAATATTGGCATCCGCATTACTAGATGCTTAACATAACATTTACAATTTTAAACAAAGTAGTTTTTGCTACAGTAGAAACTTAATAATAGTTTCAGCTAACCTATTACCTTTCAGACAGCTGTTTATTTCAGTGAGAAATACCCCTTTAAATACCCTTAATATGTCAAAGGGGGGTCAATACGATTTCTCCGGTCCAGAAAAAATGCCGGTAATTCCGGCAACAGCCTTCTTTCCGAACCAGGGAAGTACAAGTTTGCCGGTGGGGGCAGTGACCTACCGGAAAATAAGTTCCGGAATCACTGGCACCGGCACTGTTACTACTGGTAATTGATTCCGGCAATCCCATCCTATCAGACTCAATGGAATGGGAACTTGCCACTGTCTCTGCCACCCGTAATATCCCAGTAAAATGGTGACTTTTACAGATTGATTTTTGTGAGAAGCACCGTAAAAATCCATACACTTTTCACAACGTTTGGCAGTGCAGCATATGAAAATAATGTCACAGAGGTCTGGTCACCAAAAGCACACAGGAGCATTTTACATAAATCCTCTCCAGACAATTTATGGCAGTATTCTTTCAGTGTAAGAGGACATTGCAACGATGGTTATGCCTACAATACAATTTTCTCTGCAGTGTAAGAAGACATTTTCATTTGGGATGTGTCCAATAGTGCCAGTATTGCAACCAAAGAAGAAAAGTTCATGTTGTATGTGACAATATTCCCATGAAACAACACTCTCATGTTGCCTTTATCCATAAGGGCAGTAATGCAGTTTTTGGAAAACATGTCCATGCTAGCTGCACCTGTATATGCCAGTATTCCTACATAAACACACACTGATGTTGCCTTTGCCCATTATTCCAGTAAGAATGCCCTGCCACTGAAAGACAACGTACCCATACTGACTGTGTCAATACAGGTCACTATCCTGTGTAGGAGCACTCCCGTTGACTTAGCCCATAGTGGCAGTAATAAAGCCGTGACACAGCAGTGAAAGATCACATTTGAACACTTAAGTTGGCGGCTTTGGCCATAATGTAAGCAATAATTGTGTGACCCTGTAAGAAAACCTATCTACTCTGGCTGTGCCAATATAGGTTACTATTGCCATGTAAGAACATTAACTTTATCTCTGCCCATGATGCCAGTAATAATTCCATGTCCATACTGATGTGTACAACTACCTTACCCAACAACAGTGGCTCCTCTGCTCACTGTCGCATCCCCCCTACCCAGGGCCTCACTCCGACTCCTCTGTTCACAGCACTAAATCCCCCCATTACTCACGTCTCACACTGGCTCCTCTGTTCATGCTGACTGTGGCGCATTCGACCATCCTCGCGGGTAGTGTGCGCTCGCCTGGGCTCTGTTTGAAGTTTCATAATGAAAATGAATGATGGGAGATCAACCTCAGAAAATGTGGGGCTAATCCGCAAACATTTTCCTCTTCTCACTGCACAACAAACACATAGTCATGTGTACTCTGGGGGGACACTGCCTACAGGCGCAGTCCTCCCTGTCACATTTAGCTGGAATGTGACAGCCACAGTTACATGAAAGCATCTCATGAAAGGGGAAGGCAACACCTTCCTCTGGCCATGGCCAGCCTAATAAAAATATTAAAAATATTAAAGGCTCCATGGATCTTCCCTCTATATTGTCGACGGTCTGCTGATGGAAGCGCATACTGATGAGAATTAATTGAAACAATCATGTGATAGGCCTGATCGCAGAACTGGCAAAAGGGGACAGGAAACCCCAACACCTCTTTGATATACAATGTGTCAACTTAGTTCCCACCCCTCTATATGAAGGGCAGTGAATGGCATGTCTGGGACATCTGATTACCGTATGCAACCCCTGCAGAGAGTCCACCTTTAAGAGGGAAGAAGTATGAGAATTGATGGAGACAGAAAGTCTGTTCTCACCACAAACTTCAAGGGAGACCTGTGCTTTGAACAGGAGCCACAGAGAGCTCAAGTAACCAGAAAGAAACTTTGATCCACAACAGACAGGAAGATGGGAGGGATTTAGTAGTACATGTTGTCATCCCTTATCTTTCCTGTTGCAAAGCACTCTGGTTATGACCTCACGCATACCAGTATATTGTTGGTGGGGACCCATGATTGGTTCATTAAGGTAGGCTTAGCCTGTGCCAATCACTGGGGCCCATTCGGCTTTAAAAGAGGACTGAGCCCATCACTTAGCAGATCATCCGATGGCTTTGAAGGACTCATTTGGACCCTGGCTGAAGGTACAGTCTGCCTTACAGCTTCCGCCAGTGAAGGAAGGCAAGGATTTCCAAGAGGGCAGCAAGATCCCTCCCCTAAACATTCTCCCAGGGAGCAGAGGGAGATACTGACCTCAGAGGACCTGTCCAGTAGCACCAGAACCGGTACCCAGCCAGCACACAGCGTGACCTGCTAGGGTCTGTCAGCAAGCTTCCTAGGTGGGAAGTGCCAGAGAGTCTCTGACCAAAGGACAAGGCTGTTGCCTAAAAACACTCTCCTCAGCTTTGGGCTGTCCATCTTAAAGGACCTCATAAGCCCTGTGAAGAAGCTAGGAGTAGTGCCAGAACAAGCATCAACCAGTGTCCAACTTTTAAGGACATTTTCGAGGCAGTCGAGCCCTCAAACCATGACCGGCTGCACCACTGACTGTTGTCACGCTACAGTCGCTAAAGCCATCTGAGACGCCTTGACCAGCATTCCGGAATCCACCAACCAGCACAGAGACAGCGATTCTTGACCCAGAGCCACCATGTAGGCCAGCCTGCAGCTGTCTGTCCAGCTTCGCTTGCCGAACTGCCTGCCGCCTGATGTCCGCAGCTGTCTCCCATCTTGAACTCTGTCGCAGGAGATGCAAAACATCCTGGAACTGACTTGACGCTGTCGAGCATCAAGATCATCTCAAGCACCAGGTACATCATGGTGCTGTCCTCTTGGTCCTTCCCCGAAAGGCCCCTAGTGACATTTACGACCCCTTGCTCTCTTTGTGTTGAAACCAAACCACCTTGAACAGTTAAGATTGATTGCTTTACCGACTATCCTCCTGTCAGTATCCAGAGTGCATCCCTTTAGTTTGTGAAACTGTCTGTTGTCCTCTGTGTTCCTTTAAAGGGTGGGTTGTATTTTCTAGTGTGCTAGAACTGTCTGTTGTAATAATAATAAAGTATATATTTGTATACAATCTTGACTGGACAAACCCTTTTATCATTGGGTAATAATTGTATTTTCACTGTGTTGCAACTAACCAATGATCCACGACCTTGCGCAGATAAGCCTGCTGTTCTGTAAATGTTACCAAAATTGGACAAGGAGGTTTATAATTTACTTATGTTTCCAATCTGTTTGGATCCCTTCTGGTGTACTACAGATGTGGAGCTGATTGATGGTTTAGAAAACGATATTCATCCCTGGGCCACCGGTGCCGCGGAAGTTGATTCATTACATTGGTGGCAAGCGGTCGGATCAGTTAGAGTCTTGCACACAGCTCAGTCACCCAATGATAAAAGTACTGTTGCAGGCAAAGTTTAATCACTGCTAGGTAGGTATTAATAATAGTCATGGATCTTGACATGGAAACTGTAAAAGACACGACCAAGGATGTCCTGCGCGTCTTATGTCAAGAGAGGGGACTTCCCCACTGCACTAAGGTTAATAAACCTGAGTTGCTGACCAGCCTCCAAGCTTAGGTAGAAGTGAGGGTGGTTGGGGAGAAGACACCAGGAGACGGGCTAGTCCCTGTGTACCCATACTGACATGACCTTCCGGAGGGGGAAAATGGTGAGGATGACCCCATGAGCAGTGTTTCTCGCCAATCATCCCACCGGGGGCAAATGTGGTTTCTCAACACTCTTCAGTGAGGACAGGGGCTAGTGTGGCATCCCTCAGGTCCCAGTCGTCAGCACAGTCTCTAAGGGACCCAGTAATTGATCCTGCTGTTAAGGAGGTAGTGACTAGAAAGCTCCTGTTCGAGGAGAGGAGACTAGCGCTAGAGGAACAGAAACAGCAGGACAAGGTCACCATAGAGTGGGACAGGGCCAACTGCGCAAGAGCTGCGCAAGCTGACGCTTGAGGAGAAGATGGAGGCCAACAGATCTGCGTTTAGCGAAAGCAGCAGAAGTGGTTCAAATCAGAGTGCCCGGGATAAACCCCAACGGCACACCCCCAAATACTTAGTACAGGCTTATGAAGTGGGGAAGGATATTTTTCACTGGTTTGAAGTGATCGAGCTGGCCTTCCAGCTACAGGAGGTGGATGAGGTACTGTGGGTGCAGCCCTGATGAGTCACTTACCAACACCAGGGACTGATGCAATTCTTCAGTTAACCCCTGATTGTTGAAGCAAGTTCCTCTTGCTCTGATGAATATTCCTTTGGGTATGTTTGACATTTTTTGTGGTAACTGGTAGGATGTAAAACTGCATTTACTGAGGTTGCCTTGCGAAACGTTTTTGTTACAAATCTGTGATCTGACAAGCTAATTGTTAGGTCAAGGTAGTTGATGCTAGAATTGCTATAGGCATGTGTAAATTATATCCCCCAGTCATTGTTATTAAGGAAAATGACAAATTAATTAAGGCAATCCACTGTACCAGTCCATACCATAATCACATCATCTATGTATCGTTTCCATACATAGATGTATTGTAAATAGGTGTTATTAATAAATGCAAATTGCTGCTCATAGTGGTTCATACAAATATTAGCTAGAGCTGGAGCATAACTAGCCCCCATGGCTATGCCAATAAGCTGCTTATAGTACAAATTGTTAAACAAAAAAATGTTGTTAGACAGTGCACATGACAACAAGTCTTTTACCATTTCGACATGCTGAAAAAATGATTTGATGATGAGTTAGTTGAATGGATTGTGTATACTCATTACTAATTTTTGGTGCGCCAAATTGTTTCCGAAAACCACCATTGTGTCCTTTGGGGGCTTTTGTTTTCTGGATACATGGAATGAATTACCAACTGTACTCCCAAATACATGTGTGTATAACTGTTATGCAGCCTCGGGTGAAGAGCCTTGCAGCTCGAAACACGTGTTAGGCTGTTTGATCCCTAATTAAAATTAAGCAGAACTTGCATTTAATTTGTTGTCTAAGTGCACAGAAAGTAAGCAAACACCCTCTCTTTCCACACCACAAGATACCCTGAGGCTGTCCCTCTGAGGAGCATCAAAGCCCCTGTGGTTGCAAAGGCTCTGATTGGGAAATTCTCCCATGGTGGATTCCCCAGGAAGTCGTTTCTGGCAGGGGATCAAACTTCATATCAGTGTATATGAAGGTCATGTGGTAAGAGTCACCTGTAGGTTCTCTACATCCTTCCATCCACAAACAAATGGCTTGTTGAGCGGTTCAAAAAGACCCTGAAAGGCATGATAGGTGGCTTGGAAGAGCACCTGAGAAAATTGGATATTCTGTTGCCATGCATTCTGTTTGCCTAAAGTGAAGTGCCACAGAACGGAGCAGGGTTTAGCCCCTTTGAGCTTCTGTTTGGACACCCTGTACGAGGTCCTCTCAGTCTAGTGAAAGAGGAATGGGAAAGCAAACCCTCATCCCCTACACAAGAGGTGGTGGACTATGTACTCGGCATGTGCTCACACATATACACACAAACACTCTCAAACATACACACGCACTCATAATGCACCATAATGCACCAAGCGCCACGAGTGTATATGTACCCCTCCATAAAATAACAAAAAGAAATGCCAAACTCACCTTTATGTTCTGTACTAATATTTTGTTCTTATACAGGTGTGTAGTGCCACCTCTAAGAGCAAAACTAAAACGATTACTTGCCCTAAAACCCCAGCAGCCATCGCTCTTGGTCCACTGCGGCGGCCCTGCACAGGCCAGGTGCCGCAGAATAACATTAGCACCAAAATATCCAGGAAATCGCTCATCAGCAAATCTTCCTTTTTTCAGACCCGCAGAATGCAAATTTCTCCTCTGCAGGTGGCAGCGATCTTTTTTTTTTTTAAATGCCACCCACGCAAAATGAATAAAAAAGAATATCCTGGTTTTATGTATTCAAATACTCAAATTATTTCGATTTCACACCCACATTTAAGTCTGTTAATTACGAAGCAATTTCAGGCTCCAAAAATATATTGCAGTCCTCCCACACGCTTGGTATTTGATACACAGAGCAGTGCCTGCCAGGGTGCTTCCTCCTGTGCTCTGCACACACCACAGTATGAAGAAGGGTGGCAAAGGCCCAAATATCACCCCCCTGGTGCCTTCTGTGCAGGTTAAAGAGAAATATGTTCCTGTGGATGGCAGATAGAGAAACCTCTGAAAAGAGCACACTTGAGCTTATCCTACTGGTTGTGAAAAGCACAGCAGGTGCTAAGGGGCCATCTAAATAATAATGATATCTTGGAGGGATTTGCCTCTTTCTAGTGGTTTTACTTCTTGTGTGCGACTTGGTACAATCTGCCCATATTACGAATGGAAGTTCTGGCTCTATAGGTATTCCACAGCTGCTGTGACCAAGATCCACCAGGACCTTGTTGGCTGTTCACAGGTACACAGTCCTTGCTTTCCATTGGGCAGCAAAGGCATGGACCCATCCTTGATGAATTGTCCAGGATGCAGGGGGTCCACACCGTATTGGAAAGTGGTCTGTGGTAAGTGTCTGTAGAGCAGGTTTCCGCAACACACGCGTCTGATTGCCGACTCCCTGTCTTCAAAGGGATTCGGGTCAGACCCCTGCTTTCATGGTGTTTTTCTGTCCCCCCTTTGGCATGAAGACATGTTTTCCTTACAAACGATTGATTGAAAGGTCTGCATCGTTAACCAGTGACAGCTGCTTCTGTTTCTTCATTGCAAACGATTGGGTGCACCTGCTCAATGCTGGGGTGAGACTAGGGTCAGCAGAACGAGCAAGCCGACACCAGGGAGTTCCTGGATTCCATGGATTTTGCCAGTGTATCATGATTTGATCCTAAATATTCCTGGAAAGTTTGGTTCACTCTAATGTCTGGTAGTAACATCTGGTTGAAGACCTTGAGGTCTGACAATATGGCTTTCCTGGGAAACTTTACTCCAGCAGGGACTGGGAGACTATGGATATCGTTTTAAGAGTCTACGCTCAGTCGGCTCCAGTGTTATGGCAGCACAGTCACCTCTTGATCATGAAAACCTCTGCACTCCTCTCAGTCCTATGTCTTTATATACTCCCTCAAAGAAGACTTAAACTCTACGATGGGCCTCCTTGCCATCATCACAGCATGTCTCACACCCCTCGCCAACTCCTCTCCCTTGGAAGTGCGCAGAAACAGATGTGTGGCGGGCGTGGTTTTGAGATCCCCACGAACTACACATTTCAAAGGGAAAAGGCATGCTCCTGCAGAGTTCCTGCTGATCAGACCACATACCATTACCCTTGCCTTGCCTGGAACACAACAGATCACTATGACAGGGCTGGGTAGAATGTCTGCATTGTAGTCATGCTTCTCCCTTGTGTAAGTGTGCACTGTGGGTGAATGTGTATGGCTGTTCCAGTGTTACATAAGGTTACGTAGGAATATTCGGATATGTGATGTTTCCACACCATAAACAGAGTACACCATTTAAGCATGGATACTCTGGTCCAGATGAAGGTGTGTCAATACTCAAACTAAAATAAAAGGGGGATGTCCCATCTGCATGGTGGGTCAACAAGGGAGTGAGGAGTTTTGTGAAAAGTGCAGCTGTTTCCTAGAAAAGTTAAGAGAACTGGACCCAGATCTCTGGGGGTTTTATATTCAGCGGAAATCCCTCAATTTATCTAAATACTGATGGACTTTAGGTCTTTGGGGAGGCCAGTACATTTTCTGTTGTGTTGTTAGGGTTATGGCCTCTGGGTTAGCGTTTGTTAGTGGGGTTGGTCATGGGTTGATGTAGTTTGGGGCCTGTGAGTGTTGGGTGAGTTTTAGTGTTGTGGCTCCTTGGTGCCCTTCCATTGTTTGTTATAGTGTTGCCATGTTTTAACTCATGATCTCCTTTCTCAGGGGGAACTTCAACTTGTGGGTGTTCACTTATTTTTGAGGGCACCCGTCATTTCTTTTTTATGGGGGGCACATTTTGCACATGTGGAAGTGGGGTTCACTGCGTGGTTGGACATCCTGTTTGGTGTAACTATATTGGATTGTCCGCATTGTTTAGTGATTAACTATGTTTTCCTTTCAGGAGGGGCATTTGTGGACGTGTGGATTTTTGTGCGGGTGTGGGTGAGGGTGGTTCAGGAAAATGCAGAATGTTCATAATCTTTCACATATGGTGCATTTAGAAGTGTTCCTGCATCCATTATATTTGTTCAGCTACTGTTTGTTTTGTGATTGTAATGGTGTTTTTTCCCCTTTTGGTTGCCGATGTGGATGGAGGAATTGGGAGTGTGTGACTGTCGGTTACAATCATGGCCATGTCCTGTGCATGGCGGTGTTGTGGAATTGGATGAGTTGAGGTGTTTTAAATGTTGGTTACAGTCGTGGTGTGTGGTGATCCAGTCATGGTGTGGTGTGGGGCCGGGAGGGTGGTCATGATCACGTCTCAGCAGCCAGAAGAGCCCTGCATTGGCTCCCAGTGGAAACAAGAATTAATTTCCCCCTCCTCATGCTTACCTGTAAGTGGCTACAGGGCTCTTTGCCTTGCTACTTGAGAGAACTGATCGCAATCAAGACCCCCATCAGAACCCTTAGATCTAACAACTCTAAAATGCTAGTCATCCCCCGAAGCAGATCCAAAAAGGCCGAAAAGGGAGCCTTTTCAGCGGCAGCACCTGCTGCATGAAATGGTCTCCCGTTCGACCTCTGGCTCGAACTGAAACTCGAGCCTTTTAAGAAAAAATGTAAAACCTGGTTGTTTGCTTAATGTTAGCATCTGCATAGTTCGGAGACTTCCACCTGGCTCTGACTAACTGTTAAGTGTTTGTCTTTTCATTCTGTTGGTGCCATCATGCCTCCGGGTCCATTGTTGCGCGCTACTGATAAAATAAAGTAAAAGTAAAGTTAAAAAATTGTGAGTATAGTGTGGTGAGTATAGAGAGTATAGACTGTTGGTCACAGTCAGGAGTTTTAAGCTGTTGGTTACAGCAGTAGTTGGCTGTTGATTACAGCCGGGAAGGTCATGTGTGGTGCTATGCTGTTGGTTGCAGCTAGAGTTCATTGTTGATTATAATTTATAATTGCAAAACAAAGGGGGTTCTGGGAGTCTCTCTACCAGCACGAACACAGCCTATTGACCTGTTCTTGGGTGAATAGCCCCTGGGAGAATCTCAACCAAGTCTTTAGCTCACTGTCCCTTTCACAGAGAAGAAATATCCCTGCATATCAGTCTTTGTTCTGCCCAGGGGCAGTCCAGCACTGACATGCTAGGCAATTCTCCTCTGAACAAGAGTACCAACAGTAACCCCATACACGTGTTTCTGCCTTGTTGGGCATCATCAGTGAGGTGGAGCTGTGCCTCTCTGAGAACAGTGAGCAAGGGGTCCATTTCTGGATTCCCCTGGTAACTTAGGGTGAGACCTAAAGTTACTTAATATGCAAAACAAAGGGTGTTTTGGGAGTCTCTCTACCAGCACGAACACAGTCCATTCACCTGTTCTTGGGTGGTTGGCCCCTGGGAGAGTCTCAACCAAGTCCTTAGCTCACTGTCTGTCCCTTTCACAGAGAAGAAATATCCCTGCTTATTAGTCTTTGTCCTGCCCAGGGGCAGTCCAGCACCAAAATGCTAGGCAATTATCCTCTGAACAAGAGTACCAACAGCAACCCCATAGACATGTTTCAGCCTTGTTGGCCATCATCAGTTAGGTGGAGAACCTGCTGCATGTCGGCACATTCGCACATCGTCTGCCTTTAGACAAGGTTAAGGTTTGGACTGCACCCGTGATGTACCATCGATTTGGAGGCATTTAATTGCGACTCTAAGACATTTTTAGACACTCTGGTGTGGTTGAAGATCACAGTCATTCAAGACAAAGATTTACGTGAAGCATAGAACTATTGATGATGGAAGAATTTCTTAATGATAGAAGTGGCTTACGAAGATGTGAAAGTTCTTGGCCCCAGGGTACCTGATACTCCAAGTGAGTGCCTTGTCTATTAGAGAGGTGAAGAGCAGGATTTGGCTTTGCTATTGAGTCAGAAGACATTCATTTCTTCGGACTTAAGACAGATACTAAAATCTGGTGTGAAAGAAATGATAAAAGATCCACTTGAAGCACAAGACTACTGTTCGGCCCCTGAAGAATGTCCAGTGATTTGTAACGTATAGGAAAGAAACTTATATAAGTTGGGCTATTGGAACATGGTGGGGAATAAGACGAATTGAGTTGCCATCGATGTTTGAGAATTAAGTGATTTGTGACTTTAATTTTGTGAGGTGGAATCATTTTATGATATAGAAATTCCTGTGGTGTGTAAATGTTTTTTTTAAATGTTTATGTGATACGTGTTCAAATTTGGGAAATGAATTAAAAATGTAATTTTAGGTTATGTTTTTTGTGATTTATGTGCATTAGATGCAATCCATATTAGTTCCAAATGGTTGCACTTTGACACCTTATCTGGAGGACATATTAAGAATATCATATTAAGAGTGATTTGTTTTTTCTTCCTTTGGTTGTATATATGTATGATATCCTCACTTGGTAGGAGGGATTATCACCCAAGTGTGAGGTAACCCCTGAATGATAGAATCCCTTTGACAGAGAAGAAATATCCCTGCATATCAGTCTTTGTCCTGCCCAGGGGCAGTCCAGCACTGAAATGCTAGGCAATTCTCCTCTGAACAAGAATACCAACAGCAACTCTATACACGTGTTTCAGCCTTGTTGGGCATCATCAGTGAGGTGGAGCTGTGCCTCTCCCAGGGGACATCCACCCAAGAGCAAGTCAATGGGCTGTGTTTGTGCTGGTAGAGAGACTCCCAGAACCCCCTTTCTTTTGCATATTAAGTAACTTTGCGTCTCACCCTAAGTTACCAGGGGAATCCAGACGTGGGCCCCTTGCTCACTGTTCTCAGAGAGGCACAGCTCCACCTCACTGATGATGCCCAACAAGGCTGAAACACGTGTATGGAGTTGCTGTTGGTATTCTTGTTCAGAGGAGAATTGCCTAGCATTTCGGTGCTGGACTGCCCCTGGGCAGGACAAAGACTGATATACAGGGAAATATCTTCTCTGTGAAAGGGACAGTGAGCTAAAGACTTGGTTGAGACTCTCACAGGGGCCATCCACCCAGGAACAACTAAATGCGCTGTGTTTGTGCTGGTAGAGAGACTCCCAGCACCCCCTTTGTTTTGCATATAATTTATAATTGGTTACTTATTACACGCTTAATACCGAAGAGAATTCTAAGCGCGGACCTGGGATTCGAACCTGTGTTGCTCATCGTCGTCTTGCTTCCAAGACGAGCGCGTTGTCAAACAGAAATACTGCCTGTGCCAAAGTTACAGTGTGTGTGGTGTTAAGCTGTTAGTTACAGCTAGAGTTGGCTTTTGGTTACAGTTGGGGAGGTCGTGTGTGGTGTTAAGCTGTTGGTTACAGCTAGAGTTGGCTGTTGATTACAGTCAGGTTTGTGTGTGGTGTAAAGTGGTTGGTTACAACTAGAGTAGGCTGTTGATTACAGTTGGGGAGGTCATGTGTGGCGTCTTGGGGCTGTTGGTTACAGCCGGTATGCTTAGCTGTTGTTTACAATTTGAGTGTAGGGTGTGGTGATTATAGGCTGTTGGTTACAACCAGTGCTTGACTGTTGGTTATAGTCAGGGAGGTTATGTGTGGTATTATAGGCATCCATTGTAGTGTTATGTTGGCACGTTCCCACTGTTAGCCATTATTATCTTCTGCCTCTGGTGCACGGCATGGGCTGTCTATGCTGCAGTGTTTGCAAATGTGTTGTGTGCTGTGGAGGTGTGCAGCAATTTTTGCAATTGGTGTTCATTATTTGAATGATATGATATGATATGGCATTTATAACGCGCCTATAAACAAGTGTTTCAAGGTGCGACGAGGCAAGGGAGGGGAATCAGAGGGACGCCAGAGACAATGATCTTGCTAGGCCAGGTGACATTGAGATTGCGCAAGTGCAGGGGAAGGGAGAGGGGGAGAGGGCAGTGCAGTACATGGGATCGACAGTAAAAAATAAATAGAATAAATAAAAGCAATAAGTAAAAAGTGCAGCCAGCTGGTGGCAAGTGCAAGGGTAAGTACAGACATCAGGTGTCAAGTGCTGGTAGGGGACTGTAGGGATACAGAAAACAATCCCCAAGTGCAGGGGTTGCCAGGGAGGCAGTGCAGGTGTGCAACTGGCAGGGAGGGGACCTGGGCCCGAGATCAGAGGGTGGCCAGGTGAGTATTGCATCTCTTATCCATCGTAGGAGGTGGGTTATGGTGGGTGTTGGTGTAAATCATTGCAGAGTTTGTGCTGATCAACCATCTTGTGCCAGTGTGTGTTCTGTCTATTTTCGCCCGTTGGGATACCCCATGTTCAAGTCCCTTACTATTTCGGTTCTTGGCTACAGCGTGTGTGAGCAGGTGCTGTGCAGCGTGGCTGTTTCTTCTTTTCCTCAAAGGCACCGCATGCCATGTCCAATGTTCCACTGTTGGCATTTGTGGTGCAACTAATAGGGGAGAAGTGTAGTAATGTGCTGGTGCCAGTGGAACGCTGTGGCTGTGGAATGTTTGGGGGTTTGAGTATGGGTGTTCTAGGTGGACAGCTAGAGTGAGCTGAGGTGGACGGGCCAGTGTTTCATCCCATACTACACAATACATCTAGCTGATTACTTACCTGATGTCCTGTTTTATACATAGTAGTAGAACCCCCACCTTAGTTACTTCATACTGCTCAATGTGTCACACATGACATCACATATGACATCCTAACTGACAAAATTGATGATTGGTGAGGCCAGTTAGGTCTGATAGGGGAGGGGTGGGATGGGAGGAGTTCTCTCATTAGCCAATAGGTGTAGTTGAGCCAAGCTTTGAAGAAATCTAAAGTGGGGCTGACTTTGAGGTGATGGAAAACAGGTTCCAGTGTAGTGAGGCCAGTAGGGAGAAAGAGCAGAAGCAAGAGGAGACACAGGGGCATGGGACAGTGAGATTGAGTGCAGAGATGGTGAGTCCACAGAGATGAAGCCAGCTAGATACTTGGGAGCAAGATCATTGATCGTTTTGAAGACTAGGAGAGGGAACTTGAAAAAAGAGTGGTTATAAATGGAGAGCAAGTTGCTGGTATGTAGAAGTGGGGAGGATCTGGGTAGGTCGTGGAGAGTGCATGTGTTGAAGTTGAAGACTTTCTCTTGAGGAAGGAAGGAGCAGAGCGGAAGAAGGAGTACTGTTGAGCATGAGGGAGAAGATTCGAGTTTTCATAGAGTGGTGAGGAAGAAATGGATGACTTTTCCAAATGTTGCAAAGGTTAATATTAGCAACACAGGCAATGGTAGTGATACATTTTTGAAGTCAGAGTTTTCTATCAAAGAAGAAGCCATGGTTGCGCGCTTTGAGCAAGGAAACATGAAAGTCAGGAGGGAAGGAAATGGGACAAGAGAGGGGAGGGATGACGCTGGAAGCTGGAAGAAAGATGACTTCCATTTTCAAAGAGTTCAGCAAGATGCAGCAGGTAGACAGTTGGCGAACTGGAAGGAGAAAAAGAATTGAGTGTCATCTGCGCTGATGGCATCACCAATGACATCATTGATGACACCATTGACAGGAGCCCTGATTGTGACAAATCAATTTCTGGGGCACCAGTGGTCCAGGGATGTATATTGCTTTTTAAACCAACAATCAGCCCCACACCTCTAGTATGGCTTATCTCCGAATGGTCATGGATTGTTGATTAGTTGCAACACAGCGTAAATACAATTATTACCCAATGATAAAAGGGACGGTCCAGACAAGGTTGTATGCAAATATCTACTTTATTATTGTCACAAAAGACAGAATAGCATACTACAAAAATCAACCCACCCTGTAGAGGAGCAGCAGCATGCCTCTGCAGGAAATCCCACCCCCTACCTCATATATGTTGGAAGCCTGAGATCGTGCCATGTTTGACACTAGCAGTTGTGCCAATACCGCAGCAAATCTTTAAAAAAAGGTATCCACTGAGGTAACCCTATCGAGTGTATCCCCGAAGAGACGACAATCTGAGGGTGGAACTCTCTGAAGGGATATGAAAAGGGGTAAAAGAGAGAAGCTAGTGACGTCACAAGAGACAAGCGTGACGCTGCGAGAATACTGGCTGAAGAGAATGCATAGAACTTACAGAAACTGATGACGAAGTTAAGAAACAAGTAAACTTTCATGTGCGAGAAGAAGATTGCACGAAAGAACACAGAGAGTGCCAAGTTCTATTCATTTTAGACATTTAAATGCTGCAGAATAGACCAAATCGTGGTCTCCAGTCACGTGAGCCAAAGATGGAAATAGAGCTGAGCTTGGGGTCCTAGAACAACAATAGTGAGAGCCTGTACTCCCATATATTCTCACAGACAAGGATACCTTGCAAGGCCAAGTTCAAAGGTGATCTTCATGGCAGAAGCCATGTCTAATTAGAGATGTTGAGCTAATTGGGTGGGTAGGTAAACTCAAGTTTGCCTCGTGGCACCTGGGTCTGAGCTTACATGCTGCTAAGTGAACCGAATGTTCCAGACATGGCACGAGCATGCCAATCAATTGTAGAGGGCCGTATAACGAAGGGCCTTATAGTTTGAGAACCAATGATAAACCATGTACTTGATAGTGTTGAAGATGACATGTTTTAGAGGTAGGCATAAGTGGTCCACCTGACAGTTGGGCAGCCAATCACAATCCAAATGCTTATGGAATGTATACTTAGATGTTCACCTTCAACCAATTATAATCAGGTTTTTCTTATTTGCTACATAGGAGGACGTCACCTCTGACGAATTTTTAGTTTTTAGTATAAAGAAAATGTTTAGTGAGAAAACTGACGAGAGTTGAGCCAATGTCTATTGTAACCTCACTGTTTTAGATAATTGTTAATAAAACAGCAACCTTTGCCATCTTCCTGAGTTGGTATGATTATTTGGACTCTGAGTTATTCTGTGAACCCATCCATTGCATGCACGTTAATAAAGAACCATAAGTTCAACCCTGTTAAGGAATGCAAAGGACAGACTGTTTCAAAGAAGGAAAAGGGATGCACTCTGGATAGTGACAGAAGCATAGTTGGTAAAGTAATTAATTCCAATAGTTCAAGGATACTTGGTTTCAGCACAAAGGGAGAAATGGGTCATACAATTCCACCAGACCAGGAGGACAGAACCACAATGTACATTGTGCTTGTAGAAGGTATTGGTGCTCGACATGGTCAAGTTGGTTTCAGGGCACCTTGCCGCTTCTGCGACAGGGTTCAAGACGGGAGACAGCTGCGGGTATCAGGCGGCAAGCAGCTCGGCGAGCAAGGCTGGACAGACAGCTGCAAGCTGGCCTACACAGTGGCTCGGGTCAGGAATCCTTGTCTTAGTGCTGGTTGGCGGGTCTGAAGCACTGGTTGAGGTGTCTCGGACGACGTGACCGACTGCCGCATAACAACTGTCAGCGATGCAGTCAGTTGCAGATCAAGAGCCTTGAATGGCTTGAAAAGGTTGGACGATAGTTGATGCTTGTCGATTCACTCCTCCTAGCTTCTTCACTGGGCTTGTGCCATCCTTAAGGCCGATGGCTCAAAGCCAAGGAGAGTGTTGCAGGCAACGGCCTTGACCTTGGTTTGGTTGAGAGACTCTCTGACACTTCCCACTTAGGAAGCTTGCTGCAGAGCCTAGAAGGGCATGATGTGTGCTGGGTGGGTACTAGTTGTGGAGCTGCTGGAGTGTCCTCTTGATTCAGTATCTCCCTCTGTGCCCTGAGAGATGTTTAGGGGAGGGATCTTGCTTCCCTCTTGGAAATCCTGGCCTTCCTTCCCTGGCGAAAGCTGTAAGGCAGACTCTACCTTCATCCAGGGTTCAATGCTGAGTTCTTCTTGTTAGTCCTTGCAAAGTCTTCAGATGATCTGCCAAAATAGGGGCTCAACAATCTTTTAAAGCCAAATGGGCACCAGTGATTGCTGTTGGCTAAGCATACTTTAATGAACCAATCCTGGGTCACCACAAGCAATCTCCTGCATGCGTGAGGTCATAACCAGAGTGCTTTGCAACAGAAAAGGTGAAGGGGTGAAAACATGTAAAACTAAGTCCCACCCACCTTCATGCCTGTTGTGGATCAAAGGGTCTCTCTGGTTAATTGAGCTCTATGTGGTTCCTGATTAAAGCGGCAGGTCTCCCTTGAAGCTGTGTCGAGAACAGAATTTGGGTCTCTGCCAAACCACATACTCGTACCTGCGGGAATGACTACTGTAAGTACATAGGTTGACACAGTGCATATCAAACGGTTGTTGGGGTTTTCCTGTCTTTTGTTAGTCCTACGACCAAGCCTCCTGTGGGCCTGCTTGAATTAACTCTGATTAGTATGCGAAGCTGCCACCCAACAGCTAACAATGAACATGGCAGATCCATGGAGCCTTTCTTAGTTAAATAGGCTGGCCATGGCAGGAGGAAGGTTTTGCATTCCCCTTCTGAGATGCCTTGATGTACTCCTGGCTGTCATATTACAACTAAATATGACAGGGGGGTATTGTGACGAATCAACTTCCGGAGCACCAATGGTCCAGGGATGAATATCAGTTTCTAAACCATCAATCAGCCCCACACCTCTAGTACACGAGAAGGGATTCAAACAGATTGGAAACACAAGTACATTATGAACCGCCTAGTCCAATTTTTGGTAACGTGGATGGAACGGAAGGCTTATCTCTGCAAGGTCGTGGATCGTTGGTTAGTTGCAACACAGGGAAAATACAATTATTACCCAATGATAAAAGGGACTGTCCATTCAAGGTTGTATACAAAAATCTACTTTATTATTATTACAACAGACAGTTCTAGCACACTACAAAATACAGCTCACCCTGTAAAGTAACACAGAGGACAGACAGTTTCATGGGAAAGGGATGCACTCTGGATACGGACAGGAGGGTAGTCGGTAAAGCAATCTTCAAGGTTATTTGGTTTCAGCACCAAGGGAGCAAGGGGTTGTACATTTCACTAGGGGACTTCAGAGAAGCATCAGGGGGACAGAACCACAATGTACCTGGTGCTTGAGATGATTCTGATGCTCGACAGCGTCAAGTCGGTTCCAGCATGCTTTGCAGCTCCTGCAACTGGGTTCAGGACAGGAGACAGCAGTGGGTATCAAGCGGCAGGTACTTCAGCAAGCGAGGCTGGACGGACAGCTGCAGACTGGCCTACACGGCTGCTCAGGATCAGAAATCATTGTTTCTGTGCTGGTTGGTGGATCTGGAACGCTGGTCAAGGCGTCTCAAACGGCTTTAGTGACTGCAGAGTGACAACAGTCAATGGTGCAGCCGGTCGCATTTCGAGGGCTCGACTGCCTCGAAAATGTCCTTAAAAGATGGCTGCTGTTTGATGCTTGGTGTGGCACTCCTAGCTTTTTTGCGTGGCGTGTGTCGTCCTTTAAGGTCGAAGGCCCAAAGCTGAGGAGATTGTTTGCAGGCAATGGCCTTTTCCTTTATTCAGAGACTCTCTGGCTCTTCCCACCTAGGAAGCTTGCTTGGAGAGCCTAGCAGCGCATGCTGTATGCTGGCTGGGTACTGGTTCTGGAGCTGCTGGATGGGCCCTCTGAGTCTGGTATCTCCCTCTGTTCCCTGAGAGATGTTTAGGGGAGGGATCTTGCTTCCCTCTTGGAAATCCTGGCCTTTCTTCACTGCTGGAAGCTGGAAGGCAGACTGTACCTTCAGCCAGGGTCCAAATGAGTCCTTCTTTTTAGTCCTCTCAAAGTCATCGAATGAGCTGCCAAAAGAGGGGCTTAACTCTCTTTCAAAGCCAAATGGGCCCCAGTGATTGGTGCAGGCTAAGTCTACCTTAATGAACCAATCCTGGGTCCCCATCAACAATGTTCTGTTATGCCTGAGGCCATAACTAGAGGGCTTTGTGGAAGGAAGGCATGGTATCAAAGTAAGACAGACACAAGTGATCACAGTTCAAGGGCGTTTATTAAACTGTAAAATGGGTGAGATGAACTCCTAATCGAAACCTAAATCAAAGATGGGAGCAAGCTACAACCATCAAATAATAATAATACCGTCCAAGTGGAGTCCAGTCAAATAAAAATGGCCTTAACGGAAAAAAAACGATTGCCAATCCTTACTGCTATGCTACAAAATAGTGTGGGATAATGTTCACAAGAAAAGAAAGACGTGTTCACAAAATGATAAGTCGGGATATTGTAGGCGGGTCTCCATTCCCCACGTTTTTAGCATGGAACACAGCGGCACGCTTGAGCCCAGCACACTCCTGGGCTTAGCCGGCTTGATCTTAAAGTTCCTTTTATCAATATAAGGGTCTTCTGTGCCCAAGTCTCTTCTCATGCAAAATATCTTGCTTCAGAGGGCCTGATATGCCAAAACCAGCAAAACAAACAGTTCCTTCTGGTAACTTTCACGTCGGGTGATTACTCTTCACTCTAGGATACCCCGCAGACAGGCCCTGATCCTTCTTTCAGAGTTAGCCTCTCAAAGCACTTGCCAATTTAAACAGACGCTTTCAAAGGGAGATCAAGTCTCACTCAGTTATTCTATGACAAGTGCGTGCTTCACGATATTACAGTTCGCATGGCATTCCCCTCAGCCGGGCGCAAACGCCAGTTTCACAGTTCCCTCAGTCGGGTTCACATTTGCCACAGTTCACATTTCAACAAAATGTCATTCTAGGCCCCTTAGGTTCTTCCCTTTACCTAAATCCAATTCTCAGCACCCAGTCAGGCTTTCTTTAAAGCCCCCAGTCAGGCTTCGCACAGTTCAATCATCACAATGTTCTAGGGTTCACCCCAATTCGCAGTCATCCCATAGTTGGGTTCACGTCTACATCCACGTGTCAAAGACTTTTGACTGTACAAGGGGTTTGATTGGACCTTCGTATGACCACCTTGACACCTCACACCAGCCTCCCCTAAGGCCTCTTGCTACTTGTTGTTTCTCTTGGTTCGGGAGAGGAGGCACCAGCCAGAGACCTTCGAATCAGTGCCCACGTAGCACCGGACCACTATCTCTGGTGCCATTTTCTATCACAAATGTTCACAAGGTCTCCCTCTACCGGGCTCGGGTCACTCCCACAAAGTTCACAGGGGTCTCCATCTGACAGGCACGGACCCTTCTCACAAAGTTCACAAGGGTCTCCGTCTGCCAGGCTCGGACCCCTTTTGTGGCATACCATTTTGTCTCACTCATTTGGCAGGGGCCCCTTTCATTTAGATGTCATGCCCCCCCCAACATTTTCAGAAAAGTTACTCCACTGGAAAGGCCAATACTCACCTGGACCAGTTACTCCACTGGAAAGGCCAATACTCACCTGGACCAGAGACTGCTCCTCGGTGGTCCCCATATGCACCTCCCATGCCACAATCTTGGTTTTACTCTCTCCATGTGAACCTTTCATGTTGTGTCTGAGGCTTGAAGCCTACCTTCCTGTCCCACTTCCTTCCTTCCCCGGGTATGCGCTTGATTGACAGGAACATACCAAGGTGTGTGCCTTCTTTTTTCCCTACTCGCACTTCTGGCATTTCCTGCTGTACAGCATGTCTTGTGTTCTCAGGTGCCTTTCCTCAGGGTACGCACTGCTTCTCCTTTGCATCTTGACTACCACTATCTGGTATTCAGTTCTCCATCCTCTCGTGTTCCACATTTCCGTGTTCAGGTGTGATCTCCAGGAGACCTGGGCACAGCAGCCTCTGAGGTGATTGCTATTGTCTTCTGTGGGAACTGTCTGCCAGTTGCCTTGATGAGGTCATCAACGTTGCAGCTCCATAGAACCATCAGGTTTGTATTATCAGTGGACCTAGAACGTCCTGCAGGAATGGGGGAGGAGCTTACTCTGACTGTGAGAAGGCTCTGAGGGTTTACCTCGCATCACTTTAAGCATTCATGTAATAGTGTTCTTACACTGAATAACGTGGGTGTTAGTTTGCATGTGTACTATGCGCTTGCAGGGGCATTGGGGCTTTGGAATGTGGGTGCATGAGATGGAGTGGATGTTCTGTGGAGTGGGAGTTGAATGGGAGCTGCCTTAGTGTCTGGAGGGGCCAGTGTCTATGCGATGACACTTGGACATTTAAGTGTACATCTAGAGCTGGAATAAAAACACCTGATCTTACATGTGGCCTCCAGTCTGGTGTCTTACACCAGAACCCCATGTCATTTCAGTATGCTTCTGACTTCACGTTCATGATTACTGCAGACTCGATGTGTGATCTTTGTCAGATCTCATTTGCCAATAATCGTTTCCTGGTGTGGGAGTCTCCCTAGGACAGTTTAGGGGGATGGGGTATGATCCATCAAATGTGCACAGTTCTCAAGTTGGCTCTGATAGAGGGCGTTTGCCTCATTATGCAATAGGCCCCCTTGGGGGTCTTTTTCCATCGTCTCCAGGCCAGGCGAGTCATGCACAATAGCCTCTTCCACTTAATAGGGTAGTCGCAGATTGGCATTCCTCTAGCTTAAGCGAGTTTGTGTGCAGTACATTATAAAGGCCAGAGGCAATCCTGCCTCAGATATCCGCAAACCGAGCTAAGGTAGGAGGTAAGGCGGCTCGCCGTGAACATCAACATCAATCTGACCTGACCTGGGTCTTTCCACCATTAGGGTGAACAACCTTGTCAAGGTCCAAAACAGCATTCTAAGGGTGCCTAATGGGGTCTCATTAGACGCATCTTCAACAAGATCTCACGAGGGGACCTTCCTGTGAACATTAGCCGGATGTTCCTGCCAGCACTTTAAGAAAGCTGTGGGGAATAATACAGATTGTGAGTGGAGGAAAAGGGCACGCCCCGGGCCACAGTGGGTAAGGTAAGAGGGGCACGCAAAGGTCCTGGGAGATTGCTGGCTTGACTAGATTCATTATAAGAGAACGTTCTCCAAACTTGTTGGGAGAGGAAGGCTGGAGCTCTCTGGATGGACATGGAATGGGCATTAGTACCTGGCGCGCGCTGTACACCGGGAATACTACGTGTGGATTGGCTCTTTTCCGAGCCATACCACATGGTATTCCCGTGTAGGTTAGTGCGTCCCGCGCGTGCCAGGTACTCTTTTCCTGGGGAGGGGTGTGGCAGCCCCTTAGCCAATGAGGACGCTCGAAACGGGGCAATCCCCGCTCCGAGCCTCACCATGGCTGGAGGCTGCCTTCGTCCCCCGCCGGGGACTCAGGTAAGTTTTTTTTTCCTCCACCTGCCTTCGCCGCAAACTTTCCCCTCCCCGCTCTCCCAACCCCACTTACATTCTTTTTTCTTCTTTTCTTGGGAGCGAACGCACTGGAAACACTTCTGTTCCCAGCGCGTCTGCTCCCGATGGCCGCCATGGAAAGGGAAAACGGACTACGTTTTCCCTTTCCCGGAAGCCATTTTTTTCACATTTATTTTTTTCTGTTTCGAAACACAGCAGCGTTTCAAAACAGAAAAAATGCCATTAGTACCCTGGTCTAATGGGCCGGGGTACTAATGGCTATAGGACCCTCGGCGGTGGGCAAATACCGGCCACGGTAATGCCCCCAGGGCTTCGTTAAGGCCCTCGCTACGCTCCGGCCTGTAACTATGGCCCCGGGGGCATTACCTGGGGCGGATTGGCCCGCCACCTCGGGTCTTATTGCCACATTAGAACCGGCGCAGGTTATTGTGCACGAAAAAAACGCACCAATTGGTGCATTTACGAGCCTTACCTCATGGCAAGCCTGCTCATGTCGTGTGCGTCCCTCCGGCCGGTCTTCTTATTCTTTTTTTTTTCTTATAGGCCACCTTGGAAAAGGAGAAGGGACCACACGTAGTCCCTTCTCCCTGTTCCATGGTGGCCATTTTTTCTGTTTACTTTTTTTTTCCAATGTACGTGAAGGGCTGCCATGGAAGGGGAGAAGGGACTACATGTAGTCCCTTCTCCCCTTCCATGGTGGCCATTTTCTTTGTTTACTATGGCCGCCGCGGAAAGAAAAAACGGACTACGTTTTTCTGTCTGTGGCAGCCATTTTTGTATACTTTTTAAACTTTTTCTATTCTGGCTGCGAAAAAACCATTAGTACCCCAGTCTTACGGGCCAGGGTACTAATGGCAATATGCCCCTCGACTGCAGTCCATTACTGCATAGGCAATGCCCCCGGGGCCTTCGTTAAGCTATAGGCCCCGGGGGCATTACCTTATGCAGTGATGGGCCGCAGTCTCGGGGCATATTGCCACAATAACTGACCACATTCTCTGGCAACCAATTAAGTATAAAGTTCTTTCATTCTGCCTTTATCAGTCCTGTGGCTAGATTGCACCTTATAGAGACCCCATTTCCCTGAGGAAGAGCAACACGCAAAATGGAGACTCATCTGTATCACTGATAGAGGGGGGTGAAGTGGGGGTGGTGAGTCGTCGGAATACTGTCCCTCTCTCTCCTATAACAAACTTTGGAGACTGCTTTAGTTTGTCCATTCCCTCGCTTTTTGGACGTTTGCTTGAGGGACTGTTCTGGGAGATGAAGGGTTTATTTTGCAGGCCTGTGGAATCTATGGGAGGTCTTCCGGAGCGTTTTTTCAGGAGCCTTTCCTGGCATTTTGTTCCCTAGGGGGGTTTTGTGGCTTCTGGGCACATGCCTCATTTGGATTCGGGATTTGACTTGTGGTGTTGGGATATTACACTTGTGAACTGGTTTTCCTGAATTGCGTGATTGCTTGCCTTCCTTTCGGGTGTTTGGGTGAGTTGTGTCCATTTCTATGGGCATGGGGTGACTCTGTGTGTTTTTTAACTGAGTGTTGTGAGGAGAGGCAAATTAATGTGTGCATCATTGGTTTCAGCCCTCGTGCCATTTCAACGGCATAGGCATGAACAGTGCACTTTACTCATATTGTCTACCCCTCACCACCACTATATCGCTGATGCGAGAGACGTTATTCCCTGAGAATACCGTACAGACCCCACCCAGATGGTCAGTGAAACAATACCCTTGCAGGCGATCGAGCCCCTGGTCGAGCTATAGGTACAAAGAAGACAAATGATGTCACAGCTGAGGCCAACACACGTAGACGCATTACACACGAGGCACATGCATCCAAGGACAACGATACACGAACACTAGGTCAAACTGCATTTAGACACAAAGAACATGCTTATAATCGCCTAGGGTAGAAAACACATGCACTCTTTCTGTACAATGCTGAAACGCAAGTCGCGCGAGAATACACAGATGCTTGCTTAATGCCGAATGCAACTAAAAAGAGAAGCCATGTAAATCAAGATGGAGGGCGCAGTCACGTTAAGAGAATGAGAGGCATTGAGAAATCATAAGCCAGCTGAGAGACCCTGTCTTGCTGAGCCATAAGAAAAGCCAACCTGGAACAGCACAGATAGTAAGTGCATCGATTGCCATGGGTAGCAGAGAAAGACTGGTCGAACCAGCATTGGAAAAGTACAGACAACAGACAGATCCCAGACGGCTGACACAGCTTTATCTAAATCAACAGGAAACAAATATTGTGGGAAGGTCAGGTGCACACCAGCTCGCATCTGACCATAAAGGAGTAGGTAGCTGGAACAAGTCTCCAGTGGCCCGGGAGGGATTAACACCCGTAGTAAAATCAGCTGAAATGGGTCTAAATTACTGAACAGGATAACTCGAAGTACGGTCCCCACACTTGTGACTTGCAGCTGGCAAAGAATGCCTATTCATTTGAGGAAGGCATGGGCAGACAGAGACCTTTGTTCCCATTCATCTCTTTGGGATGAGAGGTACATAACTGCGTAAAGTTGAAAGCCAAATGTCCTGGCTCGAGGCCAAGGGAATCAGGGTATGGTAACTTTGGTGGGACATGCAGCACCTTGGGACTGCTCTCATCTCCTTCAATTGTTGATAACTGTTCAACCTGTCAAGGCTGAGAAGCTACCCTTGACCAATCCCTCTCCACCTTCACCTTAACAGTGTTGCACTAGCCACTCACAATTTGCCCTGATGACATGTTCCCCATGTATCCTTTCTGTGGGTGGTCCTAGGCGGAGTTACTCAGTATCGCCGGACCAATTAGAATAGTAACCCCATAGAGGATACATACTCTACCATATGAATCACCCAATCATATCCCCCCTAGGTTTGTTCAATCTATCATTTGTTTGTGATTTCATTTTCAGATAAAACCTTGCAGCAAGCCTGTGTTCAGTGAGAAGAAACTGGAGATTGCCCGCTCTCCATGACTATCCCTGTTTAATACAACAGTATTGTTTGCCACACTATTGATCTTGTCTGTTTCTTTTGGGTGTGTGACATTCCCTGCCTGTTCGCTGCGTAACTGAGTGAGGGGACATCCTCCCCATAACTAAACAGTTGTGTGGTGGTGTTGCCTGCTTGATTCATTTTTCGAGTGTGTTGTTAGGCCTATGGTAAATGGAGTATTTTTGTGCTTGCCCGTCTGGGCGGAATCATTGTGTTTTTCACTGTGTGAGCTCCTTGTGGCCACTGGCCCTGCCCACCTCTCCTGGGACTGGGCCTTGACCGTTCTCTGTGCTTTCTTTGATTGGGTTTGTCACGCGACCCGGTACATCGAAAAGACATGGCAAAGGCGGTCAGAAAGGCACCCATTCTGGCCTTGTGGCTTTGCACCAACCACAAGGCCTGCATCCCCCCAGGTACTTTGCACGCCTCAGGCTCTGACTTATTTATTTATTTCCAGCACTGCAGCACTCCCTTTCAGCAGCCCTCGGGCCAGCAATTCAGCTTCTCCTCCCACTCCCAGAGACTGCCTTTGCCACCTCTGATTAGTGCTCCGGGTCACGAGACCTAGAACACGATTTGAGCCTTCCACCCAGAGCAGCCTTACCCAGGCAGCCGGCTAAGAGCTCAAGCAAAGGGCACCTCCTTAGGCACCTCCATCACCTGTTTGCCGTGGTCTACCCCTGTATGCTGTAACAATCAGGTAGGGAATGATGATTTTTGTACTTCTAGTACTGTTGCAGGCCTGTATTTTTAATCTAGCTGCTGTTAAATCTAGCTACTGTTTTATGCCACTACTTTGCACCTTTCTTTCCACAGGGATAGTGCCATAGGCCCATATTTTGTAAATAGCTGTTGCAAAATCTAGCTACTGGTTTGTGCCATTACTTTACACCTTTTCTTGCATAGGGATAGTGCCATAGAACCATAGTTTGAATCTAGTTACTCTTCTGTGCCACTACTTTGCACCTTTTTTCCATAGGGATAGTGTTGTAGGCCGGTATTTTGAATCTAAATACTGTTTTGTGCCACTACTTTGCATCTTTTCCACAGCGATAGTATTGCAGACTTGCTTTTTACTTCTGTAGGAGCAGGCGCTGTCTCTAACAACTCACATCCCTGCGCTACTCCTCCTCCCTGCGTCCACCTACACAGCACTCCCTATAAGTGAGCACTGTCATCCAGCTAGCATGGAAGTCTCCCTCGACTGCAGCTTTTCTTGGCTCTCTTGCCACACTTGTACACCCCTACATTAGGGCTGAGGCTGCAGGTCCTCTGCCATGCCAAACCACTCCAAAGTTAGAGGGGCACTCTTGTGCTGCAGAAACCTCTACATACCATCATCCAGACCCCACACCTACTTACCGCCTCTCCCTCAATAACAAGGCCACTCCAGGAGAACACACCCTCCCCCTGACCTTCCCAGACCACGCCCCTGAGCCATCCACCCAGGCCTCCCACCAGACTTTCCCAGGCCACTTGCATCTCACCCGGCTCCCAACCAGACCCATCCTCCTCCAGACCTCCCTAACCCCTCCTCCTCTCACTTTTCCACTGCTCATCCACACCGCCATGACCCACTCTTCGCATCCCTAAACTCTGCCAGAGTAATACTAGCAACAACGCCTCACTCTGCTGCCCTTCTGACACTCACTCGCACACCCGGGCCTCTCATAATCTCCTAAGAAAAAGACACTGCACTACCTGGGCGCTGTCATTACTGCACACCTCCCCCTATCTCTCTTCCAGACCCATGACATCTCCCCTCACATACACCTGTATGACCTCCACAAGTCATCCAAACCAGTGAAATCCCTCTTCATCCTACCATTGAATACACCTTGCTTCCACATCAGACACCACTCTCCCTGCTCCACCAGACGTCAGCCCCCTGACCCCATCCCCCTCCTTAGAATACACTCACCCGACCTCTCCTTTGCAACTGGAATCCAGCATATCTCATCCTCCCACCTCCCTGTGCATCCCGGTATCCACATCCCTTTTCACACCTCTGAACAGGGCCTCCACCCCTCAACCTTCACACCACCACTATCCACCACACCTGCCATTTCCCAAAGGACCCTAACCTCGCAGGCTCTCTTCTCACACCCACCAACAACACACTTAGTCTTCACTCACCACTCTCTGGGAACAGAGACAATGGGCTCACCCCCAGAAACCTCTCACCTCCCCTTATCTATCAGCCACTACTCCACCCTGCCCCCTTTACCCCTCTCTCACAACACACCTGTCACTCCTCCCAGCGGACCTCAGCTCCATTCCACCCCCACCCTCCCGCCCATACCACCTTTGTATCCCATACACAGGAGCAGCCATCACCTTAGTCTCTCCCATTCGCCTGGTCCCCTTGCACCAAACACCCAACCTTGCTACGGACTAACATGCATCCTAATCAATGCCAGATCTGTTATAAAAAAACACAACATTTATGACTTCATCTCTTCTGAAGGCCCAGACATCCTCTTCATCACAGAATCCAGGTTCTCCCATTGAGCACAAGGCCTTCCCTCCAGGCTTCGGTCTTATCATGCATAATAGAACCAGCAGGGCAGGCGAAGTGCTATCCTTTAGAAATCCCGCCTCTCCATCTCACACTCCGATGAACAAGCCTGCAACTCAGACTGCAAATCTCCCCTAGTAAAATTTCTCATCACGCCGAAACAGATTCAAAGCTTCTTACCCTTATAGAGACCCCAGGCTACAACAGAAATGTTGCTAAACCCCTTAGCGACCCCTTAGCTGCCATCCTGGTAACTCATCCCTCCTCCACCATGCTAGCGGATTTCAATATCTGGTTTGATGTCCCACTCAACCACATGACATGATCCATCCTGGACAACCTGGAATCCCTTCATCTAACGCAACTAGTTTCAGGCCCCACGCACTCTGCAGGACTCAGCCCCGACGCAATCTTCAGCTCTTCTGAACTGATCAGCACGCTCCCACCTCGGGCGCTAATCTGGACGGACCATGCACCCATTACTTTCCCCCTCTCGACCGTAGACCTTCCATTCTCCCTGACAGCCTCAAGATCCACCCCCGCCCCCTTTTATGGAACAAGGTCAAAGTAACCCCAGACGTGGCCGATTCCCTACTTGCCTACCTACCCTCCCTCCCACTCCAGTTGGATCAGCTCTCCATCAGCCATTTTGGCCAATGGCTTTCCGAAGCTTGTAGCCCTCTCACCCCTATCAGGGTTTGGTCAAGTTGGGCACATTATCAGTCACCTTGAATTGCATACCCTCCTGACTGCCTGTCACAGCACCCATCCACTAGCCAGTTCTCCATGGGACGATAGCAAGGACTTAGCCGTCCCGACCTACCTTCATACTGACCAAAATGCACACACGCATTCTAAAATCTTGTTTTCAATTCTCATACCTCGGACTTCGGGGTCCTCCAAGGATTTGTAACCATTTAATCGGCCAAAATAGCAGCCAACAAAATGGAACCCGATCACTTGAATGCTCCAGGGAAAGTGTGTTCAGTGGCCTGCTGCAGGGGGCAAGGGGTGCGTCTTCAAACATCTCTGTGTCCCAGCATGTGCCATAGATGAACGCACTGTATCCTCTGCAGTTCCAGATGTACACAGATGCCAAGTCAATATGACATCATCCATGCTATCCATGTCTCCAGAAAAAGCAGCATCACTGACCTAATGAGTGTAATCTTTGATGCAGCGCCAACACCCCACTCCTCAAAAATAGCACTAGTCCTGAGAATAAACTTGCCTGTGCTCCCAAATGTCCTCCATATGTGGTGTTCTTCTGTCCCCCCCCCCCCTATCATTGCATGGGCCTTCCCAAAAAAAACTGAATGGCAAGCTAGAATTATAAAAGCAGGCGGCCGAAATGTGTCTTAACATGGACAAATTACAATTCAAGGACATTTGAGGTCATTACGACCCTGGCGTTAAGGGTTTAACAGCACCGTAAAAGGTGTCAGCGACGTTAAACCCTTAACGCCTGATTACGAGGTCCCTTTGCGGGACGCGACCTTAATGGCTGGTTTTACCAGCCGTTAAAGTAGGGTGCCGCAAAGGGACCTCGGTACTAATTACGGTACTGCAAATTTGCCTTCCCCAGTCCCATTGAGCCCTATGGGGCGAAAATGGGAATGGGGAAGGGCCATGGTGAAATGGGGAAATAGCGCACCGCCAACCTTGGAATGGGGCGGTATTTCCCCATTCCACCACAACACCGGCACCAACCATAGTGCTAATAGCGCCATGGTTTAGCGCGGGGTTGTAATGAGGGATTGTGTTGGCTCTCTGCAGAAAACAGGCTCTAAATGGAGCCCTCTGTACCACGCGCAAGGCCTTCTGGGACAAGGACACTGGAGCACACGCTGCCGTTTCTTGCAGTTGAATGCTTGCTGGGCCGTGCCTGGGAGTACATGGCTTCCCGCTATGCAACACTCGTCCCACCTCATCCCACAGAGAACCGCCAAACCTCCCAGTCTCCAGAAATCACTAGAAAACGGACCTTTTCATAAAAGCCTCCCACTGCTAGCAGGACAGAGCAAATGTGTTAGGTCAGATATAAGTGGAACCTTTTCTTGGACTGCCCCCAACTATGGCGTGTAGGCCAAGTCCATGTTCCTGCCAACCCTGCACCCTCACATTGTTACTGCAGTCCAAGAAGAAATGCAGGATTACTCCCCCAATTCTTTGCTTCCCTTGAAGCAGAATTTTAAGAATTCACCAAGAATGTCCACTGGCCTGGTGCGGGCACAAGCCGGGAGGTGATTGGCTGGAATGTCAGTATTCCAGCCAATAAGGGGAGCAATCGAGGCAGTTGGAAAGCTCCAGCCTCCTGATTAACTGAAATATCTACACACCCTTATTGGTGAAAACTGTTCCAATCTCAGTGGCAGCCGAAACCTGAATTCCCCATTGCAGGAGGAATGGCGGCACAAGGTTCGATGTCATTCCATCTGCAGGTTTGTTGGTGCTGATTTTTAAAAAAATGAATTTGGGAGGGTTCCCCGTTCCCCTAATCTTCTCCTTCCCAGTTTTTTAAGACCTATTCCCCATACCTCAACCCGTTATATCCCTTTACCTACCGCTGTATTATTTTTTTATGAGTTTTTTCAGCCAAAAACCGGCGGCAAAACCTTTGCAAAAAAAACACTGACGATGAAGTAACGCCGTACCAAGGCGCAGCCGTTGGCCTGCATGAGCGGCTGACATAAGGGACTGCTTCGTGGGCCAAAATGGCCGCTGGGGGTAGGGGTTGTTATTTGACCCTAGGGAACACTTCTTGCGGAGGGCGCTTGGGAGGATGCGAGATTGAGGGGCGCGGTAGGGTAAGGGGGACTTACCCCTGTTCCGGTGCCACCCATTAAGAAAGGGTTTCATTGGCACCACTCCATCTTTCCTCGCTGCGCCTGCTGGCGGTTGGAAGTTTGAATGTTAACAGCAGAACGTGAGGCCTGATTTGCTTTTGCCTCATTACGTATGTCACGCCCTGTGCTCCATTAACTTCTCCTTTTATCTTCTAGGGGTTGGGCAAGTACGAAGAGTTGCGTGGGCGTTCAGGCGTTTATCCTTAACGAGAGCGGGGGCAAGGCTTAAGGACCCAGTATGGCGCAAGAGACACATTTACAAAAGGTTTTCTTGTTATTGGTTGGGAGCTGTAGGTCTCCGTTTGCAGGATCTGCTGAGTTTTTTGACGTAAACGGTTAAAAAAAGCCAGTTCCCACTCCCACATGGTTTAGCGCTGCACGTAAGTGGCAATGGGCCTCATTATGACGCTGGCGGCCACGGTATGAACGGTGCCGGTAAGGCACCGGCACCGTTCATACCGGTTCGCAGCATTACGAGTTCTGCTCGCGGGTTCCTGACAGCCCGCCAGGTTTTACCTGGCGGGCTGTGCAGCACCCGCGAACAGAACTCCTGATTGCACTGGCACCGGTATCAACGGTGCCGGTGCAACCATGCTCCCCACCCCCATTCTGCCCTATTGGGCGGAATGGGGATCAGGAGCCCGGCATTACCGCCACCAACAAATGGGCAATTACCAGCCCACTCATCTCGTAATGGGACGTTTATTGCCCAATCGCAGGAAGCGGTGCCGGTAGCGAGCATGGCGGTAGCCGTGCCTGCCATACAGGCACGGCTACCGCAATGCTCATAATGAGGCCCAATGACATCGCTGGGAGTAAGCGTCAAGTTAGAGAATTCCTATTCCATGAGTTTGCATTTTTGGCACGTTTTTTCAAGGACACCCCAATGTTTTGGTCTGAGTTCCTAGACAGAAATGGGGAAACACAACCACTCCCCACCCCCCACGGCAATGAACACTTCTGTGAAGAAACTAAACATCAAGCTAACCAAGTTCGTCATTTCGAAAGTTGTGAGATTGTACGCATGGTCAGTTCAAGCTCTCCTCGCCAGCTCCTTCTCACAGTGATGGGGTACATCTTTCAGATGAAGGGGTGGATGTGTTCATTTAAGATTTACTGGAGGGTATTCACATGTGCTTTTTTCCTAGCGTTGTGGGGAGGGTTGTTAGCCAGAAGCCCACCAGCCCTGTGGCACCTTTATGGAGATGTTACGACCAAGACCATTTATGAACCTGCGATATGGATTACGCTGTGCTACCCGAGCTGTGAGTTCGAGATCCTCTCACATCAAATAGGCCAGCAAGCAGGCGTGGACGGCTGGCTGATCCCAGGCTTGGGTGTTTGACTGTCCACTTTGACATTTGACTTTTCAATTCCCCCTGGATCAGCGCAGACAGCTAGTGTGATATGATATGATAGGTTATTTATAACGCACTTAATACCCAGAGGTTTCTAAGCTCAGACTTCGGGATCGAACCAGTGGTGCTCTGTGTCGTCTTGCTTCCAAGGCAAACACGTTGCCCCTGAGCTATCCTCCCGTGATTCTGACCCACTAGTAGGCCAACATGCTATAGTTGGTCAGTAGGAGCTGCTGGGGACACGATCAATTTAACTTGTGTTAAGCGTAGAATCAGGAGGGGTCCCTGTCATGTGTTTGCAAAAATTGTAGTGCACTTAAATGCAACTTGTTTACCTCTGAAGTGGTCTGCTTGAAGCCATGCGAGTGCAGCCTCTATGGCGGAGAGGGCAGATTCCATTCGCGGTTCTGGTCTGCGGTATAGAAAACAGGTTTTCACCCATTGCTAAAACTATTGCCCCTGCGCCCCATTTGACATGAATGTACCCACCCAGTGTCTGCATAACAGAAGCGCCACAGAGTGGTCTCAAGGCTACGTTTGACAATATCAACAAACAAATGCTTTTAATGCAGTCATGAGCTGTTTCGACTGGACATCAGTCACTGACCAATTCCATCGCGTCTTGCATTCCAATAAGTTTAGAATTGCTTTTGGGGTAAGTTTCTTCTCTGGGGATGTTTGCAAGAGGACAGCACTTACAGGATTGGACTGGCAGATGGGTGCATATTTTCCTTTACACAGATTTGCAGATCACGCAATGCAAAGTTTCTAAACCCTCTTCTTTCTAAGCAAACATTGATTTTTTTCTGGGATGCTATAAATACTTACACTGCTGACTGGTTTGCACATCTGCATTCCTGTCTAGACACATGCGCGGCAGCTGCTCCGCACCACAGTCATTAAGCCTTCCAGTAAATATTAGGAAAGCTGAAGGCAATAACAGGTCCCAGGTCTTCCAAAGCACGCAGCCTTTCTCGCCTATCTACTGCCGGGCTACTTTTATTAAGTGCTTGGGGGTCAAGCCCTAAAAGTAGGGGGATTTATTAACATAAGCAATGGGATGCGACGTCACCAGAAATTAGCATACCATGGTGAAATATGAACATTTAATACAATTGGCTTTCCAGAACCATACACATTGCAGAGGGCGAATGGGCATTTGTCATTCATGAAATCAACACGCACAAAAACATCCAGGCCATCACGTCGCCCCTCACGTCACCTGACTCGCTAGACGCAGCCTACCGCTTACCTCCAGACCACCCGGTACAGCTGTATCCCTCCTCTGTGCCCCTTTGTATCCCACCCACTGCTGTATATCTGTTCTGTTGTTACCTCTGTAAAGCGCTCAGTTATGCGTCTGTATTGTTTCATCCCTGTGTAATGCGTGCCGTTATGCGTCTGTAATGTTGCAGACCTCTATAAAGTGGGCTGTTATGCGTCTGTATTGTTGCCTACCTCTGTAAAGTGTGCCGTTATGCGTCTGTATTGTTGCATACCTCTGTAAAGCGCTCCGTTATGCGTCTGTATTGTTGCATACCTCTGTAAAGCACTCTGTTATGCGTCTGTATTGTTGCATACCTCTGTAAAGCACGCCGTTATGCTTCTGTATTGTTGCCTACCTCTGTAAAGAAGCTCCGTTATGCGTCTGTATTGTTGCCTACCTCTGTAAAGCGCGCCGTTATGCATCTGTATTGTTGCCTACCTCTGTATAGCGCTCCGTTATGCGTCTGTATTGTTGCCTGCCTCTGTAAAGCGCTCTGTTATGCGTCTGTATTGTTGCTGCAAAGCACTCCGTTATGCGTCTGTATTGTTGCCTACCTCTGTAAAGCGCTCCGTTACGCGTCTCTATTGTTG
Source organism: Ambystoma mexicanum (assembly GCF_040938575.1). NCBI lineage: Eukaryota > Metazoa > Chordata > Amphibia > Caudata > Ambystomatidae > Ambystoma > Ambystoma mexicanum. The sequence continues at coordinate 48,598,611 of NC_090932.1, read as the reverse complement.
CCTACCTCTGTAAAGCTCTCCGTTACGCATCTGTATTGTTGCCTACCTCTGTAAAGCGCTCCGTAATGCGTCTGTATTGTTGCCTACCTCTGTAAAGCGCTCCGTTACGCATCTGTATTGTTGCCTACCTGTTGCCTACCTCTGTAAAGCGCTCCGTAATGCATCTGTATTGTTGCCTACCTTTGTAAAGCGCTCCGTAATGCGTCTGTATTGTTGCCTACCTCTGTAAAGCGCTCCGTAATGCGTCTGTATTGTTGCCTACCTCTGTAAAGCGCTCCGTTACGCGTCTGTATTGTTGCATACCTCTGTAAAGCGCTCTGTTACGTGTCTGTATTGTTGCCTACCTCTGTAAAGCGCTCCGTTACGCGTCTGTATTGTTGCCTACCTCTGTAAAGCGCTCCGTTACGCGTCTGTATTGTTGCATACCTCTGTAAAGCTCTCCGTTACGCTTCTGTATTGTTGCATACCTCTGTAAAGCGCTCTGTTACGCGTCTGTATTGTTGCCTACCTCTGTAAAGTGCTCCGTTACGCGTCTGCATTGTTGCATACCTCTGTAAAGCGCTCCGTTACGCGTCTGTATTGTTGCATACCTCTGTAAAGCGCTCCGTTACGGGTCTGTATTGGTGCCTACCTCTGTAAAGCGCTCTGTAATGCGTCTGTATTGGTGCCTACCTCTGTAAAGCGCTCTGTAATGCGTCTGCATTGTTGCCTACCTCTGCAAAGCGCTCCGTTACGCGTCTGTATTGTTGCATACCTCTGTAAAGCGCTCAGTTATGTGTCTGTATTGTTGCCTACCTCTGTAAAGCGCTCCGTTACGCGTCTGTATTGTTGCATACCTCTGTAAAGCGCTCCGTTACGCGTCTGTATTGTTGCCTACCTCTGTAAAGCGCTCCGTTATGCGTCTGTATTGTTGCATACGTCTGTAAAGCGCTCCGTTATGCGTCTGTATTGTTGCCTACCTCTGTAAAGCGCTCCGTTATGCGTCTGTATTGTTGCATGCCTCTGTAAAGCGCTCCGTTATGCGTCTGTATTGTTGCCTACCTCTGTAAAGCGCTCCGTTATGCGTCTGTATTGTTGCATACCTCTGTAAAGCGCTCCGTTATGCGTCTGTATTGTTGCATACCTCTGTAAAGCGCTCCGTAATGCGTCTGTATTGTTGCCTACCTCTGTAAAGCGCTCCGTTACGCGGTTGTATTGTTGCCGTTGTTGCATACCTCTGTAAAGCGCTCCGTTACGCGTCTGTATTGTTGCCTACCTCTGTAAAGCGCTCCGTTACGCGTCTGTATTGTTGCATACCTCTGTATAGCGCTCCGTTACGCGTCTGTATTGTTGCATACCTCTGTAAAGCGCTCCATTACGTGTCTGTATTGTTGCCTACCTCTGTAAAGCGCTCCGTTACGCGTCTGTATTGTTGCATACCTCTGTAAAGCGCTCCGTTACGCGTCTGTATTGTTGCCTACCTCTGTAAAGCGCTCCGTTACGCGTCTGTATTGTTGCATACCTCTGTAAAGCGCTCCGTTACGCGTCTGTATTGTTGCATACCTCTGTAAAGCGCTCCGTTATGTGTCTGTATTGTTGCCTACCTCTGTAAAGCGCTCCGTTACGCGTCTGTATTATTGCATACCTCTGTAAAGCGCTCCGTTATGCGTCTGTATTGTTGCATACCTCTGTAAAGCGCTCCGTCTGTATTGTTGCATACCTCTGTAAAGCGCTCCGTTATGCGTCTGTATTGTTGCCTACCTCTGTAAAGCGCTCCGTTACGCGTCTGTATTGTTGCCTACCTCTGTAAAGCGGTCCGTTACGCGTCTGTATTGTTGCCTACCTCTGTAAAGCGCTCCGTTATGCGTCTGTATTGTTGCCTACCTCTGTAAAGCGCTCCGTTATGCGTCTGTATAGTTGCATACCTCTGTAAAGCGCTCCGTTATGCGTCTGTATTGTTGCCTACCTCTGTAAAGGGCTCCGTTACGCGTCTGTATTGTTGCATACCTCTGTAAAGCGCTCTGTTATGCGTCTGTATTGTTGCCTACCTCTGTAAAGCGCTCCGTTATGCGTCTGTATTGTTTCATACCTCTGTAAAGCGCTCTGTTATGCGTCTGTATTGTTGCCTACCTCTGTAAAGCGCTCAGTTATGCGTCTGTATTGTTGCATACCTCTGTAAAGCGCTCCGTTATGCGTCTGTATTGTTGCCTACCTCTGTAAAGCGCTCCGTTACGCGTCTGTATTGTTGCCTACCTCTGTAAAGCGCTCTGTTATGCGTCTGTATTGTTGCATACCTCTGTAAAGCGCTCCGTTACGCATCTGTATTGGTGCCTACCTCTGTAAAGCGCTCTGTAATGCGTCTGCATTGTTGCCTACCTCTGCAAAGCGCTCCGTTACGCGTCTGTATTGTTGCATACCTCTGTAAAGCGCTCAGTTATGTGTCTTTATTGTTGCCTACCTCTGTAAAGCGCTCCGTTACGCGTCTGTATTGTTGCATACCTCTGTAAAGCGCTCCGTTACGCGTCTGTATTGTTGCCTACCTCTGTAAAGCGCTCCGTTATGCGTCTGTATTGTTGCATACGTCTGTAAAGCGCTCCGTTATGCGTCTGTATTGTTGCCTACCTCTGCAAAGCGCTCCGTTATGCGTCTGTATTGTTGCATGCCTCTGTAAAGCGCTCCGTTATGCGTCTGTATTGTTGCCTACCTCTGTAAAGCGCTCCGTTATGCGTCTGTATTGTTGCATACCTCTGTAAAGCGCTCCGTTATGCGTCTGTATTGTTGCATACCTCTGTAAAGCGCTCTGTTACGCGTCTGTATTGTTGCCTACCTCTGTAAAGCGCTCCGTTACGCGTCTGTATTGTTGCCTACCTCTGTAAAGCGCTCCGTAATGCGTCTGTATTGTTGCCTACCTCTGTAAAGCGCTCCGTTACGTGTCTGTATTGTTGCCTACCTCTGTAAAGCGCTCCGTAATGCGTCTGTATTGTTGCCTACCTCTGTAAAGCGCTCCGTTACGCGGTTGTATTGTTGCCATTGTTGCATACCTCTGTAAAGCGCTCCGTTACGCGTCTGTATTGTTGCCTACCTCTGTAAAGCGCTCCGTTACGCGTCTGTATTGTTGCATACCTCTGTATAGCGCTCCGTTACGCGTCTGTATTGTTGCATACCTCTGTAAAGCGCTCCATTACGCGTCTGTATTGTTGCCTACCTCTGTAAAGCGCTCCGTTACGCGTCTGTATTGTTGCATACCTCTGTAAAGCGCTCCGTTACGCGTCTGTATTGTTGCCTACCTCTGTAAAGCGCTCCATTACGCGTCTGTATTGTTGCATACCTCTGTAAAGCGCTCCGTTACGCGTCTGTATTGTTGCATACCTCTGTAAAGCGCTCCGTTATGTGTCTGTATTGTTGCCTACCTCTGTAAAGCGCTCCGTTACGCATCTGTATTATTGCATACCTCTGTAAAGCGCTCCGTTATGCGTCTGTATTGTTGCATACCTCTGTAAAGCGCTCCGTCTGTATTGTTGCATACCTCTGTAAAGCGCTCCGTTATGCGTCTGTATTGTTGCCTACCTCTGTAAAGCGCTCCGTTACGCGTCTGTATTGTTGCCTACCTCTGTAAAGCGCTCCGTTACGCGTCTGTATTGTTGCCTACCTCTGTAAAGCGCTCCGTTATGCGTCTGTATTGTTGCCTACCTCTGTAAAGCGCTCCGTTATGCGTCTGTATAGTTGCATACCTCTGTAAAGCGCTCCGTTATGCGTCTGTATTGTTGCCTACCTCTGTAAAGGGCTCCGTTACGCGTCTGTATTGTTGCATACCTCTGTAAAGCGCTCCGTTATGCGTCTGTATTGTTGCCTACCTCTGTAAAGCGCTCCGTTACGCGTCTGTATTGTTGCCTACCTCTGTAAAGCGGTCCGTTACGCGTCTGTATTGTTGCCTACCTCTGTAAAGCGCTCCGTTATGCGTCTGTATTGTTGCCTACCTCTGTAAAGCGCTCCGTTATGCGTCTGTATAGTTGCATACCTCTGTAAAGCGCTCCGTTATGCGTCTGTATTGTTGCCTACCTCTGTAAAGGGCTCCGTTACGCGTCTGTATTGTTGCATACCTCTGTAAAGCGCTCTGTTATGCGTCTGTATTGTTGCCTACCTCTGTAAAGCGCTCCGTTATGCGTCTGTATTGTTTCATACCTCTGTAAAGCGCTCTGTTATGCGTCTGTATTGTTGCCTACCTCTGTAAAGCGCTCAGTTATGCGTCTGTATTGTTGCATACCTCTGTAAAGCGCTCCGTTATGCGTCTGTATTGTTGCCTACCTCTGTAAAGCGCTCCGTTACGCGTCTGTATTGTTGCCTACCTCTGTAAAGCGCTCTGTTATGCGTCTGTATTGTTGCATACCTCTGTAAAGCGCTCCGTTACGCATCTGTATTGGTGCCTACCTCTGTAAAGCGCTCTGTAATGCGTCTGCATTGTTGCCTACCTCTGCAAAGCGCTCCGTTACGCGTCTGTATTGTTGCATACCTCTGTAAAGCGCTCAGTTATGTGTCTTTATTGTTGCCTACCTCTGTAAAGCGCTCCGTTACGCGTCTGTATTGTTGCATACCTCTGTAAAGCGCTCCGTTACGCGTCTGTATTGTTGCCTACCTCTGTAAAGCGCTCCGTTATGCGTCTGTATTGTTGCATACGTCTGTAAAGCGCTCCGTTATGCGTCTGTATTGTTGCCTACCTCTGCAAAGCGCTCCGTTATGCGTCTGTATTGTTGCATGCCTCTGTAAAGCGCTCCGTTATGCGTCTGTATTGTTGCCTACCTCTGTAAAGCGCTCCGTTATGCGTCTGTATTGTTGCATACCTCTGTAAAGCGCTCCGTTATGCGTCTGTATTGTTGCATACCTCTGTAAAGCGCTCTGTTACGCGTCTGTATTGTTGCCTACCTCTGTAAAGCGCTCCGTTACGCGTCTGTATTGTTGCCTACCTCTGTAAAGCGCTCCGTAATGCGTCTGTATTGTTGCCTACCTCTGTAAAGCGCTCCGTTACGTGTCTGTATTGTTGCCTACCTCTGTAAAGCGCTCCGTAATGCGTCTGTATTGTTGCCTACCTCTGTAAAGCGCTCCGTTACGCGGTTGTATTGTTGCCATTGTTGCATACCTCTGTAAGCGCTCCGTTACGCGTCTGTATTGTTGCCTACCTCTGTAAAGCGCTCCGTTACGCGTCTGTATTGTTGCATACCTCTGTATAGCGCTCCGTTACGCGTCTGTATTGTTGCATACCTCTGTAAAGCGCTCCATTACGCGTCTGTATTGTTGCCTACCTCTGTAAAGCGCTCCGTTACGCGTCTGTATTGTTGCATACCTCTGTAAAGCGCTCCGTTACGCGTCTGTATTGTTGCCTACCTCTGTAAAGCGCTCCATTACGCGTCTGTATTGTTGCATACCTCTGTAAAGCGCTCCGTTACGCGTCTGTATTGTTGCATACCTCTGTAAAGCGCTCCGTTATGTGTCTGTATTGTTGCCTACCTCTGTAAAGCGCTCCGTTACGCATCTGTATTATTGCATACCTCTGTAAAGCGCTCCGTTATGCGTCTGTATTGTTGCATACCTCTGTAAAGCGCTCCGTCTGTATTGTTGCATACCTCTGTAAAGCGCTCCGTTATGCGTCTGTATTGTTGCCTACCTCTGTAAAGCGCTCCGTTACGCGTCTGTATTGTTGCCTACCTCTGTAAAGCGCTCCGTTACGCGTCTGTATTGTTGCCTACCTCTGTAAAGCGCTCCGTTATGCGTCTGTATTGTTGCCTACCTCTGTAAAGCGCTCCGTTATGCGTCTGTATAGTTGCATACCTCTGTAAAGCGCTCCGTTATGCATCTGTATTGTTGCCTACCTCTGTAAAGGGCTCCGTTACGCGTCTGTATTGTTGCATACCTCTGTAAAGCGCTCTGTTATGCGTCTGTATTGTTGCCTACCTCTGTAAAGCGCTCCGTTATGCGTCTGTATTGTTTCATACCTCTGTAAAGCGCTCCGTTATGCGTCTGTATTGTTGCCTACCTCTGTAAAGCGCTCAGTTATGCGTCTGTATTGTTGCATACCTCTGTAAAGCGCTCCGTTATGCGTCTGTATTGTTGCCTACCTCTGTAAAGCGCTCCGTTACGCGTCTGTATTGTTGCCTACCTCTGTAAAGCGCTCTGTTATGCGTCTGTATTGTTGCATACCTCTGTAAAGCGCTCAGTTATGCGTCTGTATTGTTGCCTACCTCTGTAAAGCGCTCCGTTATGCGCTGTATTGTTGCATACCTATGTAAAGCGCTCCTTTATGCGTCTGTATTGTTGCCTACCTCTGTAAAGCGCTCCGTTATGCGTCTGTATTGTTGCATACCTCTGTAAAGCGCTCCGTTTTGCATCTGTATTTTTGCCTACCTCTGTAAAGCGCTCCGTTACGCGTCTGTATTGTTGCCTACCTCTGTAAAGCGCTCCGTTACGCGTCTGTATTGTTGCCTACCTCTGTAAAGCGCTCTGTTACGCGTCTGTATTGTTGCCTACCTCTGTAAAGCGCGTCTGTATTGTTGCCTACCTCTGTAAAGCGCTCCGTTACGCGTCTGTATTGTTGCCTACCTCTGTAAAGCGCTCCGTTACGCGTCAGTATTGTTGCCTACCTCTGTAAAGCGCTCCGTTACGCGTCTGTATTGTTGCATACCTCTGTAAAGCGCTCCGTTATGCGTCTGTATTGTTGCCTACCTCTGTAAAGCGTTCCGTTATGCGTCTGTATTGTTGAATACCTCTGTAAAGCGCTCCGTTATGCATCTGTATTGTTGCCTACCTCTGTAAAGCGCTCCGTTATGCGTCTGTATTGTTGCCTACCTCTGTAAAGCGCTCCGTTATGCGTCTGTATTGTTGCCTACCTCTGTAAAGCGCTCCGTTACGCGTCTGTATTGTTGCCTACCTCTGTAAAGCGCTCTGTAATGCGTCTGTATTGGTGCCTACCTCTGTAAAGCGCTCTGTAATGCGTCTGCATTGTTGCCTACCTCTGTAAAGCGCTCCGTTATGCGTCTGTATTGTTGCATACCTCTGTAAAGCGCTCAGTTATGTGTCTGTATTGTTGCCTACCTCTGTAAAGCGCTCCGTTACGCGTCTGTATTGTTGCATACCTCTGTAAAGCGCTCCGTTATGCGTCTGTATTGTTGCCTACCTCTGTAAAGCGCTCCGTTACGCGTCTGTATTGTTGCATACGTCTGTAAAGCGCTCCGTTACGCATCTGTATTGTTGCCTACCTCTGTAAAGCGCTCCGTTATGCGTCTGTATTGTTGCATACCTCTGTAAAGCGCTCCGTTATGCGTCTGTATTGTTGCATACCTCTGTAAAGCGCTCCGTTACGCGTCTGTATTGTTGCCTACCTCTGTAAAGCGCTCCGTTACGCGTCTTTATTGTTGCCTACCTCTGTAAAGCGCTCCGTAATGCGTCTGTATTGTTGCCTAACTCTGTAAAGCGCTCCGTTACGTGTCTGTATTGTTGCCTACCTCTGTAAAGCGCTCCGTTACGCGTCTGTATTGTTGCATACCTCTGTATAGCGCTCCGTTACGCTTTCCGTTACGCGTCTGTATTGTTGCATACCTCTGTAAAGCGCTCCGTTATGCGTCTGTATTGTTGTTATGCGTCTGTATTGTTGCCTACCTCTGTAAAGCGCTCTGTTACGTGTCTGTATTGTTGCATACCTCTGTAAAGCGCTCCGTTATGCGTCTGTATTGTTGCCTACCTCTGTAAAGCGCTCCGTTATGCGTCTGTATTGTGGCCTACCTCTGTAAAGCGCTCCGTTACGCGTCTGTATTGTTGCCTACCTCTGTAAAGCGCTCCGTTACGCGTCTGTATTGTGGCATACCTCTGTAAAGCGCTCCGTTACGCGTCTGTATTGTTGCCTACCTCTGTAAAGCGCTCCGTTACGCGTCTGTATTGTTGCCTACCTCTGTAAAGCGCTCCGTTACGCGTCTGTATTGTTGCCTACCTCTGTAAAGCGCTCCGTTACGCGTCTGTATTGTTGCCTACCTCTGTAAAGCGCTCCGTTACGCGTCTGTATTGTTGCATACCTCTGTAAAGCGCTCCGTTACGCGTCTGTATTGTTGCCTACCTCTGTAAAGCGCTCCGTTACGCGTCTGTATTGTTGCCTACCTCTGTAAAGCGCTCCGTTACGCGTCTGTATTGTTGCCTTCCTCTGTAAAGCGCTCCGTTACGCGTCTGTATTGTTGCCTACCTCTGTAAAGCGCTCCGTTACGCGTCTGTATTGTTGCCTACCTCTGTAAAGCGCTCCGTTACGCGTCTGTATTGTTGCCTACCTCTGTAAAGCGCTCCGTTACGCGTCTGTATAGTTGCATACCTCTGTAAAGCGCTCCGTTACGCGTCTGTATTGTTGCCTACCTCTGTAAAGCGCTCCGTTACGCGTCTGTATTGTTGCCTACCTCTGTAAAGCGCTCCGTTACGCGTCTGTATTGTTGCCTACCTCTGTAAAGCGCTCCGTTACGCGTCTGTATTGTTGCCTACCTCTGTAAAGCGCTCTGTTACGCGTCTGTATTGTTGCCTACCTCTGTAAAGCGCTCCGTTACGCGTCTGTATTGTTGCCTACCTCTGTAAAGCGCTCCGTTACGCGTCTGTATAGTTGCATACCTCTGTAAAGCGCTCCGTTATGCGTCTGTATTGTTGCCTACCTCTGTAAAGGGCTCCGTTACGCGTCTGTATTGTTGCCTACCTCTGTAAAGCGCTCCGTTACGCGTCTGTATTGTTGCCTACCTCTGTAAAGCGCTCCGTTATGCGTCTGTATTGTTTCATACCTCTGTAAAGCGCTCCGTTATGCGTCTGTATTGTTGCCTACCTCTGTAAAGCGCTCAGTTATGCGTCTGTATTGTTGCATACCTCTGTAAAGCGCTCCGTTATGCGTCTGTATTGTTGCCTACCTCTGTAAAGCGCTCCGTTACGCGTCTGTATTGTTGCCTACCTCTGTAAAGCGCTCTGTTATGCGTCTGTATTGTTGCATACCTCTGTAAAGCGCTCAGTTATGCGTCTGTATTGTTGCCTACCTCTGTAAAGCGCTGTGTTATGCGCTGTATTGTTGCATACCTATGTAAAGCGCTCCTTTATGCGTCTGTATTGTTGCCTACCTCTGTAAAGCGCTCCGTTATGCGTCTGTATTGTTGCATACCTCTGTAAAGCGCTCCGTTTTGCATCTCTATTGTTGCCTACCTCTGTAAAGCGCTCCGTTACGCGTCTGTATTGTTGCCTACCTCTGTAAAGCGCTCCGTTACGCGTCTGTATTGTTGCCTACCTCTGTAAAGCGCTCTGTTACGCGTCTGTATTGTTGCCTACCTCTGTAAAGCGCGTCTGTATTGTTGCCTACCTCTGTAAAGCGCTCCGTTACGCGTCTGTATTGTTGCCTACCTCTGTAAAGCGCTCCGTTACGCGTCTGTATTGTTGCCTACCTCTGTAAAGCGCTCCGTTACGCGTCTGTATTGTTGCATACCTCTGTAAAGTGCTCCGTTACGCGTCTGTGTTGTTGCATACCTCTGTAAAGCGCTCCGTAACGCGTCTGTGTTGTTGCCTACCTCTGTAAAGCGCTCAGTTATGCGTCTGTATTGTTGCCTACCTCTGTAAAGCGCTCCGTTATGCGTCTGTATTGTTGCCTACCTCTGTAAAGCGCTCCGTTATGCGTCTGTATTGTTGCCTACCTCTGTAAAGCGCTCCGTTACGCGTCTGTATTGTTGCCTACCTCTGTAAAGCGCTCTGTAATGCGTCTGTATTGGTGCCTACCTCAGTAAAGCGCTCTGTAATGCGTCTGCATTGTTGCCTACCTCTGTAAAGCGCTCCGTTATGCGTCTGTATTGTTGCATACCTCTGTAAAGCGCTCAGTTATGTGTCTGTATTGTTGCCTACCTCTGTAAAGCGCTCCGTTACGCGTCTGTATTGTTGCATACCTCTGTAAAGCGCTCCGTTATGCGTCTGTATTGTTGCCTACCTCTGTAAAGCGCTCCGTTACGCGTCTGTATTGTTGCATACGTCTGTAAAGCGCTCTGTTACGCATCTGTATTGTTGCATACCTCTGTAAAGCGCTCCGTTATGCGTCTGTATTGTTGCATACCTCTGTAAAGCGCTCCGTTATGCGTCTGTATTGTTGCATACCTCTGTAAAGCGCTCCGTTCCGCGTCTGTATTGTTGCCTACCTCTGTAAAGCGCTCCGTTACGCATCTGTATTGTTGCCTACCTCTGTTAAGCGCTCCGTAATGCGTCTGTATTGTTGCCTACCTCTGTAAAGCGCTCCGTTACGTGTCTGTATTGTTGCCTACCTCTGTAAAGCGCTCCGTTACGCGTCTGTATTGTTGCATACCTCTGTATAGCGCTCCGTTACGCTTTCCGTTACGCGTCTGTATTGTTGCATACCTCTGTAAAGGGCTCCGTTATGCGTCTGTATTGTTGTTATGCGTCTGTATTGTTGCCTACCTCTGTAAAGCGCTCCGTTACGTGTCTGTATTGTTGCATACCTCTGTAAAGCGCTCCGTTATGCGTCTGTATTGTTGCCTACCTCTGTAAAGCGCTCCGTTACGCGTCTGTATTGTTGCATACCTCTGTAAAGCGCTCCGTTATGCGTCTGTATTGTTGCCTACCTCTGTAAAGCGCTCCGTTACGCGTCTGTATTGTTGCCTACCTCTGTAAAGCGCTCCGTTACGCGTCTGTATTGTGGCATACCTCTGTAAAGCGCTCCGTTATGCGTCTGTATTGTTGCCTACCTCTGTAAAGCGCTCCGTTACGCGTATGTATTGTTGCCTACCTCTGTAAAGCGCTCCGTTACGCGTCTGTATTGTTGCCTACCTCTGTAAAGCGCTCCGTTACGCGTCTGTATTGTTGCCTACCTCTGTAAAGCGCTCCGTTACGCGTCTGTATTGTTGCCTACCTCTGTAAAGCGCTCCGTTACGCGTCTGTATTGTTGCCTACCTCTGTAAAGCGCTCCGTTACGCGTCTGTATTGTTGCCTACCTCTGTAAAGCGCTCCGTTACGCGTCTGTATTGTTGCCTACCTCTGTAAAGCGCTCCGTTACGCGTCTGTATTGTTGCCTACCTCTGTAAAGCGCTCCGTTACGCGTCTGTATAGTTGCCTACCTCTGTAAAGCGCTCCGTTACGCGTCTGTATTGTTGCCTACCTCTGTAAAGCGCTCCGTTACGTGTCTGTATTGTTGCCTACCTTTGTAAAGCGCTCCGTTACGCGTCTGTATTGTTGCCTACCTCTGTAAAGCGCTCCGTTACGCGTCTGTATTGTTGCCTACCTCTGTAAAGCGCTCCGTTACGCGTCTGTATTGTTGCCTACCTCTGTAAAGCGCTCCGTTACTCGTCTGTATTGTTGCCTACCTCTGTAAAGCGCTCCGTTACGCGTCTGTATTGTTGCCTACCTCTGTAAAGCGCTCCGTTACGCGTCTGTATTGTTGCCTACCTCTCTAAAGCGCTCCGTTACGCGTCTGTATTGTTGCCTACCTCTGTAAAGCGCTCCGTTACGCGTCTGTATTGTTGCCTACCTCTGTAAAGCGCTCCGTTACGCGTCTGTATTGTTGCCTACCTCTGTAAAGCGCGTATGCCTACCTCTGTAAAGCGCTCCGTTACGCGTCTGTATTGTTGCCTACCTCTGTAAAGCGCTCCGTTACGCGTCTGTATTGTTGCCTACCTCTGTAAAGCGCTCCGTAATGCATCTGTATTGTTGCCTACCTCTGTAAAGCGCTCCGTTACGCGTCTGTATTGTTGCCTACCTCTGTAAAGCGCTCCGTAATGCGTCTGTATTGTTGCCTACCTCTGTAAAGCGCTCCGTTACGCGTCTGTATTGTTGCATACCTCTGTAAAGCGCTCCGTTATGCGTCTGTATTGTTGCATACCTCTGTAAAGCGCTCTGTTATGCGTCTGTATTGTTGAATACCTCTGTAAAGCGCTCCGTTATGCGTCTGTATTGTTGCCTACCTCTGTAAAGCGCTCAGTTATGCGTCTGTATTGTTGCCTACCTCTGTAAAGCGCTCTGTTATGCGTCTGTATTGTTGCCTACCTCTGTAAAGCGCTCCGTTACGCGTCTGTATTGTTGCATACCTCTGTAAAGCGCTCTGTTACGCGTCTGTGTTGTTGCATACCTCTGTAAAGCGCTCCGTTACGCGTCTGTGTTGTTGCCTACCTCTCTAAAGCGCTCCGTTACGCGTCTGTATTGTTGCCTACCTCTGTAAAGCGCTCCGTTACGCGTCTGTATTGTTGCCTACCTCTGTAAAGCGCTCCGTTACGCGTCTGTATTGTTGCCTACCTCTGTAAAGCGCTCCGTTACGCGTCTGTATTGTTGCCTACCTCTGTAAAGCGCTCCGTTACGCGTCTGTATTGTTGCCTACCTCTGTAAAGCTCTCCGTTACGCGTCTGTATTGTTGCCTACCTCTCTAAAGCGCTCTGTTACGCGTCTGTATTGTTGCCTACCTCTGTAAAGCGCTCCGTTATGCGTCTGTATTGTTGCATACCTCTGTAAAGCGCTCCGTTACACGTCTGTATTGTTGCCTACCTCTGTAAAGCGCTCCGTTACGCGTCTGTATTGTTGCCTACCTCTGTAAAGCGCTCCGTAATGCGTCTGTATTGTTGCCTACCTCTGTAAAGCGCTCAGTTACGTGTCTGTATTTTTGCCTACCTCTGTAAAGCGCTCCGTTACGCGTCTGTATTGTTGCATACCTCTCTAAAGCGCTCCGTTACGCGTCTGTATTGTTGCCTACCTCTGTAAAGCGCTCCGTTACGCGTCTGTATTGTTGCCTACCTCTGTAAAGCGCTCCGTTACGCGTCTGTATTGTTGCCTACCTCTGTAAAGCGCGTATGCCTACCTCTGTAAAGCGCTCCGTTACGCGTCTGTATTGTTGCCTACCTCTGTAAAGCGCTCCGTTACGCGTCTGTATTGTTGCCTACCTCTGTAAAGCGCTCCGTAATGCATCTGTATTGTTGCCTACCTCTGTAAAGCGCTCCGTTACGCGTCTGTATTGTTGCCTACCTCTGTAAAGCGCTCCGTAATGCGTCTGTATTGTTGCCTACCTCTGTAAAGCGCTCCGTTACGCGTCTGTATTGTTGCATACCTCTGTAAAGCGCTCCGTTATGCGTCTGTATTGTTGCATACCTCTGTAAAGCGCTCTGTTATGCGTCTGTATTGTTGAATACCTCTGTAAAGCGCTCTGTTATGCGTCTGTATTGTTGCCTACCTCTGTAAAGCGCTCAGTTATGCGTCTGTATTGTTGCCTACCTCTGTAAAGCGCTCTGTTATGCGTCTGTATTGTTGCCTACCTCTGTAAAGCGCTCCGTTACGCGTCTGTATTGTTGCATACCTCTGTAAAGCGCTCCGTTACGCGTCTGTGTTGTTGCCTACCTCTGTAAAGCGCTCCGTTACGCGTCTGTGTTGTTGCCTACCTCTCTAAAGCGCTCCGTTACGCGTCTGTATTGTTGCCTACCTCTGTAAAGCGCTCCGTTACGCGTCTGTATTGTTGCCTACCTCTGTAAAGCGCTCCGTTACGCGTCTGTATTGTTGCCTACCTCTGTAAAGCGCTCCGTTACGCGTCTGTATTGTTGCCTACCTCTGTAAAGCGCTCCGTTACGCGTCTGTATTGTTGCCTACCTCTGTAAAGCTCTCCGTTACGCGTCTGTATTGTTGCCTACCTCTCTAAAGCGCTCCGTTACGCGTCTGTATTGTTGCCTACCTCTGTAAAGCGCTCTGTTATGCGTCTGTATTGTTGCATACCTCTGTAAAGCGCTCCGTTACGCGTCTGTATTGTTGCCTACCTCTGTAAAGCGCTCCGTTACGCGTCTGTATTGTTGCCTACCTCTGTAAAGCACTCCGTAATGCGTCTGTATTGTTGCCTACCTCTGTAAAGCGCTCAGTTACGTGTCTGTATTTTTGCCTACCTCTGTAAAGCGCTCCGTTACGCGTCTGTATTGTTGCATACCTCTGTATAGCGCTCCGTTACCTCTGTAAAGTGCTCCGTTACGCGTCTGTATTGTTGCATACCTCTGTAAAGTGCTCCGTAATGCGTCTGTATTGTTGCCTACCTCTGTAAAGCGCTCCGTTACGCGTCTGTATTGTTGCATACCTCTGTAAAGCGCTCTGTTATGCGTCTGTATTGTTGCCTACCTCTGTAAAGCGCTCCGTTACGCGTCTGTGTTGTTGCATACCTCTGTAAAGCGCTCCGTTACGCGTCTGTATTGTTGCATACCTCTGTAAAGCGCTCCGTTACGCGTCTGTGTTGTTGCCTACCTCTGTAAAGCGCTCCGTTACGCGTCTGTGTTGTTGCATACCTCTGTAAAGCGCTCCGTTACGCGTCTGTGATGTTGCCTACCTCTGTAAAGCGCTCCGTTACGCGTCTGTGTTGTTGCCTACCTCTGTAAAGCGCTCCGTTACGCGTCTGTGATGTTGCCTACCTCTGTAAAGCGCTCCATTACGCGTCTGTGTTGTTGCATACCTCTGTAAAGCGCTCCGTTACGCGTCTGTGTTGTTGCCTACCTCTGTAAAGCGCTCCGTTACGCGTCTGTGTTGTTGCCTACCTCTGTAAATCGCTCCGTTACGCGGCTGTGTTGTTGCCTACCTCTGTAAAGCGCTCCGTTACGCGTCTGTGTTGTTGCCTACCTCTGTAAAGCGCTCCGTTACGCGTCTGTGTTGTTGCCTACCTCTGTAAAGCGCTCCGTTACGCGTCTGTGTTGTTGCCTACCTCTGTAAAGCGCTCCGTTACGCGTCTGTGTTGTTGCCTACCTCTGTAAAGCGCTCCGTTACGCGTCTGTGTTGTTGCCTACCTCTGTAAAGCGCTCCGTTACGCGTCTGTGTTGTTGCCTACCTCTGTAAAGCGCTCCGTTACGCGTCTGTGTTGTTGCCTACCTCTGTAAAGCGCTCCGTTACGCGTCTGTGTTGTTGCATACCTCTGTAAAGCGCTCCGTTACGCGTCTGTGTTGTTGCCTACCTCTGTAAAGCGCTCCGTTACGCGTCTGTATTGTAGCCTACCTCTGTAAAGCGCTCCGTTACGCGTCTGTGTTGTTGCCTACCTCTGTAAAGCGCTCCGTTACGCGTCTGTATTGTAGCCTACCTCTGTAAAGCGCTCCGTTACCCGTCTCTATTGTTGCCTACCTCTGTAAAGCGCTCCGTTACGCGTCTGTATTGTAGCCTACCTCTGTAAAGCGCTCCGTTACGCGTCTGTATTGTTGCCTACCTCTGTAAAGCGCTCCGTTACGCGTCTGTATTGTTGCCTACCTCTGTAAAGCGCTCCGTTACGCGTCTGTATTGTTGCATACCTCTGTAAAGCGCTCCGTTACGCGTCTGTATTGTTGCCTACCTCTGTAAAGCGCTCAGTTACGCGTCTGTATTGTTGCCTACCTCTGTAAAGCGCTCCGTTATGCGCTGTATTGTTGCCTACCTCTGTAAAGCGCTCCTTTATGCGTCTGTATTGTTGCCTACCTCTGTAAAGCGCTCCGTTATGCGTCTGTATTGTTGCCTACCTCTGTAAAGCGCTCCTTTATGCGTCTGTATTGTTGCCTACCTCTGTAAAGCGCTCCGTTATGCGTCTGTATTGTTGCCTACCTCTGTAAAGCGCTCTGTTATGCGTCTGTATTGTTGCCTACCTTTGTAAAGCGCTCCGTTATGCGTCTGTATTGTTGCCTACCTCTGTAAAGCGCTCCGTTACGCGTCTGTATTGTTACCTACCTCTGTAAAGCGCTCCGTTACGCGTCTGTATTGTTGCCTACCTCTGTAAAGCGCTCCGTTACGCGTCTGTATTGTTGCCTACCTCTGTAAAGCGCTCCGTTACGCGTCTGTATTGTTGCCTACCTCTGTAAAGCGCTCCGTTACGCGTCTGTATTGTTGCCTACCTCTGTAAAGCGCTCCGTTACGCGTCTGTATTGTTGCCTACCTCTGTAAAGCGCTCCGTTACGCGTCTGTATTGTTGCCTACCTCTGTAAAGCGCTCCGTTACGCGTCTGTATTGTTGCCTACCTCTGTAAAGCGCTCCGTAATGCGTCTGTATTGTTGCCTACCTCTGTAAAGCGCTCCGTTACGCGTCTGTATTGTTGCCTATCTCTGTAAAGCGCTCCGTAATGCGTCTGTATTGTTGCCTACCTCTGTAAAGCGCTCCGTTACGCGGTTGTATTGTTGCCTACCTCTGTAAAGCGCTCCGTAATGCGTCTGCATTGTTGCCTGCCTCTGTAAAGCGCTCCGTTACGCGTCTGTATTGTTGCATACCTCTGTAAAGCGCTCCGTTACGCATCTGCATTGTTGCCTACCTCTGTGAAGTGCTCCGTTATGCGTCTGTATTGTTGCCTTCCTCTGTAAAGCGCTCCGTTATGCGTCTGTATTGTTGCCTACCTCTGTAAAGCGCTCCGTTACGTGTCTGTATTGTTGCCTTCCTCTGTAAAGCGCTCTGTTGCGCGTCTGTATTGTTGACTACCTCTGTAAAGCGCTCCGTTACGCATCTGTATTGTTGCCTTCCTCTGTAAAGCGCTCTGTTGCGCGTCTGTATTGTTGCATACCTCTGTATAGCGCTCCGTTACGCGTCTGTATTGTTGCCTACCTCTGTAAAGCGCTCTGTTACGCGTCTGTATTGTTGCATACCTCTGTAAAGCGCTCCGTTACGCGTCTGTATTGTTGCCTATCTCTGTAAAGCGCTCCGTTACGCGTCTTTATTGTTGCATACCTCTGTAAAGCGCTCCGTTACGCCTCTGTATTGTTGCCTACCTCTGTAAAGCTCTCCGTTACGCGTCTGTATTGTTGCATACCTCTCTAAAGCGCTCCGTTACGCGTCTGTATTGTTGCCTACCTCTGTAAAGCGCTCCGTTACGTGTCTGTATTGTTGCATAGCTCTGTAAAGCGCTCCGTTACGCGTCTGTATTGTTGCCTACCTCTGTAAAGCGCTCAGTTATGCGTCTCTATTGTTGCCTACCTCTGTAAAGCGCTCCGTTACGCGTCTGTATTGTTGCATACCTCTGTAAAGCGCTCCGTTACGCGTCTGTATTGTTGCCTACCTCTGTAAAGCGCTCCGTTACGCGTCTGTATTGTTGCCTACCTCTGTAAAGCGCTCCGTTATGCGTCTGTATTGTCCGCTGCTTCTCGAAGCTGGGTCCGCACTCGATAAATACCTTAATAATAATAACGGGTATTTTGTTCTAATAGGGTTTGGAAATGTTAAAAAGTGTGCAAGTTTTAAACCCCAAGAATCAATGGCAATGTTTTCCCTGGAGAGTGGTCCAGAAATGTGTCATTTCTCCTTTGGTTATTCGTTATTTGTTTTTCAGTAAGTCACAGGATGTAGTGGTCAAGTGCCCGACCTTTGAACCTGGCAACTTCAGTTCGAATCCCCAGGTTGTGCTTAAAATCATAATTTCCTGTTGTACACAGGGCCTCTAAAATACTCTCGGGGTGGCGTCTGCTATTCTCTGAAAAAGGTTGGGGACGCAGTCCACCTGCATACCCTCGACTTGAGCCCTGTGTTTTCAACTCATGAAAGTTTTTTTTTTCCTTCAAGTGAAAAGGTCAGGCCTTGCAAATGCCGAACAACCTTATTCAATAAAAAGCAGGGGCGAGGGTACAGAAGCATGCAACATTTGAACAATTCTGAGCTTGCAAAAAGCCTGTTTTGCTTGTGGGTAGAAATAACTTTCTTCACTTGTGCTTTCTGCCTGCACTTAGTTCATCCCACTGTCGCCACCATCTCACGCCACCTCCCACGCCTCCCCGCCTTCCCTCCCCCCACGACCACTCCAACATCTTCACCTCTGCTCTACTGGAAAGTCTGAGGGTGGCAGAGCAGCAGTGACGTTTCCCCGGTGTGGCACTTGACGCTGAATATTTGGTTTCCTGTTCTCTGTGGAGCAGGGTTTGTTTAGTCTGAAAGGTAGCTTTTCTGTATCCACACATATTCCGCACACGTTCCCCTCCTGCCAGGCACCAGTGGCGCCGCCAGGGGGAGGGCAAGCGGGGCCTCGCGCATTTGTTTTTTTGGTGTGCCACCCCAAGATGTCCAGTGAGCCACCCCTTGTAAAAAAAAAAAAAAAAAGGCTGGGCTCGCCATTGGGAGGCACTGGTGCTCAGAAAGTTCCAGTCGACAACAGACATAAAAATATTGCCCTAAAAAGGCACGTGGTAAAATACAGAATTGCAAACACTGGCAAGTAGTGCCTGGTTTGCTGCATAAGAAAACAGGCGCTGCTCGTAGGCAGCAGGCATGTTGCTAGTCCCGGAAAAGAATCGGGGCTACGCTAATGTTAGCTTCTATCTGGGGCTACAACCAAAAGACCCGAGGCTAAAGCCCTCTCATCCCCCGCCTAGCAACGTCTCTAATAGGCAGTAATGCCCGGCAAAGGCAAACATGCTGAGTGATTGGACGAATCACCCAACCTGTGTTTATGTTTCTGCCTGCAAACCTTGAAAACTTTTCTGGAGAGTCATCTGTGGAAGTTTAGGGTCACCAGGTGTCATGTTGACGTTCCCTTAGTAACGCAGGGGCGGGAGGGAACGCGGAAGGGAAGTGATGTAACGGGGGGCGGGATCGGGGAGTTCGGGGAAGGAAGGAGAATAAAGAGGACGTGTGTTTGAAACGCCCCATGTCCTGCGTCTTTCTTTACACCTCGCAGGCCCGCTATGACGAGCGAGAACATCGCAATGGCGACGAGGATGGGATCGGGGGCAGGGCAACGCTCCTAGGAGCCCGCAGCAGCCCGCCTCCGCCGAACGCAGTGAAGAAGCTCGCAGTAGCGGGCCCCGCCAGCTGGCGTAGTCTGCACGCGGCCTGGGCCGCGAGAACACGCCCACAGCGACGCGCCAGTGCCTCGGGCGAGACACGACATCCGCGCCGAAAACCCACGCCCGGAGAAACGCCACGCGGCGATCAGTTCACGTGTCCCGCGCTCACGAGGAGAAGCACGAGCTCAGGAAGCCCGCGGAAGGCCCCAGGCACGTAAATCGAGGAGGTAAGCCCTGCAAGCCATCACAGAGCTCACAGGGCGCCGCGTGGAGTGCCAAAGGCCCCCCCCCTGGCGAAACTTGAGCAGGATGCCCCCCCTCTGCAGATGGTGCTCGTGCCCTGTGAGGCGGCCGTCCCACACCGACAGAAGGCGGGGCCCCACCCTAGAAGAAAGGTCTGAACCGGCCCTCCCCAAGGCACACCACACAGGCGAGGGCCAGAGGCGGCAACAGAAACTCCACCACCACCATGTCAGGACAAGACGATGGCCAAGGGGGGCAGGCACAGGCGATCGCGCCCCCAGCACAGGGATCACCCGCACCAGATCATGTGCCCTACCAACTACCAGATACTTTGCCTGCCCAAATGCCGGGAGCATTTGATGTAACGGACACAAGCAACATGGGCCCTCGGTGGACCAAATGGATCCGAGACTTCGACCTGTACATGGGAGCTACAGGCCCAGTCGCAGATGCACGACAGGTATGTCTGCTAAAACTAGCTGTAGGCCCTGCAACCCGAGACATAATCGATGAAATGCCACAGGATTCCATAGACTCGATCCAAGGCATCAAAGAAGCATTAGCGGCATATTTTGCACCCCATACCAATGTAGATTACAAAAGACATCTATTCCATAGCACTAAGCAGATCAAAGGGGAGTCCATGGATGCCTATGTGATGCGACTACGCACCAAGCTAAAGCACTGTGACTTTGCCAACTATTCAAATACCGAAGCACTAAGATCGCAAATCATCTCGGGGTGCGAATCACAGACTTTTCGACGGAAACTACTGCAGAAATCTCGCACGCTGGAGGAAATTCTAGCACTGGCGAGAGTAGAGAGAGCCATCGACTCCCAGCTCGAAAGTTTCTGCAACACCACCATAGGGGAGAACGTCAACAAACTGCAAATGGAAAGAAAACCCGAAGAACTCTTCTGCTATAAATGTGGTTTTGAATATCCACATGAGGGTACATGTCCAGGCATAGGCCAAAGGTGCACCTCGTGCGGTGAAGAGGGTCACTTCAAGACGGTGTGCAGACTGTTCCGCGACAGAGGTAGAGACAGGCCAGGGAAAACACCTCTCGCCCAAGAAGCAGACACGGAGGGTCCACAGGCAACAATCCGATCCCCGCCACAGGGATCACCCCAAATCAACCGGCAGGGGATCAGCGAGACAGAGAGTCAGGAGAAGACCGGCAAAGAAGAAGGGAAAGGAGAAGGCAAGCCATGCGTCCAAGAATGGACCGCCGGTTCCGCCGACACGTGCGATACCTGGTGGAACAGTCTCCCACAGATTCTGACCTCAGCTCATCAGGGAGCAATCAGAAGAGGAAAGCATACGTATATGCACTAGGAAAACCCACAGCAACCGCCCACAGCCCAACGCTCATCATTAAACTTCAAGAAAAGCCCACCGAATTTCTCATAGACACTGGGGCTACGTCAATGTGGTAAGCGAAAAGATTTACAACGATCTCCCTCAAAAACCCAAATTACACCCTGCAACTGTGAACATTTATGCATACGGGGCCAAGACACCTCTGAAATGTTTAGGACAATTCAATGGCCTCTGCAGGTACAAGGGCCATGAAATGAAGGTACCCATACACGTACTAGCCACCGAGACTGACAGTGGTTGCATCCTCAGCTTTAAGGCAGCCGCGGACATGGGCCTCATTCACATTTTGTACAACATCATGGTGCACAAATATATAGACCCTGTTGAAATGGTGAACAACCTATACCCCAAAATTTTCAAAGGAATAGGGAAGCTTCGCAACAGACAAATACGGCTCCATGTGGACGATTCCATTCGCCCCGTAGCACAGCCATATCGAGGGATCCCAGTTAACATTAAAAAAAAAGTTGAGGATGAGCTCAAAAAGCTACTTGAACAAGACATCATCGAGAGGGCCTCTGGTCCCACAACATGGGTCTCACTGGTTGTCCCGGTTCCCAAGAAAGGCTCGGATGCCATAAGACTATGTGTAGACATGCGACGCCCGAATCAGGCCATCAAAAGGGAAAGACACCCGGCACCAAGAATCACAGACATGATACATTTGCTGAATGGAGCGAAGGTATTCTCCAAACTAGACCTCCAGAAGGGATACCATCAACTAGTCCTACACCCAGACAGCAGACACATCACGACGTTTGTCACACATGTTGGTCTCTTCAGATACAAGAGACTAAGCTTTGGGGTGTCGTCGGCCACAGAAACATTCCAGGCTGAGGTCCACAACGTTATAAAGCACATTCCGAACTGTTTAAATTATTCGGATGACATCCTGATATTCGGAACAGACACTAACAAGCATGATGAGACCCTGATGCTGGTGTGCAAAGCGCTACATGATGCCAATCTCACGCTTCACAGAGAAAAATGCGAATTTCGGAAGAACACACTGAAATTCTTTGGACACATCTTCTCTGAAGCAGGCATGACCCCGGACCCGGACAAAGTGGCAGCACTTAACGACACGGCAGCCCCCGCCAATGTGTCAGAGCTTCCGTCATTCTTGGGTCTCGCCAGTAATTGTAACCGATACATTAGAGATTTCGCGTCGGTCAGCGAGCCGCTCAGACAACTGACACATCAGGACACCAAGTTTGAGTGGACACAAGAGTGCCAAAGGGCGTTCGAACTAATACGGGAAAGAGTAGCCAAAGCAGAAAACATGTCCTACTACGACCCAAGCAGACAGACGGAACTCACGGTTGACGCCAGCCCTGTTGGACTGGGTGCGATATTGGCACAAAAGGACCCGAAAGACCCCTCAAGGAAACATGTAGTAGCCTACGCCAGCCGCAGCCTGTCTTCCACGGAAACAGCGTACTCTCAAGCGGAAAAGGAGGGACTTGCTGTAGTATGGCCGCGTGAACACTTCCATCTATTCCTTTATGGCAAACCCTTTCAAGTTGTCACCGATCAGGCACTCCTGTTCCTATATGGCAACCCGCAGGCCAAGATGCCCCCGCTAATCGCCCAATGGGGTCTGAGGCTTCAAGACTATGCTTTCGAAATCCTCCACAGACCTGGGAAAGGTGAAAACCCGGCTGATTTTCTATCCAGGAGACCAAGAGGAGAAATTGCCCCAGAACCATCCGTGGCTGACAGATACTTACAATATCTTGTACACCAGGCTGCCCCGGAGGGAATCAACATGGAAACACTAGCCAGGAAAACGGAAAATGATCCAGCCTGCCGCATCATCTGTGAAGGTCTGGAGTCAGGGCAGTGGCAAAGAGCAAAAGAAAAGGGGAGAGCTGCCGGCGGCAAGGTACAGGAGGACGTGGAACGACTACTACAAGTAAAAGACGTACTCGCAGTATCAGAGGATCACATGATCCTAAAGGATTGCAAGCTATTCATTCCAGAAGCAATGAGGGCCAAAGTCGTGGAACTGGCCCACGAGACACACCGAGGCATGGTTTCCACCAAACGCATGCTCCGGCAGAAGGTGTGGTTTCCCCACATGGATGCGCTAGTAGAGGCCGCCCTGAGAGCATGCCCCACTTGTTGCCTTATCACGCCAAACCGACACCCTGAGCCACTCGTCATGTCGGACCTCCCCCAGAGAGTATGGGAAGCAGTGGCGGCAGACTTTTTCGGGCCTATTGAAGGAGGGAAATATGTCCTGGCAATAATGGATGAATACTCACGGTATCCCGACGTAAGGATTATATCATCCACTGCAGTGCATCATGTCATCCCAGTTCTGAACCACATGTTCTCAGCCTACGGGGTACCACGAGTACTCAAGACGGACAACGGGGCCTCCTTCTGTGGACATCAGTTTACTCAATTTGCAAACTACATGGGTTTCCACCACAAAAAGGTCACGCCACTGTGGCCTCAGGCGAATGGAATGATAGAGCGATTCATGGCCAACTTGAAGAGAGCCCTTCAAATCACCCGTCTCACCGGCCAGCCATATGAGCAGGTGCTAAATCAATTGATGAGAGACTATAGAGGAACCCCTCACAGCACCACAGGAAGGACACCTGCCGAATTGATGTTTGGACGCAATACCCAGTCACGCATTCCACAGGCAGAAGGCATGACACCATTACCCGCCCTAGATCAAGAGGTGCGAGAAAGAGACGAAGCAGCGAAAGCACGCATGAAGGAATACACCGATGCTCACAGGCGAGCTCAGCCCTCCACGATTGGAGTCGGAGATGTGGTAGCGGTGTGACAACGGACGACACACAAGCACACGGCCCCCTTTCGAGAAGAACCTTTACTTGTCACCCAGAAAAAGGGGTCTATGATCACAGCCCAGGGGCCCGAGGGATCTGTCACGAGAAACTCATCTCACTTCAAAGAGCTTCCGCCCAGTGGAGCCAGGAGGCTAAGCAGCAGGGTGCAGATGCATCTAGACTATGAGTCGGACGACTCCTACCAGGCTAATCAGTGGGACTCGGAGGACGCCGAGCCAGAAAGAGAAAGCCCCAGTGCGGGAAGCGGACCTTCGCCCGGGCCGAGTCAAGCCCGTCCACAGAGGGTTCGGAACAGACCTCGTCGATGGATAGAGGAAATGGACTAGAAGCCCACCGGACTCTCGCCCGTTGCGAGAAGACTGGTAATTGTTTAAAAAGGGGGGAGATGTCATGTTGATGTTCCCTTAGTAACGCAGGGGCGGGAGGGAACGCGGAAGGGAAGTGATGTAACGGGGGGCGGGATCGGGGAGTTCGGGGAAGGAAGGAGAATAAAGAGGACGTGTGTTTGAAACGCTCCGTGTCCTGCGTCTTTCTTTACACCTCGCAGGCCCGCTATGACGAGCGAGAACATCACACACAGGGCCTCAAAAAGGGCCCTGCAAGGGATGAAAGGCAGTGCAATAACATGCCCGTGCTGCCCTACTGTGGACATGGCAAGCATTTCTACCATGCCCAGAACACTTGCACTGGAAATTAAAAACAAAAATCCCTGGGTACTTTGGGAGTGGGGGTATCCTTGAGGTGCGGGCGGTTCCGGGGGGAGAGGGGGTAGATAGGAAAAGGGCAAAGGAGGACATCAGATGCTTTGAGGAGATGCACAGGCCTGGTATAAGACTCCAGACGTGTCAGGCAAACGTTTGACTCCGTGTCCCACACAACTTTCCCTGGAGACACCTGGGGAAGTTCGTCCAACCTTATTAAGCAGATAACGTGATCTGTCCAGGATCACACATTTTGGTGAAATAGGCAACACAGGCTTCATTGAATGACGTGTTGTAATGCAAAGCCACTGGTGCAAAAACGTTCTCGCTGGGATTTCTTTGCCATGCTTAGATGTGCTGAAGGCAATGCCCTGTTCTTCAGATCCCGGTGTGATTTGGTCCGAAAATTGACATTGTGGATTTGACCTTCTAAATTGTGTTCTTAAATTGTGATGGTTACTCTCCTCTGGCTGGGCCGCCAACTGGTTTCTGATGCAAGTAAACAGAGAAATATGAGTTACATACATGTTGCATGTTTCAATGTATAGCGTAGTAAGATCTTTCATTAAAGATAGAGACTGAAAGCTTATAGTGCGGTGGTCGCCACATTATTGTTATGCTATCAAATTTCATAGGAAATATGAACATTGAATTGCTAATGACTTTTGAGTTGTATAGCGGATTTGGCGGAAATGTTTGCAAAGACCTGACGCCCACCCTTCAACGTCCTCTACCCCGTCCCCTGAAAAATGTGGGAAAGATTCGTTAAAAAAATGATAAGGTTATTAAGAAAACAAACAAACGCTGCTTTCGGCTTACTACCATTCATTTTCCCATAGAGAAAAAGTCAACATTTCTGCTCGGGGTAAAAACCACTGGATGGAATTTGACCAAATAAGAAAAAAGTTGTGCACACTGCGTTCAGTCGATTTCCAGGAGGGGTCTGAGGTTATTCCATCCAGTAGTTTTTAAAATATTCAATAGGGAAGGGGGTGCCCCCTTCTCCCAAAATGATAGCTATACGTCCCATGGTGCTTTGCAGGACAGAGCCTGAGAGGCTTTCAAAACTGCCAAGCAGCCATTTATTCACAGCATTCTATTGCTAATAACTTTTGACTTGTAAATATATATGTTATTTATTTTTTCAAGGAAAGAACTTCAGTTGCAGGGACGTTAAGGTGAGAACTTAGCACAACAAAACCTCTGAAATTCAGTTAAAGCCACCTTAACTTCACGCCCCTTTTGTGCAGCCTATGACCACACCAATGACAATCCAGATGACAACCCTGATGACATCACTGATGATATCACTGGTGACACCACTAATTTCATCTATGACATCACTGATGGAATCTCCGATTAGATTACAACACTAACTGGTGATGGACAGTGCCCACGGCCTTTGGCACATTTAACACATTAAGTGGGCAGTAGTCATGACCTTCGGCCATGGTCAGTGGCCATGGCCTTCAACTGTGCCCATTGTATATTTTACAACAGTAATCGGACACTAGGTATGGCCGGGCGAGGCCCACTGTATATTTTACCACATTAAGGGGCCACTAGCCATGGCCTTCATCCAGGGCTAATGGCCACGCCCTTCAGCCATCCCCCCCTGTATATTATAACACATTAAGGGGCAGTAGCCATGGTCTTCAGCCATGGCTAGTGTCCACAGCCTTTGGCCGTGCTCACTGTATATTTTCAAACACTAGCATATTCCCTAGCCATGGCCAGTGGACCCGGCCTTCAGCCGTGCCCGCTGTATATTGTAAGACATTAAGGGGCCACTATGTATGGCCTTCGGCCATGGCTAGTGGCTACGGTCTTTGGCCGTGTCTACTGTATATTGTAACACATTAAGGGGTCACTATCTATAGCCTTCGGACATGGCCAAGGGCTACGTGCTTCGGCTGTGTCCACTGAATATTGTACAACACTAACTAGTATCCACAAATAAACTAGCGCCGAGATACCTACGGGTTATGTGGCTGTAAATAAATGCAAGAATAAATAAATAACCAGCAAAAGCTGTGACCACTGGCCATGGATGAAGGCCATAGCTACTGTCCCTTAATGTGTTATAATATATATTGGGCACTGGCCACAGCCGGTTAGTGTTGTAATCTTATCAGAGATTCCAAAAGTGATGTCATAGATGAAATTAGTGATGTCACCAGTAATGTCATCAGGGATGCATCTGTGAAGTCATCATTGCGGTCATAGGCTGCACAACAGGTGGGGTGAGGTTAAGGTGGCGTTAGCTGAATTTCAGGGATTTAGTTGCATTAAGTTTTCACCTTAAGGTCCCTGCAACTAAAGTGTTTCCTTCAAAATATGTATATATGCACACACAGACACTTTCTGTCTCTGTAGTTTTTACTAAACAAACCAGGATACATTTAATCTGACATTTGTTTTGCAAAGGCAGGTGCTTTCTCAAGGCTATTATTTTAAGCAAATAGTGGATTGCAAATGTGTGAAGAACAAACTTGAATGAGACAATTGTGCAGTACTCATTCGGTAAGAGTATTCAGGTAAATTGCTAACAAGAGTTTTCAACCAGCTTTTATGCTGTAGTGTCCCACGGCAATCTTCATTTGACTGCCACACCCCATTTCTAAGCTCATTCATCTGTCAAGGTTTGTCAGGCGGCCTCTCTTCCTGTGGTATAGTCACTTTCCAGAGGAACCCTAAAACGACCAGGCTCAGGATCCGAGCAGAGGGGCACATCAGAATAGTGACGATGCAGTTTTTACAGCACTTAGAAACTGGAGGAAACAGACATGAAGCGCTTATTATTATTATAGGTGATCCAGAAACAAGGGTGTTGTCTATTCATGACGTGTGTGCATAGTGCTAACCATCACCAAGCAGCTACGTCAAAGCACTACAAGTTGAATGGAAGTGAAGTGGAAACGGGAGAGTCAGAGAAAGAAAGGTTTCAGAAGAGAGACTCATTCCATGAAACGTGAGGACCAGGCTAGTCTTCAGGGGTCGTTTAGCTTGTCAGCCCCCCACGGTTTAAAGATTGCTCCTCCACGGTTGCGCCCTCTCTGTCTGACGTCAACAACAAAATCCCCGTCCTCAATCGCCCCTTTAAAGGAAAGCTTTATCCTTCAATTAATTTATTTATTTAGCATTTGTTAGGCGCCTATACAACAGAATGGTGTTTCGAGGCGCCACAAACCAAAGCGGGGAGGGAACAGGGGAGTAAATAACAGTGGCCAAAACAGTAAACATACAATCGTGGTGCGACTAGGCCTTGTGACATTCGGACGTGCAAGTGCAGTCAAGAGAGTGCAGAAGAAAGGGAGGGGTGTGTGGGGGTTGGAGGGGACAGGGTAAAGGACAAGTGCTGGTGGGAGCCCAGGAGGGCAGTGCCAGGGTGAGCGATGGGTGGAGGCAACTGGCTAAGTGCTAGAGCAGAGGAATCCCATGGGTGGGATGCACAGCCGACCGGGCAGAGGCTCACAAGGGCACTGCTAAAGGGGGGTGGGGTGGGTGCTTGTGTTGATTGGATGGTGGGCCTGGTAACCTGTGAGATTCATGAAGGACCAGGTCACCAGTCTCAGCGGCGGTGGGGTGATTAGCAGGGAAGGGAAAGAGGTGGAGAAAAGCAGAGTTTTGGGTAGAATGCAAAGTTAAAACGAGGATTGTCCTACAGTCCCCCAAATGGAATGGATATGTTGGCATGTATGAGTCAGTGACTTGCAATTTACTATGCTAAAGAACTAATAATGATCAAATCACCTTCCAATGGTGCCCACATCGAAAGCATTCTCTTCTTACCAGGGGTCTGCAACCTTTGGTTTTTCAGATGTTTTAAACTACAACTCCCCTCATCTCTAGATGGGATAGTCAACACTAAAGGAGCATGGGAGTTGTAGTCCAAAACGTCTGGAGAGCTACAGGTTGCAGACAGCTGGCTTACATGCTTGGTGTCCTTGGAGACTCTGAGAAAGGACCTATGCTGGAACATAGAAAGCGGAGTGTGTACCCTGAACTTATCCTTCACCGTAACCAGCTCAGCATCAAGACAATCTCTTGCTCAGCCGGTCAGCCAACGCTTGGCCATGGACCCACTTTCTCTACATGTGCCAGGCCACCACACTGACTTTAACAAACACTGGAAGCACTGGATACGATAGGGTCCTTATACAGTTCTCCACCTTCAAGGCCTGCCCGTTGATGCACATCAAGAGAACCCTAATTGCAGAGAGCTCTAAAATCTGTCAACTTTCCTTCTGATGCAAACATTTCTTTAATGTGCTGCTGTGTTTTCTTGTCCACCCCGTACCCTCCACGGTCCATGAACTAAGCATGCGATCGCTAACATCAAAAGGTGAGCCAAGGGACGGCTAACAAACTCCATTCTGCCAATGGGGCTTCTTATCAGGACAGCAGTCATTCTGTTACCATCACTTTACCGCCACATTACTGCACCACTGTACTGCACGTTTTGGTGTTGAGGTGGAGGGGTTACCCCCGTCAAAAAGCTGAAAACAAATCATCCACGTTACCTCAAAAAATCATTAGATTTACCGCGGCGGAATTACCACTCACGTTAATTCTAAAAAAATCCCCATGGAGTCCCATGGACGCCAAGAATGAGGATTCACACTGCCTTGCCTCCGCTTGTATTCCTGCGTTATTCCACAGGACTGAGTGGCGGTAACAGTTATTCGTTTTGGCGGTAATTCCATGGGTTTTCTGAATTTCCGCCAAATTCGTAATGAGCTGCTATCTAAGTGCAGCACTTGTTTGTTTGTTTGTTTATTATTTATAATGTGCGTCATACCCGGGGGTAACAGGGCGCAGCAGTTACAAGAATATGCAAAACTTAGTTACACAGCATTATACAGGATAGATACAGGTAAGAAATAGATACAAAGAGGGCATATTTACAAACATGGTATACAAAAGGCATATGCAAAAATAGAGATTAGAGGAGGGCTAATTGCAGGCTGTAGTTGTCATAACAGTAGGCATGGGTTAGGAATGCTGGTTGTTGGATTTTAGCCATATGATGGTGTTGGCTCTGAACTTGTGGTAGGTTTGGCCAGCTCTTAGGCTAGGAGGCAGAGTGTTCCATAGTTTGGACGCTTTCACCGGGAAGCTGTTGCCTCCGATTGTGGACCGTTTGAAGCTAGGTATAACAGGATGATCTGTGTTGGCGAGTCTTATAGGTCTAGTAGACGTCTGCTTGTGGAATCTCTCAGCCAAGTAAATGGGTGCGGCATTATTGAGGGATTTGTGTGTCAGCGATAGAGTTTTAAGGAGGACTTTGTCATGAGTTGGGAGCCAGTTATTCTGTCGACTGGTCTCGGAAATATGATCTCTTCTGGACATGCCTAATGCCGCTCTAAGAGCATTATTTTGTAAGATTTGGATTCTTTTGATGATGGCTTTGGGTGATCCTAGGTAGAGGGCATTACAGTAGTCCAGGCGTGAGAGGATGAGGGCTCTGGCTAGAGTGATGCAACTGCTATCTGAGAGGAATGGTTTACCAGTGCGTATTAATTTGTACGTGTAGGCTGTGGAGGACACTAGAGAGTTAACCTGTTTAGTGAATGATAGGTGAGAGTCGAGGTAGAAGCCGAGTGTTTTTACCTCATGCTCTACTTTTATGGTGTTGCCATCGATTGTGAATGATGAATATTTGGGACCTAGTTTTTTTAAGTTAGGCTGGGTGCCCAAGATGATGAGCTCAGTTATATCATCATTCAGGCATAGACCATGAGTAGCCATCCATGCCTGGATGATGATATTCACTCTATTCACCAAGGCCAAATCCTTTTCATAATCCCCAGAAAGCGAGAGGAGAATCTGGGTATCATCTGCATAGTTCGTGTAGGTGATACCAAGATGATCCAGATCATCGAAGACGTACTTGGTGAAAATGTTGTAGAGTGTAGGCGAGACACAAGATCCCTGGGGCACACCGCAGGTAATGGGTATGGGGTCTGCGGCAGTTAGTGGCGAGAAGACCCTCATTGTTCTGCCGTTTAAGAAGGACCTAATCCAGGTAACAGCTTCATCAGAGAAGTGTGCTGCTGTATTTAGATGGTTACAGAGGATAGTGTGGTCGACTAGATCGAAGGCAGCTGAGAGATCTAGGAGGAGGAGTAGTGATGATTTCCCGCTGTCTTCAAGCTAGTCGATTTGGGTCTTCAAATCGATGAGGGCAGTTTCTGTACCATGCTGGGGATGGAAACCTGATTGTCTGGCTCCTAACAAATGTTGTTGTTCCAAGTGTTTTTGAATTTGTGTGTATGCTAACTTATCCAAGATTTTTACTAGTAATGGGTCTATAATTGGTTGGTGTAGATGGGTCGAGGGTTGGTTTTTTTAAAAGTGGGAGTACCCATGATTGTTTAAGGTTAGTAGGAATAATGTCCGTAGTGAAGGACGCATTAATGAGTTTGGTGATGAATGGGGATAGGTCACGGGCAGCATCCTTGATGAGCTGCGCAGAGCATAGGTCTCCCTGACAGTTCGAGGGTTTAAGGGACAGAATAATTCTTTCCACTTCAAGGATGGAGACCTTGGTGAAGTTGATTCGTGTAGATTCATCTCTGCTCGCCTTCCCAGTTGTGTTGGACGCAGGGGGATCATTTAAGGCAGTTCTTTTGCATGACTTTTTATTTTGTAAGGTGGCTATTTTATTGGCTAAGGCGTATTGGATATCTTCACACCATTTTTTATCTTTCGTGCATGTGTCGGGTAGTGCTATTGGAGTCTCTATTTCTTTAAGAATGGTGAACAATTCCTTTGTGTTGGATTTGGCGTTGGATATGCGTGTGTCAAAGGATATTCGTTTTGCTAGGCATATTTCTTTTTTGTAGAGGGAGGACAGTTAAGTGAGTTTGAGTTTATTGGCTTCAGTTGGGTGTTTTTTCCATGTAGCCTTGCAGTTTCTTTTTTGTTGTCTTAGATTTTTTATAAATGGTGTAAACCAATTGTGCAGATGGGTTTTCTGCTTACTTGGTCTTAGTTTGGCGGGGGCAATCTGGTCCAAGGAGGTGGTCATGATTTTATTACATTCTTCAACCAAGCTCTCAGGGTCAGAGTTATCATGGAGAGAATTGAGAGTAGGGAGTAGTAACGGTAAAAGCCTATCCACGGTAATGTTGTTTTTATTTCTGGTTAGAGAGGGTGGAGCCGTAAGGGCCGTGGTAGGTGGGGGTTTGTTGGTAGAGAGCATGTAGGACACGAGGTGATGGTCCCTCCAGGCTAAAGGAGAGATGGATAGGATGTTGGCCTGGGAGCTGTGGTCTGCCACCCAATCAAGAATTCTGCCTTTCTCATGGGTGGCAGTGTTACTTCTCTGGGTAAATTCAAGTTCTGATAGGGTTTTAGCTGTGGTCGTGGCAAACTGGTCTGATTGGTCATTGAAGCCCATGTTCAAATCTCCAAGAAGAAGTACTTGAGAGGAGATTCTAAGGTGATTGGTTAGGATAGAGTTAATGTCATCCACAAAGGTTCCAGGTGGCCCTGGCGGGCGGTATATCAGGTGGATGTTTAAAGTTTGAGCGTTGGTTAGAGGAACTTTGGTTGAGAGTGATTCACATGACTGGAGGTCAGACTGGGTGTCCAGTCTCATGTCAAGACCACATTTGTAGATAATGGCGATACCTCCTCCTCTAGCATTCGGTCTGTCCAGTCTCAGGATGGAGAACCCATTGGGGACTGCTAGCATGACCATAGGGCCAGAAGCAGGGTGTAGCCATGTTTCGGTAATGGCTAGTAAGTCTAGATCCTCTTTCAGGATCAGATCGGCTACTTCCGTAGCGTGTGCTACCAGCGATCTAGAGGTTATTTAGGCACCTTTTATCTGGGGACTAATAGAGGTAGGTATGGAAGGCAGGGGGCATGTGGGGTTTTAGGCTTGCTATACGTTGTTGAGCTTTTTTTATAGGCTTGGAGCCGCAATGGGGGGTAGGGGGCATGCTAGCGGTCCTGGGAGCATGGCATATATTTAGCGACCTATTGGGAGGCTCCTTTATTTTAGCTAATCTCGCTCTAAGGCGTACATTTCTGTCCGTAGTTGGGCATGGCTTGCATGGGAGGTAGTTTGTAGCTTCTGCCAAGTCAGGGAGGGACACAGTGGTCGAATTGGGTGGAGTGGTAGAAGTCACGGGTGGAAGTATTCTGTTGTCGGTGATAAGTGCCATAGTCTAGAGCGTAGTACTCAGAGCTAGAATTATCATGTAAAGAGTCTGGTTGGTAACTAATGGAGGCATGCTGATGTTAATACCATAGAGGATTGGTTGTTTGCCGAGGGCTAGGTACCAATGAAGTTTGTTAAGCAGCAGATCAGAGGCATAGCACGATGTCTGTATGTTCAGAATCAAAGGCTCTCTTAGGTTCAACGTATAGGCTACCAGTTATAGGTTGTAGGTCAGACTAAAATGTGAAGTGCAAATAGGGATATGCAATTCTGTATCAATGATTCATCTAGATTCAAAATGTACTATATAATAAGTGTGGATGGTTTAGGTGCTATATGCAGAGTCAGTGACAGCGGTTCACCCCAGATGGATTCGCTATCGATGTTGCACTAATGCCCATAATATTTGCATAGGCTGCCATGCCATGTGCATGCCGGAATAAGCAGATTCAACAAGTAACAGGTAACAGCAGCTCACATAGAGTCAATGCAGTATCAAAGGATTCGCCTAGGGTCAGTTCACTACAGGTGGACACCTAGATTCAAGTTAGCAATTCAGGCTAAGAGGCAGTCTATAAGCGACAGTAGACGATATTCGCAATCAGTGTAGCACTAGGAATGAAGATGAACGGTGCAGGCTAGAAAGCAATGTGTATGCGGCAATATGCAATATGTTCGGTCGGAAGGCTCCTAAATTCAGGATATACAGTGCAGGCTAACAAGCAGTCTAGTTAGGGAAGTATACAGTGCACATAAACAACGGTACACCTAAGTTCAAAACTTTGTGGTCCAAGCTGAGGAACACTTGGAACACACCAGGGCTCTGAGGACACTCCCGACAACCAGAGTTCCCGTCTGTGTGTATCCCAGACCACCAATCCTCATCAGCCCGGAGAGGCACACAAGGAAGGCCACACAAAAAGTAAATATGGGCCCCAACCATGCATTGTGGTTCTCAGCAATGAACCCCTGGGCCCATACAGACAATGTCCTTTGAGCTTTACATACTGAACCTACGGGAACCCCCTCTATTTGTCATAGATCAGGGTACCTTGACATCCGATTGCAAGCAGCAGCATTCTGCCACTGTATTTGCTATAGGAATACACTCTATGCATTCTGGTGTTCTAATTGTATGCAGACCACGGGTTATTTATATCTATCCCCGTTATCTGTTTTCACTCTAGCGCACAATAGGTGAGGGGCTACACCAGCAGTCCCCTACATATCCCTCACGCACTGTACTTGAGATATATACACCGAGACCTTGATAGATTCATTTCGCCACCCTTCAAGAGGTATGATATGATATGATATGATATGATATGATATGGTATTTGTAACGCGCCTATACACAGGTGTTTCAAGGCGCGACGAGGCAGGGAGGGGAGGAACAAGGGGAGACAGACAACGATCCTACTAGGCCAGGTGTCATTCAGATCGCGCAAGTGCAGGGGTGGGGGAGGGGGAAAAGTGCAAGGGGAAGGGGAGGGGGGGAAGTGCAGTACAAGGTAAGTGGCGTAAAGTAATAATTAAATAGGGCCAGCTGGTGGCAAGTGCAAGGTAAGTGCAGAACAAGTGCTGGGGAAGGGGGGGGGGCTGTAGGGATACAGAGACAGTCCCGCAGTGCAGAGGGGTTCCAGGGCATCAGTGCAAGTGGAGAGTGGCTGGGCCCAGGGCCGAGGCCGTTTAGAGAGGTCCAGTTGCAGGATCAGTGCAGTTTCAGTGAAGAATATAAGCTGTTCAGCAGGGGAGAGGGAGAGAGAAAGCAGAAGCAAAGAGGAAGGTTTTGAGGTGCTTCCGGAACCGGAGATGGTTCTCCTCGAGTTTCAGGGAGGCAGGAAGGCTGTTCCAGAGGGAGGCCCCTGCCGCGGAGAGAGATCTACCCCCAGCTCGTTGCTTCGAGAAGCGGCTGACCCTGAGGGAGTTGGAGGCGGATGAGCGAAGGGCTCGGGAAGGAAGATATTTGGGAAGAGAGAGTTGAAGGTATTTAGGACCCAGGCCCCAGAAGGCCTTGTCGAGAATGCAGAGGGTTTTGAACTTTATCCTGGCATACAATACGAGCGGCAGTAGCTCGCCGCTCTATTTGCCCCAGAGATGCATAATATGCATGCTTTCGAACTTGGATGCTCCCAGATCTCGGGACATCTTACATCGTTCCCCTATGTGTTTCCAATGCTCCAAAGCTTTTGTTGGAGAGGGAAAACACTATCGCCACTCCGTGTGTGATTCCATTCACACACGACACCACTCCGTCAGACCGTGTATACAAGTTTGCTACCATGACAACGGGAGCCTCTGTTGTTAGACGCATGCGTGGGGTTCTATTTCTTTCACTAACCACCCACGCATGCACAGTACATTATTTCCGTGGAACAGCTCCACCGAGATACCAGGATTAGCTCCGGCCATAACGGAGACAAACATGGTATATGTCTCCCTCTACCTGCCCGCAGGTAAGCACTTCTACACATCCAGCGAAACTCGCCCCGAGCATTCTTTTCACAGTAGGCTGCTCCGCGCCTCTGTTTTCTTGTATGTATTGACCCGGGCTCCCCTCTCTTTCTCTCTCTCATAGCAGCCTTCCGAAACTAGGGAGACGCAGACAGCCTGTTCCATCCGGCAGCACGCCAGCCCATCCAGACACTGCTACTCCACCAGGGCCTGTGCCACCTAAATTGGCACTTAAGGTACTACGCCCGGTGTCCTGTATTTTTGCACTAATTGAATTGTGCTTTACACCGAGCCCTGCCACAGGGCTGGGTTACATGTAGAGGATGTGACATGGGGATTTTCCCATCCCTTTCACGCTTCTCCCTTCTCTTCTCTTCTAGAGTTTTATGTTCTGTGTTACTCGTCCTGATTACAGTAGGACGCTTGAACTTTTACGTGTAGATGCATTTACAAGTGGAACCACACCTGCATGGCATTGACAGCTTTTTAGAATAAAACTGGAACTCCCCCCGCCGCAGCGAAGTCCTGCGAACACACCCACAGGTTGGCCCCCCAGCAGCTCCAATATTGTATACAAATCAGATTTTGACTGATTTTGTCAATACTAATATACTAATATCCTTTTATAATGTTAATTCAATCAAGCCAGCACTTTGGTGCTTTTTTAATAGAAATTGAGACCCAATTCTAGATCTCATCCTTCTTTCCTGCTTTTTCTCTTGTCTTTCTCTTGCTATCTATCAGAGATCTCCAAACCTGAGGCCCAGACGAAGGCGTTCGCACTCTTCAGCCGAAACGCCCCAAGGCCAAGCACAATCTGTGCACTGTTCACCTGTACAACCTGATAGGGGGCCCCTCCCCCTGGCGTAGACCGATGGTTTTGATCCTCTGATTCTCCTATTGATTTGTATACCTTGATTTGACCTTTTGCATCTTCTTGAATACAGTGGGGTAATTTTAGCACCTGGCTGTATTGAGGGACGATGCAATCGGTGTTCCTTTTCCTATTTCCCTGGTTGACTGTGTATGAATCACAAGCAATTGTTTTTGTTATACCAATTGGGTACCGCTCTGTTTGAATATATTTCTTTACACCTGTGGGTTATCCATCTTTAGGTTAGACTTATTGACTAGCCTCTGTTCAAACATGGGGACCAAGTAATTGGTCAGTACACTTATCGCAATTGTGCCAAAGAATAACAGAACCATTTTTTGACATATATCTAAAAGTAAAACCTTATCTGTTTTTTGTTCATTGTGCATCAGTTTACTATTTCCTTTCCTTTACTGCACTATTAGATGATACTAACCCCACCTACTGTGCGAACAATTAATAGTGCTGTATCCATGCCTTATTTCTCTGTTTAGGAATGAGACAGTTTTGGAGTATATATTTATTTCTTTTTGGTGAATTTGAAAAAACCAATAAATTGTATTTAAGTACTACCGAGTAGAAGTTATTTCTTAGCCTCTCGGCTTTTTCTTTGTTTGATGATTTAACAAGATATTTAAAGGTTATTGTGCTTACGTTTTGAAGCTCTATGTCCAAGTTTCCTTAAAATAGCATGATTAAGACACTCCAACATTAGGACAGTGTTGACAAGTGTATCTGTGGTTGGAGCCCTTCTTTGTTCCATATTGATAGGACCTGAGTACCAATCTGTGCTTACATCAGTACTCACTGGGAAGGCAGGGCACAGCGTCCTAAGTGTGCAAGAGCAGGGCTGTTACACTAAGTCTAGAGAGTTGCACTCAACACATAGAAATGATGATCGTAACTATGCCAAACAAATCAATAGTTGAATACA
The DNA here is from genome assembly GCF_040938575.1 of Ambystoma mexicanum. Taxonomy (NCBI): domain Eukaryota; kingdom Metazoa; phylum Chordata; class Amphibia; order Caudata; family Ambystomatidae; genus Ambystoma; species Ambystoma mexicanum. The sequence goes on along the minus strand of NC_090932.1, from coordinate 48,562,325 downwards.
TCACCAGGATACTATTTACAAAACAGATGGACAATGGGAAAACAGTTCATTTCCATTGAGTTAATCAATCACTGCACACAACATCATTCCACACACTGTCCTCATTCCACACACTGTCCTCATTCCAGGAACAGTCCACACACAACTACAACAAATATACAATACATCCTTCATTCAACAATGCATAGCCAATTATGATGGTTAAGTGCAGGGCCACGCCTTTGTGAATATGTAGCATAGTGCACCCAGATAATCAGACTGTGCATCCGGGAACATGTGCCTCGGAAATTTGCAAATAAAAGGAATGGTTGTGCACTCAGACACATGTGCATGAGTGTATGGGAAAGCAGGGCTCTTTTCAGGAACCTGCCCGGAATTAGGACTAGGTACAGGTGACACAGCACATCCAAAGCAAGTCTGTGTGCATTGAGGAACATGTGTAGTGGAATATCCACCAACATGTGTGTGCATTAAGCAACCTGTGCACCGCACACCCCGGGGCAATGCGCACCAGCAGACACACACACCTTCCTGTGCATCCAGGAACATCCTCAGCACATCTAACTACATTGCACAACAAAGTCATGAAGTGAGAAGGTCTCATATAGTGACCACCATCAGCAAAGCACAGGCGTGAAATGTTCGCCCGCCGTGTGCATGCCTGTACAGACCCTATGCAGTGGAAGCGCCAACACGTTGCATGGCGCTAGGTGTACATGCCTGTTGCAAGCATGGTTGAGAGCCGCTTGAGCTTAACTCTTGCAATGTTTATGTATTTATTTATTGTTTGCTTGTTAGGTGCTTATACAGGAAGTAAATACTGTTTCAAGGCGCCCACTGGGCAACAGGGAGGGGACAAGGGGATGTAAAAACAATCGAAAAACATCAAATAATTAATACAGCGGGAGGGGGAGATGAACCTACTATGCCGTGTGAGTGTTCAGAACGTGCAAGTGCAGAAGGGAGCGCTCATGGGTGAGCGGCAAATGAAGTGCAATGAAAGGCAAGTGCAAGCCTCCAGGTGGAAGAGTGATGCAGTTTGTCCCCAATAGATGGTCAGTAGAAGTTTCATCTATTTCCCATTTACCGGATGCCAAGTTTGCTCGGACAGGGAATTCTGGGTAACGCTTCAAGGGGTGGGAGAATACTTAGGGACACTTTCTTTCCTATGAGTGTCGAATATGATTAATCCCCAAAATGGGGGACAGACTTCTTTTTATCGGCTTATTAGATAGCCCCCTCCTTTATAGTAGGGTATGGCTTCTGCACCATACACTTGGGAACAGCTTCACTGGAGGCGTTTTGGTTCATTACTATTAAAGAGCCCTCAACTTTCCAGATGAGAAGGGAAAGCACTGGCATAAAGGAGGAAGCCTGCCTTCCAGAACAAAACATGGATAGGAAAACGGAAAAACGGAATAAGTGTCAATAAGGAAGATATTTGAAAAAGAATCCATCAACAGCACCTCGGATATAAGTATTGATGAATGCTGTCGGACTGTTTCAGTCAAGTGGTAAGGGGCATTGCGGGGGGGGGGGGCAGAAAGGCCCCCAGTTTCAGATTCAGTCTGCTTGGCAAATGGTTCTGCATCCGACAGGGTCAACTGGTACTTACAAAAAACATCTCTGCTGGCAAAATGGCCTCCTCTGTTCAGCACTAGGGATGAGTGACGTCACTTCCTGTGCAGCGGAAGTGGTGAAATTCAACTCAAATTCTTCTTCCCCAGTGGAGCGAACTTCACCCTCATTGAGCTGCTTCTGGGTGAATCGCCTATTGGCGCCTGTTTGCTAAAGATGCACAAAACATGCCGCCGAATTAGGAGGCTAAAATATTTCAGAGACCCTGGTATGGGCAAAATACTTGTGCGCTCGTAGTGAGTGGTGGCCAATTTATTGTATTTATTTATTTTTTTCTTTGTAGAGCGTCGAGGGCCCCGAAGGCATGAGGGAGCTTGCCCGAGTAGGGGTGAAAACATATACCATAATCACAAAGTATGTGTGTATGAGGTGACCAGGATGAGGCGCGCGGTGGCTTGAAAAGCTGATAAAATGAAGGAATTAATGAAGTTATGACTGCTGCGGTTAATATGGAACTTTAGGTTGCCCCAACCTAAAATATGAAGCAACTTCAGTATTGATTACAAAATATAATAAAATAGCATAAAGAATGCAATGTGACGAGACTGTGTTTTGTGACAGCGAGCGTTTATACAACACCTTGTAGCTTTTATAATCACAAACAATCCTATACGCAAATAATAGCCATTCAGTATATGTTACAGTCTATGGAGTCCTAAAAGACCCAGAGTCACATAAAAAGGGGTGTTTTCAAGCTACGTCTGAAGTCCCCAAGGATTCTATGCTTCTCAGGTCCGGGGGTAAAGCATTGCACGGCCTGGGTGCTGCGGTAAAGAAGGCACTGCCCCCTACTATAGTCAGCTCCATCCTACGGACAATGAGCTGGTTGAAGGCATTGGATCCTAATGACCTCTCCATGGGGTTTTTAATCAGGCTTTCTGCCAGATACTCTGGGTAGTTCCCTGCCAGACATTTGTGAGTTATCGTGAGCAGACGGTGAGTGATTCTGGCATCCACAGGCAACCAGTGGAGCCTTCTACTGGCTTGGTAGATGTGTTCTTCTACCACTCTCACCATGCTGTTCTGGATTATCTGAAGTTAGACAAGTCACTCTTGTTAAAGCCCACCAGGAGGCTGCAACAATAATCAATTCTTGAGCCGATAATGGCTATAGCCACAGTGATACAGTTTTTCTTGGGCAAATATGGTTGAATCTGTGTCAATATGTTAATATGATAAGTTGATGTGGGGACTATGCTGTTGACCTGGGAACGCATGCGCATAGTTTGATCCAGGTGGACCCCTAGTTTCTTAACTTTACCCTGCATGACGATCTTACAGCCCATCATCATGAAATGCTGGTGCTCAGGACTCAGGGTGCATTACCGATCCCTGGTGCCAGCAATCATGATCTCGGTCTTGTCGTCATTAAGAGCGAGCCTGCTCTTCACCATCCAGGCCTGGATCAGTCAATAAAAACTGTTAATGCTGTGCAAGTCCTCTTGAAAAACTCCGGACAAGAGAATCACCCACTGCATAGCATATGCATAGCTTCTGAACTTGACTCCCTTGTCCTCCAGCAGATGACATAGTGGTAGAGTAAAGATGTTAAAGAGAGATGGAGAAAGACAGGCTCCTTATGGAACCCCGTGCAGGACCTTAACTGGGGCTGCATCTCCAGCACCACTGCAGACTCTTGCTGACCGATTTTCCAAGAACGATTTTACCCAGGCTGTGGCTGAGTTGTATTGTATTGTTTATTTATATAGCGCCTCTACACATGAAAGTGTTTCAAAGTGCTCAAAGAGGTTGGGAACAAGGGGAAAAACAACAGTCACTCAGAGCCCTTGAAATTCTGAGACGATAATAGTCTGCACAGGCAGAGTAAGTGCGTAAAATACATTGAACAGTCGGGGCACATCAAATAGACCTGACAGCGATTCTGCAGTTTACCATTGCAGTTAAGGGGAGAAGACCAGGGAGAACAGACAGACGATCTTCAGGCACTGTGCATTTGAGTCGTGCAAGTGCATAGGAGGTCACAGGGAGGGGGTGTCCAAGTGCACCCAGTCGGCAGAGACTGTGGTAAGTGCAGAGAGAGCCACACTCTTGAGCTATTCTAAGTGCAGTGAAGGTGGGTGTGAGTAGGGCCCTGAGGCAAGTGCGAGAGAGGACTGCCAGAGGTGCCCGGGACTAGGGAGATTCTGGGGTACACCAGCTGGTCAGTCATCAAGCTGTAAGGAAATGGAGGGAGAGATGGAAAGAGTAGAGGGCTAGGTTAGCAGGGTAGAGGGAGAGCGAAGGAAGAGGAGAAGAGGAAGGTCTTGAGGAGTTTCCAGAACTTTAGAAGGTCTGGCTCAAGACGGAGGATGCCAGGGAGGCTATTCCAGAGGGAGGCACCTGCTGAGGATAAGGATCTCCCTCCAAATCTCTGCTTGGAGAACCAGCTCACTTGCAGAAGGTTGGGGGTAGATGAGCGGAGGGCTTGGAAGGGACAGTATTTAGGTAGGCAGCATTGCAGGAAAGTAGGTCGCAGGCCCCAGAAGGCCTTTTGGACAATGCAGAGGGTCTTGAACTTGATCCTTGCCACAACGGGGAGCCAGTGAAGAGATCTCTGCACCGGAGAGGTGCGGTCCCTGGGCTTGAAGCCAAGGATAAGTCTTGCGGTTCTGTTCTGGATGAGTTGAAGAAGGTAGGGGAGAGGAAGGGAGGTTGAGGAAGAGGCTGTTGCAATAGTCCAGCCTAGAGAGTACCAAGGCTCCAGAGACAGGGAGCCACTGGGGGAGAGTGAGAAAAGTAAGAGTACCTCTGATGAGGTGTAACTGATAGTTAGACTTTTTAGAGATGTGAGAAAGGTGAGGAGAAGGAGAGAGTGGATTCAAAGATGACCCCAAGGTTTTTTGCCTCTCAGGAGGGTACAGGTGCAGTGCCAAGGGAGGCCGGCCAGAGCGAAATAAGGAAAGAGGAAGCAGGGGTCCCAATGCATTGGAAAAAAGCGTCCACCTTCCGCAGTCTCTCCGTCAGCAGGGCATGGTCCACCATGTCGAACGGTGCAAACAGATCTAATAGCATAAGTGATACCAACTGACCCCTGTCAAAAGATTGCAGGATGTTCGACTTCAAATCCAACAGGGCTTTTTTCAGTCCCATGGACTGACCTGACGCCCGACTGCCACTTGCTCAAAACGTTATTTCTCTCTGGGTGATCCAAGACTTGCAAGTATGCCACCCTGTCAAGTATTTTTAACAATAATGGCATATTTGTGATTGGCCAGTAATTGGCCGGATGTAGCGCATCAAGACCTGTTTTTTAAGTAGTGTTGTGATCCATCCATTCTTAGTACATTCTGGTACCACACACTCCTTAAATAACAGATTAACACATTTTGTTATGGTGGTTATTATAGAAAGAAGACAGGCCCTAACTGTAATAGCAGAACACCCATCGCCTCCACAGCTAATAGGCTTCAGTTTCATAATCATGTCCACCTTCTGTTACCGAACGAACACCAGAGAGCTCTGTCTTTGACTGGTGCTCTCCCATCCCATCCCCTGTGTTTAACAGGCTATTCTTGCTCTTGATGCCATCTTTAATCCTGTGACGTTTACTGAGCACGGCTTCTTGAATCGAAGCAGACCAGGCGCTGCCCTTAACACCTCCTGCCATTCTTTTGGGACATTAATTCTTTAAGTATTTTAAACAGTTTCTGAGTCTCATGTTCCGTGTTGGAATCCTGGTGTTAAACATAGATGGTTTTGCTTCTATGATTACCTTCTTGTATACATTGGCTGCCTTTAAATAGACCTCCTTATCTCTCAGTGATTTAGATTCGAACCAGATGTTAAAACGATTCCTTTCTTTTACTTTCAACCTCTGCAAATCCCTCGAGTATCATGCGTTCACTTTTTTCGCTTCTGTAACCAATCGCGTCTTAGACGGAGCGATAGCACAGACCGCCTTGGATAGCACATCTTGATACATATGGGTGTCATGAACGCCTGAGTTTGCCTTAGTAGCGTTCACAGTCAGAGGTGATATAGAAGCCTCCATGGCCAAGATTTCTAGACGTCATCTTGAGTCTAGTTATTTTAAGCCTCCTCAGTTGCTTGGGCTGTATTACGTCAAATATGACGAAGTAGTGGTCTGACCAGGGGCAGGGGGATACATTGAGTTCAGAAGTTGGTGTATTAAGTGTACCAACCCAGTCTAGTGTGTGCCCTTTATAATGAGTGGCTTGATGTATCTGCTGGTTGAAGCCCAATTCATTAATCAGTGCATTAAACCTCATGGCGGCTAGATCTGAGGTATCGCCACGCCGCATATTAAAGTCGCCCATCAGTATGAACGTGGAAGTGGGTCTTATATTGGCCAGTTGATCTGCGAATACTGGCATAGGTGTGGTTGGTCCGTAAAGCAGCATGAGGTTGAGCGTAGTGTTAGTATCAGCAAGGACTTGGAGGTGCATTGTCTCACTGCCCTCCAGGCTGGCGATTTCTGCTTCCCAGACCGGCAGGTCCGACCGGTACATCAAAGCTACTCCGTCTGTCTGTCTGGAGTACGCCATACCCTGCCGGGACTGCCCATGCAAGAGTGGAGCAGCCGCTTTATGCAGACGGGTCTCTGTCAGGGCACATATATATCGATCTTATTAGAAGTGACATTATCCGCTACTTGATGTCCATGTCTCAGCAATGATCTGGTATTGAGGAGCTTGAGCTGGCGTGTATTTTGACTTCTTAGTTGACCCTTTTTACTAAGTCCGGCATCCATGGTTTGCGATCCCATGTCTCCCTCTGTGACCAGCATGTTACAGCAATTACGGCCACCTACGGGCAGCCCCTGATCTAATTCCATGCCCGTTAGGACAGTCTCCTGATCTTGGGAAGCATTGCCCCCAGAGATTCTCCTGGGTGTCGCCCTTCAAGAGTAAGTTATTCATACCAGGGCTATTGCCCCTGGGCTCACTAATAGAGGTAGAAGGGTCTGTCTGATTGGCATTATTCTCTACCACCATATGAAAACCTGAGACATGGGCATGCATGGGTGTTTGCCCACCGTCCTCCAAGCATCCCTGCTTAGACTCATCATGTTCCTCTTTCGCAAGGAGGTCCCTCTCACCAATAAGAACATCACTGCTCGTACACTTGCTTGCCTGTCCCATGGTGTCAGTCTTGTGTGATCCAAGCAGTGCTATCTGGAGTGGAAGACACTCTCACGAAAAACTGCACGCACCACCTGTGACCGAAAACACAGCAACTCCACACTGAGCCACCTCATGCAGCCGCGGATCCGCACAGCCCAACACACATGACGTCAAGTAAAGAAGTACTCTGTCTCCTGCTGGGAATTGTAGTTCAGAAGATCTGCAGCAGTTTTCCACGAGTGCAGCAACAATGTTTCTTTCTCAAATCCAATCGAATACCCTGACAAGGCTAACCGGGGTGCGCACAGTCTGGAAAGCAATATGTGAATTTAAAGTTCCCTGCAGCAGGGGCCCACCGCTAATATGGGGCTTGTCCCGCCCCTTTCTTTTGTTGCCCTTCGCGGGCTTTCCAGGTGCTTTGGCGCGCTTGGGCTTATCCCTCCCCCTGCCCCGGTTATCGGGGTGCCTCCTCCATCTTGCTTTCCTTTCCATCATCACCTTCATTCACCATCTCGGAATGGTCCTGTTCTTCCCAACATCCGCATTGCACATGAGATCATTCTGGACAGGACTGAGCCCTTATTAAAGCATTGTTATGTAAGATATGACATTGCGTATAAGGAGATTCAGGGAGAAATATGGCGAAGCCCTGACACCATTATTATGAAGTGGGTGGCAAAGTGGCGAAACTGAGGGCAAGAAGTGGGTGAGGGGATTTTGGTGTCAAATGTAAACGTCCAGTTATCGGTATTGGGTTCAGAACCTGCGGCTCTTGTGGTGGGGTACCCCCAAAGGCTATGCCAGTGTGCATGGCAGAATGGTGCATATGGTCTGGCCTGGTCTCACAACTCTGCGGGCACGGCCCTGACCCATGGAGCAATGACTGAACGGCCGGTCCAGCAGGTCAACGTAGCCAACTAAAATATTTGAGTGCACTGTGTTTCCGGCAGTTTTGGCCAGGCTTCATGGTCCAATATGCCCTAAGTTTGCTATTTTACACGCATTTTCTCCAAATTGCCATTGAAGCGTTTTGTCCTGAAAAGTCATCCATTGCAATTTCTGAATATGGGACACTTTTGTTTTTGGTGCCAGTGACCATTTTATCTCTTAATCCGTCCCTGCCTCTGCGCAGCGTCAAGAAGAGACATGTAGGTGGGCATTGCCATTGTCCTGATTCCACTGCACCCCAACACTACACAGGTTTATTGATTATTTAGTGCAAGACACCGCTGACCTCCCCTCTCTGCCATGATAGATCTGCAGAGTGGTTCTTGAAGTCCTCCTGGGTCCAGCTGGTCCTACTTCAGGGACACCAGATGTGCTGCAGTGAGTTGCAGTTCTGAGGGACTGATATCCACACAGTGCTCCCCACTCTCGGCTCATCCCTGTTTCGGAACATTATAAGAAAGACCTATAGGGGCGGTCAATTGTAATTGTAATTGTTTATTTATACAGCGCTTATACACAAGTGGAGGGCTTTAAAGCGCTTCAAGGCGGGAAGGGAACAAGGGAATACAGTAGTCATTCTTAGGCCTTGAAGTTTCCCAGTGATCTAGTGTACTAGTCCTGACGGCCTTTCTCCTAGTGCAAGAGCATAAAGTGTTTCTAGCGAGGGGAGACAAAAACGGGGTCGGGGCGCGGGGGTGCAGGATAAACAAACGTACTATTCCTAGTACATTCAGGTCATGCCAATGTACATGGAAGTGCGAGGAAGGTGGGAGGGGGAAACAAGTGCACCCAAGTGCAGCAGGGCCCTGGGTTAAGTGCAGAGCGGTTACCACTCTCCTGGAGCGCAAGCTGAAAGTGCAGTAATGCTGAACATAGTGCAGAGGCCCGGAAGCAAGTGCAAAAGACTGGCAGGGGGAGCCCCGGACCTTTAAGGCTCTGGAGGTGAACCAGGCACCCCGTCAGCAAAAACTGGACAGAGTTAGGGAGGAGAAGGAGGGTGGAGAGAAAAAGAACAGAGGTTAGCAGGGTAGAGGGCGAGAGAAGGAGGAAGAGAAGGGGAAGGTCTTGAGGAGTTTCCGGAACTTAGGGAGCTCCGGCTCAAGACAGAGAGAGGCAGGGAGGCTGTTCCAGAGGGAGGCACCTGCCGAGGATAGAGATCTACCCCCAAATCTCTGTTTGTGAAAGTGGCTCACCCGCAGAGAGTTGGAGGAGGCCGAGCGGAGGGCTCTAGAGGGAGAGTATTTAGGAAGAGAGCGTTGTAGATAGGGTGGGCCCCAGCCCCAGAAAGCCGTGTGGACTATGCAGAGGGACTTGAACTTGACCCTTTGCAGCCACAGGGAGCCATTGGAGGGATTTCAGAGCCAGAGAGATGCGGTCCCTGGGCTTGAGGCCAAAGATAAGAGTTGCAGTTCTGTTCTGGATATTTTTAGAGGATGGAGAGTAGAAGTAGGAACATTGAGAAAGGGACTGTTGCACTAGTCAGCCTTAAGAGAACCAGGGCTCTCATGGCGGTGAGCCTCTCGGGGAAGGTGCGAAAAGGTAGACTACCTCTGAGGAGGTGCAGCTGGTAGTTGGACTTTTTTGAGATGTCAGAGATGTGAGAGGAGAAGGAGAGATGACCCCTAGATTTTCCGGCCAGTGTGAGAGTGGGAAAGCGGGAGCAGGGGTCTCAATGCGGACGATCTCTGTCTTGCTGGCATTGAGGCAGAGATCGTTAGCAGCACGTCAGGACTGAATTTCAGACAGGCAGTCAGGGATGAGCAAGGAGGAGGAGGGGGCCGAGGGTAGCGTTACATATATTTATATATGTGTTTGCGTACCTCACTATGGTTTGAGTACTTTTTAAGCCATCTTTTATAAACATAGAAATACGTAACATATTTCTATGTTTATAAAAGCTGGCTTGCATAGTACACACACCATAGTATGGTACACATACAAATATATAAATGCTTACATATATTTATACATTTGTTTGCGTACCTTACAATAGTTTGTGTACTTTTTAGGCCATGCCCCTCCTGAATGCCAGGCCCCCAAATGAGGCCCCCCCACCACTTAAAGCCCTGCCTGGAGCTTTGGATTCTCGAAAATATCACCAGGGTCCACAACGGGTCCCCTGAGGAGGCGCATCTCATGGTCCTAATCCCGGACTGCTCTTCCCAGCCACCCATATCGACCCCCTCAAGTTGAAGGCAGTTTTGCGGGTGCAGAAGGCATTTCCCTATCACTGTGCGGAAAGAGGATGGTAGTCTACACCGACAACACTGCAGCAATTTTGGACTTAAGCGGGTGCTAGAAAGCCCACTCCCTTCAATTGTTCATGCTGCCAGGAGATGTGTGGACCTACCCCTCCCCACCCCGCCGCCCACACCGGAGAGGACATCCAATCAGTCTGAATGGAATGAGACCCTGTTGGACTTTTGTTTTCAAGGGTGCCACAAAAAGTCACTTGATGGGTGATATCCCAGGACTCTTCTTGGCCCCCTCTGTGAGTAAGTGACAGGATCTCTAACGTATGGCTTTCCAGATGTTTGGGACAATGCTCCCATCACACCGATCCATTGACTAGACTAGCTTGGGCTGATGGGATTTGTGGTCCAAAACACCTGAAGAGCCCAAGGCTGCAGAGCCCTGCTTCTTGACAGCACTATATCCGTCTTGACCCAAAACCAGTGGCATACAATTGACTCTGTGCTGAGCTCATGCACATTCCCACCCAGTGAGGGGGCACTGTCCATTCAGGATGCACAGAACGTGGGCTGTATTCTATGGTGTAATCCCACGTTCTGAGCAGCCTCAGTTGCCAGCGTGCCTTCCCTGCTCCGGGGCCCAACAGGAAATCTCCAGAGTTCCCTATAGACCAGTCCACCCCTGCTGCTCCCCCTCACATTAGCACCCGAGCAGTTTCCTACGAAAGTTCTAATGGAGTCTTTTTTTAATTTTAATAAAAAGAAACATACCTTTCCTTTCCTGCCCGTCCCGGTGCTTTGCAGTGCTGCTGTCCCCTCAGTCCGTCTTCGTGGTGAAAACGTCATCAACAATGAAAACGGACTGAGGCTTCCAGCATCACTGCACAGCGCTTGGCGGGCAGGAAAGGAAAGGTAGCTTTCTTTTTTGTTAATTAAAAAAAGCACCATTAGCACCCGTGTAAGGAACTACACAATGCTAATGGCAATATGCTCCTCGGCGGAGCGGCGACCCTGTTGGTAACGGCACTGCTATCCTCATTAAGAGACTCTCGCTTCGCACAGGCCCTTAAGTTGGGCAGCGGCTGTTACTGACAGGGTCGGCCCGCTGCCACCTCCTCATTCTACCCCTCCTGCCCCAAAACCACTGCCAATAACGTCTGTGTTCAAATATTGTAACAATCTCTATCCTGGGTTTCCAAAGCGCTTGGCCAATCGATGGCAGTGTTTCGAGAACGCAGGAGCATGTTTGACTGCGCAACTTCATCAGTTCTACAGGTTCCGGCCCAGCAGCCTCAGCTGCCAATTTACCAGAGGATTAAAGCCCTATGCATTGTTCACAAATGAGTACACGGAACCGGCCCTTCGTCTCTATAAAACAGCTTCCGCCTGTACATGCGCAATCACATTCTTCCATAGTCTCTGGTGTAGGTACCCAGGATGTGCAAAATTGGATAGCTGGCCGTGCTGGGCTTCCACTGTTCTGGCAGCCATGCATTGGAACTCTTCGTCTATGTGCTTTGCCCAGTTGGAGACTTAGCGTTACTTCAGTCACCAGCCAAAGCATGGCTGTTTCCTAGCTGAGCTTCCGCTAACACTCACTCACTCGATCTGCTCCAAGGAAAGGGAATTGGTGTGTGAGCGGCGCGCCCTACAAAACTATAGGACATAGCTCACGCTGATTGCATGCTCAATAATTTATAAAGAGATAGCCCCTCTTTAATTTCTTGCCGCTGTCATATTTCGCTGTCAAGTTAGGGGGCACATAAGAGAGCAATCTATGGTGTTTAAGTTGAAGATCAGTCATGTGCACACTGAGCTAGAAAATACTGCTTTGCAGTTCTCAGAGGGCAGCCTCAAGTGAGCTCTCCCATTATAACCCCAGAGCTCCTGCATGGCAGGATGCACCTGCCAATGTTTCATTTAACTTAATTCATTTGCGAAGCACTTACTTCAGATAGCCATACACAAATTAGAGCAAATAATCGGACAACAGAAATTAGCAGGAAGCCAGGAGAGGAACATACAACAGAGGCAGGAAACTGACAAGGGACAGGAACAGAATTGCAACATTTTGGGAGTGTTTAGTTCAGAAGAACGCGAGAGGGATCAGCGCTCAAGGCTAGAGTCGTTAAGAGTGAAGACCCTTGAGCAGAGGACCTGAAGGCCCTAAGCTGCACCTCTGCTACAAGGTTGGTGTCATTTTCACTGTTTTTCTGCCTCATAAAAAGATTTTTGCCTGTTGAGTCTACACCAAAGGCAGCGTTTTTTAATGCAACTCTGATAGTGCCCCTGTGAAGTCTTAACCCTTGTGGGGTTAGGGTACTCAAAAGGTAGCCCGTGCAAGTCTCCTCACACAGATGGCTACATGGAGTCCACCTGTTTGGTAGCACCCCTTTTATTTTTGATTCTAGAGGGATTCAACTTGTTGGACCCCAGGTGATTCCCAAACGGTAAACTCTGTGTAAATACAGTGCAGAGGTCAACAGCCTCATGCTCTGATCTGTGGGAGTGAGTGCGATGCAGAATAGGCCATGCACAGATATAGCCGCTGCCTGCCGTGCAGAGCGAGGGCTACAGACCAGATCCATGTGTGGCTAGATGCTTGAATGGTGTCTGGACACAACCTCAAAACTACATTTGAGAAGAAGCCCTGAGGAGAAACATGGGAAGGTGTAAATGTGACCAGTGCGTCTTCTTGGGAAGCTACCAAATGGCTGAATGGATGCAACCAGGGGATCTCCTTTATAACCCGAGGGTCTGTACCCATGCTTGGTCAAACCCTTCCAATCATGACAAACCTGCGAAGCAGACCTAAAACACAGAAGAAGGGAGCACACAAACACGAAACGTGCAGAAGCTCCTCCAGACCCCACCATTCCAAGACTGCTTCGACATCAGATCTCTGCCAGTTGTGGCGAACACCAGCCGTCGTCAACTTGACTTAAGGAGGGCATGGTGGGGACAGCCGAGTCACCAGATCAGAGTAACTTTGCTTCCTAAGAGCCTTGCTGCGGTCCATGAGCAGAACATGAAGAAAGGGGTTGCAGCATCAAAACTGCAAGGGCCTGTATCGAGTAATGCCTGCAGTCTGTGGGTAATAAAGAACGAACCTACATTGAACTGAGCTGGGTCATCTCGGACGACGTGCCCCTTGGAAGATTTGCTTAATTTGGTCACTGTGCTGACAGAGGCAGCAGAGAACTGAGCTCACCTAAACAGTGAGTAAATACCTGACTCCACGAATAGCAGTTATGTACACAGCACCCCCTGCTGTGGAATAAATTGCCCCGCAACTCTCGCAAGGACATATTTGGGTCATGGTGAGTCATCCACTGCTGATAACGCATTATCTCTATATTCCCTGTCATCGTCCCATGTACATGAAGAGTATATGTTTAGTTTAGACTATGATATGATATGATATTGCATTTGTAACGCGCCTATGAACAAGTATTTCAAGGCGCGACGAGGCAAGGGAGGGGGAACAGAGGGAAGACAGACAATGATCTTACTAGGCCAGGTGTCATTCAGATCGCGCCAGTGCAAGGGAACGAGGGAAAAGGGAAAAGTGCTGGGGCAGAAAGGGGAGGGGAAAGTGAAGTACATGGGATAATAAATAACAAGATAAATAAAAGAGCGGCCGCTGGTGGCAAGTGCAGGGTGAGTGCAGGCATAAGTGCTGGTGGGGGACTGTAGGGATACAGAAAACAGTCACCAGGTGCAGGGGTTGCCAGAGAGGCAGTGCAGGGGTGCAACTGGCAGGGCTTGGCCCGAGATCAGGTGGGTGGCTAGGTAACCAGTCTCATTATCAGCCAGGACTTGAGGGGAGAGGGGGTGAGAAAGAAGAAGCAAAGAGGAAGGTTTTCAGGGGCTTCCGGAACCGAAGATGGTTCTCCTCAAATTTCAGGGAGGCAGGGAGGCTGTTCCAGAGGGAGGCCCCTGCTGAAGAGAGAGATCTACAACCAACTCGTTGCTTGGAGAAGCGACTGACCCTGAGGGAGTTGGAGGCGGATGAGCGAAGAGCTTGAGAGGGAAGATATTTAGGAAGAGAGAGTTGAAGGTATTGAGGCCCCAGGCCCCAGAAGGCCTTGTGGACAATGCAGAGGGTTTTGAAATTAATCCTCGCAGACACTGGGAGCCAGTGCAGAAATTTCAGTTCTGGAGAGCTACGATCAATGGGCTTAAGGGCAAGGACAAGTCTTCCAGTCCTGTTCTGGATGAGTTGCAGAACGCTTAGAGATGAAGCAGGCAGATTTAGAAAGAGGCTTTTGCAATAGTCCAACATAGAGAGAACCAGAGCTTTGGAGACAGTGAGCTTCTGAGGGAAGGAGAGGAAAGGAAGAATACCTCTGAGGAGGTGCAGCTGGTAGTGTGACTTCTTAGAGATGTCAGAGATGTGAGGCGAGAAAGAGAGTGTGGAGTTGAAGATGACCCCAAGGCTTTAAGCCTTGCAGGTGGGAGCAGGAAGAGGTCCATGAGAGGCTGGCCAGAGAGCTACAGTAAAGGAGGGAGTGGGTGTGCTGATGAGGGGAAACTAAGTCTTATTGGCATTAAGGCAGAGGTCGTTGGCGGTGCACCACTTCTGGATAGCAGAAAGACAGTCAGAGATGAGGGAAGAGAAGAGGTGGCCGGAGGTAGCCTGAAAATGAGCTGAGTGTCATCTGCATAGAACTGAAAGTTGGGGCAGAGAGCGGCAATGCGGTGGGCAAGGAGTGCCAGGCATTGGTTGAATAGCCAGGGAGAGAGGTTAGATCCCTGGGGGACACCACAGGTAGTGAAGAAGATAGCAGAGAGGAAGGATCCAAGTTGGACCTGGGAGGGTCGGTCAAAGAGGAAGGAAGTCAGCCACGCCAGGGCCTGAACGGTGATACCTAGGTTATCACAGAGACAATTTAACTAGGTAAGAGATTAGGAAACGGTTACTCACATGCGCCAACCTTATTCATAAAGTATTCAAAGGTGAGTCATACAATTTTTGACAAAACAAGTTCCAGTTTGTGCTTTTGAAAAAAGAATTTCCAATTCAATATTGATGATATTTTTAAAGTTTTTCCTTTATTCTCATATGTTTAGAAACAAACAAACAAAAATGACTTTCTGTCTGGTTTTTACTTCACACCTTGTAGTTTCCACAACTTGTACCATGCACAGATCCTAAGTTCAAAAATGATTCAGCGTATGGTGTTTACTCCACACCTTATAATTTCCACATCAAATAATATGTGCCAGATCCTTGATAATTTAGATTCTATATCTTTATATTTCTCTCGACACGTGTTTCCCCACTGAAACTATCAATGGTTCATCAGGAGAGGAAATGTTTTCTAAAAAGAAAAAAGCCAAAATTATATTTTGTAAAACTTTAAAGGATTTTCTAAGGTTTTAACACATCAAGCTATTATTCAGTACCATTTAAGCACCTCAACCAATAAACATTTTTCTTGACTCACCCTAATAGTTTTTGTTCTATCAGATAGGTGGTCACATCGCTGATATATTGATATTCTTCTTAGTGAATGTTTGAAGGGATTACCTTCTAATCCATTTGTAGGTTGAATTGGTCAGAAAGGCTAGAGGGAAGAGAAAAAGTGGAGGAATGGTTTCTTTTTTAAAAAAGCTTAGAGTAAAAAGAAATAATTTTATAATTTTAGTTTTAAGTTTTCTGTTCCAATATCATTTTAACACTACAGAGCTTAATTGCTTACATTAATTTAACTCCTTTTACATTCTGTAGTCCTTCCTTGCCATGATAAGCAGTTTGCGGGATACCCTGAAAGAGTGGATACCGCTATTTGGGTTTCGTGCACTTTTTAAGGTATTTTCATGCAGCAATGACGTCATCATGCAACGCCCACGTGGTCTAGCATGACGCAACGATGTGATCACGCACGTTACGCGATTTGGCAGCCATTTTGGATCAGGAGAAACATAATAGTGCACAGATCCGGCTAGTGTTAGTCGGATTACCTCTGCTAGTCCATAAAATTTGCTGTTTCTACAGTTGGGACTTTCAAATTAGGTTTGCTTGGCTGATGCAGTGTTTGAGGTCAGCCAACTTGACGAAATAATTTTAAAATAAAAAAGTTAAATATTAAGATAGGTTATCTTAACCTGTCAACTTCATTAATTAGAAATTTGTTTTTTTTGAAGATACTAATATTAGATGAGCATTTATTTTAAAGCATCAATATTGGATATGTTCAAATACAGTTTTAGGCGTTGCTTGGTTTTGCTGTCCTAAAAAAATGTTTTCCTTTATATTGTTTGGTAAATATGCAGCAATTCATGTAAATAGATAATCATTATGCATAAACATGCCCTAATGTCCTTTACTAATCAAGAAAGCCAAAAACAAAATTCAATTGCTTTTTGCAAACACGTTAAATCTAGGCTGTATCTATTGTTAAGATTCACCTTTTGCGCTGCTAAAGTTTAATCTTCTAAAAATCATTGATTACCTGCCAACTAAAAGATATATAATAGAGGAACAGAAAGAAAAATAATATTCTTTTTCGTAAATAAACAGAGGAGAAAATGAACTATAATCAATTATACATTTCTGTGTCATAAGTTAGACATTTTACGCATGTGTCCATAATACAAATCCATTTACATTCATTTTTGCGTAACAGTTCCTCCTTGTTTCCTCCTCGAGGGGGTAGACTCCCCTTCTCCATGCCAAAGACTTTAAGGTTTGAAATGTCAAACATTTTATGGTTTGTGATCATATGAACCGAAATGGGGGATCTTAATAATAAAATATTAGTGCTATCATATAGCACTACTCATTATTACCCACAGTGTGTGGTGCTCATTTATCAACTTCGGAAAGATGAAAGGCTGAGATTGGCCCCGCCGGGATTCGAACCTGCGTTTGCAAGCTCTGCACAGATGTCAAAGCGAGCGCTCTACTCGCTGTGCCACTTGACCGGCTTTGTTGCTGATGGCTCTTATATGTTCTAGTATTCTCCCCTTTAATTTCCTTATGGTGCTCCCAATGTATAGTTTTCCACAAATACATTCAATCCCATAAATCACATAAGGTGAACTACAGTTAATCATGTGATTGATGTATTTAATTTGGGAGGTGAATCTCCTTCTTGCCAAGTTGCATGAATGAACCTAGTTTACAGTGTCCACATTTGTAAGTTCCCTTATTTGCAGTCTGAAAGAATATTTTTCTCTCGTTTCATATTGGACTGAGAAAACTTGGACTAATCAAGTTTTTGATGGTTGGTGCTCTTCGAAAACACATACTCGGATGATTGTCCCAATGTTTCTGTAGACTTGAATCCGTGAGGAGAATATTCCAGTGATTTCTTAGTATTTGTTTGATTTTCTTGCCTTCAGTACTGTATGTAGTAGTAAAGAGAGTTTTGGGATTCATTTTTTCAGGTTTTGGTTTGTCTCTCAATAAAGAATCCCTTAAAACTAGTTCAGCTTTGTTGATAGCATTTTTGATGATCTTTGTTCCATAAACTCTTTGTTTAAATTTCTGGTGGGTTTGTTGAAGATTATCTTGAAAGGTGAAAGAAGTACTGCAGTTCCTTTTGATTCTGAGGATCTCCCCATATGGAATGCTGTGAATAATATGTTTAGGATGATGAGATGTAGCAAAAAGGAGGCTATTTCCAGCTGAAAGTTTAGTTAACAATTTAGTTTGAATTTGCACATTTTCCACAAAAAGTTCTTAATCCAAAAATTCAATGTTAGTGGCACTGGCTGACTCTGTCAAAGATAAATCGAAGAGATTGTTGTTAAGATGAGTGACATAGGTATCAAGATCTTGAGTATTTCCTTCCCATATGATCAAAATGTCGTCTATAAAGCGACCCCAGAATTTGTTGTTGTTGCGGAAAAGAGGATGTTTCGAGGCATGTTGCAATTAAAAAACAAATGAATAAATTAGCATAAGACGGAGCAAATTTATACCCCGTGGCGGTGCATTGGAGTTGTTTGAAAATGGTATTGTCAAAGGTGAAGATATTGTTACGCAAACAAAAATTTACCATCTCAATAATCATTTTGTTTTTTTCGAGAAATGAGACTGATCTTGTTTTGAGAAAAAACATTGTACTTTCTAGACCTTTTTTGTGCTGTATGCTAGTGTATAGTTGTACAATATCCAATGTGACAAACAGATAATTTTGTTCCCATGGTATATGATTTAGCTGCTGAATTATGTGTTTTGCATCCTTGACAAATGAGGCTAGGCTTGCTGCCAAAGGTTGCAGGTGAAAATCAATGTATTGAGAGGTTTTCTCTGTTAAGGAGCCAATGCCATTTATTATTGGTCGAAGTGGTGGAAAATCTTGTTATATTTTATGAACCTTGGGTAAAAAGTATATAGTTGCCATAATAGAGTTTTTACAAATCAGGCTCTGATATTCCTTGTCGCTGAGAAGATCTTGTTCTTTGATCGTTTCATTCCATAACATTTCCAGGTCTGGTATAGGATTATTAAGTAGCTTCTCATAACATTCTGTTATGTTAAGTTGTTTGGAGCCTTCTCTGATGTAGTCAGTTCTATTGAGTAGAACAATTTTTCCTCCTTTATCCGCTGCCTTAGTTACTACTGATTTATCTTTAGCCAGATCGTTGATTGCCAGTTTTTCTTCCTTTATTAGATTATTCATTGATTTTGTGTAATTGTTGTTTAGATAGTTCTTTCTTATGTTTTTTCTGACTGCCTTATGAAAGATGTCTATAACATTTTCTGAAGATAAAGTTGGTATAAAGGTTGTTTCGGTTTGAGACTAGTTTCTTCTGTTAAGTACGTTGAGATACCCTGTTCATCTAAGAACATTTCCATAGTATAATATTGGTCATCTTCAATATTTAGTAAATCCACAGTGTCTTTGACCATCTTTTCTGAAAGTTGTGACGGAATAAGTGTTTGAGACTGTGTTTTTTTAATAATTGTTTCTTCAAAATGCTTCTTTAGCTTTAATTTTCAGCAAAATGTATACAGGTCCAATTGGGTTTGAAAGTAGTCTCCTTTATATGTGGGAATGAAAGAGAGCCCTTTACTGAGGGCTGTAGTTAAAGCTGATGTGACTTGATAGCCTGATAGATTAATTATACGGTTCACCTTCTCTTCCCTTGTCTTTGAGCTCTTGATTCTACTCCTTGGTTTGGTTCTCTGTGTTTTGCTTCCTCCTCTACTGCCTCTATGGTGTTTTGGATTGCTTATTCGTGAGTTTTTCCTGTGTCTCTGAACTTCCTCCAAAAAAGGACATGCTCTTGCTTTTGGAGCTTGATTACTTTCTGGTGTGATGTCAATGGTAGGAATAGATTTTGCTGGAGTAGATTCTGCTGCAAGTACTTCCTTATCACTAGATGTTCCTAGTGATAAGGAAGGTAGAGGGTGTAGAGAGATTACTTGCATTAGATGGGGTTTTGCTTTTTTTGGGCTGCTGTTTTGTACTGGTGTCATATTTTCTTTGAAAGGTAAATATTCTGTTATTAATGTAATCGTTCTCATCTCTGATAAAGGTTCTTTGTTTCTTAATTTTAAATTTGTTCTCATAGTTGTCTAAAAAATCATCCAAAATCTGGTAATTTTTTAAGGTAATCTTGGGACATTGCAAATCCTTAATTGCATCTTTTGTGTCTTCAATGTCTTTCATGATTCTTTCATGGGTTAGACCTGCTTGATTTATCAAACGTATCATCATTTCTTTAGAGGTATTGTTAAGTAGATCTACCCAATAATTTAGACCTGTTATGTCTTCATCTTCAAAGGATGGAAAGATACAGATCCGGAGGCCTCTAGGGATCCGCTTAACCTCCAAGTACATCTTTAAAGTTTTAATCTCCCACCATTTATTTAATTCTTGTTTACTTCAGTTTTCTAATTGTTCAAACAAATGCCTTAATGAGTAGTTGTTTTTTTGTGTTGAGCCGGAGGCGCCAGTTTGGCGATGTCCAAGAAAGAGTTCATTGGCTTGTGCTTCTCTGAGATTAAAGGCTTCTTCCATTGTTATATTTTGGTTATTAGGTTTAGCGTCTGCCCGGGGTCTTCTTGGATAATTTAGAAGAAATTTTAAAAAGTTACGGACAAAAAGAGGCACACCCTTGGCGACTGCTATTATATATTGTAAAAGGAATAAGTATTAAGCGATTAAGAGTACATGCGCTAGGTTGTCTGCATGAGTATTTCCCAAAGGCTGTGTGGCTGCTACACAGATGCACTACAAGTAGGTAAGAGATTGGGAAAAGTTTACTCACATGTGCCAACCTTATTCATAAAGTATTCAAAGGTGAGTCATACAATTTTTCACAAAACAAGTTCCAGGTCGCGCTTTTGAAAAAAGAATTTCCAATTCAATATTGATGATATTTTTTAAGTTTTTCCTTTAGTCTCATAATATGTTTAGAAACGAACAAACAAAAAATGATTTTCTGTCTGGTGTTTACTTCACACCTTGTAGTTTCCACAACTTGTACCATGCACAGATCCTAAGTTCAAAAATGATTCAGCGTATGGTGTTTGCTCCACACCTTATAATTTCCACATCAAAAATTATGTGCCAGATCCTTGATAATTTAGATTCTATATCTTTATATTTCTCTCGACACGTGTTTCCCCATTGAAACTATCAATGGTTCATCAGGAGAGGAAATCTTTTCTAAAAAGAAAAAAAGCCAAAAGTATATTTTGTTAAACTTGAAAGGATTTGCTAAGGTTTTAACACATCAAGCTATTATTCAGTACCATTTAAACCTGAAACAATAAACATTTTGCTTGACTCACCCTAATTGTTTTTGTTGTATCAGATAGGTGGTCACATCGCTGATATATTGATATTCTTCTTAGTGAACCTTCTAATCCAATTGTAGGTTAAATTGGTCAGAAAGGCTAGAGAGAAGAGAAAAAGTGGAGGAATGGTATCTTTTTTAAAAATATTGGAGTAAAAAGAAATAATTTTATAATTTTAGTTTTAAGTTTTCTGTTCCAATATAATTTTAAGACTAAAGAGCTTAATTGCTTACCTTAATTTAACTCCTTTTAGATTCTGTAGTCCTTCCTTGCCATGATAAGAAATTTGCGGGATACCCTGAAAGAGTGGATACTGCTATCTGGCTTTTGCACACTTTTTAAGGTGTTTTTGTGCCGCAATGACATCATCACGCCACGTCCACGTGGTCTAGCATGACGCAATGACATCATCATGCACATTACGTGATTCGGGGGCCATTTTGGATCAGGAGAAACATAATAGTGCACAGATCCGGCTAGTGTTAGTCGGATTACCTGTGCTAGTCCATAAAATTTGCTCTTTATACAGTTGGGACTTTCAAATTAGGTTTGCTTGGCTGATGCAGTGTACGAGGTCAGCCAACTTGACAAAATAATTTTAAAATAAAAAAGCTAAATATTAAGATAGGTTATCTTAACCTGTCAACTTCATTAATCAGGAATTAGTTTTTTTTTAAGATACTAATATTAGATGAGCATTTATTTTAAAGCATCAATATTGGATATGTTCAAATACTGTTGTAGGCTTTGCTTGGTTTTGCTGTCCTAAAAATGTTTTCCTTTATATTATTTGGTAGATATGCAGCAGTTAATGTAAATAGATAATCCTTATGCATAAACATGCCCTTATGTCATTTACTAATCAAGAAAGCCAAAAACAAAATTCAATTGCTTTTTGCAAACACGTTAAATCTAGGCTGTATCTATTGTTAAGAGTCACCTTTTGAGCTCCTAAAGTTTAATCTTCTAAAAATCATTGATTACCTGCCAACTAAAAGATATATAATAGAGGAACGAAAAGGAAAATAATATTCTTTTTCGTAAATAAACAGAGGAGAAAATGAACTATAACCAATTATACATTTGCGTGTCACAATTTAGACCTGTTACGCATGTGTCCATAATACAAATCCATTTACATTCATGTTTGCGTAACAGTTCCTCCTTGTTTCCTCCTCGAGGGGGTAGACACACTTTCTCCAAGCCAAACACTTTAAGATTTGAAATGTCAAAAATTGGATGGTTTTTGATCATATGAACCGAAATGGGGGATCTTAAGTCTTTGTTGCGGATGTCTCTTATATGTTCTAGTATTCTCCCCTTTAATTTCCTTATGGTGCTCCCAATGTATAGTTTTCCACAAATACATTCAATCCCATAAATCACATAAGTTGAACTACAGTTAATCATCTGATTGATGTTTCATTTGGGAGGTGAATCTCCTTCTTGCCTTGTTGCATGAATGAACATAGTTAACAGTGTCCACATTTGTAAGCTCCCTTATTTGCAGTCTGAAAGAATATTTTTCTCTCGTTTGATATTGGACTGAGAAAACTTGGACTAATTAAGTTTTTGATGGTTGGTGCTCTTCGAAAACACATACTTCAATGATTGTCCAAATGTTTCTGTGGACTTGAATCCGTGAGGAGAATATTCCAGTGATTTGTTAGTATTTGTTTGATTTTTTTGGCTTCCGTACTGTATGTAGTAATAAACAGAGGTTTGGGATTTGTTTTTTCAGGTTTTGGTTTGTCTCTCAATAAAGAATCCCTTGAAACTAGTTCAGCTTTGTTGATAGCATTTTTGATGATCTTTGTTCCATAACCTCTTTGTTTAAATTTCTGGTGGGTTTGTTGAAGATTATCTTGAAATGTGAAAGAAGTACTGCAGTTCCTTTTGATTCTGAGGATCTCCCCATATGGAATACTGTGAATAGTATGTTTTGGATGATGAGATGTAGCAAAAAGGAGGCTATTTCCAGCTGAAGGTTTAGTGAACAATTTAGTTTGAATTTACGCATTTTCCATAAAAAGTTCTAAATCCAAAAATTCAATGTTAGTGGCACTGGCTGACTTTGTGAAAGATACATTGAAAAGATTGTTGTTAAGATGAGTGACATAGGTATCAAGATCTTGAGTATTTCCTTCCCATATGATCAAAATGTCATTTATAAAGCGACCCCAGAATTTGATGTTGTTGCGAAAAAGAGGATGTTTCCAGGCATGTTGCAATTAAAAAAAAACATAAATAAATTAGCATAAAACGATGCAAATTTAGACCCCATGGGGTTGCCTTGGACTTGTTTGAAAATGGTATTGTCAAAGGTGAAGATATTGTTATGCAAACAAAAATTTAACATCTCAATAATCATTTTGTTTTGTTCGAGGAATGAGACTGATCTTGTTTTGAGAAAAAACATTGTACTTTCTAGACCTTTTTTGTGCTGTATGCTAGTATATAGTTGTACAACATCCAATGTGACAAACAGATAATTTTGTTCCCATGGTATAAGCTTTAGCTGTTGAATTATGTGTTTTGAATCCTTGACAAATGAGACTAGGCTTGCTGCCAAAGGTTGCAGGTGAAAATCAATATATTGAGAGGTTCTCTTTGTTAAGGAGCCAATGCCATTTATTATTGGTCAAAGTGGTGGAAAATCTTGATATATTTTATAAACCTTGGGTAAAAAGTATATAGTTGCCATAATAGAATGTTTACAAATCAGGCTCTGATATTCCTTGTTGCATAGAAGATCTTGTTCTTTGATTGTTTCATTCCATAATATTTCCAGGTCTGGTATAGGATTATTAAGTAGCTTCTCATAACATTCTGTTATGTTAAGTTGTTTGGAGCCTTCTCTGATGTAGTCAGTTCTATTGAGTAGAACCATTTTTCCTCCTTTATCCGCTGCCTTAGTTACTACTGATTTAGCTTTAGCCAGATCGTTGATTGCCAGTTTTTCTTCCTTTGTTAGATTATTCATTCATTTTGTGTAATTGTTGTTTAAATAGTTCTTTCTTATGGTATTGCTGACTGCATTATGAAAGATGTCTATAACCTTTTCTGAAGATATAGTTGGTATAAAGGTTTATTTCGGTTTGACTGGTTTCTTCTGTTAAGTACCTTGAGATGCCCGGTTCATCTAAGAACATTCCCTTAATATAATATTCGTCATCTTCAATATTTAGTAAATCCACAGTGTCTTCGACCATCTTTTCTGAAAGTTGTGACGGAATAAGTGTTTGAGACTGTGTTTTTTTAATAATTGTTTCTTCAAAATGCTTCTTTAGCTTTAATTTTTTGCAAAATGTATACAGGTCCAATTGGGTTTGAAAGTAGTCTCCTTTATACGTGGGACTGAAATAGAGCCCTTTACTGAGGGCTGTAGTTAAAGCTGGTGTGACTTGATAGTCTGATAGATTAATTATAAGGTTCACCTTCTCTTCCTTTGAGCTCTTGTTTCTACTCCTTGGTTTGTTTCTCCGTGTTTTGCTTCCTCCTCTACTGCCTCTATGGTGTTTTGGATTGCTTATTCGTGAGTTTTTCCTGTGTCTCTGCACTTCCTCCAAAAAAGGACATGCTCTCGCTTTTGGAGCTTGATTACTTTCCGGTGTGAGGTCAATGGTAGGAATAGATGTTGCTGGAGTAGATTCTGCTGCAAGTACTTCCTTATCACTAGATGCGTCTACATCTGAGGTAGAGGGTGTAGAGAGATTACTTGCATTAGATGGGGTTTTGCTTTTTTTGGGCTGCTGTTTTGTACTGGTGTCATATTTTCTTTGAAAGGTAAATATTCTGTTATTAATGTAATCGTTCTCATCTCTGATAAAGGTTCTTTGTTTCTTAATTTTAAGTTCTTTCTCATAGTTGCCTAAAAATCATCAAAAATCTGGTAATTTTTTAAGGTAATCTTGGGACATTGCAAATCCTTAATTGCATCTTTTGTGTCTTCAATGTCTTTCATGATTCTTTCATGTGTTAAAGCTGCTTGATTTATCAAAAGTATCATCATTTCTTTAGAGGTATTGTTAAGTAGATCTACCCAATCATTTAGAGCTGTTATGTCTTCATCTTCAAAGGACAGAAAGATACAGATCTGGAGGCCTCTAGGGATCTGATTAACCTCCAAGTACATCTTTAAAGTTTTAATCTCCCACCATTTATTTAATTCTTGTTTACTTCAGTTTTCTAATTGTTCAAACAAATGCCTTAATGAGTAGTTGTTTTTTTGTGTTGAGGCGGGGACGCCAGTTTGGCGATTTCCAAGAAAGAGTTCATTGGCTTGTGCTTCTCTGATATTAAAGGCTTCTTCCATTGTTATATTTTGGTTGTTAGGTTTAGCATCTGCCCGGGGGCTTCTTGGATAATTTAGAAGAAATTTAAAAAAGTTGCAGCCAAAAAGAGGCAAACCTTTGGCGACTGCTATTATATATTGTAAAAGGAACAAGTATTAAGCAATTAAGAGTACATGGCTAGGTTGTCTGCATGAGTATTTCCCAAAGGCTGTGTGGCTGCTACACAGATGCATTACAAGTAGTTAAGAGATTGGGAAAAGGTTACTCAAATACGCCAACCTTATTCATAAAGTATTCAAAGGTGAGTCATACAATTTTTGACAAAACAAGTTCCAGTTTGTGCTTTTGAAAAAAGAATTTCCAATTCAATATTGATGATATTTTTAAAGTTTTTCCTTTATTCTCATAATATGTTTAGAAACAAACAAACAGAAATGATTTTCTGTCTGGTGTTTACTTCACACCTTGTCGTTTCCACAACTTGTACCATGCACAGATCCTAAGTTCAAAAATGATTCAGCGTATGGTGTTTGCTCCACACCTTATAATTTCCACATCAAATAATATGTGCCAGATCCTTGATAATTTAGATTCTATATCTTTATATTTCTCTCGACACGTGTTTCCCCACTGAAACTATCAATGGTTCATCAGGAGAGGAAATCTTTTCTAAAAAGAAAAAAAGCCCAAAGTATATTTTGTAAAACTTGAAAGGATTTGCTAAGGTTTTAACACATCAAGCTATTATTCAGTACCATTTAAACCTGAACCAATAAACATTTTGCTTGACTCACCCTAATAGTTTTTGTTGTATCAGATAGGTGGTCACATCGCTGATATATTGATATTCTTCTTAGTGAATGTTTGAAGGGATTACCTTCTAATCCAATTGTAGGTTGAATTGGTTAGAAAGGCTAGAGGGAAGAGAAAAAGTGGAGGAATGGTAACTTTTTTTAAAAAGCTTGGAGTAAAAAGATATAATTTTATAATTTTAGTTTTAAGTTTTCTGTTCCAATATCATTTTACACTAAAGAGCTTAATTGCTTACCTCAATTTAACTCCTTTTAGATTCTGCAGTCCTTCCTTGCCATGATAAGCAGTTTGCGGGATACCTTGAAAGAGTGGATACTGCTATCTGGGTTTCGCACACTTTTAAAGGTGTTTTCGTGTCGCGATGACATCATTACACCACGCCCACATGGTCTAGCATGACGCGATGATGTCATCACGCACATTACGTGATTCGGCGGCCATTTCGGATCGGGAGAAACATAATAGTGCACAGATCCGGCTAGTGTTAGTCGGATTACCTGTGCTAGTCCATAACATGTGCTGTTTCTACAGTTGGGACTTTCAAATTAGCTTTGCTTGGCTGATGCAGTGTTTGAGGTCAGCCAACTTGACAAAATAATTTTAAAATAAAAAAGCTAAATATTAAGATAGGTTATCTTAACCTGTCAACTTCATCAATGAGGAATTTGTTTTTTTTGAAGATACTAATATTAGATGAGTATTTATTTTAAAGCATCAATATTGGATATGTTCAAATACGGTTGTAGGCTTTGCTTGGTTTTGCTGTCCTAAAAAATGTTTTCCTTTATATTATTTGGTAGATATGCAGCAGTTAATGTAAATAGATAATCCTTATGCATAAACATGCCCTTATGTCATTTACTAATCAAGAAAGCCAAAAACAAAATTCAATTGCTTTTTGCAAACACGTTAAATGTAGGCTGTATCTATTGTTAAGAGTCACCTTTTGCGCTGCTAAAGTTTAATGTTCTAAAAATCATTGATTACCTGTCAACTAAAAGATATATAATAGAGGAACGAAAAGGAAAATAATTTTGTAAATAAAGGAAGGAGAAAATGAACTATAACCAATTATACATTTCCGTGTCACAATTTAGACCTGTTACGCATGTGTCCATAATGCAAATCCATTTACATTCATGTTTGCGTAATAGTTTCTCCTTGTTTCCTCCTCAAAGCCAAAGACTTTACGGTTTGAAATGTCAAAAATTGGATGGTTTGTGATTATATGAACCGAAATGGGGGATCTTAAGTCTTTGTTGCGGATGTCTCTTATATGTTCTAGTATTCTCTTAATTTCCTTATGGTGCTCCCAATGTATAGTTTTCCACAAATACATTCAATCCCATAAATCCCATAAATTGAACTATATAAATTGAACTGCAGTTAATCATCCGATTGATGTATTTAATTTTTCCATTTGGAAGGTGAATCTCCTTCTTGCCTTGTTGCATGAATGAACAGAGTTTACAGTGTCCACATTTGTAAGCTCCCTTATTTGCAGTCTGAAAGAATATTTTTCTCTCGTTTGATATTGGACTGAGAAAACTTGGACTAATTAAGTTTTTGATGGTTGGTGCTCTTCGAAAACAGATACTTCAATGATTGTCCAAATGTTTCTGTGGACTTGAATCCGTGAGGAGAATATTCCAGTGATTTGTTAGTATTTGTTGATTTAGCAGGATGACATGGTTGACAGTGTCAAAGGGAAAAAAGAGAGATCAAGGAGGATGAGGAGAAAGGGGGTGTTGGAGTCAAGGTTGGAGAACAGGTCTTCATGGATGTTCAGGAGAGCAGTTTCTTTGCTTCTGGCAGCTCTGAAACCAGACTAGTGGTCATAAAGACAACCAACAGATTCAGTGTGGAGATTAAGCTGGGAGATGGACAGTTTCTCCAGGAGCTTGCCCAGGAATGGAGTGATCGAGATTGGGGGATAGTTAGCCAGGCAGGAGGGATCGGCAGAGGGTTTCTTAAGAAGAGGGTGCACGAGGGAGTGCTTTAGGGGGATAGTAAGACTCCAGTGGTGAAGGAGTGGTTGCAGAAGTCAGCCAGGGCAGGAGCAAGGGTGTCAATGTGGTCCTTGATGGCTATGGTGGAACAGGGGTGAACCTGTTTTGACGAGACTTTCATAGATCAGACTTGACTAGAAACCTCATCTGTGGAGAACAGGGGAAAGGCAAAGAAGGAGGGAGGAGAGGTGGCTGCAGAGGAGCCAAAGGAAGAGCATGGAGTATTGGGAGGGAGCGGAGAGGAGGAGTGTGAGGACAGGATATCCTGAGTTTTAGAGATGAAGTGAGAAGCCAGTGCGGTGCAGAGGGCCTGGGAAGGGACAGGAGAGGTAGAGACTGAGGCAGGATTGGCCAGTTCCTTGCAGATTTTAAAGAGTTCAGCCGAGTTGTTAGATGCCGCCGGGACGTGGGCTTGGATACAAGCTCTCTTCTTGGTGAGGACAGAGAGCCTTTGAAGCAGGCGGCAGGCCAGTTTGTCAAAGGATGTACAAGAAGCACGCCATGTCCTCTCGGCCACGCTGTACTTGTGTTTAAGGGTGATGAGGTCTGAGACGTACCAGGAGTTGCACTTGGCTTTGGGCTTCAGGCGGATCCTCATGACAGGGGCAAGGACATGAAGAGTATCAGATATAGATAGCAGAGTGGAGCGTGGAGAGGGCGAGAATCAGCCAAAGGGGGGAGGGGGTGAGAAAGGGGCGACGAAACCCTCAACTGATACGCGCTTCATGGGTCGGATGACTGTTAAGGTGGGTGGCAGTGATGGAAGTGGCTTGACCTGTGGGGTAAAGAGAGTAAGATGGGAGGAAAGGAGAACGTGATCACTCCAGGAGAGGGGAGTGGTGAGAGGGACAGAAAGGGGAAGGTCTGAGGAGATCAGACCATCCAGAGTGTGCCCTGCATAGTGAGTCGGGCCAGAGGGGAGAATAGCGAGTGAGAAAGAGTCACAGAGGTCACGAAAGAGTCCAGAGGGAGGACAGGAGGCATCCAGATGGATGTTGAAGTCTCCAAGGAGGAGGAGTTGAGTGGTCGAGGCCAGGAGTGAGGAGGAGAGGTCCGCCCACTGAGAGAGGGAGGAGGAAATCAGACCAAGTGTCCGATAGATAGTAGCCACAGTAAGGGAATGGCTAGGGGAGAGAGGGAGCCTGCAGACGAGGCATTCAAAAGAGGAGTAGGCCTGCGTGGGAATGAAAGAGGCAGGAGGTGGCACTTGCTCTACTTGTAATCTAAAATGATTGTATTAAAGTACAGATAGGGAGAAAAAAACATATGAGGTGGGACACAAAACTTGTAGGTGTTGTTTGGTTATTTGCACACCCATTGACTGCCCATGGCCATGTTAATCCCTGTGACCATTCCCACCAAGTTCCTACCCCTTCCAGCCCAAAACACTGCCTCATTGAAACTTTTTGAGCTCACACTAATCAAGGCTTGCCATCAAACTTTGCACTTGAAGTGCCTACCAGTGCTTTTTCAAAGCAGTCTTCTGAGAGTTAATGCCATAACTGGTGCTGTAAATGCACTTGTGATGCAATAAAAATGTCTTAACCAGGTCTGCCTTCAGCCACTTAAAATAAAAACGCTATGCATGTCCAGAGGCTCAAACCCTGCCTCTTGTTGATCCAGCCTTGGATGTCCAATGCATACTTGAAGCTCAACCCCTCAACCTCAAAGACTGAATTCCTACTCCTCACCAACAACACTGCACACCCAGACATAAAGAGCTGGCTATCAACCATGAACTCTGAGGGCTTCACATCCAAGCTCACCTCCTGCATCAAGTCCCTCGGGTTCCACATCGACAAATAGCTCTCCTTCAAGACACAAATAACTCAGTCAGCGTGGTTTCAGCTCCCCTCCTGTGAAAAAACAAGCCCTTCCTCCCTCGGGACAGCTTTAGATGCACCAGTCAAGCACTGTTCCTATCCCACCTGGATGGGGGCAATGCGGCAACGCACTCCTCGAAGGCCTCCCGTCATCGTCCCTTATGCCCTGGTGAAGTGTCCTACACGCGGCCGCACACCTGATCAAGGGTCTATGCAGATATGACCACATCACCCCTACTCTCATCGTCCTTCACTGGCTCCCTCTGTACGCAGGAATCACCTTCAAGTCTTGCTGCATCATCTGCTGCATAATCGCCCTCATGTCACCCAGCTACCTCACAGAGAAACTCGGCATCTCTAGAGGACAGCGCACCACCAGAAGACAGGACTCGTGCAGACTTTAAATCTGCTGCTGCAAAAAGGAAAGAAACAGAAAACAAGCCTTCTCTGCCTACGCCCAAAGACTATGGAATCTTCTCATTGTCAGCTTCAGACTCGCCCCCACACTCCAACAGTTCAGAAAAGAACTCAAGACCCACCTCTTCAAGGACTCTCTCCTCCTCAACACCTAAGCCACCACATCGCCCCTTGCACCACCTGACTCGCTAGACGCTGCTCGCCCCTCTCCTCCCTGCCACCCGATACAGCTGTACCCCTCCTCTGTGCCCCTCTGTATCCCACCCCCTGCTGTATGTCGGTTCTGTTGTTACCTCTGAAAAGCGCTCTGTTGTGTATCTGCATTGGTGTATTACTCTGTAAAGCGCGATGTTGCTTCTCGAAGCTAGGTCCGTGCTAAATTAATATCAGAATAATGATAATAATAATGTCCGTCACTGAAGTCCTGTTAAAAACAAGCATTGGCAAAACCAACTATTTTGGCTTGTGCATAAAGTATTAGGCATTTGCCAGGCACTGCAATTAGATGCCCAGGTGCTCGCACCATTTTGCACCTGCTGCCATCAATGGCCACTTAATACCAATATTAACTGGCCCCTCCAGCAGTCAATAATCTGGGAACCTTCCATTATTCTATGGTACAGTGTGTTATACTGTACCCTTGGCAGCCCACCTCTCCTCTTATGAACTGTCCGTGAAAGCTCACGCACAGCTACAACTAGGTGAGCAAAGGAGGGCCTGCATTTGACTGTTTGCCTAAACCCGTGCATGTTCTCGTACCCTGAGCCATGGCGGTAAGAGAAATCAACCCAACGCAAGCAAACAGCATGGTTAAAAATAAGTTGGAAAGGTGAGAAGGGGAAACAGGAAGGCATATAAGGCAAGAATAGTAGTTAAGCTTCCAACATGTGAGGGTAAAGTTTTGGAAGCTTGCAACATAAAACAAGGGTGAATTCTCTGAACAGGGTATAGCTGAAGTGACATGCCCAAACAGTCAGAGAAATATGAGTGGAAACGGAAAAGACGTATTGAACTATGACCCCGAGGTTACAGGTGAAAGTGGACAGAGGCAGAGCAAGAGGTGTAAAGAGAGTGGGTGGGGTAGAAGGTCAGGAAAGAATGGGTGGCCAGGATTGGTGGGATTAGGTTGCAAGACGCTCATACTTTGCCCACACAGATCGGATTGCGGAAACATTTGGTGAAGGAGGTGAGAGACATACCACTGAGATCTTTTAGACGTTCTCTAGCGACCCCGCGGCATCAAAGCACATCAGTCAAACCAAAGGTGGTTAACATACAAGAGCAGCATCTAAAATAGGAAAACCAATGGTTTCTCCCTTACCAGGGTCAGGTCTTCTGTCGGCCATAATTCTTCAGGCAGCCGGTTACCATGTGTGGCTGTCAAGACGTGGAAGGGGCTACGGAAAGGCTAGCTTTACACCTCAACATCTAGATTTCTGTTCTGAAACGTCCTCCTCAAGTATTGGACCCAGATCTGCAGTTGTATTGAGCGAGACAATCGGAAGCCGGCCAACGGTAGACCAGAGCATCTGAGGAGAGGACGTGCTGGATAAACAGGTTTCAAGTCACCCCAGATCACCTCTGTCAAGGTTACCACAGACCACAAGTATAAACACACTCACATTCACAGCTACAAAACATGCTCCTGAAAAGCCTTTGTTTTTTAAATATTGACGGAAGATTAGCAGATCTGGTTAATTTTCCAGCCACTTATATGTGGGGAGATTTTGAGATGCCGGTCATAAAGGATCAGAAGCTTTGGCCTCTGCAAAGAACTGGAAAGAAGGAGGTCTCAGAAAGGGCAACACAATTTCACAGGACGGAGTACTGCCTTTTGACTGTGGCTTATAATTAAATGGCGACAATTCCACATTGTTGGCCAATGGAAGCCTCCTCTGTTGCTGGTCCAATAGAACAGCAGGTCACAGACCATACTGTGGGAATCTGTGTTTAACCTGCAACAAAGATAACCTGGGCATTTGTCCATCTTTGTAACACCACAGTTGCTCATTCTCTTTGCTCCTTTCTTTTCCGTCCCAGTAAGGTGCAGAATGAGACATGTCTTTCTTTTGGCATAAAAAGGCCACAGATTTATTTTCACAACATAATAAATTCAAAACAGTGCAAACAACACCACTTTGTGAAAATAGTTCTGAAGGTGCAGCGACTTCTCTGTGTCCACAAACCTGCTTCCCCCTTTCCTGAGCAAAGTCCACAGTAGGCCCAACTCCCCCCAGCCCTTCCTTTTCCTGGGCTGGGGGGGTGCTGTTTTTTCAGGGGAAGCTGAGCCCTCATTGCTACCACCAGACGTCCCTGCCGCTTAGGCCCCCAAGAGACACTGGTCCCGAGAAGATCGAAGACCCTTCCGGCTTTCTCATGGCTCATTTGGAGACTGTATTTTGCCACTGGTCGCCAAAACACCACCACACCAAAGGTGGGTTACTGCACACCGCGGCTCCCCCCTTTCCAACTTTACAATTCCAGGAGCTTGGTGCAAACATTCCAGTAAAACAGATCCATCCCAGATGCCGACAAATGCACTCCATCATTCAAGTAATACTCCGGGGATTTCAAATTAATCAAGCCGTGACTAATCTGGGGAAAACATCTGCCCCTGCAAAATTTCGCCATTGCGCCATTCAGTTTACTTCTCAACTTCTCCACCGCTGATTGGCTCTCAGCGCCCCTCCATTCCTGCCTTGGAATGATCTCCGACCACAAAATCTCGGTTTCGCCCAGCTGCGGGGACAACTCCTGTAATCAAAACATCATCTCCCTCATTAACGCCCCCCTCCCCAGGTTGGTCAAGTCGTTGCCTCCTAAGTGAATGATCAGCACATCCGGCTTTTGCTGCTTACCCAGCCATTTGTTGATATGCCCAGGCAGCTGAGCCCATCTCATTGCGGGCACCCTGTGCCACCAAATCTGGTACTCGCCGGCGGTCAGTTCCTCTCTCTTAACTGTCCAGCCCTTGACACAAATAAATGCCCTACTGCCCAGACGGACCGTCTCCTCCTCTGTGTCGCTGTTAGTTAGAAGGAGATGAGAAGGAATGTGTTAACATTACATTTTATCCAGCCTGATGTATCTCCTGAAACAACCAGACTTCCATCCCCCTATTTTCCTGTTTGCTTCCAGACCCAGGCCTACCTCGGCCGCTGATGTGGTTGCCCCTAACCTGAAGGAGTGAGTTCCAAACACCCCTCCTGTTACCCCCATCTTCTCTAATGCCATGTCCATGACCCTCCTGAACTGGAAACGGCTCAAGGCCAACCCGTCCCTGTGCAAGAAAAGAGGAGCCCCTGTACCTGCCGGCTGCTTATGCTGGAGGTATGTTGCCAAGCCGGTTACAGGGCACACTATGCTCCCTTGGATGGTATGGAGAGTAACCGTTCTCCCTTTCCCCTTCTGATTGGTTTTGGACCTTTTTAGATAAATGCATACCAGTCTTTCTGTGAACTGTACATCTTCCAACCTTAGAAACCCAGAGCCCCTACCATCCCTAATTTCGGGCCCAACTCCCTTACTCTGAAGGCTCCAAAGAAATCCAATGTGAAGGCTGTCATAAACAAAACCCTTGCCCCCTTGTCATGGCAAACCACCCACAGGATTTCAATTAAACTGTGCAGCTTCACAATATCAATGGGCCACCTTGCATCTGGCTTCCGCTCTGCTTGCTTGGCCCAACCCCTCATCGCCATCACAATGTAATGCTCCTAGGTGGGGTCGGCTTTGCCCCCTAGTTTGAAATAATGTGCTATTGCCACCAAGTTATAAGCCATCCTTGATGTAGTTATCCCAGACCGCCAATACCATCCAACAAAGATGTGCACTGGCAAACCCCTCTGTCCATCCGTCAACACTTTGTCCTGGAAGGTAAAGAACTACTCCTGGCTCCCCTCATATCTTCTTGCCGTGCCAGGTGCCAGAGCAGTGTGTATTAAAGAACTCAGATCCCCAATCATGCCCCACCACTGCGCCTTGAAAGGGGTCATCATCTTGCTTGCTTCTGGGCAGTTCCCCCGAAAATTCTCCCACTGCAAACGAGAGAGACAGTCAGCGATCACGTTTTTCACCCCTGGAATATGCCGCGCTCTAACTTCGGTGTTCAATGTAAGCAAGTATCTAGCAAGCTCTCTCCGTAGCTTCAATACCCTCAAATTGCTGGACGTCCCCTGATTGATGATCTGGACCACTGCCAAATTATCTGACCAGAGCAACACCTTTTTGTTATTCAACTCTTTCCCCCACAATTTGAAAGCCACCACAATAGGGAACAATTCCAGCAACGTGTTGTCCCTGGCAATCCCCTCCTGATGCCATGCTGCTGGCCAGGCTTGGCCACACCAATTTATCCCCAAAATGGCCCCAAAACCGTGGGAGCCTAATGAGTCAGTGAACAGTTTGAGTTTATCGCTGTTGGCCCACTCCTCCCTCCATAGCAGGACCCCATTAAACTCATCCAAAAACAGATCCCACATTCTGAGGTCCTCCTTTACCTCAGCGCCCAGTCGCACATGCTGTGATGCGTGTTGCAAACCCACCGTTTCGAGCTCAATACTCCTAACGTACACCTTCCCTGCCGGTATGACCTTTCCTGCAAAGTTGAGGTTACCTGCCAATGATTGAAGCTCCCTCGGAGTAGCCTTGCTCCTGCCCCTCAACTCCTTGATTGCTTCCTTCAATTTCAACACCTTGTCCCTGGGCAGCCTGCTCTCCCCTACAACTGGGTCGATGTCGATCCCAAGGAATGTCAGCTTCGTGACCGGGCCAACTGTCTTACCCCTGGCTAGCGGGACCCCCATTTCCTTCATCAATACTTGAAACGTGCTCATGAGCGACCCGCACTCACCCGTCCCCTCTTTCCCGATAAACAAAAAATCATCGAGGTAGTGCCGGACCCCTCCCCATGTGCCCCCTGTTTCAGAGCAAATTCCAAAAAGGTACTACATTTTTCAAAGTAGGCAAACGAAATGGTGCAGCCCATTGGCAATCATTTGTCATACAAGTATTTGTTTTTTACTTTGAATCCCAACAAATAATAGCGCTCCTTGTGAATCGCCAATAACCTGAAAGCCGACTCAATGTCGGCCTTCCCCATGCGAGTGCCGCTCCCAGAAGATCTTACCAGTTCCACTGCATCATCAAATGATGAGTGGTGGACCCTGCAAATCTCCTCTGCTATGCCATCATTAACTGACTCCCCCTCGACAAAACTGACCCAACTCCTTCTTTGGTACCAATCCCAGAGGTGATACTACAACATTATCCAGTGGAGGGCAGGTAAATGGGCTGGCCACCCTCCCCAGTTTGATCTCTTTTGCCACTTTTTGTGAAACTACCTCAGGAACACCCAGTGCTGACTTCAAATTCTTGGCTTCCCTGCTTACCATTGTACACTTGTAAGGAATCTTGAACCCCCCACCTGAAACCTTCCCATAGTAACTGTGCATCCATACAGTTGTGATATACATTGAGAAAAGGAATCAATTTGTGCAGGAAAACCGGTGTGGGCAAATGGGTTTTAAATACGTTTAATCTTTTCTTTGGGTTTGGCACCACTCCTCTGTTTCCCCTCGCTGGAGGAGGAGCTGTGGTCCCCTGCACCTCTGCCCCCTCTGTGCCTAAACCAACA
The DNA here is from genome assembly GCF_040938575.1 of Ambystoma mexicanum. Taxonomy (NCBI): domain Eukaryota; kingdom Metazoa; phylum Chordata; class Amphibia; order Caudata; family Ambystomatidae; genus Ambystoma; species Ambystoma mexicanum. The sequence goes on along the minus strand of NC_090932.1, from coordinate 48,526,709 downwards.
TGTTTTACCAAAACGGCAGTCCCCCTCTGTGAATTTCAAGCAAGGTGCCTGATCCCCCTGGGAGCTGGGACGGCTGTTCCAGGAGAAGCACCCACGAAAGGACCCTCTTCCCTGGTATGAATAAGACCCTCTGAATTTCCCAAAAGGAGGCTTTTCAGCCTGTGCCTTATACCCCATCCCCCTTGAAGGTACCATTTTCTATATATACCCCCTCACATCTACCCCGTCCCAAGATATTGCGGGCCAGACCTGCATTTTGAGCCTAAAACTTTTGTCATATTTCAGCCAGGCGTCCCCGCCATAAATCAAATACAATGTATGTATACACTGCTCATACGCAATCAGCGCACAAGCATCCTGTGGGTATTTCTCAATCATGATGGACGCCAACATCCTAAACGCTGCCCACCAATTGTTAATGGTCTCCTCCACCTTGGGCCTCTCCTTCTTCTCCTTCACTTTTTCCGTTAATTCCCGCAATCCCATCCCCACCGGCTCCATATCTAATAAGCAAAAGATCTCAAACAATTATTTCCACCAGATCCTCTCATAAGCCAATGGTATGCGCCAAACCAATGAGTTCCCTGCTGCCCGTAAGGGGGAAAAACCTGGCATTGCTCTTCCATATCGTGTGGCATCTCCCCCGAGTATACCCTGCATTTGAATTGCTGCCGGTGTTGGCGCCGGATGTCCCCTAAGACCCCCCCGCCCCTTGACCCCACCCCAAGGCTAACCCCTGCCCTTGCAGGCCTGATGGGGTTGCAAAGACCTGCTGTAACTGAGTAATCCCCCCGGATGCTAGCATTAGAACGGACACCGGTGAGGCCTGCACCGTGCCCGGGTGGCTTAGCCCTCCTCTCAAGCCCCCCAACCCCAAGTTCTCCCCTGGTGGTGAACAGTCTCAGCATTCTGTCCTATCTGATTAAATGCATTCGCATTACCGCTTAGCATTAGACAACTGGCCCCATTCACCCATGCTTGCATACATTGCATGATCATACCTTTCACCTGCTCCAAGGATGCGGGTCCCTCTTCTGCTACCACTGCCGAGCTGGGCACAGGAGCGCTGGGTGCACTGCCACTGTTCCTTGGAGCCTCAGCAGTTAAGGGCGCCGTCAAGGCCACAGGCCCTTGCACTCTCCCCCTTCCTCTAGCCCCAGCTGGTTTGTGTCTCTTAGCAGCCTCTGCCTGCTGTTTGCTGGCCATCGCCTTTGCTGTCATCCTCCTCTTTCTCTTGGTTGCTGGTTCCTCCTCTTCGCTCTACCCGTCCTCTCCATCCTCTTCCTCCTCCTCTTCATCTATGGCCTGGATCTCACTTATGGCCTCATCGGCGGTCAAGTTAGGAAACATCAGTGGTGAATCAGCCCTCTGGCTCGGCCCCGGCTCCTCATCGCCCAGGTGTGTTTTCACCAGGTGCAGCAAGCTTGGCCCATGCCTGGCCGCAGACAACCGAGCCATAGATATGAAAGTTTCAAGATCCTTACCAGGGCAAGAAAACCCGGGCGCTCCCTGGCGCTCCCTGACCCAGTGTGGCCATCTCCCTTGCTACAGGCTTCTCCTTCTTCAGCTCACTTCCTTCTGCAAAACCTGGGCACGTGCCCTGTACACCCTACAGCAGCCTTCGGGTAATGGCTTGCTCCTGTCTCTTTGGAAAGTTGAACACCTCCTCAGGTAATTATTCACTTTGCTGTGTGAAACTGCTCAGTCTGCAGGTGGCAACACCCAGTCACGTGCACTTCCTGAATCGCCGCAACCTTCAGGCAGCTGTGAATTGCCTTTACCAATGTTCTATTTCGACGTGTGTGCAATTCAGTAAAGCCCAGGCTGTCTGGCTTGCCTCTATGCCAGCGCAAATTTAAGGCAAATGAAATCCTTAGCCAACGCTGCACTCCCTTGACTGATCAAACAGAACATTCTTTTCACCCAGGCAGCCCGATAATTCCTCGATTATGTCCTCCCAAATGCCCTGTTGCTTCCAAGCTGCTAACTCCTTAGCCTTTTCTTCCGCTTTCCAGTGCGGCCCGAATGCGTTCACAATGTTCACCCCTCGCAGCCCAGCTGCCGTTAATATGAATATCCTCTTGTAAATTACGTCTCGCGGCCCGGCTGCAGCTACAAAGTTTCACCCCTCGTGGGCCGGATGCTTGTTTGACTTGTTCAGCTCTTCCCAATTTTTACTGCGAGCCGATGTGTAATCTCCCCCACGATGTCCGAACTATTGATCCACCAGCGGGTGCTCAAATCTTCCCCCAGTCTCACACAGTAACCCTGACTTATACCCTTTCACCCAAGGCGACCCAGGGGTCAATGTTTGCCTACCTTGTGATGCTGGCAGTAGATACCGCGGCTTAGTCCCGCTGTCTCCAACCCGCTTGCTACACTGACATTGTACCTGACTCCCTCTCCGCTTCTCGTCCGCTGCCGGGGCACTGCTACCTCCGCTGCCGCTCCTGGCGCACCAGCTCCGTCTTTGGTCCCTCAGCCGCACCGCTCTGATCCCACGTGGCTGCTCTTCCTCCTCCACTCCTCAGCTCCACGCGGCGGCCCTAGGGCACACACACCGCGGGTCTCCCGCCAGCCCTGCTTCTTCTTCCCCGTTTGTCGCTTGGCTGGATCCTCCTGTTGGGCACTCCACAAATGAAACTCGAGGCTGGATACAATGAACAAAATGTCCTATGGTGCGGCGGGCGTCCTTCTGCTTGGGGCTGGATGCTCCTGCAGCAGGACGCCAGCCGATTTATATGCCACTAGGCACGCCCCCATCCTTTGTTGCCCTTCCCAGGCTTTCCTTGGATTTTGCTACACTTTCCACGGCCCTCCCACTTATCCATGCGGGAGGGAGGAGGAGGACCCTGCCCATGTTATCCAGACACCTCCTCCATTTTTCTCTGACGTCACCTCCATTCTCCCAGAAAACCCTCAGCTCCGAATCCCTAGGACCGGCTCTGCCTCCTGAAATGGCTGCTATAGGAGGGACTGCAGCAGCTCAATAACCCATTACTGCCTGAGTTTATGTTTTCAAAATAGTGCTCACTGTAACGCAAAATGTGATGGCCTTAGGAAAGCAAAGTGGAATGCTTCGATCAATAAATACTGTTGCCTCTTTTTATGTCTATTCAACCCTAGCTAGTCCGCCATAGCCAATTTGCATTCTGCCTACTCAGAATATCTTTGGTGGTTTTCAGCAAACACCTTAGCAGAACCCGTTTACATCATGCCCATTCCTCAAAGTAATGTTTCAGCACTAAGCAGCTCATTGACAGTTTCTATTATGCCAAGTTGAGACATCATGGCTGGTTTCCAGAATACTCACTTAGCACGCAATTGCTAATTCACATTATGCCCAAGTTGGACATAATGTGCAGTTTGTTAGGCAACAGGGCATGGCTGTTTTCCGATACCTTCACTTAACTCCCCTTTCCCAGCAGGTGCCAACTTCTGTTGCAGGTATCGAAAAGAAGGGAGGGCAGTGTTCCATATGGTGGTTCGGGGCCCGACTGGCAATAGGTTTGCACCAAATGTCAACACACCAGTAAAGACCCTGTCCCCCCAGCCAGTGACTGCTATTTGATTGTAGGATGGCTGCGGTGGACAGAAATAGAGGTCCTGGCCAATCCCAGCGAGCCTGCAAGCAGACACATGTGGGAGTGGACTCTGACAGCCTCGTCTTCAGAAATATATAGCGCAGTGCCGAAAGAAACTTGCCCCACTAAAATATCCAGAACATGCTGCTTCCATATATCTGCCCTTTCTACCTGTGACGAATTGACTACTGCTCTGCAGGAGTACAGGGACGAGAAGGGGCTGAAGCGCCTACTCCGCCACACACTACTACTAAACCAGCAAGGATCCCAATCATACAGGTGAAGCAGGCACAGACCGACAGGCATTCCTCATTCCTCCTACGTGGTAGCGCAGGCCGAGGGCGGGCTACATCTTCAAGACGGGCGTGAGCTGATGACAGTAGCAACCCACAAAATGTAAGTACAATGGTTCCAAAATAAAAAAGAATGTCCAATAAGCTTCTATAAAAATACAGATTTTCAGCTAAACAATAGCATTGCAAGCAACTATTTAAAAAAACGCTTACAAAACCTACTCCTGTAAACATAGCGCACAAAATGCAGACTTTGGGTAAAAAGGCGATGTGGTTGGAGGAGCAGTTGTGTTCAGGCACTTCATTGCACAATGTTAATGTTCAAGAAAGCCTTAGAAGAAAAAAGCAGAGAAGTGGGGCTTAAAATTGCTATGGAACCAATAGTGGGCCAGGGGGAGAGGGCCTCTTCACAGAACCTTAGTTATGTTGTCTTTGGTGCTTGACAGACTCAAGCCCGGGTTCTATGAGCTTTCCTGTGGTCAAGCAATATAGAAGCAGGGTGAATTGTGTTGATTCAGGAGGAGTTGGCGACAACTCAGCGTCGAGGTGGCGCTAGTGTTTTGTGTATCAAGTCAGCGCTTGAGCCAATGTGTTTCAATGGGTCCCAACAGGTTTGAATCAGCGGTCGAGTCAGGTCGTAACCATGCTTCCGCTGGGTCGAGTTGGAGAGTGACACTATGGCACTCAGCGGGTCTAGTTGGGGGTTAACTAGGGTCTGAGACAATATTCTATAGAGTCAAAATGGTGCTCGAATATGGCGAGTTGGGTGCTCCCACAGTGGTGAGCCAGGCATCGAGTTGCGGTGGTACTGCTTTTCAATTCTAGAGATGACGTCAAGATGGCTCGAAGAACCAAATAAGCAGGTTGAAGTTCATAGGGTGCCAGAAGCAGCACTGATGGTCCTGTGTCAGCTCAAAGGTCATTGAGCAAGGTCAAAGTGGCTTGAAGGTGCCTTGAGGTGATGAAACAGAATAAGAACTTCCCTTGAACTTCTGGGTTGCGGGAGTCCCAATCCAAGGACTCGAGAACCAGATGAGCCCTTCTGTAGGCTGGCACCTAGAGGTGATCCTTCCAGTGACAGGGTACTCATTTCAGTGCAGCCAGCGTGGAGACCTCAGTTCAACAGCAGTCCCACACCCACACTCTTTCCTGGAGATGGTGATGGGGCACAGCTCCCCTCTGCCCTTGATTGTCTTCTGCCCTCAACTCTGTGGCAGAGGACTTTGAGATAGACTGCATCCTACCAAAGGTCCATATGAATGATATCTGTTCTTCTTAGACTCCAGAGGCGAATCAAGAAATGGGGGGGTGCTCTTCTCCTTTTAAAGACAACACTTCATAGAAGATTGGTCTAATGCAAGCCTGCTGTAAGGGGTCCAGGCTAGGTTGCTGTAACAAGTATCATGTGCCTTCTGACATCACACCCTGAGTACCTTGCCTGCAGGAAATGGAGGGGACAGGAAAAGGAAGAGAGCCATAACAGAAACCAAAATGTTGCAACCCTTCTCCCATCCCACCTTTCCTCTCTGGCTACTCTAGCTTCATCCTCTTCCCTTGCCTGCCACCTTCAAAGGGACTCCAGGGATCAGCACCCCGGTGTTAGAGTAACTTTGTTATATCAGTGCTGCTTTTGAAGCACCATTTCCCAGGAGAACTCCGGAGAAGTTCCTTTCCCGGGGGTAAAGGTGTTATTCTTCCAGGAAGAGGAACAAAAAGACAGCATCCTGGCTATGGTTCCACATCGCAGCTGTGCACACTGTCAGTTCAGACATGAATATACATCAGTCCTATCATAGCTGGGCCCTGCTTACATAGCTAACACTAGTGTGATGTTAACTTGCGCTGGCTGTATAAATGGTGTGCTCTTGGCAGTTGCCATGTCACAGCTAGGCATGGTTTTATTTACAGATCTTTGTACCACCAGACTGGCTAAAGCATACAATTATTAAAATTTAGATAAGAGGTGCAGAAGATTGAAACACCACCTCTACCTGCAGGAATTGTGTGTACCGACAGCAATTAGGAATGCGCATGTCACATTTGAACCTGCTCTGTGCCACTGCAGAGCAGGGGCTGAGGCCATCTACAGGCTATCTCAGCAAAGGTACGTGTATGCACTAGAATTGTGGCATGGATCATTTATGACAGGGGGTTCTGATTAGCAGATCTCCCTTTCAGAAACAGAATTACCATATAGCATTCTGTCACACTCCTCTCCATCCAATAAGATTGGGCACCACCTTTCAAACGGTCTGGCTCATCCTGGATGTGAGAGTATCTACTGAGGCTCTCGGCTTTGGAGTACTGGGATCCAGACTTATATTGGATGTAAATGTTTAGACTAGGTAGGGATAAGGTGCAGTGCAGCAACTGGGGATTCTCTCCCTGCATTGCCATAAACTACCTGTGGTCAGTTTGTATGGTAAAGTGAGAACCAAAAAAGCCCAAACTGCTGCAAATGTCTCCTTTTCGATTGCGGTTGATTTATGCTCTCGCTTTATCAGGTGCCTGCTAATGTAAGCACATGTTTGTCGAATGCCCACAGAGTTTTGTTGTGATAACACTGCTCTAATCCCAAATTTAGAGGCACCTGTCTGAATGGTAAATACCTCATAAGGTGCAACCTTCAGAACGGGAGCCCTGCACAAGCCATCTTTCGAGTTCGGGCAAGATGTTTGGGAGGAAAGTGTCCAAGTGACTTTCTTTGGCATTGTTTTGGATGACAATTCATTCACGTGAAGAGACTCGGAAGGCTCTTACCTATGTCTGGGTGGCGGGGGATGTTGCAATCCATCACAACGTATACCTTTGCCTGAAGAGGCTGTTTCTTAGCACCACTCACTTGGAATTCTAGGTAAGGAACAATACTGTGTGCCATCAGGCACTTTGAAGCCTTTATAGACAAGCCTTCTGCAGGATGTATGTTATTTCTTCGAAAATATTTCACCTAATGGAGATTTCGTGGAGCCCATTTCACTGAATAAACAAAATCTTCTTTTTACTTTTTCTACGATTTTTTTTAATAATGTGGGGGGAGACCCCCTGCAGCACCTTTCACCCCTCTCTACCCTAACATATACCCTCCTTACCCCACACCCTACCTATTATGCATTACACATATACCATTTCCCCACCGTTTCCTGTAAAATAAATTCGGTGAAATCTCATTAGGTGAAATGGTATTCAAAGAAATCTACGGTAACGCCTTCTGAATGGCCTGAGACACCTGTTTCAGGTGGAATAAATGGTCTTCGCAGGTACGGCTGAAGACAGCAACGTCATCTAAATAAGTAATGCTGAATTCTTCTAAGTGAGACAGGACTTGGCTCACTGTCCATTAGAAGGTGGCAAGGGTATTTTTTAACCTGAAGGGCATGACAGTGAAATGGTAGTGCCCTTGTATTGTGGAAAATGGTGCCCTCTCCTCTCCTCTATCAGTCAGGCAAACCTGCAAATACCCACCAGTGATGTCAAGGGTACTCATGTACTTGGCAGTGTCCAACTTGTCAATCAGCTTGTCTGTCCGAGGTATAGGGTGAGCATCAGATTTGGTGGCAGAACTAAGCCCACTGTAGTCCACACAAAGTGCCCTATAGTTTTCCAATTGCTTGACATTTTCGAAAACAGCACCACACGACTAACCCAAGGGCTATGGGATGGCTCAATAAATCCTAAGTCCATCATCTTGGAGACGTCCTCCTTGATAGTGAACTTCGTCTTGTGAGATATCTGGTGAATTCTCCTCACCGGCTTACTCTCCCCTGTCCCAGTATCATGGCTGCACACATATATGTGACTGGGAGACAGCGAGAAAAGAACTGTGAACCGGCCCAGCAGATGCTGACGGACCCACTATTACAGTTCTGTCAGGTTTGGGGAGATGTGCACTCCCTCCAGAGACTCATCTGTGAACTCTGACTGTAAAAAAGTCTGGGAGGGGATCTGACTCCTCCCTAACTCATCATCAGTCACAGAGCCAACACTAAGTCACCCTTGTTGTAACGAAACTTCATCCCTTTGACATGAAAGATCCTGCATGTCGTCCTAGGGATCTTTCTATCAATGAGGTAGTTAACCTCAATGATCTTTTTCAGAACCATGTAAGGCAAAGGCCACTTATCATGAAGGATGCTGGATTTGACCAGGTCCATATTTTGGACCATCTGTCCTGGATTGTGTACACTACAGCCTTCTGGTCATGTCAGTGCTTCATCAGCTCCTGCCTAAACTTCGGGGTACCATGTTGTTCTCTGTGCATGGCCATTTTGGATCGGAGCACTGGCATATAATCCACTTTGTTGTTGGGAGGACTTCAGGGGTTACCCTCCCATTCTTCCCGCACCAGGGTTGGGGTCCCATAACAGGATGATCAAACAGAAGCTCACTGGAGAGGAACCCTACTCTTTTCTGTTACACTTTCCAGTTGGTGCACGGGAGGTGTGGCAGGAGAATATCCCAGTTTCACCTCAGGTGCTATTCCAAGCCACCTATCATGCCTTTCAGGGTCCTGTTGAATCCATCAACAAGCCCATTGTTTTGTGGATGGAAAGCTGTATATAACCTGTAATTAACTCCACATTCCTCCCACATCACCTTCATATATGCAGGTATATAGTTGGAGCCCCTGTCACAAATGACCTCTTTAGGGAACCCCACCTGAGAGAATATCCCTATAGTAGTCGTTGGCACGACAGGGGCATTGAAGTGCCGCGAGGATACTGCCAAGTGGCATGATTTACCCCGATCTGTATGTACTTGGTGCCAGAGGTAGTTTGGGTAACCAAAAGACCAACAATCTCCAAGCCAATCCCCCTGGAAGACCATCCAACCACTGGCAATGGAAGCAAGGGGGCTTTGTTACCCTGCCAACTTACTGGAGGCTTGCAAGTATGGCAGGACTGGATAAATTACTTGATTTTTACCCTGCTATGATGCTAGCCAGTCCTCTGTCTTAGTCATTCCTACATGACCTGCCAAAGGAATTTTGCAAGCCAGGGAACACCTTGTAACATTGGGGTACCACCAACCTCTGGCTGGTCCCTGCCACAGAATTATTGAGGCTCACTTATGAGAGACAGGCATGGTGTCAAGAGGAGCATAGACTCAAATTCAGCAGTTTGAAAACCTTCATTGAAAACTGTTACAGGGTTGGTGTAATTCCTACCTGGCCCTAGCTGTAAGGGGATTGTTCCCTCAACTAAAGTTTCTAAGGGCCGTCGATGTCTGTGAGTCCAAAACCAAAATCCGTCTGTGTCATAATTTATGCTTGCCCTCACTCTTTGACAAAAATGTGTTCAGGATTTTATCAAAGCAAAAATGGTGGTTCAAAAGAAAGTGTAAAGCAAGACTGGTTTCAGATGAGCTTACCGTTAGTTTCAGTTCTGCCAGTTTCACCAAAAATTGTTCAAGTTAAATGGGTTGCCCTCAGTTCACTTCTCATAGCACCCTTGTAATATGTCAACACAGTTCCAAATGTCTCTGGGTCTCTTGTGGGGTTCCCTTCCCCAAGCTTCAATTCTTCTAGTACTTTCCCCTCTACCTCTGGCCTCCTTGCGGACCTCTCCTCCTCCCTACTCTGCCTTTCTTCTTTTCACCCCTGATGAGGTCTCTGGACAAGTCTGTTCTATAAAAGTCTTGTCAAAACAGGTTCTTCCCTGTTCATCCAAAACCATCAAGAACCACATTGACTCCCTTGTTCCGGACTTGGCTGACTTCTGCAACCACCCTTTCACCACTAGAACCTTCCCTGCCCCCCTGAGCACCCTCTTCTTAAGAAACCCTCAGCCGACCCCCCCTGTCTGGCTAACTATCACCCAATCTCCATTACTCCTTTCCTGAGCAAACTCTTGGAAAAGCTGGCCATCTCCCAGATTAATTTTCACACTGAATTTGTTGGTTGTCTACATGACCATAAGTCTGGCTTCAAGGCAGCCAGAAGCACGGAAACTTCTCTCCTGAACATCCATGAATACCTGCTCTCTAACCTTGATGCCAACAACCCCTCTGTCCTCATCTTACTTGATCTCTCTTCTGCTTTTGACACGGTCAACCATGCCATCCTGCTCAACCGGCTCCGTGATAACCTTGGTATCACTGATCAGATCCTGGCCTGGCTGACCTCTTTCCTCTCTGACCGACCCTCCCAGGTCCAACTTGGGTCCTTCCTCTCCTCTATCTCACCCTCTACCTGTGGTGTTCCCCAAGGGTCTAACTTTTCTCCCTGGCTTTTCAACCAATAACAGGCACCCCTGGCCCACTGCATCACTGCTCTCTGCTCCAATTTTCAGTCCTATGCGGATGACACTCAGCTCACTTTCAGCCTCCCCTCAGTTGACTCTTCTCCCTCTCTCCTCCCGGATTGTCTGTCTGCAATCCAGGAGTGGTGTTTCACCAATGATCGGTGCCTTAATGCCAGTACGATGGAGATCTTACTCATCGGTACACCTGCACCTTCCTTTCCCGTCTCTCTCTGACCGCCCAGGCTGGGCCATCTTCCTGCTCCCACCTGTGAGGCTAAGAACCTCGCAGTCATCTTTGACTCCTCACTCTCCATCTCTCCTCACACCTTTGATGTCTCTAAGAAGTCACACTACCAGCTGCACCTCCTCAGAAGTATTCTTCCTTTCCTCACCTTCCCCCAGAAGCTCACTGTCTCCAGAGCTCTAGTTCTCTCTAGGCTGGACTACTGCAACAGCCTCTTTCTAAATCTGCCTGCTTCTACCCTCCGTCCTCTACAATTAATCCAGAACAGGACTGCAAAACTTGTCCTTGGCCTCAAGCCCTTGGATCGTATCTCTCCAGCCCTGAAATCTCTCCATTGGCTCCCAGTCGCAGCAAGTATCAGGTTCAACACCCTCTGCATTGTCCACAAGGCATTCTGGGCCCTTGGACCGAAGTACCTCCAACTCTCTCTTCATAAATATCTTCCAACTCAAGCTCTTTGCTCCTCCACCTCCAACTCCTTGAGGGTCCGTTGCTTCTCCAAGCAACAAGTTGGTGGCAGATGTCTCTCTGCGGCAGGCTCCTCGCTCTGGAACAGCCTCCCTGCCTCTCTGAAACTTGAGCAGACCCATCTCCGGTTCCAGAAGCACCTCAAGACCTTCCTCTTTGCTTCTGCCTCCTCTTTTCCTCTCCCCTGCTGATCTCCTGTCTGATACTGCACTTGTCACCTGGCCACCCTCTGAATTCGAGCCCAGGTCCCTGCCCATGCAGTTTCACACCTGCACTGCCTCCTGGCATGCCTTGCACTTGTGGTCTGTATCTGTAATCCTACAGTCCCATTTCCTGCACTTATTAGACACTTGCTGTCTGCACTTTTATCACTGGCAATTTCCACCTGTTTGCTGCACTACTTGTTGCTGATCCCATGACCTGCACTTGCCCATCCTCCCCCGCAGCACTCCCCCGTCCCCTGCACTTGCACAATCTCAGTGTCACTAGCCCTAGTAAGATCGTTGTTTTGTCCTCCCTATGTCTCCCCTCCCTTGACTCATCTCGCTTTGAAACCCTTATGTATAGGGGCATTATTAATGCCATATCAAATCATATAATTTTTCTTTAGGCCTCTCAGGGTTCCTTTCACCAATTTTATGCCTCAGCCACAAAAAATCAAAAGGACACAATTTCCTTTGGCCTCTTGGGGTTCCCTTCCCCAAGCCTAGACCCCTCTGGTCTGAAATGTAAGTTCACTTTGTCAGGATGCACTTTTCAACTCATATTCCTCTCATGGGACAGTGTCAGAGACTTTCGATAACGCTGGGCTTTTTGCTGCTCCACTGCACAACCGCTCTCACTTCCGGTCCCTCTCTTTTCGCTTTAAAACTTTCTTCTAGCACCTTCCCCTTCTTGTTCCTTTTTCACTCTGCTCTTATTCTTCTTGCACTATTCTTTACTTTTACTTGTGCACCGTTGTACGGTTTTCACTGTTTCTGCTTTTCCTGTGCACACTTGCACCTTCTTTCACTGTTCATTTTGTTTGTGAACACTTGCACCTCCTTTCACTTTCCCGTGTTCTTTACTTCGGATGACCTCTACTGTTTGCGGATCGCTCTCACCCACTCTCTGTCTTTTGGGCTTCTCAGACCCCTTTCCTGCAGCTTTCCTCTTTTCAGCCACTCTCGTGCTTCGCTCTTACTTTCGATCTGCTTTCTGGTTAACAATGTTCATTTCTTTCTGCTTTCCGATTCATAACTCTTGCTTCTTTCTGCATTTCTTTTCCACTTCAGTCACCCGCACGCTACAGAGTTTTCTAAGTCTCTCACTCAACTAAAATCTCAGCCAGTAGCGCGGCGCTAATCAGCGGGTCCTCAGGGTCTTGTAAACTGAGGTTAGGGTCTTACCACGTACCGCTCAGATACCCCTGAAACCGGCTCATGTCCCAAGGAAACGAGCACTGGCCTGGACACGGCAAACAGCCTGCAGCATTTGTGTTTAATAGAGTGCAAGTGTATAGAATTGCTGTCAAGTGCCTGACTTGGCTGACTCTAGTAACTGGACAGTCTAATGGTGGAATATAGTAGGCCTCTCTTTGCATCTCCATGCTGTTCCTATGGGTAATCCTCATTGCTCACGGTCGCCTCTTCCTCGTCCCAGTATATGTTGGAAATGGGGAGGGGGAGAGGGAATGGGATTGAAAATATCCCATGAAAGTGGAGGGAAAGGGTTTCAAGGTATAATGGGAAAAGGGGGAATGCCATGTCTCACCCTTGGGCATTCTCCATGCATTCCCCGGGACCCTTCACCCCGGTGATCCTCCCTCGCTTATCCACCCCCAGGGTCCAGATCCAAAAGCGATGGCCCTTCCCTGGCCACCTGAATAGAGGATCTCGGGGGAGTAAGTGGGAGAAGACTGTCAGGCAAGGCAATGCCCCGAAGCCCCAAGGAAGAACCACTAGGTTAGAGGAAGTATATACCACACAACGATAGGCAGACAAAGGAATGCTGGCGTGCGGATCCTTTGGAATATCTATCTATATATATATATATATATCTTCTGGGCACTGATGAAAGTCAGGCAGGGTGAGTAGCACTCTTCACATCCATAAAGTGAACAGATCCGGACACCAAAATAGTGGTAAAATACATGTCTTTATTAGTGCCTTGCAAGTTGGCACAAAAGTTAAAAGGCCATCAAAATGTGGCACTCCCAAAGTGCATAATAAAAGTGCGCGTTGGGAACATTAACGCGTTTCGCAGCTCTCCTCGCCGCTTGATCACAACAACGGATCCCCATACAACCAGTGAGTTATAAACATGGTGTAGAGCAGTTTCACCGAAATGGAAGAAGGACTCCATCAGTAGGTACACCCTCCCTGCGGCAAAACAATGGTGGCCATCTTTGCCTGGAAAAACCAGACAAATGATAAAAGGAATGGGAATGGTAATCCTGACTAATCTACTTAAGACAGTCTAAACCCTTGATAATTATTAATGAACTATCAGCTGGTGCCTTGTGTATATGTTACACGATTTAACCGCCATACCCCGCCGCCGTTGGTGAGCGTAACCCGATGGAGTCCCTCTATGCCGAATAAATACTTGAATGCATTACATAAATCTTAACATCTTAATTATTTCCATGACAATTGCACAGGTCAAACATATCTCCATTATTTTACAAATGAATCACAACTCTTTGGCAAAGTGCACAAATCGTGAGATGGATTTTAGTCCTTATTGTTAGAACAGCTATGCTTGTCCATGAATTGGGCTTCTGTCTCATGATTGCTGCAAGTTTTCTGAACATTTCTGCTCATGGAAAATGGAGAGCGGACCACAGCACAATGTTTCTATACCAGCTACCTGATGGGTCAGTTTACTGCTGGATATGTAATCATACAATAAAGTGCATTGATCACTGTAAAGTGCATAGTGTAAAAGACATACGATAATGTACATTAATCACTGTAGAGTGCATCAATCGCTTGTTAAAAGTGCCTAATACAGTAGGCATATAATAAAGTGCATCAGTAGTTATAAAGTGCAAAGTGCACAGGTCATCAAACTAAGGCATTCATCTATTGACTCTAGTTCCAGCCGAACGGTCTCCTAAGCATCCCGACTCGGCGGCTATCACAACTGCTCCACACCACATATTTAAAATCAGACTTTGATTCGGAAACGGAATCAAGTATAACACATGTGTAAACATCTAATCTAAAAAGACAATCACCTGGTGAGTAAAAAGTGCATACTGACAAGTTAACAAACAATGTTGAAAACAGTGTTAAAACCAATGATTGATTACAATACTCCTCTAAAACGTATACACGGATAAAAATGAGCATATTACAGTATTCTTTTGGACTCGGCATCTGTGGATTTATGATGGATTATTCCGACTTTCCTTTAAGAAAAGCAAAAGAAAAGAAAAGAAGAGAAAAGAAGAGACAAGAAACGGGGGAGCATGAAAAGGAAAAAGAAAAAGAAAAAAGAAAAAAAAAAAAAAAAGAGAGAATTTAGACAGCTATCAATCATTGGCCTAGGAATGTGTAGAGTTCCTCGTCTATGTTGTGTCCATTTGGAAATTTACTCTCAAAGTCCAATATGCAACGAGTCTGTTTTTGTCTCAGGATGTTTTCTTTATCTCCTCCTCTTGGTCCTGTCTCAATCCTATGGATGCCAATATATATTAACTTAAACCTTAAACCACATCACACCAGCAGTTTTCAACTTTCTTATATAAAAAGGGGTAATCACGTTAACCACTATAAAAGACTAATACTAATGCTAATAAGCTCCATTAAAAACTAAAAATAGTCCTTGAAGAATATAGAAAATCTGTATAAAGTGCACTATATGTTACAAAAAATATACACAAACATCCTTACTTGGGAAACAGCCTGGCCAGGGCTGTCTCAGGGTCCCTTGTGTTGCAGCAGGTTTGTCAGGGTGCTCCTGGGTCTTATGAAGACAAGCAGGACAGCAGCAATGTGGCGGGGGCCCCAATGTTCTTTTAAGCCCAGCTGTATATGCCAAGGGGAGCCCATCGGAACAGCAGCAGAATGGGGGTCCCTTTAGTGAGTCCTGGCCGGGCTGCATATATCAGGAGCAACCTGGCAGTATTTGCTGCAGCAGGGGGCCCCCAATCACTTCCTTTCACCCTGGCTGTGTCTGCCAGCAGTAGCCTGGGGAGGCACCTCCTTGGCAGGGGGAGGGCCCAACAACAATGTGGTGCTCCCCTCCTTCTCCCGGGAAGCTTCGCGTAGCATGGAGCAGCCCGGGGCGACGGTAAAAGAGCAGTCCATCCCATCCCCACTTGGGGGGCTGAAAAGTAAGTCCAGAGCTCTAAGGAGCTCAGAACCTTATGTTGAACACTATTTCTTTTATTGCTGACATCCCTACACATTGTTTAGCTTAGTTGTGAGGGCAAGAATAGGTTTTGGACACAGACAGACTTTTAAGTTGAATTTTCTGAGGCAGACTGTCCTTAGTTTCTTCAGGTAGGGAAATCCCACCTTAGCATAGGGCAAGTTCGGCCTTCAACCATCCTGACATTTAAGTTAATAAAACAATCCTCTTTGAACTTTGAATCTGTTCTCTGTATCTTGCTTCATGATGTCTTCCTAAAGCTCAGTCTTTTATTTTGAATGACTAAGCTTTAGGTACAATGTTTGCTAAATCCACAACTGGCCCTCAGTGTAACAAAATGACTGCTGCTCTGCGGCAGCGCGTGGATGAGTAGTGGATACTACGTCTCCTACTAAACCAGCAATGATCCCAATCACAAAGGAGAAACAGGCACAGCCCAAAAGGTTTACCTCCCACACCCTACGTGGTAGCGCAGGACGGGTGTGGAATATATATACAAGAGGGGGGCGAGCGGCTGACAGTAGCAACCCGAACAACTTATGTACAATGATTCCAAAATGACAGAATGTCCAATCAAGGTTCCATGAAAATAGAGATTTTAATTAAACAGTAAATGCAAGCAAAGTCTCAGAAAAAATGAGGAAAAATGGTTCAAAGGATTGCCGGTCAGGACACAGATGGGATATGGAAAGGCTGGGTTTCGACCTCAACATCTTGTCGCTTGAACCTCCTCCTGAAGTATTGGGCCCAGATCTGCAGATGTATCGAGCAGGACCATGGGAAGCCGGCGAATGGTGGTCAGAGCTTGTTGTTGGCAGATGGGCTGGATAAACAGTTTTCAAGTAACGCATAAGACCTCTGACAAGGTTACCATTAGACCACAAATATAAACACACTCACAATTATTGCTACAAAACACGCTGCAGAAAAGCCTTTGTTTTGCTAAATATGGAAGAAGGATGAGCAGAACTGGTACATTTTCCAGCAGCTCAGCTTTGGAGAGATGCCAGTCCCGAATGACCAGAAGGTTCGGCGTCTGCAAAGAACTGGAAAGAAGTGGGACTCAGTAGGAGTGCGGGGGGATAGCACAATTACAGAGGACGGAGAACTGCCCCTTAAATAGGGGTTATAACTTTCAGGCTGATGGAAGCCACCGCTGCAGTTCACACTACAACAGAGATTCTCACAGCAAACCCTATGTTCTGAATCCCGGCAGGACTGGCTCTGAAATCGTTACTATATCTGGGATTTCAGCAGCTGGAAAATGTGAGGATGTGATGTGATGTGGGGGCTTCAGAAAAGCAAAGTTGACATTCCTTGGTGTGTTGCCAAATATTTTGATTAATAAATAGTATGCTCTGTATTGTATGTGTCTGTTCAAACCTAGCTAGACTATAATTGGCTATTTGCATTAGGGCCTACTAAGAACATCATTACTGGTTTTCAGCAAGCACCATTAACAGTACCGGTTTACATTATGCCCGGTTAGCAAATTAATTTATGAACACTAAGGAGCTCATTCCCAGTTACCGTTCTGCCACACTGAAACATCATGACCGGTTGCAAGTGCACCCACTTAGCACACCATTGCTGGTTCAAATCATGCACATTTTGCTCATAGTAGTTTTAGGTAGGCCACACATGGTGGCCATTTTCTGGGGAGATGATATGGTGCTCTGGGGGATGATATGGTGCTCTGGGGGATGATATGGTGCTCCGGGGGATGATATGGTGCTCTGGGGGGTGATATGGTGCTCCGGGGGATGATATGGTGCTCCGGGGGATGATATGGTGCTCTGGGGGATGATATGGTGCTCTGAGGAGATGATATGGTGCTCTGGGGATGATATGGTGCTCTGGGGAGATGATATGGTGCTCTGGGGGATGATATGGTGCTCTGGGGAGATGATATGGTGCTTTGGGGGATGATATGGTTCTCCTGGGGATGATATGGTGCTCCTGGGGATGATATGGGATGTTCAGGAACTAACTTGGCAAAATGCTGATGTTCAAAAATGTCTCAGAAGAAAAAGGTAGTGAAGCAGACTTGAAAGTCATTATGGTCCAGAAATTGACCATGGGAACAAGGCCTCTTCACAGTACTTGAGTGCTCTACAGGGTTGGATCAGGCTTCTATGCACTTTCCTGTTGATCCAGCATCGTTTTGGTGTCCATCCGGGGCTCTATACAGATCAAATAGGAGCTCGAGAGGATGTGAGTGAATGTTTCACAACAGGTTCAAGTCGGGAGACGAACTGGGTCGAAACGATGCTTCTGCTGTATCAAGTCAGTGAGTGCCACGATTGCTCTCTCTGGGATGACACGGCAATCAAGTGAGGTTGAGACGGTTTTCTATTGGGCTGAGAGTGCTTTTGGAATGTGACGAGTCAGCTGCTTCCACACCGGCAAGCTGTTGCTTGAGTCGCTGCTGTGTTGCCCTTCGCTGGCTAGAGACATTGTCAAGGTGGCTCGAAGAAGAATGTAAACAGGTCAAAGTTCGTAGAGTGCCAAAAGCAGCACTCTGGGTCTTTTGTCAGCTCGCAGTAGGTCGAGCATGGTTGAAGCGGCATGTAAATGTTTCAAGGCCATGAAACAGGATTCCGCCTACTCTTGGACCTCTGGGCTGCTGGGAGCCCCAATCCAGGAGCTCCAGGACATTCAGAGATTGGCTGCTACCTACAGGGGTTCGTGTTATTGATTTTATTATTTGGGTATTTTTTGCGTGCAGACCTAGCGTTGTAACCAACAGAGTGCTTCAAATGTCACAGGGGGAAGTAAACATTGAGTGAAACTGAGATACAAGGGAGTTTACAAGGGGGGGGCAGTTTGGCAGAAAGGGGTTTACAAGCAGTCAGGGGAGGAAGCGGGTGAGGGTGTGTGGATATAGGTGTTAGGTAGGAGCCATTCCTTGGTTAGGAGGGCCTTCCTCCCCATCATGAAATGGAGAAGCAAAGGGGCGAGTCTCATGTTCACATGGATGGGGTTCTAGAGTCTGGGGCCGTAGACAGAGATGGCCTGTCTTCTAGTTCTTTCCTTCATGCACTTGCAGAGTTTAAATCTAGCCATGTCGTTACTTCTGGTGCATCATAGGCCGCCAGAGGTGCTTAGCTACTCAAGGAGGCAGCTTGGGGACTTGAGTGTGACGGCCTTGTAGCTGATGTAGCAGGATGTGGAGGTGATAAGTGCTTGCAGTGGGAGCCAGTACAGTTGGACGAGGTTCAGGCGATGTGGTTGTGTTTGTAGAGTCCTTTGATGACTCATGCTGGAGCATGTAGGACACCTCCTTGACATCCAGCGACAGGTTCCTGGTTCCGGTGCTGTGCAGCCAACAGTGAAGCCTTGGTCCAACAGCAGTCCCACCCTCTGTTCGCTTGGTATGGTGAATGGACAGAGCTCTCCTCTGCTTCGGATGCCTTCTGTCCTCACCTCTATGGCAGATGACTTTTGGATAGACCCTATCCCCAACAGAAGTCCAGATGAATTGTTTTTGTTCTTGTTAGAGCCCAGAGATGAATCAAGGAATGAGAGGGTGCCTCTCTCTTTCAAAGGCAAAATATCACAGGTGATTTGTCCAACGCAAGAGTGCGGTAAGGGGATTCAATCTAGGTTGTTGAAACAAGTGTCCTTCACTTCTGATATTACACCCAGAATGCATTGCCTGCAGGAATTGAAGGGGGGTTGGGCAGTATAAGCAAGAGAACCCAAACAGAAACTAAGATGGCAGAACCCTCCTAACAGCCCACCTCTCTTGTGTGACTACTCTAACACGGTGTCCGGTCAAAGGGTCGACTACAAAGGGTCGAATGGTCAAAGGATCAACACCAAAGAACCGAAAACAAAAAGATCGAATTTTTTTTTTAATGACATTTTTTTGGGGGGGGTTTCGTTTATGGAAAAAAGTGGTTATTACCATAAAAAACAGGGGTTGGGGCCCCCCCAAAAAAAAATGTTTTGATCCTTTTGTTTTCCGTCCTTTGGTGTCGACCCTTTGACCATTCGATCCTTTGGTTGTCGATCCTTTGACCTACAACCCTCTAACATGTGGGATGTTTTTACCCATGCATCCGAGCCCTACCAAAAAAAAACTGTGCATTACTGGCATTGGAAACATCATGATGGCCAGAGCTTCCCAGAAAATGCACAGGGAAATGCATGAAGAATAGGCTGCCACCCATTTTTGCCGATGTTATGGGCACAGAAGTGCACTGCCTAAAACCACCATTGGGCTACCCACACAATAGCCTGAAACCATTGGGAATGGCAATGCTGATTGCCAAAAGCAACCTAGAACTGTGGGGAATTCATTTTCTTAAATCCCAAAAATGGTTGCATTACCAGTACTCACCACTATCAGAAAGCCGGCGTTTTAAAACCACCAGACTTTTGTGTAAAACTGAACAAATGAAACAAAACCAGACCAAGGAAAGACTTGCTAAGAGGTGGATACAATGTAAAACTATACTCTGAAATGACTTGAAGGAAGTAATTATTTAATGTGTATGTAAAAATCGTAATAGACTTAAACTGGGGGACAAAAAGTGACATTTAGCTGAAACCTGGCTCAATGAAACTGAATTCTGCCTGACATCTACCCCCACAGGAGTTAAAATCTGCTCAGCCACTCTTCCCCTTGCCAAAAGGAGTTGTCACCTCTCTGATTAGATTAGGGGTGGAGCAGCTACAGGGAGTTGAACAAAGGCCTGTCCTGGGCCCAGGCAGATAGTTTATTAGGGTGGTCGTAAATGGCTTCCTTTTGAACAAAGCCCTTCCTTGACTCAGGCAGATGGGTTATAGGGGAGGACATAAAGTGGCTTCCTCTTGGCAGAAACGGGGAGGGGCAGCCCCTCTGAGGACAGGCTGAGTTTAAAGAAAGTGGATAGACTGGTTTCTCCACCATGTGACCTGGGAAGGCACACCCCTGTTGGCCAGAATATGATTTTAAGAAAGATGTATATCTCATGGTGCGGACTTGTCAAAATTATCTAAATTATACCATAATTCTTGTGATTTTTCTGCCCACATTTTAAGAGGTTTTAGGACCTGATGGTATGATCTGGGGGGTTGCTAGCGGAAAATAGGGTTTCACTCCAAATGTCTGCATGTTAAAAATCTGACACTTCATCAATTAATGTCCATACTCCTTGCGCACATGTGTGTAATTTTGGGTAAGTGTCCGATATTGGAAAACCAGTTAAAAAGTGCAAAATGTTGCCATTTCTGAATGCAAGCCCCCAGGAAGAGCAGAGTTTGAACAGAGTATACCTCATGTGATATGTGATGGGTGCATGTAATTTTAAACAACTGTGTATCTGTGCAATATGTATTTGGATCAAATATAGATTTGTGGGCAAA
Organism: Ambystoma mexicanum; assembly: GCF_040938575.1. Taxonomy (NCBI): domain Eukaryota; kingdom Metazoa; phylum Chordata; class Amphibia; order Caudata; family Ambystomatidae; genus Ambystoma; species Ambystoma mexicanum. The sequence goes on along the minus strand of NC_090932.1, from coordinate 48,506,170 downwards.
CTGACATGGGGAGGATCCTCTGACCCATAAAACCTACAGCATCACTCTGACTCACATTTCCTTCCCCCAATCATGGGAGAGGGGATAATTGGGCCAGTGACAGGTAGAGAGGGGCAGGCTTAGCTAGGCCCAGGCACACACCCACTTTCAAAACACATAAAAAGAGACTGCTGGGACAGGTAGAGACATTAAAATCCAGTTGCTGCAACGCGCTCTGCCGGACCACACAAGATCCAGAAGATACCAGATCCAACACTTAGACTTTAAAACTCCAAAGAACTTGATTCAGAACTCAAAGCAAGGGCCTAAACCCACAAACTGAGAACTCTTCTCAGCAGGCCTCAGCATCCAGCAAACCTAACAGCGGTAGCAGCATCCATGAGCCGTGCAGATCAGCGCTGTGTCCAGAGAAAGCTGTGCAGAAAGATCCAGGATCTGTGCACAGACGCTGTACCCAGAGATCCAGGAGCCGGGCCAGGAGCAGTGTCAGCCCAGACCAGCAGAGCAGAGACCAGACGCTGTGCGCAGAGACCGTCCGGGGCGAAACCAGAACTGAAGCCATCTTGACCCGATCCGTGAGACCTAGACCTTCCAAATACATTGTGAGTACAGCTAGGACGGTGTGAAATCAAATCTCTTAGTTTCCAGTGATATAATTCAATCTATTTAATCTAAGTAGAACTGCCTCCTAACTGTCACCTGTCATTTGTAAAGCTGCACCACTGTCATTTGTCAATTCTGCAGCTGCAAAGCGGTCACCTGTCACTTTACTTTAAATCCGAAAAACTACCTTTATTTAATCGTCCGTATCTCTGGAACCGTTTGGGCTAGGAACTTGGTTTAACTTTTCTCTGAAAGCTTAGAATCTTAGCTTTTCTACGAACCTAGAACCGACTTGCTAATCCTTATACTTTTGCCGTAATCGTGATTCAAGCATTCGCGAATTTTGCCGCGATTCGCAATTTGGTTAAAAATCCAGCCACGTGTGAAAACAGCAGCTTCCTTGCTTTCCTTTGCCAAAAATTCCTTCAACCTGCAAGTTACTCCTAGAGCATTGTTAAAGGGAGCCTGCACTCATCCCTAGTATCTCTCACTCACCCTGAACCTCCTGAGGGGAATTAAAAGCATTTCAGCATATTTCTCACTTCATTGTCACCATATTCAAAGCAATTTGCCTGTGTTTCAAAACTCCTATCTGTTGTATAAGCTGCTGGGGGGGAATTGAACTGAATTCTATTTGATTGCATTCCTAAGAACTGTGTGCTCTCCTCTTCATCTCCTTACATTGCATAAGGGGGGGGGGGTGAATTGTCCAAGAAAGTGATTACATTGTCTTTTGCTGAAATCCTATCAAGTTATTTTCTGTACTGCATTTTCATTCCACATTGAATCTATTTGAAACCATAAAAGTATTGTTGCTATCTTATCCATCCTATACCCACTCATCATTGATTATAAAGAAGTGTGCTAGTGCCAGACTATCCATTATTGATTACTGCTCAGATTAAGTGTGATATTCAATTATTAATTTATTATAAAGTGTGATATATATATATTGTTTACATTCTCAAATAAACCTTTTAAACTTGCAAAACAGAACTACTTCTTGGCTCAGTGGGGCCAGGGGGATTCTAAGAGAGGGGTGTTATATAGGGGTAGTCATTCAGAACTCATGAACTGGACATAAAGATATATCAATAAGGGTTTCCATTCAGTATCCCAGACTAGGCATTGACTTAGCTGTAGTGTTGAATTGAATCCTCTTACAAATTGGGGGCTCGAGCCGGACGTCTGGGTTAGATCTATCACTTGTGCAGCTTAATACAGTGTGCTAACTGACAGGATACATACATCCGGTCGGATCACCACGCTGTTTTACGCTGTAAAGCACTCTTCAAAGGGACACTCTAAGGAAAAGGTCTGTTTTGCAAAAATAAAATACTAATTTCTGTAAGTCAGGACAGAGATCAATCTCTAGAATGACGACCTTGGTAGACATGAAAATAGCGAGGGAGCACCTCTTACATAAGCTATTTGTGAGAGGTGAGTGGACTCACCAGGACCAAACGGTCTGGTTGCAGGCCATCGCGCAACAGGTCACTGAAACAGGGTCAGACACATGGAGAGATCAGGGTCCATTACATGTGGCCCTGAGTGAACTATATATGGCTCCTAAAGCCAAAGATGAACACAATAAGATTGCCAGGATAGCGGCATACCTGTACCTATATATGGGAGACATGCAGGATAAATGTACTGAAAGCCAAGATCTGGCAAATAGGCGACAGATGGCGTTAGAGAAGGTCCAATCTGACCTGGACTCTTCTGAGCAGAGGCTGCAGAGGAGCCAGGAGTTAGAAAATGATAGTAGGCAGTATATCATTAAAATAAAAGAGGATATGGACATCCTGCAACAGGAAAAGGCTGACCAGGATACCAGATTTCTGGCTTTGCAAAAGGAGTACCAAGAAGGTTTGGACTCCCTACTGCAGAGCCAGAAAAAGCTGGAGCAACAATTAGACTTTAACAGGGCATGCACAGAACAGGTAGCCACCCTGAAAATTCGCTTAGACAGAGAGAAAGAGGAAATCAATAAATTGATTCTGAAAGACCTGGATACCCAGGCAGAGTTTGATCAGGAGCACCAGAAAGCTGGTGCCTTCCAAAGGCAAAGGGACGACCTGGTGGCACAAATGCAGGCTCTTGGTCAGGAAAGGGATACCTTAGGCTAGGAAGTCTGCCACTTAAAAAGGAAAATGGAAGAAAATCACCTGGCCCTCCAGGGACTGGGTGACCTCCAAAAAGAACACCAGAACTTGTTAGCGCACACCAGGAGGGTGGAGGATGCTCTGGCAAGAAAGGAGCAGGCCAATAGGGACACAGCTCAGGAGGTAAGCTTCCTGCAGCAAAGACTGGCCCAGTACTCCAGGACCAATCAGGAGGCACAGAGAGAAAATGAGGCTCTCTGTCAGCACAATGATAGGCTCCAGCAACAGGTAGCGATGCAGGAGAGACTGATAGAGTCTAGTAAGGCCTTAACTGAGGAACTGAAAGCGCAGGCTCTTGCATTGCAACAGGAAGCAGGGGCGAATAGAGATGAGGTTTGCTGGGAAAGGGAAACGCCTGAGCATAACCTCAGAAGCCCTAGTACCAGAGGCCTTCATCTCTCCCAGTCCCTGGACTCTGCCACCCCCATGTCCCCTGGCACACATGAGCACAGGGCCATAGGGATGGCAGATTACTATCCAGCCAAAAGGATGGGGCTCATAGGCCAGTACCACCCAGGAATGGATGGGCGGGCATCCGGGTATGGGCACCTAAGTACAGTGCAATTTAGTGGGGAACCCCAGGAAAGTAGGCCCATTAAGGGCATCCTGAAAACTTCTGCCCAGTTAGGTCAGTGGGGGGGTACCCATCAAATCCTGGCAGCAAAGAGGAATCTGAAGACTCATCTGAACGGCCAGGACACAGGAGAACAGGTCCCCACATTCTGCCAGCCATTCCCAGGCTTGCAGAATCCTGGAAAACCTGGAAGATCAGACAGGAACCTCTGGGAGCATTGCCTCTGAGTCAGAGGATGAATGGACCAGGTTTACCCGAACCAAAAAGGCCAATAAGGCAAAAAGGGCCTTGCTTAAGGACCCATTGAAGCAAATAAAGGCAATAAGGAGTGTCATCACGCCTTATCATAAGAACGCCAAGTATTCCGTTTGGGAACACTTGGAGCTCTATGAGCAAATGATGGAGACTTTCCATTTGAAGGACAGCAGTAGCTGCATCCAGTACGTCAAATGGACATTCTCCCCAGAATACTCCAGTTTCTTTGCGGGGCTGGAGGACCAAAATCATTTAAGATGGTCCACCTATAAGGTGGCCATCTTGAAACATTTTTCTGTTCACAGAAATCCTCAAGAGGCTCGCAAGGCAGCCTACAATTTGCAATGTGGGGAGGATCAGGCCCCATAAGAGTTTGTGCAAGAATTAAAGCGTGCTTTTGCGCAGACCACCAGAAGGGTGCGCACAGACAGCAAAGAGTTTGTCAATACATTTTTCCATGCTCTCCCTAAATATATAATGACCCAGCTCGTGAGAGATTTTCATGAGAAAAGATCTTTAGACTGGGTCATTGAACAGGCTACCCGGATCTATGAGGTGCAGAAGCCTATCGAAAATAAAAATAACACGCCGAAAAACCCCAAAACCAACAGCACCCCTGCTGCTGCAAAGGTGGCAGAGGTAAAGGTTGCCCCCATTTTAGATTTGGAGATGGGGGGGGCCTAAAAACCTGCCTGCACCAAATAATTCACAGCCCAGAAGGCCCTCGGGCCAGTCACCGTCAAGGAGTCGAGGAGGTAGTCCCACAAATGGGGTCCCCCGCTCCCCTGACTATGTAAGTCCCCACTACAAGGGAAACCGACCAATCCTGGGTTATGTGTGGACTCCTCCCGCCCAAGGGGGGGGATCCAGCCAAGCACCTGACCCGGGGAACTTCCCTCCTAACTTCCCACAGGAGGGCAGAAATTCTCCAAATCCTGGGCAGAACTTTTTCCCCAGGTATCCACCCAATTTCCAGCCCCAAAATCATCCATCCTTCTTTCCCCAATTCCCTGAGCCCAGACAACCTAATCCGGGAGAGGGGAGGCCAAGGGTGGAGGGGTACCAAAATCTTCCCAACCAGGGGTACTACCAGAGAAGGGATAGCTACCCTTCCCGGGATCAGCCCAGGGGAGAAAATAGAGCCCCATATCAGCCTGAGCGGGTTTCACAACTTGAGCGCCAGGTCCAAAATATGGCACGAGATCTGGGTCACATACTGAGGGCTCAACAGAACCCTCAGATGAGCATGCCACCGCAGAATGCCCCAAACTCTGGACCTGGAGCTCCAGAACAATGATGGGGGCAGCACCCCGATAACCCACCGGTTCCCAGGGAGGAGGCACAAGGGGAAGGGATGTATAAAGCCTTGGAGGAAGCTTCCTTCCCATCTTGTAAACAGCCCCTGGAAAACCAGGAACCGGAAACAAAATCTCCTACCCCTGAAAGTCTGCCACCCAAGGAGCAGAGAGGAGGTAGGAGAAACAAAGGACCCAAACAGACCCACTTTGTGGAGGAGGTACAGGTCTTCCAATTTGAGGGAGAGGGATCCTCAGAAGATCCTGGGAAAAGGATCTTCTCCTTCAGAGATGGGGGAACTCCTACCAAGGAAAAATGGGTCCCAAGGAATGTCAATTCAGACTGGGGAGATGTGGAGACTGAGCTACCGCCGCCCATCATCTCATCCCAGAACCCACAATACCGAAATCCCCTGGTTCAAACCCATCCTGGTGACTGCCTCCAAAAAGGGGGGGGGGCGGCCCAGAACCAGAACCAGAGGAACACACAATGGCTCTGATCTCCAGTTGCCAACTTTTTCTTTCAGATTCCCAAGGCTCTCCACAGAATTCTGCCCAAATCTCTTTTCTAGCAATGTCCAAAACCAGAAAGTTAGCCCACCAGTTGTCCAAAAATGTGCATTATCTGTGCCCCCTTGAGGAGAAGGAGGGAAGATACTATGCCCCGGTACAAGTACAGGGGCAGGGTACAATTTTGGCACTGGTGGACACTGGATCCCAAGCTACCCTTCTGTCCAAAAGGGCCTTTGAGGAACTAAATGCCGGAAGGTGGGAGAATTACCGTATTCCTCTCACCTCTCTTCCTGGACAACTGCAGAACTTTGACGGGAAGGAAATTCCCGTTGAGGGGACTGCAGACTTGGACATTAAAATTGGGCGACACAAGGTGAAACACCCGGTCATAGTAGTGACTCCAGAGGGCACCCCTTGTTTACTAGGGAATGACATCCTGAGAAGGTTGTCACCCCTAATAGATTGTGTAAACAAGGTCCTCTGGACCCAGACTAGCCGACCCATAAAATTAAAACAGAGTGTCAACCATGTTAGTTTAAATGGCACCTGCCACATGGTTGAACAAAAATCTGACCAAGTAGAATTTCACTTCCAGAACAACCAAACTCCAGACGTGACAGTAATAGCAGTAGGACAACAGACTGGTGATGGGGGGTCCTCTCTATTTCTGAAAATCAACCTTCCTTCCAGTTTAAGGTGGTATTTCACACTGGAAGGAAACACTCTGAAATTCTTCACCAATCCACAATCAGAAACTCCCACTCCTATAGTCCAGAAAGATGTGAAATCAGCTCAGAGCCTGGCTGATATTCAGCAAATTGGAGAGCAGTTGTTCATCCCTGTTCAGTTAAATGATGGGAAGGACTCTGTTCTCGCTCGAGTGTGTGTGAACAACGGTAAGAGCTTCATCAGCGAAGCCATGTTCCGCCAACTCCCAAAAGCTCCAGCCATTCCCACATTCAAACTGATAGACAAATGGGAAATGGACCTGGAAGCACCTAATTCCAAACATCTCCTGCCAAGCAGGTGTATGCTCAAAATCTCCATTGGCAACAAGAGCATAGTCCATAATTGTTGGGTCGTGCGAGACGTCACTGCCGCCTTTTACTTAGGCAGTGACATTCTCAATCGCTTTGCCATTAGTTTGGACCTAATAAACTTCAAAGCTTGGTCCCGATTAGCGGATAATCCCATGGGCTTTGATGATCCAGAAAAAGCATTTAGGTCAGCTCAATTGCTACCTTATGCAGTTGAAATTCAGATCAAAGAGGAAGTCACCATCCCAGAAAGGACCCGACAATGCTCTCTGGAAGTGAAAGTTAAAAGAGGACAAAAATTGCAAAACCCTGATGCTTATATTCATCTAAATGCTTTTCTCCAACAGCAAGGGTTAGGGGTAAACCCAACTCCATTAGTCAACATAGAACATGACACCATTCCAATAGAGGTGGATAACAGCGACTTAAAGAGTATTACTCTAGCCACAGGCACCATTATTGGAATGGCGGTTGATGACCGACATTTCTCCATTGATCTAGGAAATGAACTGTTAGGACCAATCCCCAAGGACTGTTTTGACAGTGACAGTGATGACAATACAACACCAGACAGGATTTTTACCCGGCATGTGGGGAACTTCCTGGTGTACACTTCCTGCCCTTATGGTAAGGAAGATGTGACTTGTGACGTCAGGAGGGATGGGGTGATTTTCCAGGTCCATGAGGGTTGCCTTTCCCACCTGAGGCCTCCAGTCCAAATCAGCACTCTAACCAGGGACTTCTCCACCCAGCCGGAGGAGGCCGCGGAGATAGCCAAACCAGAAGTCTTTCCAGGCTTCAGGCAGATGGTGGAAGAGAGGGTCAACCTAGCTGATGCCTGTGTGACTCTGGAACAGAAGCAAAAGTTGAAAAAGGTTTTCTTGGATTTCCAAGATCTCTTTGCGGTAGACTCATATGACTGTGGTCGCACCGACATCCACACAACAACAATTCCCACGGACCCTGGAATGACTCCAGTGTTTGTGAAGCAATATCGTTTTCCTCTCGCATCCATGGAGTCCCTTACTGAAATAATTAAGAACCTTGAGTCCCGGGGAATAATCCGTCCAGTTCACAGCACCTTCAATAACCCGGTGCTGGGAATATTTAAGCCAAACGGCCAGTGGAGACTCTGCCCCGACCTCAGGGAGCTCAACAAACGGGTCCATACTTCCCGATGGCCTCTGCCCTACATTGACCAAGGGCTGGCCCAGATCCAGGGGTCACAGGTATTCACTGCAATAGACCTGACCAATGGATACTGGACCGTGCCTGTCAGTAGGGAGGACCAATACAAACTGGCTTTTACCTTTGGGGGCCAGCAGTACACATGGACCCGGACTTCCTTCGGATACCTCAACTCCGGCAATGAATTCAACATTTTCCTACATAAGGCCATGCCCGACCTGGGTGCAAGGGATAACCTGGCTTATGTAGATGATATCCTCATCAAAAGTTCATCTGTGGAGGAACACATAGCGGAGACCCGTTATGTTCTGACACAGTTAAGGGCCGCCGGAGCAAAACTTTCCTTTCAGAAAGCACAGTGGTGTAGAACCCGTGTTAATTTCTTGGGGCATGAGATTACTCCTCCCGGTCTCTGTCCCCAAGAAAAGAAAGTGGAAGCACTCCAGAAACTGAAAGACCCCACAACTCTGCGGGAACTAAGGAGCCTCCTTGGACTGACTAATTACAGCAGAAAGTTAATTGAGGGCTACGCAGAGATCACCAGACCCCTGATTCATCTCCTGAAGGGGGGGGGTCAAGTGGGAATGGGGTCCAGAACAAGCCGAGGCAGTAAGACAACTCAAAAGGAGCCTCTCACAAGCGCCTTGCCTAGCTTACCCTGTCAGAAACAAGGAGTTCTTCCTGGAGACAGGGTTTTCTAATACATGCTTGACGGCAGTATTATACCAAAAGCATGACAAGGTCAATAAAGTAATCTCGTATGCGAGCAAAACTTTATCCTCTGTGGAGGAAAAATTCAACGATTGTGAGAAGGCACTCCTGGCAACAGTGTGGGCATTGAAGAATTACCGGCTGTTTATCCAGGGGGAACACATCATAGTGGAGACTCCACACCAGCCTCTGCAATATCTCCAAAGTGACAGAATCCGGCCCGGGAATGTGAGTAATTCCCGAATTACTTCCTGGATTCTGTCAATGCAAGGCTTTCCTGTGGAGGTCAGATATGGCCAAAACAAGAAGAGTCCCCTCACGCAAGGTCTGGCTGACTTGCATGATTGTGCCAGAGAAAACTGTCTCGAGGACGAAAGTCTAAAAATCAAGGACAACACGCAGGCATACCTTAATTCCCCACACAAAGTCTTTGAAGAAGACAAGTGTGAGGGAATGCCCACTGTCTATGTGGATGGATGCTCTTTCTATGTTGACAACGACGGGGAGAAAGAACTGGTGGCTGGGGTAGGGAATGCATGGGTGAAGGAGTTCCCAGAACCCTCCGCTGGATACAAAATTGGTCCCCGAAGTAGTCAGGTGGCAGAATTGATGGCTGTGCATCAGGCCATCCTCACTGCTGTCCAGCATCAACTCCACGAACTGGTCATAATCACAGATTCGGATTATGTATGGAACGGTTTCGTGGAGCACCTGGTTAATTGGAAAACCAGAGGCATGTTATGTGCTAATAACAAACCCTTGAAACATGGGAAGTTAATCCAAAATATTGATAATCTGGTCACATCGAATGGGATGACCATCTACTGGAAAAAGATCAAGGGTCATTCCAAAGTAGAGGGACCAGACAAAACTGGAAATGACTTAGCTGATCAGCTGGCCAAAACCGGGGCCATCCAAGGGGATCTAATCGAAATAGAGTCCCTGTTGGGGGAAATCCAGGTCACTGCTATCACTAGGTCCCAGACAAATGCTCACAATGATCTTTCAACTGCCTAATGGAGCAAGGAGACCCCTGATGCTGATTTGATTACAGCTCAGAAAGGGGATCCAATTATTGGTAAGTTTTACCAACACCTTGAGGACCCTGAGAACTTTCCCCTGACAGATACCGATTACCTTGGGAAAGAGGACCTAAGAGTGTTGATGAAATGTCCAAAAATGTTCCGAATCCAAGACGGTTTGCTGGTAAGGAAATCCAAAGCTGGCCACGATCAGTGGGTGGTTCCTACCTCATTCCGAAGCCTGATGTTAAGTCACGCCCATGATGCGGCCACCGCCGGTCATAGGGGGTTTCACACAACACTGGAAATCTTAAGAGAGATTGCATACTGGCCACACATGGGGCAGGACCTCGACCAATACTTGAAGGGGTGTCTTGTGTGTGCACAATTTCAGCCATCATCCCTCACACACCGTGCGCCTCTCCAAAAGAGGGGGATGACACCACCATGGTCAGATTTGCAAATCGACTTTGTAGGCCCTGTGATTTGCTCGTCTAGAGGAAACAAGTACATGTTGACCGTTACATGCTTGTTTACCAAGTGGGTGGAATGTCTCCCAGCCCCAAACTGCAAGGCAGAAACAGCAGCTGCCCTGATGATTAACCACATCTTTTCCCGTTTTGGTCTACCTCAAAGGATTGAGTCAGACAGGGGTAGCCACTTCACCAGTGAAGTAATGACAAAGATGTGGGAGATACTGGGGGTTAAAAGGAAGCTACACATTGCTTACAGGCCAGCTTCTTCTGGAGCAGAGGAGAGATACAACCGAACCATTGTGAGCATATTAAAGAAGTTTGTGGCAGATTCTGGGCCAAGTTGGGATATCCGATTACCTCTGGTCCTAATGGCCATCAGATCTACCCCTTCATCTGCAACCAAAATGTCACCATTTGAGTTGATGACTGGACGCAAGATGGTGCTTCCCCAGCATTTGCTCTACAGAACCCAAGAGCAAACATTGATAAATGCCTCCACAACTCATGAGTATGTGGAGAATTTAAGGAAACACCTTCAACATGCTTTTGCCTATGCTCAGCGGAATCTAGAAAGATCAGCCGAGAGTATGAAGACCCACTATGACCTGAAAACTTCCAGGAAGGAATATCAGGTGGGGGACCGGGTCTATTTATACAACTTCCAAAGAAACCAGGTAAGACAGCTCAAATTATTGCCTAAATGGAAGGGACCCTTTGAGATTATAGACAAGATCTCCCCTGTGGCCTACAAGATCCGCATCCCCAAAGGTGGTTTGGCAGAGGGGGAAGACAAGTGGGTCCACATAAACCAGTTGAAGTGTTGCCATCCCAGGCACACTTTGCAGCAACTGGAGGAGTCCTCTGTAATCCCAGAGGGTACCGCTCCAGAGTAATTCAATTCCAACCCTAAAATATCCTACATATAGCCTATCAAATTCTGTGTTTCTCAAGAGTATGTGTTCCTGTTGCTTAATTTAAAAAAATGTGCATGTTCATATCTGTTGAGTTCTAAAATAGATATGCCACCCCACTATATCAATGGTGGGGGAGAAATGTCCATGAATAGGTATTGCCGCTTTTCCTTTGTCGTCCTAGGAGAAAGAAAACCTGGAGACTAGCCAGAGAGGACGATCCGGAGACCGGGAGCAGAGACCCAAGGGGCCCGGGGTACCGCCCAATCGTCCCATCAGGACCGGCGAGGAGAACCGATCGATCCGACCGGATGGAGAAAAAGATGCTGAACTGTGCCATCTACCGGAAGACGATGAGGAGAACATCCCAGATCTTGTGAGTTCCATCAGTGAAACAGAATGGCCATCGCGAGGGGGGCTTGTGGGATGTTTTTACCCATGCATCCGAGCCCTACCAAAAAAAAACTGTGCATTACTGGCATTGAAAATATCATGATGGCCAGAGCTTCCCAGAAAATGCACAGGGAAATGCATGAAGAATAGGCTGCCACCCATTTTTGCCGATGTTCTGGGCACAGAAGGGCACTGCCTAAAACCACCATTGGGCTACCCACACAGTAGCCTGAAACCATTGGGAATGGCAATGCTGATTGCCAAAAGCAACCTAGAACTGTGGGGAATTCATTTTCTTAAATCCCAATAATGGTTGCATTACCAGTACTCACCACTATCAGAATGCCGGCGTTTTAAAACCACCAGACATTTGTGTAAAACTGAACAAATGAAACAAAACCAGACCAAGGAAAGACTTGCTAAGAGGTGGATACAATGTAAAACTATACTCTGAAATGACTTGAAGGAAGTAATTATTTAATGTGTATGTAAAAATCGTAATAGACTTAAACTGGGGGACAAAAAGTGGCATTTAGCTGAAACCTGGCTTAATGAAACTGAATTCTGCCTGACATCTACCCCCACAGGAGTTAAAACCTGCTCAGCCACTCTTCCCCTTGCCAAAATGAGTTGTCACCTCTCTGATTAGATTAGGGGTGGAGCAGCTACAGGGAGTTGAACAAAGGCCTGTCCTGGGCCCAGGCAGATGGTTTATTGGGGGGATCGTAAATGGCTTCCTTTTGAACAAAGCCCTTCCTTGACTCAGGCAGATGGGTTATAGGGGAGGTCGTAAAGTGGCTTCCTCTTGGCAGAAACGGGGAGGGGCAGCCCCTCTGAGGACAGGCTGAGCTTAAAGAAAGTGGATAGACTGGTTTCTCCACCATGTGACCTGGGAAGACACACCCCTGTTGGCCAGAATATGATTTTAAGAAAGATGTATAACTCATGGTGCGGAATTATCTAAATGAAACCATAATTCTTCTGATTTTTCTGCCCACATTTTAAGAGGTTTTAGGACCTGGTGGTATGATCTGGGGGGTTGCTAGCGGAAAATAGGGTTTCACTCCAAATGTCTGCATGTTAAAAATCTGACACTTCATCAATTAATGTCCATACTCCTTGCGCACATGTGTGTAATTTTGGGTAAGTGTCCGATATTGCAAAACCAGTTAAAAAGTGCAAAACGTTGCCATTTCTGAATGCAAGCCCCCAGGAAGAGCAGAGTTTGAACAGAGTATACCTCATGTGATATGTGATGGGTGCATGTAATTTTAAACAAATGTGTATCTGTGCAATATGTATTTGGATCAAATATAGATTTGTGGGCAAACTGACATGGGGAGGATCCTCTGACCCATAAAACCTACAGCATCACTGTGACTCACATTTCCTTCCCCCAATCATGGGAGAGGGGAGAATTGGGCCAATTACAGGTAGAGAGGGGCAGGCTTAGCTAGGCCCAGGCACACACCCACTTTCAAAACACATAAAAAGAGACTGCTGGGACAGGTAGAGACATTCAAATCCAGTTGCTGCAACGCGCTCTGCCGGACCACACAACATCCAGAAGATACCTTATCCAACACTTAGACTTTAAAACTCCAAAGAACTTGATTCAGAACTCAAAGCAAGGGCCTAAACCCACAAACTGAGAACTCTTCTCAGCAGGGCTCAGCATCCAGCAAACCTAACAGCGGTAGCATCATCCAAGAGCCGTGCAGATCAGCGCTGTGTCCAGAGAAAGCTGTGCAGAAAGATCCAGGAGCTGTGCACAGACGCTGTACCCAGAGATCCAGGAGCCAGGCCAGGAGCAGTGTCAGCCCAGACCAGCAGAGCAGAGACCAGACGCTGTGCGCAGAGACCGTCCGGGGCGAAACCAGAACCAAAGCCATCTTGACCCGATCCGTGAGACCTAGACCTTCCAAATACATTGTGAGTAGAGCTAGGACGGTGTGAAACCAAATCTCTTAGTTTCCAGTGATATAATTCAATCTATTTAATCTAAGTAGAACTGCCTCCTAACTGTCACCTGTCATTTGTAAAGCTGCACCACTGTAATTTGTCAATTCTGAAGCTGCAAAGCTGTCACCTGTCATTTTGAGTTTACTTTAAATCCGAAAAACTACCTTTATTTAATCGTCCGTATCTCTGGAACCATTTGGGCTTTCCTTTGAAAGCTTGGAATCTTAGCTTTTCAATGAACCTAGGACCGACTTGCTACTCCTTATACTTTTGCCGTAATCGTGATTCACGCATTCGCGAATTTTGCCGCGATTCGCGATTTGGTTAAAAATCCAGCCACGTGTGAAAACAGCAGCTTCCTTGCTTTCCTTTGACATCCCCTTCAGAAACAGAATTATCTGCACCATTTTATGGAATAAAAATCGGAACACCTCGCTCTGTTCCACCCTCACCAGATGGTGTTCTGTCACTATCACACATCGGAAGCATTGTTTGCCCAGTATCTACCCATCTACTACACTTCTAACAAAATGTATTTGATAACGGGCCTAAGGTAAACTGGTAGTGATAAGCGGGTTTGCTGAAAACTAGTCATGATGTTCTGAGTAGGCATAACACAAACTGGTAATGACCGACTAGTTAGGTTTCAATAGACATATGAACAAAGGAGGGAATAATATTTATTGATCAAAATGTTTGTTAACTTGTCATGGCTTTTCCACTTTGATTTTCTAAAGGCCTCACATTTAGTGTTTCAGGCGGCACTGTTCTGAACGCACAAGCATGTGGCCAAAGGGCTAAACAGGTGCATTAACTATGTACTCTAATGCACATCCAAAGAACTGTACTCCTGGTGCCCACCCCTCTAGCATGCATCGGAAGCACAGTGCCTCGAGCACCATGTTGGGTTACATATGTCATGTATATAACACATCCAAAACATGCTGCCCCCAGGAACTTCCCTTTCTATCACACAGGAATACCAGTGTGCCCTTAGTAACTACTCTCTCTAACACAAATCCAAATCAGGATTCCGCCAGAACATACCTGTTTACTCTACGAAATAAATAAGGCTCTGAGGGCAGCTCTATGCTTAAAACTCCCTGACCACATCTCAGGAGCAAGAAGGGAGGTGCATTGGCTTCCTATAAAAGCACACATTGAATTTAAAATGCTTGCCATTGCTGATCAATGTCTCCAACAGAATGCCCCTGCCTACCGCACCCCCTGTGTTGCTGTTAAATCAGTAACTCAATGCCTCTGCCCAGAGCCCTATATCACCAACACAGATTCAATCATAAGCACACTCCACCCTTACGACATAATCCATGAACATAGCGCCTCCTTTAACTACCCTTCTCCACAACGTATGATCCTCGTCTGCACATGGAAAGCCCAATGCACCCAGGTGCCACTCCGCCACCACACATTCACAGCATGGATGCCTCAATAGTTCTTCTTTTTGCTGATAGATTTTATCCATCCGCAGTGATTTCTGGATACCGAGGCTTGAGTCTCTTTGCTATGAATTCTCGGGTTGAGTGTGTAGTCGTGGGTTGGTTCTTCTTGGTCTGTGTGGATTTGTCACAGTAGCACTGGTTTCACAAGGTCTTCGCCACCATGGGCAGCGGTTAGCTGCACCCGCTACCAAATATCTGAACCCTTGTTTAAGAGGCTAACTACCCCCTCTTGCACACGTGCAAAGATTAGTTCCATAACTCCCTCTCTGTCAAAACCCAAGGAGTCCTGCATGCCACTCTCAGCTGCACCACCGTCAAAAAATCCACATGCACAATCAAACGGATAGGCAGCAGGAAACCGCATCTTGCAGTTTTGACCCTTGACCAACATTATGCAACACGTCCGCAGGCAGGAATCGCCAGTCCATCTGACCAATCATAAATCACTTCCGCCTCCAGGCGATAGGCCAACATTCCTAACATTCTGGAGCTCTGGTCGTAAAAAAAGTAAATAACACTAAATACAGCGGGGACTGGAAATTTCCGACCCGTGTCTCGCCGGCCCTCTCCAGGGGAAATCTACCAAGTGCATCTAAATACAAAACAAACAAAGAGTTATTTGTAATAAAAACGTTTCCACAATGATTTTATGTGAGTTCATTGTTAACCCATTAAAATAACAATTCCAAGGAAGAGATTGTTGTGGCTCAACATACGACCCAAAACCTTGAGTTGCTGTTTACTTATTTAATCACCCTTTAAGCATATTACACTATGCACTCATGGGACTAGATACATTGGTTATGGGTGCCTGCTGTTTGCATCCAGCAGGCCCCATTGGCGCTAAGGACATCAGCACCTTAGTTGGAGGCCCAGTGCCCCATGGGGTTGCCAGGGAGTTCGCAGTCTTATGTACGGGCAGAACAGACCATGCCCAGCCCGGGCAGACCCTGGCAAGCCTACTGGCTAGAGGGCCCCGCAGCACCATGACCCGCAGGCCTAAATGAGACACAGGGCCTCATTATGAGTGAAGCGGTAAGGGGTTAACGGCACCGGAAAGGATGCCGGTGCCGTTAACTCCTTACCGCTGCATTCCGAGGTCCCTTAGCCGGTCCCACTAAGGCCGGCTGGTAAAACCAGCCGTCCTTAGCGGGAGCCGCTAAGGGACCAGGGAGCTAATAACGGGCCCGTAATTTATGGGCCCATTTTTAGATATCTCCCCATTCCCATTGAGCCCTATGGGGGCTAGAATGGGAATGGGAAATGGTTTTCTGAATGGGGATTTACCGGGTTCTCCAAGGTTGGAATGACCCGGTAAGTCCCCATTCAGAGAACCTGGACACGGGTTTGGAGGCAGCCATGGCGCTATTAGTGTGTTGCGTATTGTTGGTCAAGGCTCCAAACTCGTTATGACCCCCACAGACTCAGTCATTCCATTATTGGAGTCTGCAGCCGTACTACTGCACGTGCCTGCAGCTGCTTCTTTTATTAGCTCGGGACATAACTTTCCTCTGAAAAGCTTAGAATCTTAGCTTTTCAACGAACCTAGAACCGACTTGCTACTCCTTATACTTTTGCCGTAATCGTGATTCACACATTCGCGAATTTTGCCGCGATTCGCGATTTGGTTAAAAATCCAGCCACGTGTGAAAACAGCAGCTTCCTTGCTTTCCTTTGCCAAAAATTCGTTTAACCTGCTAGTTACTCCTAGAGCATTGTTAAAGGGAGCCTGCACTCATCCCTAGTATCTCTCACTCACCCTGAACCTCCTGAAGGGAATTAAATGCATTTTCAGCATATTTCTCACTTCATTGTCACCATATTCAAAGCAATTTGCCTGTGTTTCAAAACTCCTATCTGTTGTATAAGCTGCTGGGGGGGAATTGAACTGAATTCTATTTGATTGCATTCCTAAGAACTATGTGCTCTCCTCTTCATCTCCTTACATTGCATAAAGGGGGGGGTGAATTGTCCAAGAAAGTGATTACGTTGTCTTTTGCTGAAATCCTATCAAGTTATTTTCCGTACTGCATTTTCATTCCACATTGCATCTATTTGAAACCATAAAAGTATTGTTGCTATCTTATCCATCCTATACCCACTCATCATTGATTATAAAGAAGTGTGCTAGTGCCAGACTATCCACTATTGATTACTGCTCAGATTAAGTGTGATATTCAATTATTAATTTATTATAAAGTGTGATATATATATATTGTTTACATTCTCAAATAAACCTTTTAAACTTGCAAAACAGAACTACTTCTTGGCTCAGTGGGGTCAGGGGGATTCTAAGAGAGGGGTGTTATATAGGGGTAGTCATCCAGAACTCATGAACTGGACAGAAAGATATATCAATAAGGGTTTCCATTCAGTATCCCAGACTAGGCATTGACTTAGCTGTATTGTTGAATTGAATCCTCTTACAAACACCACCCCCTTCCCATGCCTGCTGGCTTGAAAGGGACTCCAGGGGGGCAGCACCCTTCTATGCGGGTGGCTCTGTTATGCCAGCACTGCGTTTGAAGCACTGGATCCCAGGAGAGCACCTTGCAAGTTCATATGCCCTGGGGGAAGGTGTTATCCTTCCTGCAGGAGAAGTAAAGAAGCAGCACCCTGGCTGCTATTTCACAAAGCAGCTGTGGAGCCAGTCTGGCCAGAAATCAAAATACATTATATTGCAGTACCCTGCTCACAGAACTGACAATAGTGTGATATCAAATGTCTGTCGCTGTATAATTGTGTGCTCCTAAAGTTACCATTCCACAACTAGTCATGACTTCTATTTGCAGATGTACATGCCACCAGAGTGACTAAGACACAAACATATTATAATTTAGATTAGAGGTACAGGAGATAAAAAAATCTATCTCTGCCTGCAGGAACTTTGTGTTCTAGCAGCAGTCAGAAATAGACATGTGACATTTAACCCTGATCAGTGCCACTGCAGACCTGTGGCTCAAGGTGCCCGTAGGCTGTCTCAGTAAAGGCACATGTTTGCATTATATTTTGGCATGGAGCACTTATCGAAGGTGGGATTGATTGGAAGACATCCCCTTCAGAAACAGAATTATCTGCACCATTTCATGGAATAAAAATCGGAACACCTCGCTCTCTTCCACCCTCACCAGATGGTGTTCTGTCACTATCACACATCGGAAGCATTGTTTGCCCAGTATCTACCCAACTACTACACTTCTAACAAAATGTATTTGATAACGGGCCTAAGGTAAACTGGTAGTGATAAGCGGGTTTGCTGAAAACTAGTCATGATGTTCTGAGTAGGCATAACACAAACTGGTAATGGCCGACTAGTTAGGTTTCAATAGACATATGAACAAAGGAGGGAATAATATTTATTGATCAAAATGTTTGTTAACTTGTCATGGCTTTTCCACTTTGATTTTCTAAAGGCCTCACATTTAGTGTTTCAGGCGGCACTGTTCTGAACGCATAAGCATGTGCCCAAAGGGCTAAACAGGTGCATTAACTATGTACTCTAATGCACATCCAAAGAACTGTACTCCGGGTGCCTACCCCTCTAGCATGCATCCGAAGCACAGTGCCTCGAGCACCATGTTGGGCTACATATGTAATGTATATAACACATCCAAAACATGCTGCCCCCAGTAACTTCCCTTTCTATCACACACGAATACCAGTGTGCCCTTAGTAACTACTCTCTCTACCACAAATCCAAATCAGGATTCCGCCAGAACATACCTGTTTACTCTACAAAATAAGGCTCTAGGGCCGCTCTAGGCTTAAATCTCCCTGACCACATCTCAGCAGCAAGAAGGGAGGTGCATTGGCTTCCTATAAAAGCACACATTGAATTTAAAATGCTTGCCATTGCTGATCAATGTCTCCAACAGAATGCCCCTGCCTACCGCACCCCCTGTGTTGCTGTTAAATCAGTAACTCAATGCCTCTGCCCAGAGCCCTATATCACCAACACAGATTCAATCATAAGCGAGCGGGGGGCTCCAGCTTTTGCATTACTGCCCCCACCCTTTGGTACACGTTCCCCAAATATGTATAACTCCTCCCTTCGCCCCTTCAACTAATCCACAACAGGACTGTGAGACTCGGCCTCAAGCCCAGGGACCGCATCTCTCCAGCCCTGAAATCTCTCCACTGGCTTTCCGGTTGCTGCGAGAATCAAGTTCAAGACCCTCTGCATCATAAACAAAACTTTCTGGGACCGATGATGACCGCATTTAGCATCCCCTCTAGACCACCACCAAAGCACTGTGTCCCAGAATCAGTGGCACGGGTCCCAGTTCACCCCATGTAACAAATCCAGCACACGTTGCCCTTGTATAACACATCTAAAATATGTTTCCCACAGTAGCTACCCATTTTACCTCCAAGCAAAAGCAGTGTCCCCAGTAACTGCCATTGTTACTACAGTTTGAAAGCACAGTGCCCCAGATGTTACACCCTCCAACACACATCCATTACACAATGCCCCCAGCACCTGCCCCCAGCACCTACCACTCTACCACAAATTCAAAGCATGGTGCCCTCTGTAGCTACTCCATCTACCACAGCTGTGAAGCATAACACCCTCGGTACCGACCCCGTCGATGATACAACCAAAACACAGAGTCCCTTATAACTACCCCTCAAGCGCACATCCAGACACAATCCCCTCTTCTACTACCCATCCAAAATATGGTTCCCCTCTACCACACAACCACTACATGATCGCCCTGTATCTACCCTTCTTACCGCACAGCGAAAGTGCTCTATTGCCTATGCCCGCAATCACACATTGAAAGTACTCTCTCCCTAGTAACTACCCCCTTTGATACACATCCAAAGCACAGTGTTCTAAGTAGCTGCACCCTCTACCAAAAGTCCAAAGTGCGCTGCCCAAAGTAACTCCCCCCTGTAGCACGCTACACCCTTACGACATAATCCATGAACATAGCGCCTCCGTTAACTACCCTTCTCCACAACGTATGATCCTCGTCTGCACATGGAAAGCCCAATGCCCCCAGGTGCCACTCCGCCACCACACATCCACAGCATGGATGTCTCAATAGTTCTTCTTTTAACTGATAGATTTTATCCATCCGCAGTGATTTCTGGATACCGAGGCTTGAGTCTCTTTGCCATGAATTCTCGGGTTGAGTGTGTAGTCGTGGGTTGGTTCTTCTTGGTCTGTGTGGATTTGTCACAGTAGCACTGGTTTCACAAGGTCTTCGCCACCATGGGCAGCGGTTAGCTGCACCCGCTACCAAATATCTGAACCCTTGTTTAAGATGCTAACTACCCCCTCTTGCACACGTGCAAAGATTAGTTCCATAACTCCCTCTCTGTCAAAACCCAAGGAGTCCTGCATGCCACTCTCAGCTGCACCACCGTCAAAAAATCCACATGCACAATCAAACGGATAGGCAGCAGGAAACCGCATCTTGCAGTTTTGACCCTTGACCAACATTACGCAACACGTCCGCAGGCAGGAATCGCCAGTCCATCTGACCAATCATAAATCACTTCCACCTCCAGGCGATAGGCCAACATTCCTAACACTCTGGAGCTCTGGTCGTAAAAAAAGTAAATAACACTAAATACAGCGGGGACTGGAAATTTCCGACCCGTGTCTCGCCGGCCCTCTCTAGGGGAAATCTACCAAGTGCATCTAAATACAAAACAAACAAAGAGTTATTTGTAATAAAAACGTTTCCACAATGATTTTATGTGAGTTCATTGTTAACCCATTAAAATAACAATTCCAAGGAAGAGATTGTTGTGGCTCAACATACGACCCAACACCTTGAGTTGCTGTTTACTTATTTAATCACCCTTTAAGCATATTGCACTATGCACTCATGGGACTAGATGCATTGGTTATGGGGGCCTGCTGTTTGCATCCAGCAGGCCCCATTGGCGCTATGGCACCTTAGTTGGAGGCCCAGTGCCCCAGGGGGTTGCCAGGGAGTTCGCAGTCTTATGTAGGGGCAGAACAGACCATGCCCAGCCCGTGCAGACCCTGGCAAGCCTACTGGCTAGAGGGCCCCGCAGCACCATGGCCCGCAGGCCTAAATGAGACACAGGGCCTCATTATGAGTGAAGCGGTAAGGGGTTAACGGCACCGGTAAGGATGCCGGTGCCGTTAACTCCTTACCGCTGCATTCCGAGGTCCCTTAGCCGGTCCCACTAAGGCCGGCTGGTAAAACCAGCCGTCCTTAGCGGGAGCCGCTAAGGGACCAGGGAGCTAATAACGGGCCCGTAATTTATGGGCCCGTTCTTAGCTATCTCCCCATTCCCATTGAGCCCTATGGGGGCTAGAATGGGAATGGGAAATGGTTTTCTGAATGGGGATTTAGCGGGTTCTCCAAGGTTGGAATGACCCGGTAAGTCCCCATTCAGAGAACCTGGACACGGGTTTGGAGGCAACCATGGCGCTATTAGCGTGTTGCGTAGTGTTGGTCAAGGCTCCAAACTCGTGATGACCCCCACAGACTCAGTCATTCCATTATTGGAGTCTGCAGCCGTACTACTGCACGTGCCTGCAGCTGCTTCTTTTATTAGCTCGGGCCATGACACAGTTATGGACCATCCTAAAAGGGAAATACACTTGGGAGAGTCCCACACCACAGCATTCACTATCCTCCTTTATCTGGGTGAGTCTTGAATTGGACTACAGCGTGAGTGCTCTGAGCCACAGCCTGCTGAGTCCCCTTATCAGGAGGAGCGCCGGGGTGCGTCTTCTGCTTGCACCTCCGCGCGCCGAACTGTGGCGCTCTCTCCGCTCGTGCTGATGCAAAGTCTTGTGAGATGACGGGGGCAGCTAAACCCGCAAGACCACGTCTACACAGAGATGGTGGCGTATAAGAACCCTAAAACAGACAGACCCCTGGTTATAGGGAGGACGGGATAAGTCCTCATTGTCAGATCCTCGCTTCACTTTCATAGCACCCACACTCATCCCTTTGGGCACATCATGGGGCCCTCAAGAGGCTGTAAGCGCGTGTCTAGCTAATATTCCGCCCATCACGGGGGGGGCAATGAATGTGTACATGAGTGCCTTCAGGAAGTCACATTCCCAGCCTCTCCTCTTGTGTCCCTCGTGGTTGGCCTGGAATCCCCTGCTTCTGGTCAGACTAATCTGGCAATACAATGTGAGGTCCTTCAAAACTTTTTTAAAAAAATGTAATTTCAAATATATTGCCAGATGTTTGAAATATATCAGGAGAAGGGAAGCATTTTCTAGTATTTTTTCCAATAGTTTTAAGCAAAGAAACATGTCCTTCTTTATTCTATTCTAGAAAAATGTTATATAGCGCCAACACGCCCGCGCAGGCCTCAGGGCGCTCCCATGACAACAACAAACAAAAACACATTGAAAGTCCTAGGTCAGCGTGATAGAATTGGTTCCTAAACTCCTCCCCCATCGAACAGATCTGGCTTCAGAGCTTTCTTTAACTGAGCAATTGACGTTGCTGTTTAAGCGACTGTGGAAGGTCATTTCGGGCCCATACACTAAAACTTGAGCCTCCAAATCTCTTTAACGTAAACCTTGGCTGCATCAATAAGTCCTTTTTATTGGACCGTAATGTACGCCTAAACGGTAGACTCCTAATCCGTGCGCTGAGGTAGACTGGAGCGTCACCTGCCAGACATTTATAGACTAGACTTAATGCTTTAAAGAGAATCCACTGGTGAACAGGGAGCCAATGCAGCTCCCTGCGCGTGGAAGTGACGTGATCTCTACGCTTCAGGCCACACACAGCTCTAACTGCACCATTTTGAATGGTCTGCAGCCTTTTTACGTTAACCGGCGAAGAACCGACCAGTAGCCCATTACAGTAATCCAGTCTTGTATTTATTGTAGCTGCTGCAATCAGGGCTCTGTTTTCCTCTGGAAAATACAGACGTATCTGCCAAAGCAGCTGTGTCATATAGGCACAGCTGGAACTCAAGTGGGACACATGTTTATCAAAATTTAGGTTACAGTCAAAAATAATCCCCAAAGTTTTTACATGGTCGGAAACCTGTATTCTGATACCCCCGATTGAGAAAGCCTCATATTGGGCATCCAGTTTTTCCAGCTTTGCAGCAAGTGGTTTGGAGTAAATATTATACAGCAGCGGCAACACACAGGAACCCTGTGGGACGCCACAGCTGAGTGGGGACTGTCGCGACTGAGAGTTCCGACAACCCTAGCCTTCCTGGGTCCGAGGAAGGACCTAAACCAGTTCACTGTGTGAGAAACCTGAACGTGTCTCCCTAGCTAGTCCCCGGATCGGTCATCCGGGTGGCCAGGACACGGTCATCGCTATTGGATCCAGTTCCTGGGGGTGGACCAATGAGGAAGGATCACCTGGATGAGGGATCCTCTGGCAGTGGTAGTGGGACACCGACGGGTGAGACGCAGTATCCCCCTTCTTTCAACACCCTTTCCCCATCCTACCACGTACAACATTCAAAACCACTGCCCCCTCCTTTTGCAAAACAAACAATTTTGCATGACACACCAGAGAATGGACTAACATCACAGCCATTTACTTGACATGTCCCAATATAAGGGCCAGGCAAAGTCAGGCAACTGAGCAGAATTACACACACCTGATGGCCCTTTAGCTTCCCCACAGGGATAAAAGGTGGAGCAAGAGAGCACAGCACAAACTTGGCAGACCGCACACTGAGACAGCTATCCAGACCCGGCAGTTCAAAAGGAGGAGAAAGGCAGCAATATCAAGAGGCTGACGAGGAAAGACACAACCTTGGCCTTTTTGAAAAAAAACTTGTGAACCCTCCATTGAAAGAATTGTAAGGCCGAGGACAATAGCCCAAGTGTGGTGCAGCAGATGTCAATGGTACACAGAGCGTATCAACACGGATAAGCCAGAGTGAGGGAGACTCCTGCTTCCGTGGTACCAGTCTTGACTCCAGGAAAGAGGAATGCCAAACGGTTCATCACAGCCGGTGAGTAAAGGGGGGAGCCGATAAGAGCCAGGCTGCAAAGAATGAAAGTCACAAAGTGAGAACTGTAACATTGTAAAAGGGAGACCAGTTGCAAAAGAGAGCTGGCACCACGTGGGTGCTACTCTGAGAAACCCTGGTTCAATCCTCGCCTGAATGAGACTACAGTAACCAGAAGGCCGTAGGAGCGGCATCAAGATAGGTCAAAGTGGTCATACAGGAGGTCAAGCAAAATCCCTGTACAGTCGAAAACCTTTGACCTAAGGACTGTGAGAAAGCAAGGGAAGTGAATCCTGCAAGCATTGAAAGCGAATGCAAATGTGAAGTTGACAATAGTGCACCCGGAAGAGGAATGCTGATTAGAAGGGGATATGATATTGCATTTATAACGCATCTATACACAAGTGTTTCAAGGTGCGATGAGGCAAGGGAGGGGGAACAGAGGGAAGACAGAGAGAACGATCTTACTAGGCCAAGTGACATTGAGATCGCACAAGTGCAGGGGAAATCGGAAGGGGAAAAGTGCAGGGGAAAGGGAGGAAGCAGTGCAGTACATGGGAACGACAGTAAAATAAATAGAATAGATAAGCAATAAGTAAACGTGCGGCCAGCTGGAGATAAGTGCAAGGGCAAGTGCAGAC
This sequence comes from Ambystoma mexicanum, assembly GCF_040938575.1. Taxonomy (NCBI): domain Eukaryota; kingdom Metazoa; phylum Chordata; class Amphibia; order Caudata; family Ambystomatidae; genus Ambystoma; species Ambystoma mexicanum. The sequence goes on along the minus strand of NC_090932.1, from coordinate 48,482,027 downwards.
ATCAGGTTTCAAGTGCTGGTAGGGGACCGTATGGGTACAGAAAAATAATCCCCAAGTGTGGGGGATGCCAGGGGGGCAGTGCAGGGGTGCAACTGTCGAGGAAGGAACATGGGCCCGAGATCAGAGGGTAGCCAGGTGACCAGTGCAGTTTCAGCTAGGAGTTCAGCAAGGGAGAGGAGGAGAGAAAGCAGAAGCAGGAAGGTCTTGAGGTGCTTCCGGAACCAAAGATGGTTCCCCTCAAGTTACAGGGAGGGAGGGAGGCTGGTTGATGATGAGAAGGGGGCAAGTCTAAAGTTCCAAGAAACAGTGTGTTGACAAGCGTGAACCCGGCTGAGGGATGTCCACTGGAACTCTTTAAAAAGAGATTGAGATTTGTGAAGGAAAGAAAAGCCACAGTGAACCGGGTGGAGGAACGCTGAAACTAAAGACGGGTAAGCCCCCAGAAGAGGGTGACCCAGGGGTGAAGAATCCTCACCCTAAGTAAAACCAGGAAACAAACTTTCATTTGTATGAAGAAACCTTTTATTTACCCTCGAAGGCAAGAGACTTTCAGGAGAAACGAGACTTGGCCTTTGAAGGTCCTGATAGCTGCAAGTGAAACTGTCATCTCATATTGGGGAAGCTCGAGACTGTGCTGTGCTCCAAGATCCCACCTAACCCCATGCTCAAAACGTGGGGAGGGGAGACCCAAGCTAACGCATCCTGGCATAACATTTGTAAAACTTCTTTTCTTGAGAACTATCCCACTCTCCTTTTTGTATTAGTTGTTAGGTTTGGCAATGGGATTCTTAGTACAGGCCATTTTTATTTTAACACGCAGCCACTAGGAATGAATCATTTTCATTTGACGGTCAACACTTGCTCCCATCTTAGATTTAGGTTTAGATTAGGTGTTTTTACCACCTGCGTACAGTTTAATAAGCACCCTTGAGCTGGAATCACTTGTGTCTGTCTTTACTGTTGCCACCATGAGTTCCTCACAACTGCCAGCTTGGAACATTTACCGACCTTACCCAGCCTGTCCGTCATCATATCATGATTCACCAAATCAAAGGCGGCGGACAGGTCCAGCAGCAGCAGCATGGACAGACTGCCTTGATCTACAATTTTAGCCAATCAGGATTTAACGTCCACCAGGGCAGTTTCGGTTCTCATACAAATAAGTTCAGGGGCGATGAACCTGAAGGTAGGAAAATATGTATTAACTACCTGCCCCTAGTGATCGCCTCTATCTCACTCTCTTTCTCCTCTCTCACTCTCTTTTACTCTCTCTCTCTTTGTTTCTCTCCCCATCTCTGTCTCTCTCACGCTATGCACTCTCACTGTGTCAATCTCTCTCTCTCTACCTCTCTCTATATGTCTCGCTCTCACTCTATGGCTCGCCCTCCCCCACTATTCACTCTCAATCTCTCTCCCTCCCTCTCTCCCCCCACACTATCCACTCTCACACTTTCAATGTCTTTACCTCTCTCTCTTGCTCTCTCTTGCCTTCTCTCTCCCACTATCTCTCACCACTCTCTGTCTCTCAGCACTCTCTTTCTCTGTCTGTCTCCATGCAGTCTTTCCCTATCTCTGCTTCTCTCTTGCACTCAATCTCTCTGAGGGGGTGCTCTTGTTGGATGCGTTCCTGCAGGTTTATAGGCACTGGCTCTGAACGCCCGTCTTCTTTGGCTGCTCAGGCAAAGTCCTCAGGGTGCTGCTAGGAGTGCAGTTAGTGCATCCAAAGGCAACTGCCTTTTCTGCCTGTCAATTGGTCACCTGCAGTATCATATTGGCCTATGGTGGTCGGGCAGGCTTCAGCAGGACCACCCCTTCCATAGTCCACTTTTTAAGGTCCCTGTCTACTTCCCTGTCTGCTTTACAGGCTGCAACATGAGATTACTGAAACAGCCAAACCCTCACTGAGGCTGCTACCCCTGGACTATTGGACTGCCATGACACTCGGACCATTTCCTGGTTCGGTTAGTTCCCTCCTTCTTGATTTACCTGTACTTCCTTTCCAGAGAGTACTCTCAACTCTCCCTGTTATGTACTCATTTGAAGCTTTATCTATGCTCACCTCTACCATCTGATTAACACTCTAAATTCCTTAACTACTGGTCGCCCATTTAGCTGAAAGTCAAACCTGAGTGTATTTACCTGAGTGTATTTACCTGAAGTTAAACTTCGGTGTATTTTTTGCATCTAACTTTGGCCATTGATTGTAACCTGCTAGCCCAGTGACTGTTCAATACTGCTTTACTTGCTTACTCTTCCCACTGCCTCCACTCTTTATCCACTCATGGCACTCTCTGTCTTTCCCATCTATTCCAACTGCTTCTCTATCAACTATCCTTCCCTTCTCACTAAGTCTGGAAAAATGACATTTAAAAAGGACATCTTGGCCTCCAACCCTGGTCTTCCTATCGCTGATACCTATACCAGCTCCTCTTCCAAACAGACCCTCACTGATATCCTCTTTGTTGTTACTTCGCCGGATCTATGGACCCTCCCATATGATCTCTGTGCTTTGTCCTGTCTCCTTCTCTCCCATTAATGGTGGCACTCGCTGGGATGTCCTCATGGCTTCTTTCGACTCCTCCAGAGTCATCCTTAATGTCTACCTAAATGGCACTATCATGGTCCAAGGTCCTCAGGCCAATCTTCTCCTCTTCGATAGGCGCTTCCCTCACCTCATCAACTTTCTCTCATCTCCAGCTGTCCCTTCCTCTCACTCCTTGGCTACCTTGCCCACTTTTTCCTCCTCCTCTGCCACTCTACAGGCTACCTCCACAACTCCTCAGGGCGTACCTCTGATTTGTACCCCTCCCCGGAAGATCTTTAAGGCTGGCAACCTTCTTCATCTTGCCACTCTCAACTCTCGCTCTGCTGTCAAACACTCCTCTGACATCTGCCACCTCCTTGAAAAACTGGACCTTGATGTCCTCGGTGTTACTGAGACATGGTTCATGGCCAGCTCTGTCACAAGCTTTAACACTCTACAAGATCCTCTCTGCACCCAGATCCACTCGACCTTGAGGGGGCGTAGCCCTGATCTTTCCTGAGTGGATTCCCGCCACTATCATCCCAATTCAGATGTACTCCTCTTTTGAATGCCTTGTCTGCAAGCTCTCAATCTCTCCCAGCCACTCCCTTACTGTTGCTACTCTCTACCGGCCCCCCGGGCAAATAACCTCTTTTCTTTCTGAGTGGGCTGACCTCTCCTCCTCCCTCCTGGCCTCAACCACTCAACTCCTCCTCCTTGGTGACCTCAACATCCTCCTCGATTCTCCCTGTCCCTCATCTCTGCTCTTTCGTAACCTCTGCGATTCCCTCTCCCTCTCTATCCTCCCCTCTGTCCCGACGCACTCTGCAGGACACACACTTGATGTCTTGATCTCCCCCGGCCTCCCCCTCTCTATCCCTCTGACCACTCCTCTCTCCTGGTGTGACCACTGCCTTATCTCCTCCCATCTCACACTCTCTTCCCCCCCAAGACACCCCCACCCCAACACTGCCACTTACTTTCTCGGACATCCGACCTATGAAGCGTGTGTCAGCTGAGGCTTTTGCTGCCATCTTCTCTCCCCCTCCTCCTCCTCTGGCTGACTCACACCCCGACAAAACTCAGTCCCTTCTCTACTCTTCTATCTCTGACACTCTTGATGCTCTTGCCGCTGTCATGAGGATCCGCTTGAAGCCCAAAGCCAAGTGCAATTCCTGGTATGACTCTGACCTAGCTACACTTAAACAGAGGTGTAGGGTGGCTGAGAGAAAATGCAGGGCTTCTTGTTCATCCTCTGACAAACTGGCCTGTCACCTGCTCCAAAGGCAATACTGACTCTCTATCCACACTAAGAAGAGAGCCCACATTCAAGTCTGTGTCTCTGCAGCATCTAACAGCTCTGCTGAACTCTTTAAAATCTGCAAGGAGCTTGCCAACCCTGCGGCAGTCTCCACCCCTCCCCTTGCCTCCCAGGCTCTCTGCAATGCCCTTGCCTCGCACTTTATTTAAAAAACCCAGAACATTCTGTCCACCCTCTCCTCCCCTGTCCCCGCATTCCCTCTCAGTGTGTGCTTGCAGACCCCCCTTTAACCACCCCCCCACGTCCTTCTCTTCCTTTCTTATTTTCTCCCCTGACAAGGTCGCTAGACAAGTCTGATCTATGAAAGCCTTGTCAAAACAGCTTCATCCCTGTTCCTCTAAAACCATCAAGGACCACATTGACACCGTCACTCCAGCCATTGCCGATGTTTGCAACCACTCCTTTGTCTCAGGATCTTTCCCCTCCTCTCTGAAGCACTCCCTTGTGCATCCTCTTCTCAAGAAACCCACAGCTGATCCTTCCTGTCCGTCTAACTATCGCCCAATTTTCATTACCCCCTTTCTGGGCAAACTCCTGGAAAATCTGGCCATCTCTCAGCTTAACCTTCATTCAGACTCTGTTGGCTGTCTCCATGACCACCAGTCTGGCTTCAGAGCGCACAGAAGCACGGAAACTGCTCTCCTGAATATCTGTGGAGATCTGCTCTCCAACCTGGACTCCAACATTCCCTCTGTCCTCATCCTTCTTGATCTTTCTTCTGCCTTCGAGACGGTCAACCACTCCATCCTGCTCAACCATCTCTGTGATAACCTAGGCATCACTGATCAGGCTCTGGCCTGGCTGACCTCTTTTCTCTCTGACCGCCCCTCTCAGGTCCAACTGGGGTCCTTCCTATCATCTATATTCCTCTCTACCTGTGGGGTTCCCCAGGGGTCTAACCTCTCACCCTGGCTCTTCAACCAATACCTGGCAACTCTCGCCCACTGCATTGCCATTTTCTGCTCAAATTTCCAGTGCTACGGTGATGACACTCAACTCATTTTCCAGCTGCCCTCAGCCACCTCCTCTCCCTTTCTCATTTCTGATTTCCTAACTGTCATTCAAGATTGGTGTGCCACCAATGATCTTTGTCTGAATGCCAGCAAGACAGAGATCCTTCTCATCGGCACACCTTCGCCATCCTTTCCCCTCACTCTCTGGCCGGCCTCCCTTGGCCCTCCTCCTACCCCTACCTGCGAGGCTAAGAACCTCGGGGTCATCTTTGACTCCACACTTTCCTTCTCTGCCCACATCTCTGAGGTCTCTAAAAAGTAAAACTTCCTACTACACCCCCTCAGAGGCACTCTGCCTTTCCTCTCCTTCCCCCAGAAGCTCACTGTCTCCCAAGCTCTGGTTCTCTCTAGGATGGACTATTGTAACAGCCTCTTTCTAAATCTTCCCACCTCTACTCTCCGCCCTCTGCAACTTATCCAGAACAGGACTGCGAGACTCCTTGGCCTCAAGCCCCGGGATCGTATCTCTCCAGCCCTGAAATCTCTCCATTGGCTCCCAGTGGATGCAAGGATTACATTCAAAACCCTCTGCATTGTCCACAAGGCTTTCTGGGGCCTGGGTCCAGAATACCTTCAACTGTCCCTCCACAAATACCTCCCCTCTCGAGCTCTTCCCTCCTCTACCTCTAACTCCGTCCGGGTCAATCGTTTTTCAAAGAATCGAGCTCGGGGTAGATCTCTATCTTCGGCTGGGGCCTCCCTCTGGAACAGCCTCCCAGCCAATATAAAACTTGAGGAAAATCGTCTCTGGTTCCGGAAGAACCTCAAGACCTTCCTCTTTGCTTCCGCCTTCGCTCCCCCTCTGCCCTGCTGATATGCTCCCTCTTAGCACTGTGCACCTGGCCACCCTCTGTCCCCTGGACCCAGGTACCTGCTCACTCTGGACACTCCTTACACAGAGGACTGTGTCTGTACTCTTACAGCCACCCCCCATTTTTCTTCTTTTTATGCACTTACCAGACTTACTCAGTCTGCTGCATTAAACACAGCACTTGCCACTTGCTGGCTGCACTACCACTGTTTATTGCCCCCATTTTCTATTTATTTTTTATTTAGTATTTATCTGCTCTCCTCTGCTCTGAACTTTCCACTCTCCCCCTTCCATGCACTTTTCCCCTTTTCCCATTCCCATGTACTTGCGCGTTTTCAATATCACTGGGCCTAGTAAAATGGCTGTTGTTGTTGTGTTGTGTTCTCCCCTGTTCCCCTCCCTTGCCAAGTTGCGCTCTGAAAAACTTGTGTATGAGCGCGATACAAATAAAATATATCATATCATATCACTCCATCAAATCAAAGGGATGCAGTTGTAACAGCTCTGACCTTCCTCATTCCAGGTAGTACTGCTGTTGGTGTTTCCGCCTGCTAGGGGCGTGTTCTGCACCATGCAGTAAGAGCAGTGGGGCAAGCACTTACAGCTGCGGTGTGTGGCTTTAAGGAACATGCACAGAAGTGACGTAACACTGCGTGGAATAAATGGGGCGTTTCTGTATTCTGCTTTGTTCTGTTTGGGTCGGGGGCTACCATCGTACGAGGCCACTGGGGGGGCCATGTAACAATGGCGACGAGGTTGTAACAACAGACCTTAAAGTTGGGCCAGGTGGTGGTGACGTCGGGTGATATTTACTGGCCACAGAGCCGACTCCATGCACAATGGTGAGAAGTTTCATTTTCAGTTTCACATTGCAGAGGTTGCGGCTCCCCTGGGTAGTGCACCTGCGCCTCCAAATAACATTTTTGGATCATCCACGGATGCGTTGGACTTCCTATGTAATTTTTATTTTTGCTAATTTTATTTTCCTCCTATACTACCACGTTGCCCTACTACTGGTGCAACCCCCAAACCTTGTAGTGGGATGTGCTAAGGAGAACATTTTTAAGACTTGTGGTCCAGGACTGCCTCTGGCCCTCACTACAACATTGTTATGCCATCAAGGCCTGATTTCCTTTTCTCCTCCCCCTTGCGCTCATCTACAAGTGACGGTTGTGGCCCCTGGACAGAAGAGGGGTGTCTGTGTGCCCAGTGGGAACAGTGTGTAGCAAGGAGAGTGCGTCATGAATGAGGGTCTGGGGAATGAGGCTGTGGCTGCCGTGGCTGTTCCTCCGGGTGCACAGATGCCCCTGCAACAAGGGTCTGGAGTCTGCCGTCTCTGGTGTCGCATCCATCCTGGGACCGAGGTGGATCCTGTGGATCGAATGCCTGGGAATGTACTTCAGCACCACGAGGAGACAAATGTTAAGGCCACAGTGTCGACCCTCATTTATGCGGCAGGTCCCACTGTACACCAGACCTTCAAGACATTGCAGCTGGTGGATGACTCCTATGCTGCAGCGAAAAGAAATGCCCTGAGAGAACATTTAATGCCCCTGGCCTATCCAGACTATGAGCGGTTGTAATGCATGTGTAATGCAAAACAGAAAGACAATGAGCCACTAGACACCTTCTACTGCAGACTAAGATGCCTGTCATCCACTTGTGCATGGGGAAATGAGGAAGAAATGATACGCAATGAGTTAATTCAGGGCTGTGCATCAGGAAGATTGCACCACCAAGTGCTGAGGGAGCCTGGTTTGATGCTGGTGTGGATCCTCGAGCTAGGGAGGTCACATGAACTGGCTGACAAGTGTGCCTCCAAAACGGATGCGGCCATATACCCCTTGAAGATTGATGACGTCTGTGTGGTGGGACACCCTCAAGGGCCACGAGGGATGCAGAGGAATGTGGCACCTGTGAGAGAGAGGGGGACAAACCCAACGACATCTACCCTATGTATTCAATGTCGGTATGATCTCCCACAAGCGACTGAGTGTCCTGTGAAGGGTTGCGCATGCAGAAGATGTGGGACCCCAGACCACTACGCACGTAAGTGTCGGACACCGGTCCCGGTGGTAGTGCAGAGAGGACCAGCTAGAATGGGGTCATTTGGACAGAGATGTCCACAGAATGTGGTCCTGATGAATCAGGAGGAAAAGGTAGGACGACGAGATGTGAGCGAGTTGACTGTGTGAGCCAGACAACAACCAAAATGTATGGTCAGGGTCAACGGATCCAAAGTCCTGATGGTGATGGATACGGGAGCGTCCGTGAATGTTATGGCACTGAGGCACTATGAGTCGTTGGCAGACCCTCTAGTGCTGAATCACTTCAGAGCACCATCTTCATATTCGAATGGGACGAACCCTTCCGCTGTTGGGTGCATTTTTGTCTCATGTTCAGCATTGGTCCAGGTCAATTTGGGCACAATTCTTCATCATGAATGTCAGTGGCAACACCTTGCTGAGTCATGTGGCAGCAGAAGCGCTGAAAAATGTGAGTTTTGCATAAGGGGTGTACGTGGAAGATGTCCAGGCGGTGCTGGCAAGATTTGCAGAGGTGTCTGTCAGCATTGGAAAGCTGGTGGGTAACCCTGTCAGAATTCACATAGACCATTCCATTCCTCCAGTCACCATGAAGCACAGAAGGATCCCCCATCACTTAAGGGAACTGGTCAACAAGGAGTTGTACAATCTGGTCCAGCTTGATGTCATTGAGAAGGTACAAGGTCTGACTCTGTAGGTGTCCCCTATAGTTGTGGCAAGAAATCCCAAACAACTGGACTCAGTAAGGACCTGTGTGGACATTAGGTTACCCCACAAAGCCATAAGGACGGAATGCCACCTGACCCCTACTATTGATGACATAGTTACGGAACTTCAAGGGGCACGGGTCTTCTCTAAGTTTGACTTGAGGGCCAGATACCATCAAGTCATACTTCACCCAGAATAAAGGTGCATAACCACCTTTACAACACACAGAGGTCTACATCACTACAAGCGCCTCCGCTTTGGAGTGTCCTCAGCTGCCAAAGTATTTTGGAACATAATCCAGGGCGCCCTGGGTGATTAGGAGGGAATACTAAACAAAAGCGATGACATTCTGGTGTTTGCCAGCTCTCAGGTTAACCACATGGAAAGACTAGGTAAGACGCTAGAACGGATTAAATCGCTGGGTCTCACCATGCATAAGGGAAAATTTGATCAGCATTGACTTTTTTCAGGTTCGTGTTTCATGAGGGAGGCATGTCACTGGACCCAGGGAAAGTGAGAGACATTAAAGAGGCCAAAACCCAGAGACTGTAACAGAGATACACAGCTTCCTGGGAATGGTGACATACTGCGGCGGTTTCATAAGGAATCTGGCCACCTTATTGGAGCCGTTGACAAACCTAACCAAGAAGGACACTGTGTGGAAGTGGGGGCCACTAGAACAGACTGCATTCAAAGACATGAAGGAGATTCTCACGACAAATAACACCATGGCATTTTTTATTCCGTCCTTGGCGCCAGAAATCATGGTCCATGCAAGCCCATTTGGTCTGGGTGCGGTGCTAACTCAGCTCAAATCACATCAATGAGACCAGTGGTGTTTGCCAGCCATGCTTTGTCGGAGACAGAACAGCAGTACTCCCAGATTGAGCGAGAGACTCTAGCAGCACTGTGGGGGGGCTAACATTTCCGGCTGTAAATTTTGGGGAGACCTGCAAAGGTGGCCACTGATTACAAGCCTCTTATTCCAATCATGGCTGGGTCATTTTCCAAACCACCAGCCATGATTGAGCGGTGGATGCTGGCACTGTTGGAATATGGAGTATGCTTGGCATAAAGGCCTGGTGCCAATACCGCAGTGGATTACCTCTCAAGGCCTCCACAGAAGGGACGTGTCGGTGGAGAAGACAGTGCTGAGGAAGCAGAAGAATACGTTCAGGTCCTCATTGAGTCATCCACTCCAATCTTGATAGCCATTCAGGAAATAGTTGCAGTATCGGAAGAGAACGAGAGCTTCAGCCTTCTTTGAGGAGTGCTCCAAAAGGGGGAGTGGAAAGGCATTTTGGAAGGGCTAAAAAAAAAGACTCAGGATGCCCATGCCAAACTCGAACAGCTATGGAAGATCAGAGAGTAACTGGCATTTGCAGATTCAGAACCTCTCCTTAGAGGACAGAAGATGGTCATTCCTGCAAGCAAAAATCCAGCAGATGCTAGCACTGGCCCACCAAGGGCATCAAGGGACAGCAAAGACAAAATCACGCTTAAGATTGAAGGTGTGGTTTCCAAACCTGGAGAAATGAGTGGATGAGTTTGTGGCAGGGTGTGTGGTGTCAGGCTGCAGCACAGTGCAATGTGAACCATTCATTGAAACCATGCCTCGAAGCTTGCAGCCCTGGGAGAATGTACACATGGGTTTTGGTTCAGTCGGTTCAGTTGGAAGAGACATGCATTTCATGGTAGTGATCGACCAATGGGCAAGATACCCCAAATTGGAGTTCCTTGAGTCAGTGGCCTTTGACCACGTTGGAGCAGCGCTAGCAAAAGTGTTTGTTACGCATGGTTTCCCGCAAGTGGTGTGTTCAGATAATGGCCACCCTTTCAAGGAGAAAGCTTTGGGCAATTCAAGCGGTAGTGTGGAATTCACCACCAAAAGATATCACCAGTATGGCCCCAGGTGAACAGTGAACCTGAACGCTTTATGCAGACTCTCAACAAGGTATTCTGCTTTGCCCATGGACAGGGTCAATGCCTGAAGAGGGCCCTATACCAATTTTTGAGGGGGTACCAAGCGATTCCCCACTGCTCTACAGGGGTTGCGCCCGCTGAGGCGCTATTCAAGAGATGTCCCAGAGGACTGCTACCGTGCACAGGAGTTAGGGAGCCTGCTGAGATCGATGACGAGAAGGTGGCCAAAAAGAGGTAGAACAGGAACGAGGGGAGAACGTTCAGAGAGATCGCTGCATGCATCAGCTGACTCTGGGAGATGAAGTGCCGATGAGGAACCATCACCCACAAGGGAAACTATTACTGTTTTATGAGCCCAGTCCTATGGATCTAGCAGAGGTGAAAGGCTCCATGGTAATAGCCTCTGATGGGAAAGGAACTGTCACAAGGAATACCAGCTTCTTCAAGAAAGTAGGTGAGGGCAGTCAGATGTGTGTCACACCATAGAGTGTGCGTGAGGAAGAGCTCAATGAAGGAGGAGGGCGTAGAGCCCGAAGAGCCGGTGGAACAAGGATATGCCAGAGAGGAAAGGCCAAGCTGGGATGAGGTCCGGCATTACCCCCAATGCACAGTTCGAAGCAGGCCTTCCCTTCTAAATGACTATGTGCTGGACGTATAACGTTGATGGGACATTCCCCAGTTGGTAATGTTATAACTGTTTGATATTCAAATGTATGACCTGATTCTCGTTGTTGCTGTTGTTATGAAAAACGAGGAGTGTTGTGTGTGGCTTTAAGGACGTAACTCTGCCGCATGGAATAAACGAGGCGGTTCTTCTAGGACACAGCAGGGCGTGAGCGGAGCCTGGATGGCAAGCAGCATCTCCTATCTACTCCTTGGGTCTGAGCTACTATCGTACAAGGCCCACTGTGGGGACATGTAACACCAGCCACGTATCCTCTTTGTGGTTGAGGCTGACACAACTCTCTTCATCAATTATTATTAGAGTATTTACTGAGCGCTGACCTAGCTTTGGGAATAAACTGAGCACTTTACAAATCAGCGGGAGAGGGACACTGTGAGGGAAGAGGAGATAAAAGGGACTGGGGAGCTGACAACAGGGCAGGGGAAGAACAGGCAAAATGTCAGCAAGGGATGTACAAACAACAAGGAGAGGAAACAGGGGGAACAGATCACCCCATCTCGGGTTAGGTGGAGAGTGGAGAGGGTGTGGACCTAGGTATTAGGGAGAAGCCAGTCCTTGTATGGGAGGGTCTTGAGCTCAATCCTGAAGCGCAGGGGCAAAATGATGTTTTTTATTCTGCTCAAAAACTTTAGAAAGGGAGGAAGTTAAAGAAGGTTGAAGGAATTGCTTTTAATTTAGTTATTAATCTGAATCCGACCGTTGATAATATTAAACTGAAACGTAAGATTTTATAGGAGCATGGGTTGTAAACAAGGAGTGAGGAGTTTGAAACAAGTAATTCCCTTGGGCTCAGAGTAGAGGCAGAGTTTCTTGACAGGGGGGGGCAACTCCTAATAGATTAAGTGTTATGACTATTCTGCATGAAGTTCCCTCTTTATGTTTGATCACTACCACATTAGATGTAGCTTTACTTATAGATGATGCATATGTGCTTATGATGTTAGAATGTAATAATAATATGCATTTTTCTTAGCCCTAAGCGAATCCCTTTTTGCGATCAAAAACCCTGTTCTCTTAGTAATGTTCAAAAAGGGGTTGCATTTGTCAGTCATCGAGTAACACAAAATGGAAATGTGTTTGTGGCTTTTTCTGTCAGCCATTACAAGAAAAGACTGGGCCTGTGTAGAGGACATGTTTTAGCCGCCTGGCCTTCACTGGTAAACCTAGGTTAAATATCATTGAACTGGTGAATAGAGCATGTAATTAAGCCATAAGCAAAGTGGAGACTCTTGCAGTAACAATAACAGCTGTTGAATATGCAATTTGTCCTGCCCTCCTGGGATTAGGTATAACATAGTGTATGTAGTTTGAACATGTTTGCGTTATTATCTTTTGAAAATTAATAACAAATGACCTATGTTGATGCAGGCTCCGTTTTTGTATAAGAAGTGACACAGTGAAAACATTCAGGCACTTCACTTCTCCACTCTCCATGAAATACTGATCGTATATGAATCTGAAGTCCGCTCGAGTGTGTGATATGAGCAAATTAAATCTTACCTTGCAATTTTGAAACTCTCTCTCAGATGCTCTTTTTTGTTTGAATTATAGCGCTTAGATGTCTCAATGAAAGTGCCTGCATAGATGCCAACTAATAGCATTCTGTGTCTGATTTAATCAATTAGAAGTTCTGGTATCAAGATATTGCATAAGGTGAATGTTTTATTTTCAGTTAATAAAGGTCAAGGATAATGAAATAGGGTTTCAAAATTCAAAAGTCAAACTTGGAATACTATTTTGAGGCACAGGGGTTCAATAGCTTTGGGTTCTTTGAGAAATTGAGACTCTCCTTAAAGACGGTGGACATCTCCACCAAGCAGCTTCTCTTAGAAGCCACATCAATTGATAAAATAATATGCATGTGTTCATTTTTTTAACAACAGCATGGCATTGCTCTTCTGCCTTTGTTGAGGTCCTTCCCCCAACAAACGAACATACACTTGATGAAGATGGCTGAGTAAAGTTGCCAAGCAACGTCAACACCTCTTGTCAATGAAGCTTGAGTTCTGTACAAATAAATCCTAATATAGCAAATAAATCTAACTAACATAACGACCTAGAGTCGCATGAGACCCGCAGCAAAGAAGAAAACAATCTCTATGCAAAGAGCAGCAACATCAATAGTGCATTTGTCTTGTGGAATCAGAAAATACAATATTAAGGCTTTTACACCATGCAAAGAGAAATGCACCGACACAGGCTTGTAAAGATTCCCAGAATCTTTATTGCAATACTGTACAGTTTACAAAACAAAGTACACAAATAGCTATTTGGCCGTCAATACATCACAGAGACCACCAGCAGAGTTCAATGTGAGCAGTGAACAGGAATTGCTAGCTGAACATCAGCGTATTTATACAGTTTCTTCATAACGATGTCCAGCCTCCTACAAGTTAATCATGTACTGGACTAGGGTCGCGCCAGGTTCATTCCTAATTTACATATCTCGTGCATGCGGTTTACTTTTTTAATACATTTGCTAACAAACACTATTATTCTCTGGGTTTAACTTTACACTCTTTACACATTGCTTTAATACAGGTCAAACAGATGTTTCGCATGTTGTGTTCAAATAGCGTTATTGTTCTTGTATACTTGTAGGTTAACATCGCCGATTCAAGTAATCCCCTGATCCCGAGGTCAACAAAGGACAAGGTCTACATGACCCTAACATGTAGCATGCAGGCAGGTTGGACATTAACTCTCCTACAGAGGTTGAAGAGGTTAAAGTAAGAACAAGAGAACACAGGTCCGCCATTTTAGGCCACAGGGTGACTTTGCATGATAAACTAAAATGGCGGCTTTAACCTAAAATGGAGGCTTGATTCACTTAAGGTCTCGAGCTTGCAATCCGGATTTCCTCGCAAAGTGACTGGACATAGACCAACATATCCAATGAAGACGAAACAATATTATATCAGTTTTAACAATCTTTTAGTCTGCCCTAAAGTGTCATGTGGTCCTCAACTAAAAGATGTGGTCAGAAAGCAAATGACATTTTTTGGTCAATCTTAGGTAGGTTGTGACCAAACAGAGGGGGGCAAGAACAATTAAGTTTACAGGGTATTGCCCTTACTCAATATATGTTTTAACATAGATGAACAGGCAAAAACACATCTATCTTGTTTTTAGGTGCAGCCACTATCAATCCAGATAGAAATCCAGATAAGGAACCCCCAGTGGTAAGAACAGATATTCCATAGAGACAAGGCTGTGAGGAAGGGCAGAAAGGATAGAGCGAAATTCTAACTATCCCTACCTAATACCATAATCTAAACTAGGTTGTGGTGGTGTAACGCATATATAACAGGGATAGGATAAGAGATAGACTAGGAACTTCTATTGGTTGGAATACATTCAGCCTTGTTGGTCCTATACCGCTCTCTTCCACTATATGTGTGTGTTTGGAAGAGAAAAATATAGTAAAAAAGCACAACAGGGAAACTGCACATAAAACATCTAATAGGATAACGTCTACTTTAATAACATGTAGATTGTCTTACTGCCCCGGGGAGCTCATGTTAAAAAGATACAAATAAAGAAAGAAAATAGAACAAAAGTTATTTGTTCATAAGACAAGAAGACATTACAATCACCACTCTCCGTCTGTAGATATAGTAAACTGGCGGTGAGTGGAGGTAGGTAAAATAGGTTTGCTCAGACTACAAAAATAGGCCAGACTTATGCCTTTTGAACGTAGCAAACACTGTCGACCGGTTACAGTAGCATAAATTTGGATGGGGCCACTTTCATCAGGACAGTCTTCAGTCTCTCCAAATTGGTGTCACACAAGTACAGACCAGATCAGAGAAACAAAATCAGGCAGGTAGATTGATACTTTACCACCTTGCCGTAAGTGCCATTGGACTGGATCAGTCTGGGAGGGAACCTTATGTAGTGTATCCCTGCGTGGTCTGGTAGTTGGATATGCTCTCCATACATTAGAGGTATGTTAGTATCCAATCCACACGCTCTCTATTTGCATATTATTTCCACAATGTCATTCTCCATTAGTGATTACGGCCGGCAGAATACGCGTTGTCCGCATGTGGTACTCAAATAGAAGATGTGGTCAAAAAGCAAATGACATCTTTTGGTGAATCTTAGGTAGAGGTTATTACTCCACCTTCTACACATCTCGTAAAGACCCACAGCCTTCAAGAAGCAAGAAACCTGTATCTTCTAAAGGAGTGCCTTCTAATCTGAAATTCATCATATGCCAGCTCGCTACCAAGAAGATGCTCAAAGAGGCTTGGAGGAAATGTCCATTGGAACTCTGGTTGAGGCAATTGGGCAGTCTCAAATGTCTCTCCTGGAGGGCGTCATGGATCAAGCGGGAGCAGTGAAACCGGACAACCCTCTCATCTATAATTCAAGGGAAAGAAGGCTGGTGACATGGGACACCTCTGTTCTTCTTGGTGCTAGATGGCTAAAACAAGGATGGATAACACGACTTGCCAGGTTTCAACTAGCCATAGGGGCGATGGGGAACACCCCAATGTGGGTCCATTTCGCCTCTCCGTTTGGACAAGTTCAATGACTTATCCCACTGTGCGGCTGGCCTTTATGATCAATTTTACTGTCTCAGTGTTCTTTAAGATGCATCATTTGTCATAATCTTCCCAGTAATGTGCCCCCATTAATAAGTGCACAGGTTTAGTTCATGGCCCGAGTATGACCCTGTGGCCGGACCCAAAAGGACAAGCTAGGCAATGTTTTCCATATACTCTTAATCTGCTCTTGGAATTATCCTCCTTATCCCCATAAAAGTTCAAAGGTCATAGGCCATCCTCAAGAACTGGGAAGGCGTCTATTATCCCATCAACTCACTGATGTCTCCTACAAGAAGAAGCTTTTCCTGAAAGTAAAATGTAACAAGGGTAAGAAAGACTGGAGATAAAGAAATATAAATCAGGAGCCAAAATCACCGGAAGAGTGAGCTCCCTCAAAATCACCCAAAGAGTGAACTCCCTCAAAATCACCCGAAGAGTGAACTCCTTCAAAATCGCACAAAGAGTGAACTCCCTCAAAATCAGCCGAAGAGTGAACTCCCTATCAGAAGGAACCAGCCTTTTCGGGCCAGAGCTTTTGATGGAGGGCAAATACATGCCCTGTTCAGTGCATGTGTGTGCCAGGATGTTCCCTCGTCTTTTCCTCTTTCCTGGGCCTTTTTGTGCCCTTTTTCCAGCTCTCTGAGTAATTATGGAAAGACTGGGAAGTGGGTTCAAATGAGCTTGAAGGCCTTGGACAGGGAAAAGGAGAAGAGTGACCATCAGAGCATCTCCCTGCTCCAGAACTCCTCTATCTTGTCTCAGACCTGTCCTTCCCATGTCATCCTTAAATGTTCCTGTTTTATCCACAGTAACTCCCTAAACCCCGTTTCCTCCTCTTTCCTTCTTGCTGCCTCCAGCCCATGTATTCTGACTGCTAAGGAAATTCGCTTTTTCTTTTTTATAAACTGTCTTCTTTACTTTCTTGTCTGCTAAACCACAAGGCGGTTCAATTCTTTCAAAAATGAAAGCTCAAATAGCTTAAACGGTTGCCCTCTCAGCCATTAGCAGCCAGTTTTAGATTTCACCATGTTTCAGCATTTCACACGTTATATCGTTACTCAGTCTCAAAGGTGGGAGGACAGTCTTAGTTACCTTGCTGGCATTCAACCCTGTGGCCTGCTGTTTACACACCAAACCTGCACAGGACACCAGGACCCAATGACCCTTATCACCGGGTACTATAATTGGCTCTAACCAGAGGCTTGCCTGGCATATTACTGACTCTTTTCCAGCCCCAACAGCAATAGACACCAAATTCCCGGACATGCCACAATTTTCCAGCCCGGCCCTGTCTCCGCCCATGTGCCCCCGCATGTGGGATCTGTGCCTGCTACACCGCGGGTGACCCAGCCTGGTACCCCCTGTAAAGGACAAGAGCGCCGGGAGACTGGCCCTGGGTGGTAGCAGTGTGTGGTATAAGTCACCAAGTTGCCGTGCCCTTCTTGGAGAGTTCAATGTCTGCCCCTGCTTCTTAATGTGCTTCCGACGAGATACATGTTATGGGCGCGTGAGGGGGTGGAGCGAAGGCACAGAACCTACTGTGTCTCTGCGACCACCTTTTAACTGTTGTACATGTGCTATTGGAGTGTGAGTTTTTAAAGGATCGTCGTAGTTCACATGTTGACAATCTTGTTCGTGATTTTAAAACTCCGTCTGCTGGTTTTGTACGGCAACAAACCATACCTAAATAGAGTGAGAGACATTACTGTAGTAGCTGCACAGGTCAGTCTTTTGAATACTTCCGACGATTTGCTATGTGTGCACTTGTGTATCATAACGATGAAAGCACAGAGACAGGAATAATTACACTGTTCCGTTGTCCTCAGAGAGTAAAGTTACTCCAGCACTCCTCCTCTAGAGTTGCGACGATCTCTACGCTTGGAATTATTACACCCCGGCCAGCACGCCCTGGCTTCAATATTCATTTTAGCACACGTTTCACCAGTTTTAGTTTAAATGCTCACATGCGAGTGGAGCATGATCAAGAGTGACACTTGTTTGGTTTTTCTTTGTGTTTTTCTTGTGTTTTAGAACTCAACTTCGTGGTTCTTCTGTTTCCATTACTGAGCCCACGTCCTGATGAAGTGCGATTGATAAACTACGCAAGCGCAATGGAAAAAGCCATGCGTGCCTAAAAGCCGAAACACGTGTCGACGACTATCACAAGAGTGTATAACCCGTGCATCCGTCCATTTGGACCCATTACATAGAAAAATACTCATTCCCTTTTCTCCCCTCAAGGAATGTGTAGAATGAGTCTTCTTTTTGTTTTTTGGCATAAAAAGGCCACAGATTTATGTTTCCACAATATCATAAAACCACACTGCACACATTAGTGGAGATAACTCTGATGATGCGGCGACTGCTCCGTGTCCAGCGATCTGCTACCCCCAGCCTTGGCAGAAGGACGCCCGAAAACGAAATCCTCCTCGTGCTCCTGCGGGCGGGCGTCCTTCTGCCAAGGCTGGATGGAAGCTGCCTGCAGTAAGGACCCTGCCTGCTATAAAGGGGGTAGCTCCGCCCTTTTCTTTGTAGCACTTTGCGGGCTTTCCTGATTTCTGCCGTGCTTTACGTCGGCGCCTCCCTTTCATCCTGAGGGGGAAGAGGGAGGACAGGAGGAGCCCCCCCCCACCCCCCGTCCCGGGTTATCGGGGTGCCTCCTTCATTTTCCTTTGGTTTTGTTCGTCGTCACTGGCATCCTCAGTCTTAGTTCTTTTTCCATAAATGAATATTAAGATCTTTTAGAAATGGAGTAACTCCTTGACCTGTGTCAGAAGAGGTTCTGAATGTCGATTACGATACCAACACACCCGAATATCGGGGCATTGTTAACATCAGTGTGATATAATTTTGATGTACAAATCACCCACTATCTCAGTCAGTTTGAGAAGCACATTACAGAGTATATAATCCGTCTTATTTTTGTCCTATGATTGTTTGTATATAAAGGTTTCTATAAGATCATTTGGAATAAAGCAGTGTATTTTTAAAGTTTTGTCACTCTATGTTTATGTTGAGAAAATAATTGGGTCATTTCGAGGTTTTTGGTGAGCACACAGGTGCACAGTGCACAGGGAGGGATAGCCAGTTTCCTACTAGATTTTTGATGGCAACAAATCATGACATCTGGTAGTAATTATTGGGGCTTAGCAGCCCTAGGTTTTAAAATTGATGTACTGACTTGTTTGTGGATTTGTAGTGACAACTTGGGTCTATTTTTTTGCATGATTCTTTTTTAACCAATCTGTGTATCTACTGTGAATTTTAATGAATTGTAATGTTTGGTTTTAATGTTTTTGATACTGTTTGGTGTTGTTTTTATGCTTCTTTTCCTTCTTTTTTTCTGTATGGAAACATTCTTTTATAAATAAATTTCACAATAAACAATAAAGAAACGAAGACAACAAAACGTAACACAACAAACACCACCGTTCAGGTTTGACTTTCACTACCTCTCCTGCACACTCATGTTGTTTGTTTGTCATTAGTTTGCTCTGACACTGATTATCTATTCAGGCAGCAACGCCTTAGCAGCGTGGAAAGAAGTAAGACTGCTGAGCTGAGTGGTAATGTCAATTTCAGGAGGCCCCAGTCCAGTCCTTGTTTTAACTTTGCATTCTGGAATTTTTCATGAATTTGTAATGTAGGCTCCGGGACTACAAGTCCCAGAACGCAAAATTAACACCAGCCCAAATAGGAGAAGCGTGGGGGGTGTATGCTGGGGAAACACAGGTGGCTTTAACCTGAGATGAACCTGGCCTCAGACCACCTCCACACTGCTACATCAAAACAAAGCTGTGTATGCTCTCCACTCTCCACAAATGGGCAGCCTCGGTTGCAGTGACATCCACTTAATCCAGGCCACCAGGGCACGGCATTCTGCACACTGAAAGGGCCTTTTCATAGCGCTAATCCCTGCCAGGCGCGCTATTTGTATTGTGCCAATAGTTATGACAACAAACTGTGCCAGCGTGTGTCGAGGGCACACACAGTACAACGGGAAGCAGGGCAGTGTGCGCCTGAGTGGCCTACAGATTAAGGCTACCACCCACGCCCCCACACCGCAGCCGGGGACCCGGGCATGTGTGGGCATCTTTTTCACACACTAACATCCAGAAGGCGTGCAGCTGGGGCACCCAAACAGTGGTCTGTGCCCACCTGGAGATGGGAAGTGAAACTGGGCCTAGAAACCAGGGCAGGTTTCGCTCAGACAGGAGGGGCACAGTGCTTGTAGGTGTTGTTTGGTTAGTTGCCCACCCATTGACTGGCCATGGCCATGCTAATCCCTACGCCCATTGCCAACCACTTCCTGCCGCTCCCTACCCAAAACATCGCCTCATGGGAACTCTTTTGGGCTAACTTTGTCCAGCCTGAATATTAAAATGTGCACCCGAAGTAGCTGCCAGTTTTTTTTTCAAAGCAGTATTCTGAGAGCTAATGGTTTAATTGGAGCTATAATCAAGCTACTGGCGTAATAAAAAGGTCTTAACTGGGTCTGCCTTCAACCACTCGATTTATAAGCACTATGCGCACCTTTCAATGAAGTCCTGTTAAAACAAGCATTGGCAAAGCCAGAAGTTTTGGCTTTTGTATATGTATTAGAAAGGCATTTGCCAGGCAAAGCTGTCATATGCCCAGACCTGTGCACCATTTTCAAGCTGCTGCCATGAACTGCCCCTTAGCACCATAACGACAATACCTGGCATATAACTTTCCTATGTCTACACAAAAGCCATAGATGTTGGCATTGCCAATGCCTGTTTAATGATCCCTTTCGACAGCTCCTTTGATGCACCTGGTAGTCACGGTCTATGCTGGGTTTCCAGGTGTCAGGTTTCAGGAAGAGGACCTGGCCCGTCTTGCAGCAATTCTGAACGATTGCAGTGCAATTTAGCGTGATAGTTACAAAAGGTAATCCTGGGCAAACCGACTTGGTCAAATGCTGAATCCCACGAGTTCCTGACGATACAGACGAACTGAAATGACCTGAACTTCCATTGGGGTTTGGTCTAAGTGGTTCAGGTGAGTTCAGCCTCAAAGGAGATACATAGGGCATACACAGGGTGTGATCAGTGTGGTCTACAGAGGCAGAGGAGAGGCACACACAGGGTGCGATCAGTCTGGTCTACAGAGGCAGAGGAGAGGCACACACAGGGTGTGATCAGACTGGTCTACAGAGGCAGAGGAGAAGCACACACAGTGTATGATCAGTCTGGTCTACAGAGACAGAGGAGAGGCACACACAGGGCGTGATCAGTCTGGTCTACAGAGGCAGAGGAGAGGCACACACAGTGTGTGATCAGTCTGGTCTACAGAGGCAGAGAAGAGGCACACCCAGTGTGTGATCTACAGAGGCAGAGGAGAGGCACACACAGTGTGTGATCAGTCTGGTCTACAGAGGTAGAGGAGAGGCGCACACAGGGTGTGATCAGTCTGGTCTACAGAGGCCAAGGAGAGGCACACAGTCTGGTCTACAGAGGCAGAGGAGAGGCACACAAAGTGTGTGATCAGTCTGGTTTACAGAGGCCGAGGAGAGGCACACACAGGGTGTGATCAGTCTGGTCTACAGAGACAGAGGAGAGGCACACACAGGGTGTGATCCGTCTGGTCTACAGAGGCCGAGGAGAGACACACACAGTGTGTGATCAGTCTGGTCTACAGAGGGTGAGGAGAGGCACACATAGGGTGTGATCAGTCTGGTCTACAGAGGCAGAGGAGAGACACACCAGGGTGTGATCAGTCTGGTCTACAGAGGCAGAGAAGAGGCACACCCAGTGTGTGATCTACAGAGGCAGAGGAGAGGCACACACAGTGTGTGATCAGTCTGGTCTACAGAGGCAGAGGAGAGGCACACACAGTGTGTGATCTACAGAGGCAGAGGAGAGGCGCACACAGTGTGTGATCAGTCTGGTCTACAGAGGTAGAGGAGAGGCACACACAGGGTGCGATCAGTCTGGTCTACAGAGGCAGAGGAGAGGCACACACAGTGTGTGATCTACAGAGGCAGAGGAGAGGCAGACACAGTGTGTGATCAGTCTGTCTACAGAGGCAGAGAAGAGGCACACACAGTGTGTGATCAGTCTTCTCTAAAGGGGCAGAGGAGAGTCACACACAGGGTGTGATCAGTGTGGTCTACAGAGGCAGGGTAGAGGCAAACACAGCGTGTGATCTACAGAGGCAGAGGAGAGGCAGACACAGTGTGTGATCAGTCTGGTCTACAGAGGCAGAGACGAGGCACACACAGTGTGTGGTCAGTCTGGTCTACAGAGGCAGAGGAGAGGCACACACAGTGTGTTATCTACAGAGGCAGAGATGAGGCACACAGTGTGTGATCAGTCTGGTCTACAGAGGCAGAGGAGAGGCAGACACAGTGTGTGATCAGTGTGGTCTACAGAGGAAGAGGATAGGCACACACAGAGTGTGATCAGTCTGGTTTACAGAGCCAGAGGAGAGGCACACACGGTGTGTGATCAGTCTGGTCTACAGAGGCAGAGGAGAGGCAAACACAGTGTGTGATCAGTCTGGTCTACAGAGGCAGAGGAGAGGCAAGCACAGGGTGTGATCAGTCTGGTTTACAGAGGCCGAGGAGAGGCACACACAGGGTGTGATCAGTCTGGTCTACAGAGGCAGAGGAGAGGCACACACAGTGTGTGATCAGTCTGGTCTACAGAGGCAGTGGAGAGGCACACACAGGGTGTGATCAGTCTGGTCTACAAAGGCAGAGGAGAGGCACACACAGTGTGTGATCAGTCTGGTTTACAGAGGCCGAGGAGAGGCACACACAGGGTGTGATCAGTCTGGTCTACAGAGGCAGATGAGAGGCACACACAGTGTGTGATCAGTCTGGTCTACAGAGGAAGAGGAGAGGCACACACAGTGTGTGATCTACAGAGGCAGAGGAGAGGCAGAGGAGAGTGTGTGATCAGTCTGGTCTACAGAGGCAGAGTAGAGGCACACACAGGGTGTGATCAGTCTGGTTTACAGAGGCCGAGGAGAAGCACACACAGTGTGTGATCAGTCTGGTCTACAGAGGCAGGGGAGAGGTACACACAGTGTGTGATCAGCCTGGTTTACAGAGGCAGAGGAGAGGCACACACAGTGTGTGATCAGTCTGGTTTACAGAGGCCGAGGAGAGGCACACACAGGGTGTGATCAGTCTGGTCTACAGAGGCAGAGGAGAGGCACACACAGTGTGTGATCAGTCTGGTTTACAGAGGCCGAGGAGAGGCACACACCGGGTGTGATCAGTCTGGTCTACAGAGGCAGAGGAGAGGCACACACAGTGTGTGATCAGTCTGGTTTACCGAGGCCGAGGAGAGGCACACATATTGTGTGATCAGTCTGGTCTACAGAGGCAGAGGAGAGGTACACACAGTGTGTGATCTGTCTGGTCGGCAGAGGAGAGGCACACACAGGATGTGATCAGTCTGGTCTATAGAGGCCGAGGAGAGGCACACACAGGATGTGATCAGTCTGATCTACAGAGGCAGAGGAGAGGCAGAGGAGAGTGTGTGATCAGTCTGGTCTACAGAGGCAGAGTAGAGGCACACACAGGGTGTGATCAGTCTGGTCTGCAGAGGCAGAGGAGAGGCACACACAGGGTGTTATCAGTCTGGTCTACAGAGGCAGAGGAGAGGCACACACAGGGTGTGATCAGTCTGGTCTACAGAGGCAGAGGAGAGGCACACACAGGGTGCGATTAGTCTGGTCTACAGAGGCAGAGGAGAGGCACACACAGGGTGCGATCAGTCTGGTTTACAGAGGCAGAGGAGAGGCACACACAGTGTGTGATCAGTCTGGTCTACAGAGGTAGAGCAGGGACGTTTGTAGGGAGAGGTGGAGCTTTAAAATAGCATTTCTTGTTAATACTTTATTTGGAAACTGTCTCCATAAAAGCATTACAGGTGCAAATCAAGAGCATGAAGTTGACAGATAAGCATCCTATCCCAAGGGGAAACGTGCTCAGCATAATGCACCTAAAATCGCAATTGGTGCAAGGCCATGCAGTAAAACCTACTTCAATTCCAAAGCGTAATAATCATTAAACAAGCACAGAAAGTGCAAGAAAACACATCCCATGACAGGTCTCACACATGGGCAACCCCCAAATGACATCCCTGCAAGCAATACACTGGGGGTCATAATGACCCTGACGCTAGCCGTGCCTGTAAATCCCAGCAGCTGCCACCAGAGTCATTAATTATCCAGCACCCGGCAATGGGGACTTACCGGGGCATTACAGCCACGGCAGTCACGGTAATTCCCCATTGCCGGGTGCCGGAAAATATTGCACTCAATGGGAATGGGGAGGCCGGATGCACCGGCACCATTCATGAATGGTGCCGGTGCATTCGGCGAGGTCTGCGCACAGGTGCCATTTCAGCTCTAGGTCAGACCTGGCGGGCTGAAAGGCACCTGCTCACAGAACTAGTAGTTTGCCGGTCCGGAAACAACGGTAACAGCAAGCATACCGGTACCGTTGTTTCCAGACCGGCAAACATATAATGAGGCCCAATTATCTTCTATTCAAAAAGTGTTATAATCATTTCACATTGCAGGGACCTTGAGGCACCCCCATAGTGCAGTTCAAATGCTAAAGTGCCAACCAGCCAGGCTATGATTTAAGGCTTTTGATTGGCGTATTTGAGCCTAGTTTTCCAGGTCGGCGCAAGATACGAAGCAACAGGCATAACAACATCTGATTTTGAAGCACCTATACCGAGACCATAGGCACCTTGTTCCGTGGCTATGTCATTATTCCTAAAATATAGGACACCCGAGTAAAACAAATCTCACATCTTCAAGTCCAAAACTAAATGCATGCTGTTCTTACATGATATTGAAGATGTGGAAATAGGATTAAGTTGAGGGCAATGTAGAAAACTACAATAGCAATAATTTGAGGGAGAGGTAGAACATTAAAATACGATTTGCTTGAGTGAGAGGTAGACAAATCAAAAGCAGGATTTAGTTGCGCGAGAGGTAGAACATTTAAAAAGGATTTAGTGGAGGGAGAGGTAGACAATTAGAATAGGATTTAGCTGAGACAGAGGTAGAGCATTATAACAGGATTTAGTTGCGGGAGAGGTAGAAAAATCAAAAGTAGGATTTAGTTCCACAATTTAGTTGAGGGAGAGGTAGAAAACTAACATAGGATTTAGCTGAGACAGAGGTAGAGCATTATAACAGGATTTAGTTGTGCGAGAAGTAGAAAAATCAAAAGTAGGATTTATTTGAGGAAGATGTAGACAATTAAAATAGGATTTAGTGGCTGGAGAGGTACAAATATATAATATGATTTAGGTGAAGGAGAGAGGACACATTGAGATTGGATAGGCAACCTTTTTAGGGGAGGTGAGAATCCCAGTGGCCACGGCAGGACACACGTGCAAGTGACATTTCCTGTCAGTGAATTGGAAGTTTGGAGAACGTCCCAGAAATGCTAGGAGAAGGACATCATGTGATCATTTGGAGGCTGGGGAACATGTTTAGTAGCCCCAACCGAGTCTGGAATATGTGTATGTATGGAGCAAACACTAGAAGTGACTATGCTAGTCAATATCACAGAATTTCCTGAAAACAGGGGAATGCATTTGGCGCCTGTAATTGGGGGTGCCATTGTTTGATGAGAAAATACTACCAAAGAAAATAACCATAGACTTGTTTGGGTGCCCAAGATTACTATCAGTGACAATAAAGAGGCCAATGGAGCCATCTCTCAATTTACGCAAAAGTGTGTGGAGACATCCTATTGAAGCAACAATTTGCGCCTCTGGCTTAAAATCTATAGCTATTGCTCTGGTAG
This sequence comes from Ambystoma mexicanum, assembly GCF_040938575.1. NCBI lineage: Eukaryota > Metazoa > Chordata > Amphibia > Caudata > Ambystomatidae > Ambystoma > Ambystoma mexicanum. Next base: position 48,456,639 of record NC_090932.1, on the reverse strand, counting down.
GGCCCGAACTACAAAGATGTGATCATATTCAGTACTTAGAAATAACAGTAGAAATGTTCCTGAAGCGAATCCTAACATTGCCCAGTTCCGCACAAAGCCATGCAGCGCATAATGAACTTAATAGAGATTTTTTAAGGATGAGCGTGCATAGAGACCTGTGCCACTTTGGACGTCTGTCTGCACCAATCGTCTAGTGGCCCTCGTGCGCAGGAACTTGAACGATGTGCGCAAACGAGATGGCGTGGGTCAGATTCAGCGGGTTTAGCATTTTAGGGTGTCAATGGCAATGATCAGATGCCCTCATTGGTATAATGCCCAAGAACCAATATTAAAGAAGGATATGCCCGCCACTAAGTGGCGGCTGTTGACCAAATACAGCCATCAATGAGAAGAAATAGAAATTAATTATAAGGGCACCGGCGCCCATCTATGTTTTTCAGCATTTGGCCGCATTGAAGGAAATTTGCTTTGGTGTCCTGATCTGAATTGAAGCGAATGGTAGACTCAGTTGCATTTCTATCTACTACCTACTGGTATCATTCTTGATATTTGGGCACATTAAGGAAATAAGGTTAGTCTGTGCACTGTTCGTCCTAATTTATAGTAAGCACACATACACTTTATTCTATTTTGTGATAAATATCACAGTTTGTATCATTTTACGGTTCCTAACACCACGGCGTAAGCCTCAATACCCGCTCACTCTTTTGTATTTGCAGTTTATTCCTGACCTATTGGCGGCGTGGACACTCCAGACTAAGTTACGTGCAGCATTTAGAATGAAAAAGAAAAGAAAGGAGAATTACTGTGATTATGTAGCTTCAGCTGTGTCAATTGTAACTTTGGATAATTCCCCAACTATGTTATTTCTTGTCGCTAGTCGCAAAATTGAATGAATTACGATTAGTATTATTGTGGTTGTTATAAATTATTTTTAGAAGTTTCTCATTGTCATATATTTGTATCGCCTCCCCCGAATACAGTATCCTATTTATTTATTTTTTCTTTTTTGTTGTTGTATGTCACAGTGTCCTATTTATTTTTTCTTCTTTACTTTTATTTCTTTTCTTTGTTGTATGTCACAGTATCCGATTTCGATAATGTAGCTTTTGTTACATATTGAACTTTATGGTTGTATTCGTTTTATGGGTCAAAACCGGAAATAAACATTGTGTTGATTTGACATGAATTGACAATAAATGGGAACGCTATAGTTGTTGAATCTCTGCGGAGATACAATCATAGACTTGTTTGGATGCATCGTCGTACATCCCAGGGTTGCAAATGAGGCCGCCATCTGTTTGTGTCGAGGTGAAATACTAACAGGAAGTAGAAAAAAGAAAGTCATGGAATTGTTTGGAGAGCAGGGATCATATTCCAGGTTTGGAAGTGGTGTGTCAGCTGTCTGTGATGCAGCGAAACACTAATAGGAAGGATGGGAGAGAAAATCATGGAATTGTTTGGAGGCAGGATATACATTCAGTGGCTGTCACGCGGTGTTCCATCTTTCTGTGACACGACAGAATACCGGTAGTGACGAGTGAAGAGGAAATTATCCGGTGGTTTGACGGAAGGAGATGGCTTTCAGTGGCTTCGCCGAGGAGGTGAGCTGGGCCTTTGAGATGGCCATCGATCCTGCAACAGGTTCAGGGGTTTTGATTGTGCTGCTGAATCCCTGAGAGAGGTTCAGTAGCTCTGAGTGACCCTCTAAACTAAAGCACTCCCTCCAAACATGCATGTGAATTGGGGAGGGATTTCGACCGGCCGCCAAATCTTGTGAGATTTCTCAAGTCTGTTGAATTGCAGCCTTGGGATTCAGCTTGACTCGTGAGTTTGGCGGCAGGGCTTCCAGGAGGCTTGGCAAAAAGTGCCCAGATACAGAAACATATTGGCCCTCATTACGACCCTTGCGGAAATCGACTGACCGGAGCGCCACAGCGTAAATAGCGTTTCCGCCATTGCACGAAGGAGCAAAGTGCGGCCCATTCCGACCCATCGGGCACGAGCACCACGGCATGGCGGAAGTGCTAAGTCCGCGATGGCGGAAAAGACCCCAAAACGGCCCACACCGCCGCCGTACGGGGCCCCAGGTGCAATACCGCCACCCCTCCTAGTGGTCACCGCAGTGTGCGCCTACCGCAAAGTACGGTGGCCGGAAATATACGGAAACGGAAGTTAAAACACGGGCCCGGAACGGGAAACATCCCGGCGTACACCTATAAATACACTAAAACCACACAACCACTAAAAACACTACCCTGAGACACACCCCACCCCGTCAACCACCCTAGCGAAACCAAGAAAAATGGGAAAAGCAGCGAAGAAAGCGTGCGACCGCAAGCGGCAGGTCCACTTCTCCCGTGAGGAACTCACCGTGCTAACAGAGACCCTCCAGGAGAATGCTGCCGTGGTCTTCTCCACGCAAATGACCAGGACGGCACTTGCAAACAAGAAGGCCATATGGGCTCTGGTGGCACAGCGGGTAAGTGCGGTGGGGACCGCACCCCGCACCCCACAGCAATGCCGCAAGCGATGGGACGACCTGCGGATACGCGTCCGCAGCATACTCTCTGCCAACCGCAACATTGCCACAGCCACCGGGGGAGGTCCTGAATCACCCATCAAGTTGACCCCCTGGGAAGAAATCTGTGCCTCCACCATCGGAATGGAGAGCATTGAGGGAGTCGGAGGGATGGAGAAAGGAGTGCAGACATCCGAAGATTCAGGTAGGTGGGCCAGATATAACAAGCCACACAGTCCATCCATGTGAAGCACCATGCGTCCACATAGTGCAACAGAAACACATGTCCAGGATAAGGTCCACACACATCGGCCTGATAGCGCACGTTAAAACCCACAATAAATACATAAATAATTAAAAACCCCTAATACACGCACTACACGTGCAGCAGGCACACCCAAACTGCAGGCTGCCAAACAACTGCACCCTCACTCCACACACAAATCAAAGCACCTCCAAGGACCCGACCCAAATCACCCTCAGGTACCACCCCAAAGCATGTGATACAATGCCATTCCAATTCCCACAGACCCATCAATAACCCTCGCCCTCCTTTACTCCACCACAGGGTCCGATCCAAACGACGAGCCACAGGACACCCCTACCAGCACACCTGCAAAGAGGGCCAAGACCAACGGCCAGAGACCCTCCACCTCAGCTGCACGCATCAAGACACGGCAGCAGCACAAATCAGGTGGTAGCACAGAGGAGGGAACATCAACAGGCACCCCAGCAGCCAGCATGGCCACAACACCACCACCACAGGTCCCCCCAATGGATGCCACAGAAGGCACTGCCTCTGGTGGCAGCAGCACCATAGGTGACACCCCATTGATGGCAGCATGCTCGGACACAGAAGACGGGGATGTCGAGGTCAGATCCATCCATGACCTGTCCCAATCCCCCTGTCTGTCCCATCCCGTACAACATGAGGATACCACGCAGGGGCAGCCACAAGACGACGACTGGCCATCCCCCCCAAGCCCTGTAGCAAGGCAACATGAGGACAACAGCCCCTCTGTGACACCCCCGCAAATGGGCATGGCCCAGCAGAGGCAACAGTCCCTCGACAAGTTAATCGTCCAACAGCAGCAAATGGCCACACTCCTCAAGGACCATGCCGATGAATGTGGGGGCACCAAGGCAGACATAGAAACATCAACAGAGACACTTAGGGCAGAAATGGAGAGATGTACAGAGACGCTAAGGGCACAAATTGAGAGTAGCACCGAGAGCCTGAGAGTCCAAATGGAGAGAAGCACCGAGAGCCTGAGGGGGGAACAGCATGCGACGTCCAAAGACGTATGTGCTGAACTTGCCGCAGTGCGCCGTGTGCTCACTGAGCTCTCGCAAACCCTTAGGGACATGCATGGACGTGAGCAGGCAGACACATCATCCGTTGCAAGTTCCGTCCAGGGCAGCCCCCAACGTAGATCAGGGAGGAACCTGCGCTCCACAGGCAGGGGTGCCCCTGATACCCGCAGAGGGGGCTTGCAATAGCGACAGGCCACTGACAATGAGCATCTTTGGACACTGGTGTTCGGGTGGGAGGTAGGAGGGTGGAGGGGGTGTGTTGGGCTCACTTGGGTGGCGGGTCGATAGGGTGTTCAACATGATATCACATATGCCATAAAAAGTGCACGATCACCCAATGAGATGTGTGGACATTGATCTTTGTGTACTAGGCCATCATAGGCGTACAGTCCATATTGTGCATGTCCCAGACACACGCAGTGCCACGAGTCCCGTGTCCATGTATCAGCCCCCAGGCGTGAGTGCTAGAAGCATACATCAATGAGATGCTGACGGATGTCACGGCCCTCCGGTGCCTCGCAGACTCCTTGAGGTGCTGCCACATCCCCACCCTCATCATGACCATCATCCGGTGCTTGCAGTTCAGCGTCAGGGGGCATGGGCACATTTCTACGTACGCACATGTTGTGGAGCATGACACATGCCATGACCATCTTTGCAACCTTCTCATGGCGGTACAGGAGTGCCCCGCCAGACCTGCTGAGGCAGCGGAAACGAGTCTTCAGTAGGCCGAATGCCTGTTCTATGACTACACGGGTACGTGAGTGGGCATGGTTGTAGTCCTCCTCATGCAGGTCCCGTGGGTTCCGGACTGGTGTGAGGAGCCATCTCTTCAGTGGATATCCAGCATCACCTGTATGTGGACGATAAACGTAGGATGTGGAATGCCATTGATACGTACGCACACCCCCCCCCCTTCCTGCCAGTACATTGCCAAATCACATACCCCACATCATCATGCATGAGATGAGACTCACCGAGTAGCCAGGATCTGTACCCTGCGTGTCGCTCCATGTAGCGTGGTATGGTAGAGTTCCTCAAGACCATGGAATCATGGGTTGATCCAGGGAATCGGGCACAACAATGCGTAATGATCCTGTTGGAGTCACACACCATTTGTACATTCAGGGAATGAAATTGTTTTCGGTTGCGGTACTGGGCCTCCATGGCATGTGGGACGACCAATTCAACATGGGTGCAGTCGATGGCACCAATGCAACCCGGTATGCCGGCAAGTGCATGGAATCCCACTTTTGTGTTCGTAATTTCCTGCTCCGAGCGTGGTAGGGAGATGTAGTCGTCTGCGTGCTGCAGGAGGGCATCGAGCACTTGGAATAGTGTCCGTGAAAACAGTGGCTGTGATATGCCATGCAACTGTCCGACTGTGTGCTGGTAGGTGCCTGTGGCCAGGAAGTGGAGTACAGACACCACCTTCAGTAGGGGTGGGATTGCGGTTGGGCTATCTATCATGCTGACTAGGTCAGCCTGTGTCATGTCCACAATGGCGGCTATGGTGTCCCGGTCCAGACGGTAGAGGGTGTGGATCTGCTCATCAGTGAGGTTGAACGGATGTGCTCGGAGGCGTGGGATTGCGGGCTGCCTGCGTGGTGGTAGTGGCTGTGCTGCTGGGCCTTGCTGGCCCTGCCTTGGCCTCCTCCTCCTCCTGCGTCTCCTCCGTGCGGCTGGTTGTAGTTGTTGTTCGTCTTCTTCTTGGAGTCGGAGCACTTGCAGTGCTATCAGGTCCCCCAGGGCCAAGATCGCGAGTCCTGCCGGTAGCATTTCGCTGTGGTTGTGGGAGGAGACTGGCTGTGCAATTTATGTGTTTTCAGGCTGTATGGCCTCCACCTGTGGTGATTGATTCCACCTGTGCAAACGGCTCTCCCCTTTGGCCGAGCACGTCCCGCGCACTACGCTGCAATTCGGGTAATGGTATCTTGCTATTGCAATCATGTATTTGTACCCGATGGGCGTGTAAGATTGGTTGATATGTTCATTCTGCTGTGGTCCCATTGTTTCCCATACTATCTGTGCAGTCGCGAACGGACTTGTGAAGGGTCAGTGGAACGTAGTACTCGAGTAACGGTGGGCCCTCATGCATCACTGTACCGAGTTGCAACGACGGGCGGGGCGTCCCATTTGTGGGTGAAGGCAGTTGCCATTTTCACACACAGCCGCACTCGATGGAATAATTAGTGATTTCAAACGGCCACAGATGCCTTTTCGACGTGATGTTGCAAATGAGGAATTCGAAGGGCGGCGCTTTCGGTTTCCAGCTAGCGGCGAGGAGATGCCCACAGGTCTGACTGCAAATGTAACGTTCTATTGTTCTATGTCCTTGAGACAGGGCCCATGGCGAGGGAGCAATGATTGATATGAATAGTTTGGGATGCGCAATAGCTACGTGGGCGATGAGGCCGGCCATTCCCAAATACATGTTACTTCACAACACTGGATTTACGGGCTGGGGCACTGTGGATGTAGCAGGCTGCATTACGCACAGACTCAATGGACGTTTCTAATGTCATGTGAGTAATAATTCAGGCGTTTTGATCCCGGGATGAGGGAATGATGAATGGATGCATGGGCAGGTGATTTGGTGCAGAGTTTGCCATGTACAGGGCTTCTTGGGATCTATCCGCCTCCCCTACGCTATGTGATGCAGGGCTGCCATAGTGGGACCATCGTCTATCTGGCCTTGTTGAGCCCTCCCTGTCTCGACGCGCCCTCAGACACTTGTGTCCATGCACGTTAACATTCCCATCTGATGGATTCTGTTTTGGCAGACGCATGCACAGGTACACTCGTTCGTGATGGTGTTTACACCTAGGTATAGATGGTTATGAGTCGCAAGTGGCTTTGGGGTGTTGATGATCCTTTGGAGTGGGCTGGCATGCATATGGCTGTGGATTTCGTGTGCTCATTGAAGTGAGTTGTTCGAATGTAGTTCTGATGGCCATTCTGTTCTTGTTCTTTTCTTTTGGTTGACAGGTATCTCCTCCCCTTTTGCCACTGCCATCTGTATGCCACTCCTGCAGATGGATTTTACTCCCGACACCTGCTGCTTCGTGTTAATCGGTGGAGCAGCATTACGATCTTATGGGACGATCGCCAGTGGCCCACATGCCCTTACGCAGTACTGGTGGCTCGGAGCAACATTTCGGCCTTTCAGCTGGACTAGTGCCTCCCCATTGGGACGGCCCTGCGGTTGTGTGCGCTTCCTTTTTGCCTTTTCGTACGTGATTGTGGCTCTGTGTACCATGATGGGACAGGGCGTCACACAAGTAGTGGCTGGTCTTTTCTTGCGGATGCAGCCCACAATGGTGAAATGTGTTTTGGAGTTCATGGCCTGATGGCTGTATGGGCTTGGTGATTTTGTTGTGCATTAAATTTCTATTCTGATTTGGGCCGTGTAGCGTTTTTCTTTGCAAGTGATGTGGCATGTGCCTATATGTGGGGCGATGTATTGTGAGGAGATCTGCATTGGGTTCCTGCTTCGGGGTTTAGTTGCGTGGTACTGTGCTGGGCGCGTTTGCCTACTGAGCCCGTGAGGTCAGGGATGGGGGCTGCCTATATGACAGTTTGGATGTTGTCATGCTCAGGGGCGGGGGATTGGGTTTTGTGTGACAGATGGCGGTCAGCCAGGTGGACTGGTGGAATGTTGTTATTTTCGGAATGTTGCTGGTCACAGGTGCCTGTGTTTGCGTGCGTTTCGGGGGGGGGGACTGTGGTCATGTCCATTGGGATGGCTTCTGTATTCGTGCCATCTGTGCCCTGCAGCTCCCATTGGCCCCTGTTGTGTTTCTTTTGTTCGTTGGCATGCATGGGTGCTTTGTACATTTCAATGGTTGCATTGTGACTTCATTGCACCTACAGGGAGTTGTACTTTGTGGGCAGGGAGCGGTGTACAGGCACTCAGTGGGGCCGTTTACGGTTGATTCGCGATGCCGGACTTCTCGCCATGGCGGAATGGTCCATTCCGCCATGCCTGATGGCGTTAGGTACATGTCCGCTAGGGTCGGAATTGGCGTACCGTTGCACCATGGTGGTGTTTGCGGTTTGGCATGGCGCGCGCGCGCGTGCTTAGTGCAGTTAGCGTTGGCGTTCACTACGGTGTCGCTAATGGCTTCGTACTTTGCGGTGACGGGTCATAGTCGCACCGAGCGCTATTCGATGGCGGTATTGCATTTCCGCCATCGTTTTTCCCTTTCCGCCAGGGTCGTAATGAGGGCCATTGAACTATGATGTATTTGCATCATGGCCTATTTTGCTCTTGTGACAATTTGCACTTACACAGGTGCACAGTTTCTGTAATACAGATGCAGCCCCCATTTCAATGCCGGTGGTGTCGACTCGGACCCCCATTTCTGGAAGAGCAGTAGTAAGGACACGACCCTCCCACCTTGATTGGCAAGAGATGCTTACTTTAATACACAGGCCACCTCAAGGCAACCAATAGGGGGAAGAGGATAAGGTAGAGGTTATAGATGGGTATTGGGAAGTTAGGGTCGACAGAAAGAGGGTAAGGGTGAAAAACTTGATGTGTTGGGGGAGGTAAGGAGAAATACACAGACCACTAACATGTACATAAACTTGTTTCCAAACCCGGCACATTTGAGAATTGTTGGAGAGCAACACAATATGCCAGAGGTCTGGGGATGGTTAAGAGCTTACCCGTTTGGCTCTTAAAGGCCCAATAACCAACCCTTTCCCCAGAAGAAATGGAGGACTCAGCCAAGGGCAAGTTAGAACTGTCGTTTATTACAAAAACCGACAGGGACCATGCAGAACAATCACAATTCTCCAGTAATACCAATTTCTCAAGTCGTGCTTCCCAGTTTTGATACCAAATTGCATCATCACCTGGGCCCTCCCCCAAAAACCTATCTCTTACTCCTGTTAGATTCTTTGAGTGGTAGACCCTATAGAAGGTCAGTATAGATCTAATTCTACTGGACTTTCCATGTCAGGTGACTGACCTGCCCCGTCCCCAAGGAACTAGATATTACATTGTTGCAGGGTCGCAGACTTACCATTTTCCCTTGCCCTCGGCCATCCACCCCTGCATTTCTGTTTTTGATTGGTTAGATATGGTCTCCCCAGGCCTGGGACCCAGTTCGGTTCTCAGCCCTCTCTGCACCTCCCCAAGGTGATGTGAACGACTATGTGTCTCAAATGTATCTGCTAGTAACACCACCTTTGCTGATGAGCGCGCACTTCACGTTGCAACATTTGTTTCACTTCTCATCTGGGTTGCTGAGAATGGTTCAGCTTCCCACCTCGGCTGAATACCCATTGTCTAGTTAGGCCGCATCACGTGCTTGTGGACCACAAAATTGAACGCTTTGCATCTGCATTTATGTGGATTTATTCTGTTTTCCTGCAGCTGGCCCCTGGTCGTTTGGAGCTTGGAATGCACTTGTTTAGCTCTGACCTTGGCTGTGGGCTCGGTCTTCCCGCTTCGTGCAGCCTGAGTCTGCTTCCCTTGTCTGGTGTCTTGCGATGTAAGGCCTTCTGTGATTTTCATTAGACTTATAATATGATTTCTGCACACTTATATTGTGCTATGTTTCCTATAGGTTAGTCGTACGTGGTCCTACCAGGCTCCTTACATACTCCTGTAGTTCCATAGGGTTAATTGTCATAAGTATCTGCAAGCTTGCTCTGAATCTCTTCATTGCCTTGCAATAAAAGTTTGACAGCATGTATGTGTATCTGTCCTCTATCTACAGAACTGTGTAAGCATGTTCTTCGTGTTTACCTGTGAGTGTTTGTGTTAGCTGTGCATGGTTGCGAGTGTTAACGCAGCTATGTCGTGTTGTCACTAATGACGTCGGCACAGTGGCTTCTTGGCATTTAATTGATGCAGTCCACTATGGCATGCAGGAACAGATGAAAACACGCTAATAGTCAATCCAAGCATGGTAAAAAAGAAACAGATTGGATTGAGACTTATGAGAAAATAAGATCGCACAAATGTATGGGAAACATGCCAATCGAAGCAAAGAGATATAATGACATATCACAATACATGGAAGTGTTCCAGTGCAAATTCTTGAGGAGAGATTACAGGAAATTCAGGCTCAATCTCTACGAGACAAGAGAAATTCAAAGGCATAGAAGGTGTCTAATGGCGACAGACACCAAATGTCGGTTATGCCGAAAAGAAGAAGAAACATTGAAACACTTGGTTTTGAGTTGTTCGGAACTAAAAAAAACACAAAGAATCACATATCTGCTGAGGACTGGTGGTCACAAATGCACAATAGCACAAACAACAAACTGGTGATTGCTCTCACGCTATTCTTGAAACAACTCGAAAGCAAATTGCTGGAAATGCCGTAATGAATGTCTCAACAAACAAAATAAGTAGTACAGCTAGTTCCCTTGCTACTGTAGACGAAGTAGAAAGACAATTGGAAAATGGAAAGTAATAATAGCAAAAATTGACCTGAAGTGTGGTATGTTTTAAATGCATAACGTTTTGATGACTCTTTTCCTAGTACTGAGTATTTTCTAGTTTTTAGTTTTTAGTTTCGTTTTTAGTTTCTTTTGTCTTTTTTCTTTTATGGAGTTGTTCCTCCAAAGTTTCGTTAACAGTTTCTTCTTTTTTTTAATGTATTGTGTTTTTCAAAAGTTTGTAATAAACTAAATGAAAAAAAAAAAGATGCAGTCCCCTTTAGAGTTTGGATCCATGATCACTGTCGAAGCACCTATATCCATAAGGACATGCACTGGATAAGGTTGGAATGGCTGTTGGGGGGAATACCTCTCTGCAAATTTGTCAGTCAGTGGTGCACTTGGGGGTTGTCCAAATAATGAGTGACTTCAGGGGTTCTTGACTCTTTGGGCCGTCATGTTCATGGGGGTGAGTAGGAGAATTCCTGGGACCCTCTCTTCACACTTACTCCCATCCCTGCTTTCTTGCACTGCAGAGACAACACACTGCTTATTCATAATCTCTTAGTCACAACATGTGACATATGCAAACTATGCACCCCCCCCCTCACTACTTCACCTGTTAACTGGTTGGTCTGCCCGTTTACATTCATCCTAACATCTGCACACCATGTATTTTGCTTGATTACTTCATGAATATGTTTCCCAATTTAACAAGAAGTCAATTGTACACTTCTTGAATGCCACTTATTGTCCATAACAGTTCATGGAGGTAACTCTGTAAAAGGAAACCAAAAGAAAGGCTGTCACACATTGCCCCTAAAACCAAACCAATGTTGCTCTCCAAACATTGTGTAAACACTGAACTGAAGCCCTTGAAGCCGCGAGCGAGTTCAAGGGCGATGAAGTATTCAGCGTTGACCAGCTGGAGCGTTCGCCATCAGTTCCCTCAATCAATGCAGCAGCGAACAGAGCTTCAGGAATCACCGCCGCAAACCGGCAATATAGTTACCACTGTGGCCTGGGAATGGGTCTGCTCAGTCACCGCTAAACCCCGGGAACGTGTCAACAAGTCACTGCTGTGGCCCAGAGGCTCACTCCTGTATGCCTACAATTGAAACACCAACGCAGCGTTCTGACAATCCTTACAGCTGTAGAACGTGCGCGCAGATGCTTCCCAGTGCTAATCACAAGCACCTGGGGAAGCACACCACCAGCCTATCAACATTTCCCAGGGTGCCATACCCCCGGAGGCACCTGGGAAATGTAGTCCTGTGCCAGAGCCTCCAATTACTATTGCTCCAGATTAATCCAGCACAGGCTGCTACTCCTCCTTTCATGACACTATGCATCTATCTATTTCTCCCTCTATCTATCTGCCCACCTATCTATCCATCCATCCATCTACCTATCTATCTAGCCATCTTTCCATTTATCTATCTATCCATCAATGCATCCATCCATATATACGAAGTCCCCAAGCTACCTCACTGAGAAAGTCAGCATCTCTGGAGGCCTACTATCCACCATAAGTAAGGACAGGTGCATAATTGAACTTCACCAATGCAGGATGGAAAGAACCAGAAGACAGGCCTTCTCTATCTAAGACCCAAGACTCTGGAACCTCCTCCACATCAACATCAGACTCGCCCCCTCGATTCTACAGTTCAAGAAATTGCTCCTCCCTAACACCTAGGTCCAGACACCCTCCACTCCCCATCCTATTTGAGACAGAGTGACTCGATCCCCACTGTTTCCTGCCTTGGTTGCTTGTAGATCCCTTGCTGACAAATTGCCCACCTTCCCCCTCCCGTGTTGTCAGCTCCCCTCTCCCTTGTTTCTTTGCTCCCCTCAAGATGTTGCCACCCCCATAATTGTTAAGTATTTTGTTTATTTAGTTTATTTATTTATTATTGCATTTTTATGAGCACTTAAAGCCCTCAGGCTTCTAGGTGCTGGTTACAACCACATGGAACGACAAGTAGATACGGCAGGTGGGGAAATATTCAGGATTAGATGAACAGGTGTGTCTTTACTTTTTTTCTGAAAAGTTAGTAGGAGGTCTCAGAGCGTAGGTGAAGTGGAAGGCTGTTCCAGAGATTGGCCACCACCATCGGAATGCTAGCGCTGCTGGCTCGTTTCCATCTAAATCCTGGAGTCAGGAGAAAGTGACTGTTGCAGGATCTGAGAGGTCTGGCTGACAGGTATTGCTTGATCCTCTAGACAAGGTTGGAGGGGTCTTGTTGGTCAGGCAGTGATGGGCAATGGAAAGAGTTTTGAATGTAATTCTCTTACAGATGGGGAGCCAGTGGACCATTCTCCTGGCTTCGGATGTATGGTTGGAATTGCTCAAGTCCAGTGCAGCTCAGAGAGCTTTATTTTGGATAACTTGGAGCCTATTCAAGTTCTTGTCAGAAGTTCTACAGAGTAAGGTGTGACAGTAATCCAGCTTGGACCCCACAAGGGCGCGGGCCACTGTGAGTCAGTTGGCAGTAGAAAGGAGCGGTCTACCTGCTCATATGAGTTTTGTGACGTAGGCAGTTGTGGGCATTGTTAATTTGGCGGGCCATGTTGAGCGAGGCATCCAAGCAAATGCCCAAAGTTTTTACTGAAGTAGAGACAGGAACCTTGTGACCATCTATGGTGAAATGGTGGTACACTGGGTCAAGGTTTGGAAGACAGTTTGGGGGGCTGACTAGAAGAAGCTTTGTCTTATCGTCATTCAGGCAAAGGCTATGCTGGGCCATCCAGGTTTGTATTGTCTCATAAATAGTGTGTACAGTAGAGCAGTCCTGGTCATAGACACCTGTTAGGGGCGTGAGCATTTGTGTGTCATCTGCAGAGTGCACGAAGGAGAAGCCCAATGAGTTCAGGAGGTCGGGTAGCGGTTTTGTATAAAGGTTGTAGAGGGTGAGGGAGACACATGATCCTTGCGGGACCCGACATGTAGTGGGTGTTGGGTGGGCTGAAACCTCGCCTGCGAAAACTCTCGATCTTCTACTGTCAAGGAAAGAAGTGACCCAACTGGCAACTTCTGTTGAAATGCATGCTACTGATGTCAAATGGTGGCATTAGGTTTTATGGTCCACAAGGTCAAATGCCGCTGACAGATCAAGCAGGAGAGAGTGTTTGCCTGCGTCATTGGCATCGTCCAAATAATACTTTAGGTCAAGGAGTGCAGTTTCTGGTCCGTGGCTAGTGCAGAAACTGGATTGGCGGGGACTGAGGATGGAGTAGTTTTCCAGAAACACCTGGATCTGTATTCAGGCAACTCTGTCTTGGATTCTCAAGAGGAATGGGACAGTGGTAATGGGGCGGTAGTTAGTGTGGATGGCTGGGTCAAGTGAGGCTTTTTAGCAAAGCGAGGGAACGGTGTTAGCAGCAAAAGAGGCATTGGTGGCCGTAATTAGTGGAGTGAGAGGTTCAGTGCATTGTTTGACTAAGGCAGCAGGCACATATTGCCTCTGCATCGTGAGGGTTTGAGGCCCTTCACAATGTTTGCCAGATCAGGCTCAGAGATGGGACTGAATTGAAAGAAATGTGTGTGGGTAGGGCAGACATTACGGGGGCATTGTGGCAGGTTGCAGGCAATGGTTTCTGATTTAGCTTTAATTTTGATTTGTAGCTGATCTATTTTGCCGGTTGAGGCGTCTTGGATGCTACTGCAACAGGTAGTATCGTTGGTGACGGTCGATGGAGGTGTGGAAGGGGATTCTAGTTCACAGAGGATGATGAACGATTCATGTGAACTTGAGGAGGCTTCCATTATCCTGTTATTAGAGGCAGCTGCTTTGGTCATGAGGATAGCTTGTTTATATTTTGTAGACTGCTCTGAGAATATGGGCTTATTGGTAGTATTGGCTTCTTTCTGCCAGGCTGCTTCAGTGGTTTGTTTTTCCCCTTGCAGGGTATGGAGGTGGGTGATGAATCAGGAATTTTTGTGGCTGGTGTTCTTTTCTTTGTGTGGTTTGAGGGGGGCTAGGTAACTCAACTGCATTAGTTAGTAAGGAATGGTACTGTTCCACTGGGAGGTAGATATTGTGGTGCATAGGGAGCTTGGTGATGGGCAGCGGTACTAGGTGGTCACTAGTGAGATTGCAGGAGCTGCATGCCACTGGAGGAGGTACGAAGGAGGGGGGTTTAATGTGTTTCTGTGGCATAGTTATGGTTAAGGTTACGCAGTGGTGGTCAGTCCAAGGGCAAGATACATTGTCGCGCATAGAACCACTTGTGTACAGGCGCGTTATAAATGCCACATCATACCATATCATTGGAGACTACTGACATGTTGCAATTATAGTCAAGTAGCCAGTGAGTGTGCGGCCTTGGGAATGTGTGGGGACGAGGATCTGTTGAGTTAAGCCGAGGACAGAGGTAGCTTTGACCAGGGCTGGGGTGTTGAGATCCAAAGGGTCAGTAAAGTTAAGATTGAAGTCTCAGAGGGCTATGAGCTGCATGTTAGGCTTGAGGTTAGCAGAGATGACTTGGATAAGATCATCTTCAAAAGTGGTGGGGGGCCCGAAAGGGCAGTACAGCAAGAAGAGAGTTATGGAGCAGTTGGGAGAGCAACTGAGTTTGGTTACTATAGATTTGTAGTGTGGCATAGCCTATGCAGAAATCAGTCCGAGTGGGATTGAGTCATTACACGGACGGCGGTAAGGGTTAACGGTCACCGTTAATGGCAACGGTGACCGTTAACCCTTACCGCCGTACTACGAGGTCCCTTAGCGGGTTGGTGCTTTAACGCCTGCTTTTTGCAGGCGTTAAAAACCAACCCGCTAAGGGACCTCGGAGCTAATTACGGCACTGCAAAATTGCGGTGCCGTAATTAGCGCCTTCCCCATTCCCATAGAGCCCTATGGGGCAGAAATGGGAATGGGGAAGGGCAATGGCGGAAGGGGGATTTACCGCCCCACCGACCTTGGAATGGGGCGGTAAATCCCCTTACCGCCAAGGCGGTGCCGGTAATTTACCGGCATGGTCCAGGGTGCTAATAGCACCCTGGATCACCGCCTTCCGTGTAATGAGGCCCTTTATATATGAAAGCAACACAGCCTCCTTTACTTCCTGTCCTGTCTTCTCTAAGTATGGCGTAGCCAATAGGGATGGTGATGAATAGGGCCAGGCCTGCAGAAGGGGCGAGCCATGTTTCTGTGATGGCAAAGATGTAAATGTTGTTGGCTGTTATGAGATGGTGGACGTTGAGTGCATGAGGGACCTGGCATTAATCAGGGTGCATGTAAGGGGAGAGGATGTTGATGGACTCTTCCATTCAGAGTTCGGACTAGTTGAAGGCGTTTTGGCAGGGTTCATGAATTTTGGTGGTGAACTACCTGCTTGGATTCGGTTGTGCAGGAAAGAGTTGCGTGTGCATGTGTATGGGGGGAGGTACCCTACTGGGGATTCTGGTGATGTTGTGCGGGCTGTAAGATGGCAGAAGCTCTCTTGACTTAGACGTGGCATGGTGGCATGTGCATTGCAGGCATGGTGGTTGCCAGCATAGATCTTGGGTACATTGGCAGCATTGGGCTTGGGCACACAAGGTGCACATGAAATGGCCGCATTGGATCTGGGCGCACATAAGATGGCGGCATTGCGTCTGGGTGCACATGAAATGGCTGCATTGGGTCTGGGCGTAAATGAGATGGTGGCATTGGGTTTGGGCGCACATGAAATGGCCGCATTGGGTCTGGGCATACATGAGATGGTGGCATTGGGTTTGGGCGCACATGAGGTTGCTGCTGCTTCTCAAAGCTTGGTCTGGGCTCAATAAATACCCTTTCAATAACATTAATAGCTATGGCTATAACAATGAATCTTTGGATGAGTCTCTATATCTGTGTGTCTTTGGGTCTATCTGTCTCTCTGTCAGGAGAGCACTCCATTCATCTTTCTATTCATCTGTTCTTCTGCCTCGCTCTGTCTTTGGGTTTCTTTATTGATTATGAATCTGTGGCGGTAGTTATGTGCAAAGTGGCCCTTATTGCCGCTTCAGGGCACTTCATCAGGTTAGGCAATTCTCCAGGGAGGTGACAGCCCATCAAAGAGAATCTGTCTCCTCTTGATTCTTCTACTGTCTGCTCCCCCAACCCCCAGGGACTTTAATTCACCAAAATGCCGAGGATATCAGAAGTGGCATCAAGGGCATAGCGCTCTTTCATCGGTGGATGACATTTGCAGTTTTTTTCCCAAGGATAGTTTAATGAAAAAACGAATCGGAATGTTTAGGGAGGTTAGAAAAGGGTGGGGTGGTCGGGAACAGGTAAAAAATAATAGGGGTCGGGGGTGCTTAGGTTGGGGGTAACCCTCCCAAAAATAAAATAAAAACAATTTCGATTAGTTTTTTCATTAAAAAATCCATGGGGAAAAACACAATGATATGACATGGAACCGGCATCACTTTAAGTGATGTCATGTGACCTTTGGCCCTGATGATCTCAGAGGGAGTGAGGTCGCATAACCTTCAACCCTGATGACATCACATGAATTGGCACCACCCATTAAAAGGGTGATTTTAGTCACCAGTGATCTATCAACTGAACTACTGACTAAATATGCAGCTGCTTCAGCCATGACATCATCTGGCTAGTCATTGCAGAAACTTTACCGCTTACCTTGTATGTTTGATGTATACACAGAGGTCACACCGCTAGATATAAGAGTGAATAGGGTTCAAAACAATGTGCATAACACACAGAGCAATCCAGGGCCAAGGAGCAGAGTTCCTACAAAAGAAAATAACCATCTACCTTCCAGCAAGACCACTCAGATCAAGCGCCAACGTCCGCCTAAAACCAAAACCATACAATGAAAGAACATTCCGAGGGTCGTCATTCTCCCACATGGCAGCAAAAACCTGGAACTGCCTCCCTAAAAACATACGCAATACAAAGGATAACCTGAAATTCAGAACACTACTTAAAACTTGTCGCTTCACATCAGAATCAGAAGGGAACGACTCGGAAAAACTAAGACTCTGCTGGAAACAGAGCTCACCACAACAAACTTAGATTTAAAAAAAAAACAAGCCAGGAAAAAAGCAGAAGAAATAATTATTCCCTACAACACCCCACTCCAATCAAAACCCTGGAAACAGGACCCCAGATACAAGCGGGGGGAGCATTAACCAATACTGGCAACCTAAGAGGCCCCACGGCAGTGATACCCGGTAGGTAGGAGTCCTGCACAAGAAACCCAGGGAGGCACCCAAAACCCCTAACTTAATCACCTCTAGCGTGGGGGCGTGGGGACGCTGTCACACCCTCTCATGTCCACAAACCACAAAAAGCTACAGAGGAGAGCCACCACCCTACGCAATGCCTGTCGATTAAACAGCCACATAATACCCAACACACAGGATGGACTGAGATGATGAGCACAGAAATCCAAAGCAACGAGGTAAGAAAAATCCCCACTAACCCAACTCTAAAACTTCAATTTCTACATACATTTCTCTAACCCAAACACACACAACCACATCTCTGCACAGCAGTCTGCACGCACTTTGCAAAGCTGCAACAAAGAACAAACAGCACATAGCCATACACAACAGCACATGGCAAAAGTTAAATACCCAACTGCTACCTTTGACTTTCTGTTTGACACAATCTGCACCATGCAAAAACTGCAACAGAAGACCAAGCAGCATACATCTCAGGTTTCCCTGCTCAAGAAGAGGACCCAGGTGAGCAGGCAGGAGCAGGCAGGATACACACATGGCAGGTCTGATTTCTGACCTGTGCAATGGCCATATGTATGATCTGGTGTCCTCTGCACAGCAGACATGGCATTGCAGCCTGAGTTCACAGTGCAGCATTGAGTGCCTGCAGGGTTGCTAAGTCATGGCTATGCTTGACATTGCACATGGGGACAATACATAGAATCCGCGCAGCTGCAGCGATTGCTAGCGGGCTGTGTTTGCTATTACTCCCAGGTTGCTGTGCTAATGACTTCTGGGCTACAGGACTCGGGAGCTGTGCCAGTGCTACTCCCAGGGTAGCAGTTGCTAACCGTGGCTACTGCCAAATGATATCCATGCCAACCTCCATGCCCTTTTATCCATTTGCAGCCCTGCGTGATCTGTTACAGGTTGGCGCTGTCCAAGTCACAATAATTAATTAAATGAATATCGTATGAACTATTGGGCAGCTCAAGGACTGGGTGGATGAATGAATGCATTGAGATGCACCTGTGCCACTTCGCATGCCACACCGCATGCCACATCGCATGCATTTGTACTGTTGTAAGCCTCTGTAATGCGCTCTGTTGCTTCTCTCGGAGCTAGGTCCACACTCAATAAATACATTAATAATAATAATAACATGCAGACTCCAGTGTCTGCAGTTGCTAGGTCACATCACCTTGCCATGGGCATTTCAGGCACTGCTTGCTTGGCCGCCATTACACAGAGCACTGTATGCATCAACAGCGGTGGCGCATGGAATGAGCCCATTGTTGGTCTTTGGCCAGAGCCAGAATTCAGGAAGTGAAAGATAGAGGCCTATACCTGGCGTTACAGGGTACCGCATTGGGCACCATGGCTCTAGCAGCCATGCATTACATTCTGCAAGATTGCCAGGAGTTGCGGGGCCTTGTAGTAGAGCTGATGAGGCGAACGTCAAAGTCAAGTTCACTGTCAAAGAGACAGAAGGTCCTTCCTCACTGCACCCCTGCCGCAGTCCTATGGCATTGCCTATCACACTACTCTGACCATGGGCCAGTGCCACCAACACCTCTCTGAGCCAAGAAGAGTGGCACCAGTACTTCTCTGGCCTATGGCCAATGCCCATAACCACCAATTTGGTCCTTGGCTGTTGGCCAACACATTGGCCAGTGTCCTCCACAACCTCTCGGCCAATTGGCCATTGCTCAGCATCATCCGATCCCATGAGCCAATAGCCTCCACTACCAACTTTTAGGTTCTAGGTTAGTGCCACTGCTACCGCATCTTCTTGAGCCGATGCTCAACATCACCACTACAGAACCTCTCTGGCATTCAGCCAGTGGCCAGACTCACCACAATGTTACTTGGCTGGTGGCCACCCACACCCTTTACCTCAGGAACCAGTGGCCCTGGACTTGCTGACACCATCGCCATCTCTTTGGACCTCTGCTGGTGACAGCACTATCAGGACTCCCTCTCTTGCCCAAGACCAGCACCCGCCACTTTCTCTCTTATCATGGTCCAGTTTCCATCACCAACACCGTTCTGGGCCTGGTTTTAGTGTCAGGTGGTTGCATTAGTGACAGACCTTTATGCACCTACACCATCTTCGTGGTGGTGCAACTCTATCAACACCCTTTTGAGTATCCTATAACAAAAGTCTGACAACAAATCACAAAGTCACAAATCCCAAAGGTCAGGATTCTGTGTCCTGGACACAAGAAGGTTGCAACCCCTGATGCTCTGCTTCCGTGAACATTATTATCAATCAATGCCCTACCGCAGAACCGCGCTCCAACCCTCCACCGCATCTGTGCACGCTTGACACCAGCTCCAAGACAGACATCTCCTTGCTGCTGCTCAATGGGGCTCAGAATGCACTTCCCCCTTCTTCATAGCCCCCATTGCCTCCATGGCCAGGATGCCTGGATCAGGAGGGTCCGATGTCCAGGATCCTCCGGCAGGAACAGGGAACCTTCCAGTTTCTCCAGCCGGCAGCACCCAACCATGAAGAATTATTCACCCACTCAGACATAAAACAGCTGGGTATGAAAAGCCAGAGAGGGCGATGATGCTCAATCCAACTCAGAATTCTTAGTCTGCACCGCCAAGTCCAGTTGGACCGTGGCGGGTGGTCTGAGTCTTCTGGGCCCTCTTTCTACCCTTACGTCTTAAACGAATGCATCTTTGTGGACAAATAGATGCAGAGCTTTACATAGTTGCCAATAACATGCCTCTTCTGGGATGGTCCAACAGGCGGTTATTAAGCATTTGCGACCTTGAAAGGGTGCCCAGTCAACCAGGATGCTCCAAACACAAGCAGTAGTCACCAGTGCCAGTTTACACCCACGCTTGGCGTAGCCTCAGAGCTTCACGCGCCTCCGCAGCCATGACCACAACTACGAACACGTGGATGCTAAAGGTTCTTGTCAATAAAAAATAACCCCCTCCCTAATGTTACAATCTGGTCTCCTCTCCCTGATGTTTATATCGCCATAATCAAAACTGAAAAGGGACTTCAACTGAGAGGTGCAGCATCACAGATGTTGAAGGGATGTTTTTATATCTTTTTATTGTCTTCTGCAGCCATTTTCGAGGATTCTAGGACTTTTTGATGGGTGCAATAACATGCGCCAAGTTGGGTCCACCCTGACGATAAGAGCAATGTGGGGCCCTGAAAATGGGCACGTGCTACTCTTGTGTACTTAACCTGGCAGGTTGGCCATTACCAAAATGGTCGGACTTACCTGGCTGCCATTCTCACCTCAATAATTTGAAGGGCCGTTACCAGGTGGTAACTAACACGTATCTCCCCAAGTCATTTACAAAGGCTTTACCGAAGGCCAAAGGACCATTGCTATTAAAAAATCAAACCCAATTAAAGTAGAATGTTCTCTTTAAAACAAGGAAAGACAAAGGAAATAGAATTGAATGCTGGCACAGAGGTCTTCTATCACCCATTGTTGCCCTCTGCCACTGTATTATCTGCAGTGAAACAGACAATATTCCAATGGCCTCATTAACTTTTACAGACCCTGCCAAGGGCTGTGCTGGGAGTTACAGGCCTTGAATACTGAGTTAAGGGCAAGAATAGAGCGACGGCGATTAAAGAGGTTTACATAAAGCTATTATCTTCCGTGTTGGCTTGGGACGCGAGGGATGGTGAGCCCAAAAAAGTGAGGCAATCTGCCTGGGAAGATTGCTGGGAACTGGCCATAGCCCTGGTTTTTCAGCACGTACAAATACGCTGTGGGTGGACCAAGTCTGCCGTGTGCGGCCCATCAAAGAGAGGGGGGGTTGAGAAGCAAGGCTGTTTGCATCTTCAAAGTGCAGCCCGACCAAGATGAAGTGTGCCCAGGTCAAGTACGCCAAGGTAAGGAGCGGGGGGCACCCCCCATATGACCCATTGGAGGCATTCATTCACCAAGCACTCATCCTGAGCTGCCACTCATGGACGTGCCACAGTATTCTATCAGCATGCATAGCTGGCCAGCAGGGCAAGGCAACATTCACCCTGACCCCCCCCCCAACATCCCCATGTTCCATCCCTGAACTTCTGCACCTCTATCCACTCCTGATCTTCCCTCACCCACCCTTTTTGATCCTTCTTCAGGACACATTGTTTCCACCTCTCATGATGCAGACCTATGCAGACGCTTTTCGGGGGAAGGGGGGTAGGGGAGTTCGGGAAGGGCAGCCAGTGCCACTGGTACCTATTGAATACCTGCCTGTCTGTCCACATATCTGACCCCCAACTATATCATGCAATTGAAAGCAAGAGATCATTACGCTTGACAACTATTGGCCCCTTGCTCCATGTCTGCAGCAGGGCGGGGTGCCATTAATTTCCCTTATTTCCAATGGTTTGCTGAACGTGTTGACCTTTCAGAAATCAAGAAGCAGGCTTGTGAAAAAGAGAGCAGGGGATGAAACTGACTGCACCAAATGAAAAGAACACTGATTGACTGATTACTCCCAGGAATGATAATTGATTGTTACTACTTTTGAACACAGTTTGAATGTTACTGTTTATGAATGCTGATTTGCATTCTGATTCATTATATTGTTGACTGTCCTATGTAAAGCGCTTTGGACAAAGGCGCTATATAAAACACAATAAATATAAACAAAGTAATGTTCATTCTGCACTCGGGTCTGCAACATGCGGCTCTCCAAATTTTTTGGACTACAACTCCCATGATCCGTCACCACGGAATAGGCTGGCTAGGTCTGATGGTAGTTGTAGTGAAAAACATCTGGGGAGCCAAAGATTGCAGAGCCCTCGTCCACAGGGATATTCTTGCACCTGAGGTGGCTGGCACAGTTCTTTGTCCTTCAAGCATGCTTTGTGCATAACGTCGAAACTAAAAGATCTGGTGGCCCGGATCCTCCAAATGGCGCGGGTTCCGCACTGCGTGCAAGCGGCGCAGCCGGGCACCCTTCCATATCGCTTCACTCACACTGGGACAATGCCTCCCGCCAACCCCCCACCCAAGCCTGCTTTGTCACTCAGTGGGTACCAGATGTGGTCACGGCTGGCATCTTTAATAATCCTTTCAGCCACTATTCTCGCCCCACCCGTATTTCACTCTCGGCCGCATGCAAAATAATTGCCAGGCTTTATAAAGTCCGCGAACAGTGGGTGGAAGAACGGCTGTAATAGGAAGCAGCCTTCACGCAATGCGGATGTGTCCGCGAAATAAAATGTCATAAAAATCCCCAACACCCTGCCACGGGCTCCTCATTTCTGCCAGTGTGCCTGGGCTGCACCTGGTGAGGTAACAGGGGCAGCGGAGCACTGGGGGCACGGGTCAGGGAAAGCAAAAGCAGACAGAAGAGGAAGGAACGCCAGTACCACCCCTCGCCTGGCCACATTACAGTATCATAAACGGCCTTTCTTGAGATCTGCTATTCTCAGCATTCCTGACGGTTGCCACTTTGCTTAACCCCTTGAGTGCTAAGGACGAGTAGGCTCTGCGAAGTTTAAGTGTGCCTCGTCGAAGGCCGTGCTAACACACCAGCACTCGAATAACCCACAGGACATGGACTAATATCACACAAGTGCCTTCACTCATGTACCACACAAACGCAGACTGTGCCGGCCCCCGTTGCCCCTAGAGTAGCTCGTACCCCTGACCCCCACAGACACCCATGTACAGCCTCCATTGGCACACTCTAATTGCTAGAGGACAAGGAAGGACTCAGGGTGCTCTAACTTCACTCAGGAACTCATATGAAACACAAGTACCAACATTGACACCCAGGTGTCACTAAGGCCCAAAACCTGAACCCCTTGAGCCAACCACACAAACTCCCTGTCCTTCATAATGGCAGTGAAAAATGCGACCTCCATAACCTCGAAATAACTGCGCCTCAGCAAAGGACTACATTTCCCAGTATCCCATAGAATGAATGACCAATAACAGCAAGAAAGCAGCTCACAACCAAGGAGCTACCAGATAACATGATCAGCAGAGTCCATCCCTCCTTCCTGGCCAGCTATGAAATTGCACCATCTAGCGACATTCTCTTCCGGGTTAAACTTCATTCAATCATTGAACCAAAAGTGTGGGCGCATCAACAGACCAACAACTTATGTTAGAACAGTGCATAAAATAAACCAATTTTGGGTATGGGCGTTTGTCCCCTTGCCTAAATAAAATTGAAACTCTCCATTATTATTAGTACCCCCGTGGGGAGTGTAGTGGCCTCGCAGCCAATCAGGAGGCTTAGAATGTTGGCTTCACCACACTCTAAATCCCACACCCTGAGTCTCCTTGGAGATGGAGGCAGCCATCTTGCCTCACCGGGAATCAGGTAAGTGCGCTCTCTCCTGCATCCCTTTCAATCTCACCCCACCCACTTTTTCCTCATCTCCAATCCTCCCCCAACCCTACTCCACTTACCTTGTGTAGAGGAGCAGCTGTATACCTCTGCAGGAGACCCCACTCCCCTTCCTCCTGTATGTTGGAGACATGAGACTGTTCCGTGTTTGCCACCAGCCGTTGTGCCAATTCCGCAGCGTGTGTTTAAAAGAAGCTACCCGTTGAGACAACCAAACCGCATGTATCCCCGAAGTGATGACAACCTAAGGGAGGAACTCCCTGAAGGAATATGAGAAAGAGCAGAAAAAAGGAGCTAGTGATGTCATAAAAAGTATGTACAACGCCCCGAGATACTGGCTTAAGAGGATGTGTAGATCCTAAAGAAACTAATGACAAAGTAAAGAATCAAGTGAGCTTTTAAATACAAAGAAGATTAAACATGCACAAGGTGCTGCAGAAAATCGACCGTTCAATGAATGTACAGATGCTGAAATGCAAGATAGACTAAGTCATCAGAGAAGATGGCTATATGCAGTAAACAGAACGCAGGCGAAGCCGCCATTATATAGAAGCTGGACATCGGTATCATGAATTTAGTAAACTAGGACCTATGAAGCGGGAAGGGAAAACTGTGTTGCAGCAAAAATAAGCAGAATTGTGGAGCTGCATGGCGAGGTTGCCTGGTCTGGAGTTAAGACTGAAGCAGCCACGGTCAGCTATCTATTCCGGAAATGAGCGAACGTGCAGAGGATGAATCATCCCTTGTTAAGGTGCAAAGAAAGAACACCAGGAGTGCCAAGTTTAATTCATTTGGAGCATTTAAAACCTGCAAAATGGACCAAATCGTGGTCTCCTGTCACGTGAGCCAAGGATGAAAGTAGAGTTCGAACTTGGAGTCCCAGACACGATAGTGAGTGCCCTCACTCCCGTGCATTCTCAAAGACAGGGATACTTTGAAAGGCCAAGTACAAAGACAATCTTCATGGCAGAAGTCATGGGTGATGAAAGATGCTGGTCTAATTGTGTGGGGAGGTAGTGTTGTGCCCCATCTCCTTGCATCTGGGTCTGAGCTTACGTGCTGCTAAGTAAACCAAATGTTCCAGAGCTGGCACAAGAAAGCCAACCAAATATAGTAGTCCACATAACGAAGGACCGTATAGTTTGAAGACCAATGAGAAACTGTGTATCTAATGTTTCTGAAGATGAAATGTTTTAGAGGTAGGCATATGTTATCCCCCTGATAGTGGACAGACAATCGCACTCCTACAGAAAAGCATATTTAGATGTTCCCCTTAGCCAATCCTGACCCTTGATAGGTTTTTCATTCTTGCCGCGTAGTATGACGGCACCTCTGACGTATTTTTGTGTATAAAAGTAATATTTGGTGTAAAGATCCCTGAGAGAGACTGAGCTCACCTCCGTTGATGTTTGTTGTAAACTGCCTGTTTTAGATAATTGTTAATAAAACAGTACTTTGCAGTCTTCCTGTGTTGGTTCTGTTATTTGGACTCAGAATTATTCTGTATGATCCCATCCATTACATATACACGTTCCTAAAGGGCCCTAAACCCACGTGGTAGTGGTGCGGATGGTTTATAGATCCAAACTAGTTTGGCTCCAGAGTTTTGGACGATTGGGCATCCTCCACCATTAGTTGGAGTTTCCTGTGGAGACTGGCTGAATAGAAATAAACTTGCAAGAAGAAACAAGACGGTCCCCCTTTGAAGAAATCTCTGCTTGGTTTCCACGGGCACTCTGTGGATGGAAGGTGAAGTGATCGGATTGAAGGAGGAGTCGATACCAAAGGCCTCGAGTCTATTAACGAATGGTAAGTAGACTAAGGGGAATGGCAATAAAAAGGGGCGGGATTGTGATAATCTTGAGTACCAGGAAATATGGCGACGATAAGAGAGACCGCGTAGGAGTCCTAATTCAAGGGAATTAGAAGGAGACATTTCAAACTCCAACGGGAGTAGAAATAGAGAGAAACGCACAGGTCAGGACCATGTAAGGTGATGTCTCAAACCCTGCACAGGGTAAAAAAAGGCGAAAGAAGAGTACCCTTATTATAAAAGAGAATAATAGAGGGAAGGTGATCACAGTGTTTTATAATGTGTAATGTGTGACTAGTCTAAATGTTGTTTGTTGAATAAAGTATCAAGGAGCGATAGAATTGTGAAGAGTTGAAAAGTAACAGTGATTAAAAATAAAGTGCAGCAAAACGTTGGCGGCAGTCAAAAGAATACATAGGTCATTGAAATAAGAGGATTGAGCAGAGATTAATGGTACTTGCTCATATTTGTTGTTTTAAATCATTAAAAGCGTGTGCTTTAAGTTAAAATAAAAAGGTTTATTTAACAATCTGTTAAGTATTGACAGTCAATTGAAACTTGTCATTATGGGGGGATACTCCTCTCATGCACCTATGCAAGACACTACCAAAGCATATGCCCATCTTAAACAGTGTAGTGCTGTGCACTAGGACCCCAACCGGCCCATAAAGCTGGGGATTGCCCAATAGCACTTTAAGATGAAGTAGCAGCACCCTTGAGATGGATGGGAATGCAAATTAATACTCTAGCATCAAATCAATAATGACAACTCAATGGTTTGGCAAAGGAAGTCCGTTTAATGACAAGTACAAAAAAAAAAAAACGGGGAGTTTCATGAACATCAATGGTTGCTTGATCTTCCTTCTCACTTCACAACTCCAACGAACTTCATAAAAAACACATAATTTATGCTAAAAACTTGTCATTGCTGACGTATAATGCTTAAAATGCTGCATGCAATTCTATTGGTTCTAGGAAGGTAACTTTAATATAGGTCCTATATCTGTATATGGAAACGGAGTGAGGGGATTGGGTAAACACTGTCAGGTGGGGCATCTAAGTCCTACCTTAAAAATGGCTACTGTAGACGTCACTAAAAGAACGACATCCCATAGGTTCTACTAACTATAAGACCCTAGATTACTTGGTCCACTATGATTTGGATCGGCACCAACCCCACTCATACTTTTCCACTTTGCCTAGCAGCATGCATAATAGTCGGCCAGGTGTAGGGTGCTCGTCAGCTCCCCCAGCTTTTCTCCAATTATTGCTACAATCGATCATCACTTCAGTGGTCATGTGTCAATTATTTCCCTGTGGTTGGCCTTGAGACTGCATCTCTGTCTGGAAAAGTTCTGATATCTTTGCATGGCACACCGCCATGCATAGGTGTGAAAGTCCCACTTCTTCTTGCTCGGCTGGTCACATGATTCAGAAACCGTAAAATCACCTCATTCTCCATGTAATTTGTGATTTTGATTTTCGTTTTGTCCACCATCTGCCTTCTGCTACTTATCTTGAACTTTCTGAGCAGGATATTCTGTTCCTTGCTTCATTAATTTTAGCTACTGTTAGTCTATTTTAGCTGATACCACCTTGGCGTTTTGGCACAATTTGTCTCTGTCTGAGTTTCGCTTCTGTCTTTTAATTTGTTAACTATGAAGCTCTCCTCATGCGACATATAGGGAGGAACAAGAAAAAAAGACACAGAACGGGCAGAGGAATAAAGGAAGTACGACAATAGACAAGGAGTGATAGAAGAAAGAGACAGAAGCAAAGAAAGAGAGAAGATGAAGAAGTACAAAGAATAAAAGATAAAAGATTACACAGATGAAGGTAAGAAGAGGAAAGAAGGGAAGACATAAGGAGGGAAAAGCAAAGCCGGATGAAGAAAGAGTTAGAAGAGATGCAAGAAAGCGAAGAGAAGTAGATGAAGCAATAGAACAAAACAGAAGGCAGCGAGGTTCGGATACCAGTTATATTCGTAAAGAACAAATGAGGCCGAGCCCAGAAATACGATGGGATAGAGCGGAAGAGATACTCCCGATAAAGGAAGCAATGCCAGCAGCATCAAGAGTAGCATTAGAAGAAAGATATGACGCGGAAAGCGTTGGAGAAAGGAGCGATAAGGCCTAACAGCAATTAAGATGAGATAGCGAGTATGGAACTCGAGGGAACGATGATCGATCCCCAGTATCTCAATCACAAAGTTAGGAGGGAAACCTGTTTAGTTATGAAAGTCGAGCATTGTCTTTGAGCAGATTGAACCTAGACATAAGTGAGGGGGATGTTAGTCACACTAGTTGGGGCCTAGACATGTCAGATGAGGAAAGAGAGTTTGGTCTTGGGGCAGAAGGAGAGAGCGCATGCGCCCTGTAGAAAGCCAGCAAATGTATAGGAAGTGAGATGGTCAGATCTGGAACAGCCTAAAGAAAGAATGCCAGATCCCATAGCATAACCTGAGTGTCCCTGAGGACAATCACGTAGTGAGAAGGGAGAGTCTCCATTATGTGTAAGCAGGTTAAGGTCACTATCGGCAAGGAGACAGACAGGAACGATTATCCCTGCCATGGATAGACTAATAGTGGGATCCAACTATGGGATGGGGTTCATGCAGTTCCCCTTGTTATAGAACTGGGGAGCAAGACCGCAATATATTCCATGGCCACAGATGGACAATGATAACTTAAAATGCAAGCTCCCTAGTAGTTTAACTTCGGGGGCTGGGAAATGGATATAAGAATTAGAGAAATTGACAAGAGGTAATAAGATTGCCATAGGGGAAATAAAAAATCTCCTGGCAGCCATTCTTGGGGAGATGGCTGATGACATATGGAGGAGAGCAGGATATTGAAGTGTGACTGCACAAAACACTGCGCATGATGGAGCGTCATTCAATAATTGTAGGGCAGATGTTTGGAGGGCTCTCAGGGTACAGTATCCTAACTCATTGGATATGGGTGCAATTATGACACGTAAGATGAAAGAAGATGAAGACCCTATTGCTTATATTCAAGATATTTAGGCAAAATGGCAGCTTGAAACTCGGGAGCCATGGGAAAAGAAAGTGGCATTATTTTACTATATTTTATGTCAATGGTTTCCTGAACCAGTACAGAGAGAGATGAAAAAACAAGTGAGGATGGAAGTGAAGCCATGGGCTGAGATACAATTGGCAATAGTACACCATTGTCGGTTGTTACAAGAGAAAAACAAGAAGAAAGATGAAAAAAGAAAAATTGAGGAAGCTAAGATAGTTCAGAAAAAGTGCCATAGAAGGGGCTGTATTGATAAGTGGAGAAGGAATGGGAATGCAGGAAGCAATCGGTACATCACAGGCAAATAATCTGCGCTCAATGGACCAAGGTGGGTACAGGTTTACGCCACGAGGCATGTTATAGGGGAAGAGGAGGTGGATTTCATAATGACCAAAGTGGGTTTCAAAACACACAGAACGAGAACCGGAGCACTCAGGGTGGATATAACCAATGAGGGTTTACTAGAAGGGCTCCCCCAGTATGTTGGAACTGTGGAATGACAGAACATATTGCGTGCATATGCGAGAGCCGAGGGAGTGTACAAAATGGCCAGTTTTCCAGAAAGGGGACAGCTTATCCTGTGCCATATAGCACACAGACCAGAGAGGGCTTTGCCCAAGATCACACATCTTATCAGGCACAAGCACCACAAGTACAGCAGGTGCCACAGCAGGGGCAAGCACACATTAATCCACACCAGGGGCAGTCACAACAAGCCCCTATGCAAATACAGCAGTATGCAAATACAGGACAGGTACTAACACCTAGAATAGCAGGTGTCACAGTGATAGGAGGAAATCCTTTCACAGGGATGGGGATGAGCTTTTACCCGCAATAGGACAGCTCAGAGGGTGACTTGATGTGTTCAGTACTATCTGTGATACCAGACCACCACAAGGAACCAAGGGTTGATGTGACGATAGCAGACAAATCTTTCTCTTTTCTTGTAGACACTGGAGCAACTCATTTGTGTACGGGAGAGGGAAAATCTCCAATGTCAGGTATTGCTAGGAATGCACAAGGGTTCTCTGGAGCTACAAGCCAAGTTCCTTTTATTGATAAATTACCAGTCTCCATAGGAGAATGTGACATTTCCGTCCCTTTGTTATTTTCACAACAGACAGCAGTTAACATTTTAGGAAGAGATGTAATGACGAAACTTAACATGACGATTTCATTTACTGATCAAGGAATAGTGTACTCCACTCCAGGAATACACTATTTAAACGTGGGAGAGTTTATGCTGGCGTTCACAGGGCAAGTGGCTCTGCGAGGCATTCCAATAGATCCAGAGCTTTTTCTATGTGGAGTAAGCATTTTGCTGACATGGCTACCTGGTCTGGTAGGAAACATTGTGAGGATACCTGATGAGGTTTTATTCAGACCACAAACAACTATGGATGCGGAAGTTGGACAGACTATTCCTATAGAGTTGGAAGCAGCGATAGTACGAAGGAAGAGAGATGGCAATGCTCAAAGGGATAGATAATGAGGGTGGACCATGGAGAACAGTGATGACTCTTGATGAGGGGTACATCTCTGAATGACATAATCAATGACGATATGTTTAGGGAAGACCGACGTGATGATGAGGTGGTGTTCTTAATGTGCATTACATACTGGATAAGGATTGAAAAAAGGGAAGTCCCACACAGAATGGCAATAATGCGGCAACGACTGACATTTTTTCAGGAGGATCTTGAAAAGGTGTAGAGTGCCGTATGGACCACAGCGGATAGGGGTCGTTAAAATAAAGTTTAAGCCACAAGCAATTTTACCCCAAGCAAAACAGTACCCCATGTCTCGAGAAGCTGATGAAGGTATATGTCATCTTTCCTCATGCACCGGAGTGTGAAGACCTTTTCTCTCCCTTCTCCTGCCATCCTGACTGTGCTCCTGGAGGTTGTGCAGGGCCTCTTTTGTCACCCTTGAGGTAGGAGCACCATGCTACTAAATAACAATGCACTTGGCGCATGGACCAAAAAACAAAAAAAGAAAAAGAATATTTTTTTATAATGTGCCATAATGCCTTGAAATGTGCACCTTGCCACTGTGCAGCCTGGTATTCTCCTCCTGCTACCACTAAGTGCTCTTGCAGCAATTGTTGTGTTGCTGTAAACCTCGAGGCACTTCCAAGATCGCGCCGATGTTTTCTTTCTCTGTCTCCCGATGTTCCTCTGACTTCCTCCTGCATCCCGATTGGCCGCTGGGTGCTGTTTTTACACCAATGAGGGACTGGCAGGTTTTAGCCAGCCCTCCACCTAAGGCCCACAACAAAGGCCCTGTCCACCACGCTGGCCCCCATGATGGTGAGTGTGCCCCCGCCCCCTGTGATGGTGAGTGTTCCCCCCTGGCCCCCATGATGGAGCGTGTGCCCCCCCTCCCCCTTTGATGGTGAGTGTGCCCCCCGCCCCATGATGGTGAGTGTGCCCCCTGACCCGCTGGGATGTTGTGTGTGCTGCCCTGCCCCTGTGACGTTGAGTGTGCCCCCCTGCCCCCTGTGATGTTGAGTGTGCCCCCCTGCCTCCGTGATGGTGAGTGTGCCCCCTGCCCCATAATGGTGAGTGTGCCCCCCTGCCCCCTGTGGTGTTGAGTGTGCCCCCCTGCCCCAGTGATGGTGAGTGTGTCCCCCTGCCCCATGATGTTGAGTGTGCCCCCCTGCCCTCTGTGATGTTGAATGTGCCCCCCTGCCCCTGTGATGGTGAGTGTGCCCCCCTGCCCATGATGGTGAGTGTGCCCCTCTGCCCCATGATGGTGAGTGTGCCCCCTGCCCCATGATGGTGAGTGTGCCCCCCTGACCCTCTGGGATGTTGTGTGTGCTGCCCTGCCCCCTGTGATGGTGTGTGTGCCCCCTGCCGCTGTGATGGTGAATGTGCCCCCCTGCCCCATGATGGTAAGTGTGCCCCCCTGCCCCATGATGGTGAGTGTGCCCCCCTGCCCCCTGTGATGTTGAGTGTGCCCCCCCCTCCCCCATGTTGGTGTGTGTGCCCCCCTGCACCTGTGATGGTGAGTGCACCCACCTACCCCCACAATAATGAGAGTGCCCTCCTGCCCCCGTGATGGTTTGTGTGCCCCCCTCCTTCCACCCTTTATGATGTGTTGAGCCCACCTGCAACCCTCAATTGTGTGTGAGCTCCCGTGCCCCCTGTTATGGTGTGTGTGCCTCCCTGCCCCCCTGTGAAGATGTGTGTGCCCCTCCTGCCCCCTTTACGGTGTGTGAAACCCCACTACCCCCCTGTGATGATGTGTGTGCCCCCCTGCCCCCATGATGGTGTGTGTGCCCCCTGCTCCCCCTGTGATGATGTGTGTGCCCCTCCTGCCCCCCATTATGGTGTGTGTGCCCCCCTCCTGCCCCTTCATGTGTTGAGCCCCCCTGCACCCTTCTATTGTTTGTGAGCCCCCTGCCCCCATGATTGTGTCTGTGCCCCCCTTACCACCATGATGGTTTGCGGGCCACCCCACCCTTATCCTTCCCCCCTTTTGTTAAATTCCAGCACTACCTCAATTGCCGTCAGGCATAGTAATTGTAGCCACCTGTCTTTGTCATCCTCCTGCCCTCTCCTCCTCCTCACCCTTCCCCTCCTCCTGCTAAAGTCTGGCACTACCTCAATTGCCGTCAGGCATATTAATTGTAGCCGCCTGTCTTTGTCATCCTCATGCCCTCTCTTCCTCCTCCTCACCCCTTCCATCCTCTTGTTATATTCCGGCACTACCTTAATTGCCATAAGGCATAGTAATTATAGCTGCCTCTCTTTCCCATCCAATCTCCTTTTCCCCTCCCCGTTACTGTTCATTAGCACTTACTGTCATTTGTCCCATGACCTTGTGATAGCAGCTTGTTTGTCTCTCCTTCCTCCCCTCCTTGTTTCTCCTCCCTCTTCCCCCTCCAGCGCTACACTGAATCATCATCAGACCTAGTATGTTAGCTGCTTGTGTTGTTCTTCTCCTTCTCCCTTCACTCCATACCCCCCCTCCTCTTGTTTAACTCAATTGTCGTCAGGCATAATAATGTAACCGCCTGTTTTTGTCTCATTACCCCTGCCTCCCTTATTTGTTAATTGCACTTGCTCTATCTGAAATGTCACCAGGCTGATTAAGATAGTTGTTTTTCACATTCTGATTTGTTTCAAGCACTTGTAAGAATGCAATTGTTATTTCTACCATGTTCTCTCCCTACTTGAAGCACTTTGAAACACATTGTGTATAGGCGCTATACAAATAAACAATCAAATCAATTCAATGTCAGACTATTTCAGCACTGATGAATCCGTAGATTCCGGTGCCATTAGAGTCATTGTGTAATACCGCAGTGTATATGACTAAAAAATCTAAAGGGGGGTCATGAAGATTTATCCAGGATTTGAGACCTCTTAACCAGATTGTAGACACTGAGTTTACACAAAGACTCACAAGACTTGACTTCCTTTATGTTTTGCCAAAAAAGAGTAAAACATACTCGACTGCCTCAAGGGTACTGTGAGTCCCCATCAATCTTTAACAGAGTCCTACAGATGGATTTAGGCAATATCAATCTAAAGAGCGCTGTGATACAGTATGTAGATGACCTATTGATTTGCAGTAAAACAGAGGATGAGTGTAGGCAAGATTATTTCCAATTGATGACTATTTTGGCAAACAAAGGACATAAGGTGGACAAGGAAAAATGACTGTATTGCCAGAGGAAGTGTTGTACACAGGTCAGTTAATTTCACATGAAGGAAAGAAAGTGACACCTGAGAGAGCTGAGGCAATCATGAAAACACCAAAACAGGACACAGTGCGACACATGCAACAGTTTTAGGGTTTGTGCAATTTTATTAGAGCTTGTGTGTTTGATTACAGCACGTAGACAAAGTCACTTCTGCAAGTATTAAAGAAACCACAAGTTTGTAAGACAAAAATATAATGGACTGAAGAAATGGAGGAAAGATTTGATTTGAGGATTTGAAAAGGGCAATGTGTACAGCCCCAGTTTTAGGGATTCCCAACTATAGCAAGGAATTTTATTTGTTTTCACACACAAATGGGACAGTCTTGACAGCAGCACTTACACAAAGAACCACATTGGGGTATAAACCTTTGGCATATTACAGTGGTATGTTATACCCAGTTATGAGAGGACACTTCCCTTGCAAACAATCTTTGGCAGCTGCCATATTTGCAATTGAGAAGTCCACAAGTATTGTCATGGGCTGTTCTATGACACTTTATGTGGAACACGCCTTGTTTGCCATTTTAGAGAAACCCAAGGGCACATTGACACCCCAAAGAGCTTCAGTTTACGAAGTAATGATTTCTAACCCAATGATTAAAATTGTAAGATGTAA
Source organism: Ambystoma mexicanum (assembly GCF_040938575.1). Taxonomy (NCBI): domain Eukaryota; kingdom Metazoa; phylum Chordata; class Amphibia; order Caudata; family Ambystomatidae; genus Ambystoma; species Ambystoma mexicanum. The sequence goes on along the minus strand of NC_090932.1, from coordinate 48,422,723 downwards.
AATAGTGAACTCTGCCACGCTCATAACTGAACCCGAAGAAGAAGGTGATCATGTGCATGACTGTGCCAATTATGTTGACTTTTATGATGATATACCCCATGTGAAAGAGATTGCCTTGGCGGGAGGGGAGATTCGTTTTATTGATGGTTCTTCAAAAATTTATCAGATCATTGGGGGAAGGCATTCAGGCGTTGCAGTAGCAAGACACAGACTAAATGGGGAATTCGAGGTAGTGGTGAGTGCAAGGCTACCGTCTCACTTTTCAGCACAATCAGCAGAATTAGTAGTACTTATTGTCGCACTTGAGAAACATGAAGGGCAGGAAGTGACGATGTACAGTGACTCCTCCTATGCGACGTTAACCGTACATGCAGGGTTGTCTCGTTGGAAAAGGAGGGGATATCTCTGCGAAGATGGCTCGCCAGTGCAGCATGCATCCTTATTGGATAGGCTCATTAAGGCTCTACAACTCCCAGTGGCCATAGTGGTCGTAAAATGCACTGTGCATACTAAACTGACAGACTTTATCTCTTGCGGGAATGAAGCCGCAGCCATAGAAGCTAAAAGCTTTGCATATTCTCCAGAAATGTTGAGTTTTGATGCTGAGGATATTAAAGAAAATCTGATTACAACCATGTTAGTACAGGAGGGGTTTAATAGGCGGTCGATAACACAATTAATAGAGATTCAGGGAAGTGCACCACAGGAAGAGCAGGAACCGTGGAAGTGAAGGGGGTGTGTGTTTATCCCCCACGGAAGCTTTATGGTGACAGGAAAGCACTTGAAAGCCAGTGATGCCAGTAACTTTATTAAAAGTTGCGCTCGAACAGCTGAATTATCCCGCTAGAGAAAGTCTTGCTGCCAATATTGCAGAAGACTGGTTTTTTCCCAATTAGTTGGAACACGTTGCACTGTTTATAGTAAATTGCATCATGTGTCAAAAGTTTACTGCTGCGCATACACTGAGAACGATTAGAGGAGTAATACCTCAACCGAATGGTCAATTTCAGCTTTTACATATCGACTATGTTGATATGTTTCAGACATGCAATGGATATAGGTATCTATGAGTGGTGGTGTGCCCCTTCTCTAGGTGGATCAAAGCAGGTCCATGTGCACACGTTGATGCCACTTGTGCAATGAAGTTTTTTAGTATGCAAAGTTTTCCCAAGATGTGGTGTGTGCGAAGTACAAAGATCCGATAATGGGCCATATTTTATCAATGAGCTATTCGAACTAATAGGGCTTTTATTAATTATAAAGCACAAGTTCTGTTCTGCGTATCACCCACACACAAACGGAATGTTGAAGAGACTCAACGGCCTCCTCAAAAAGAGGATTGCCAAGGTTAAATTGATTTTGAAAAAGGGATGGCTGTATTGCCTGCCCCTGGTTTTATATGCCCTTCAGAATCAGCCAGGGTCAGACACCACCTCACCCCGCACAAGCTAGTAACAGGGCATTGAATGAGAATGCCTCTTACACCTCTGTCGAAGATCAGGAGTGTTTTCCAGAGTGTAGCTAAAACTCTAGGTGATGACATGCATGATTATTTGATTTGTATAACTACCAGTATTTCTTTCATTTCAGATCAAGGCAAGCATCGGGGGGAAGGTCTAGGAACATGGAAGAATATAATTTGGCAACAAATCTGAGTGAAATATTACCACCACCTAAGTTATATTTTGGGAGCCTGATTCTGATAGAAAACTTCACCCGGAAGTGGCATGAGCCTCGATTTAATGGCCCATTCCTTGTTGAGGAAGGTTTCAGGAAAACAAGCTTGGTTGCATCTGAATAACGTGAAGATTTATAAAGGAAAGACCCTCCCTCTCACCGTTGCTGATCTAGAAGCAGGACAAGAAGAAGAATTTCCACATGTACAGACCCGATCGATGTCTAAGAAGAAGGACGATAAAGCAACGAGTGACTAACATGTATTCTATTTTGACTGGAATTCAATAGACACTCCTTATATATATAGTTTAGTAGGAAGTGCAAGGACTGGCAGAGAAATTCCAGAGGTTGAAATGAACATTTAGAAAATATATTGAAGCAGTGAATAATGCATCAGAATTATGCCTAAATGTCAGTTCTTGGACAAAACTGGAAGAGAGATCAATATCCAAATTCATTTTGTTGAGAATATCTATTTTAAGTGATAAAAATACATGATACCTGCCAATAATGACGTTCACTGGCTTGTGGTTGCTGTGTTTGTGTTCATACTTTTCAATCGTACCCTGCTCTTGTTAGAAGAGATGTTAATATTCCCACTTTTTTTACAGGATCCTAAAAACGGTCCAGTGATAAGAAGACTCCTTATTGCTATAATTGAACAAATTGTACAGTTGAAAATGTAAAAGAAACTCAATGATTACATTAAAAATGATTAATGAAGAAGATGGCATGATTATAGAGAGAGCAAGTTCAGCAAGCAGTGGGATTGCACGAAAAATGGTTGTCCAGATTTCTATGCATAATATGTATTTCCATGATTGTTCTCATTATCTTTTTGTTCCTTATTTTTCACAGTCTCTATTATCTTAATGGTTCTACTGAAGAAAGAGCTCCCATGATTTTCCCCACTATGAGTACGAATTATGACAATTTTCTTGATCTCTATGGGTATGTTAGGAAACAGATGCAGAGGAAGATAATGCAGGGATAAAATACCTATTTAGATAATTCAGCTCACCTGGGGAATAATATGTGGTATCAACAAATGAAAAAGACAGGGGAAAGAGCATCTGAAGATAGTTGCTATGTCTGCTCTCTCAACCCCTGTGCCATGAATACAGTAAGGACTTTCATTTCAAAGGAGGTATCGGCATACAATGCAAAATGTCTCAGCCATCTTGCTGCATGTACTACTCAAGGACAGTTCCAAGGAAGCTGGGCGACCTTGCGATGGAGATCAAGATGGTTGTTTCCATACTAGTATAACTATATCAAGACCATACAAATGGAGAAGGAACCTGGATGGACAGGCAAAATGCTTGTGTATCCTGCTGGAGGACAGGATGAAGTGATCATTGAAGAAATGAAGAGAATTAACTTTTCTGGTGTGACGGAAAAAGCAGGGTTGTCTGGATGTTGGGAAAGATCACAACTGTTGATTTATGGACAAGTGCATACCAAGAAGGGATGGGAAGATGGAATTACATCATGTGCAGCTCATCTGCTGAAAACATAATACGTAAAAGAAGTGCAGAGAGTGAATGATGGATGCTTAAAGTCATGGGCCAAGCACTCCAAGTTACTGACATGGGTAGAAGATGAATCAGGCCCAGTAGTTATAGGCCCATTGGTTGATGCAACAATATGTTTCCAAAGCCATGGAAAGAACCACGTGGGACATAATAAAGGATGCAAAACCAAAATTGACGTCCCTGGAATGAGAAAAGGGACAACCGTCCTTATGGATCGATATTGGGCTTGTGGATCTATAGCCTATATGATGTTGCCCAGGAATTGGGGCAGAGTGTGTTCCCTGGTGCCCATACATGTTCCAGCGTTAGTGATTCCTCAGAGCGATCTAAACATTAGTAAATTTCCAAAAGTGTATGACCATTTGAGAAAAAGAAGATCGCTTGAACTCTGGTGGACGAAATGAGAACATTATTTCTCAGCCAAATGAATAACAGCGAATGAAACCATTCCTGATGTTACCAAATTGTTCAGCAAGACTGCCATGACAATGACAACTATATTTATGCCTGCAATTCAAACAGTGGCGATTGCCAAATGGTTGCAAATCACTAGATGGGAGCTTTTGCAGACAATCAATTCTGACATAAAGGGATTCAAAACCATTAAAGAAGAGCTGAGGGACATACGATTGATGACCCTCCAGAATAGATATGTCCTTGATATGATCACAGAGATGGAAGGAGGAGTTTGCATCAAAATCAGGCCATCATGTTGCACATTTATACCTTTTCACAATGGCCAGAATGGGACCCTGGCAAAGGCCATATTGATTTGGACAGACCTACATACCAAGATGGAAGAAGAGACAGAGGACATTGAAGATGACGGTTGGTTTACCTCCTTGTTTTCATGCATTCCTCAGTGGTTGGCGGATCTATTGAAGGTTCTTGGAATAATACTGGTGCTAGTAATGTTTGGATTCGTCAGGATGGTGATTGCCCAATGCAGGAAAACGGCAAAAAATGTAGTAGGAATGAAGATCATGATTGATGCCAACGATGAACCAAACACCAAGGAGCCGACTGATGCTGTCAGAAAATACATAAAGGCTAGCATTGTAACACTTGAGGAAACAAAGTTTCCGTATCCAAAGAATCATAAGAAGTACGTGGGATGATGGGTCTATTGTACCCCGAATGGACAATGGAGTTACATGACCTGGAGTGTAGATGAACATATCAAAATAGCAGGCACCCTGAGGGCGGTGATGAAAATATGGACACCTAAGAAACACTTCTTCAAAAGGAAACACTAGGATGTAAAAACACTCAAGGAGGTGGTTGAGGACTCCAACAGAGGGGGGAACATAGAGGAGCAGCTGTATACCTCTGCAGGAGACCCCAGCCCCCTTCCTCCTATATGATGGAGACATGAGACTGTTCCGTGTTTGACACCAGCCTTGGTGCCAATACTGCAGCGTGTTTTCAAAAGAAGATAGCCATTGAGACAACCCTACTAAATGTATCCCCGAAGTGATGACAACCTAAGGGAGGAACTCCTTGAAGGAATATGAGAAAGAGCAGAGAAAAGAAGCTAGTGATGTCATAAAAAGTATGTACAACGCCCCGAGATACTGGCTAAAGAGGATGTGTAGATCCTAAAGAAACTAATGACAAAGTAAAGAATCAAGTGAGCTTTTAAATACAAAGAAGAAGATTAAACATGCACAAGGTGCTGCAGAAAATCGACCGTTCAATGAATGTACAGATGCTGAAATGCAAGGTAGACTAAGGCATCATAGAAGATGGCTATTTGCAATGAATAGAACCCAAGCGAAGCCGCCATTAAATAGAAGCTGGATATCGGTACCATGAATTTAGTAAGCCAGGACCCATAAAGCGGGAAGGAAAAAATATGTCACAGCAAGAATAAACAGAATCGTGGAGCTGCATGGCGAGGTTGCTTGGTCTGGAGTTAAGACTGAAGCAGCCACGGTCAGCTATCTATTCTGGAAATGAGCGAACGTGCAGAGGATGAATCATCGCTTGCTAAGGTGCAAAGAAAGAACAAGTGTGCCAAGTTTAATTCATTTAAGACATTTAAAACCTTCAAAATTGACCAAATCGTGGTCTCCTTTCACGTGAGCCAAGGATAAAAATAGAGTTCAAACTTGGCGTCCCAGACACGATAGTGAGTGTCCTCACTCCCATGCATTCTCAAAGACAAGGATACTTTGCAAGGCCAAGTACAAAGACTATCTTCATGGCAGAGGGCATGGACGATGAGAGATGCTGGGCTAATTGGTTAGGGAGGTAGTGTCATGCCCCATCTCCTTGCATCTCCTTACGTGCTGCTAAGTGAACCCAATGTTCCAGACCTAGCACAAGCGTGCCAACCAATTATAGGAGTATATATAACAAAGGACCTTTCTTTTTTAACGCTAATGAGAAATTGTGTATCTAATGTTTCTGAAGATGACATTTTTTAGAGGTAGGCATATGTTGTCCACCTGATAGTGGACAGCCAATCCTAGCTCCTATAGGAGAGCATACTTAGATGTTCCCCTTAGCCAATCCCGACTCTTGATAGGTTTTTCATTATTGCCACATAGTATGACATCACCTCTGACGTATTTGTGTCTATAAAAGTCATATTTTGTGTAAAGGTCGCCTAGAGAGACTGAGCGTACATCCGTTGATGTTTGTTGTAAACTCCTGTTTTAGATAATTGTTAATAAAACAGTACTTTGCCATCTTCCTGAGTTGGTTCTGTTATTTGGACTCAGAATTATTCTGTATGATCCCATCCATTACATGTGCACGTTCCTAAAGGGCCCTAAGCTCACTTACACCGCCTGGTCCCTTGCCTGCGCCGGAAAGGCTAGTGTTCCCCGCACATGCCCGGTGTGACAATGACCACCATGGAAAATGAGAAGGGACTACATATATTTCCTTTCTCCCAGACCCATGGCGTCCATCCTGTTTTGTAGGGTTTTTTTAAAGTTGAGAAAGGACAAACACGTTGTTTCTCATCTTAAAAAGAAAACCTCCAGTACTATCCTAAACTATGTGCCGGGATACTAATAGGAATATTACCGGGGCAGGTAATACTCCCCTGCTTGGGTTATAGTGCTTAATTACAAGAGGGTTTTAGTTGGTTTATGAATGCTATTCATGAACAAACTAAAGTAAATCTAGTTTTGTAAATTATATTGCAGCTTCTATGCGATGATAGCTAATTGGAACATGGAAGCATGATTGACTCCCTCTCCGCCAATCAGAATATTTGGAATGCAGTCAATAACGTCTGGTGTTGATTGGACATCCTGACTCCAGAAGTAGCCAGGGAAACATTAGAATACATGTATCCCCATCCAAGAAACCGCCATGACATTTTACAGCAAGATTTCTTTCAACAAGACATTACAAACTAATTTAACACATCAAAGTGAAAGCTAAAATATGGAACTTTTTTCGTTTTTCGCATAGAGAAACCATTAACTTTTTTATTACGCAAAAAAGCATGCTCCTCTTAAATGCGTTCCTCTTCAACCAGGCTTACAATTCCAATGTCTACCCTATACTGGCACCCTAGTTATTTAAATATTACAAAGTAAGTCCACATTTAGTTTATGAATGTAGTTTGTGTACTTTACTCACTAATAAATGAACCTCTTTTGTTTCCCCATCACATCTCCAAACGCTATATTGCTGTTTCTGCTATGTGGTAATAGCCTTATAGACCTTGGCAGGGGTCATTATCACTTGCGATAGTGATCCAACTTCTGGCCCTCAGCTTTGACTGGGGAAATAACTCACGGGTGGGCTGTTAATCTGAAATAATGACCTCTCTCAGTCTATAAAGATATAATAATCTTTTGGTGTGATTGAAAGAGAGGAAGGACCATCAAACAAAAAGTCGATGGATTGTTCTGTGTCAGTTATGCCCACTGGGAATTTCTGTGCAACACTTTTCATTTTAAAATTGTTGACGTCCCTGAGCCATTACAGAAGGGAAAAAACATACAAATCAGCACTGGTCCACCCCAAAAAGGGTTGGTTTAGTTTATATACGTATTTATATGTATTTATATACAGGGAAGAACAATGCTCTTTTGGTCACAAAAGACCATAGAATAGATAAGAAATCAGATTTGACGATTTGACTGGAAACCGGGAGCTTCCTACAATGAGTTGAGTTTGAGTGACATTCTGAGCCGGCTGTGGTGGGGAGTAATTGTACTGTCACCGGGTACAATGCACACGAAGATTACAGGAAATCAGCATTAGACATTTTCTGGTTGAGGTAGGTGGTACGGCATGCTGTGCTCAGGATGTCACCGTGATGGGTGAAGTGCTAGAGTGGAGGCAGAGGAAGTGAGAGACAGAAGTGAGGGGAGAAATGTTAGCAAGCAGGCAGATGAGAGTTAGGCTAAGAGGGTAACTCGGAGGTGAGGAGGTAGGTTAAGATGGTAGCTCGGACGCAAGGAGTTAAGTTAAGAGGGTAAATCGGAGGCGAGGAGGTAGGCTTTTGGTTTAATTTTGAACAAATCGATGTTCAATCTGCTTGCTATCACTGCATCATGGGACCATAAGCAACACCAGACATGTTTCAGCATTCTCGGGTACTGCCAGTTACGTGTGGCTTGGGACCCTGGGAAAATGGAGTTGTGACCAGCCTATGGGATTACTAATGCCGCTCGGAATGCTTATTTGTAAGCACTTTATGATGAACAGACAGTTTTGAATAAAGAATGACTAAATTCAAACTCCTCTTGTCAGCTTTTCATTTCATCTTTTTAAAGCACTCTATGCCAATTCACCCAAAAAAGTGAAAGCAAAACAAAACACTGACGTGTTTTCTTTGGTGGTGCTTGTCACCTGATGCCGTAAGCATCAGTGCAAACACTTAAAAAAAAACTGCACAGTGAGGCGGAGCAGTGGCGTTACTAGGGGGCATAACTGAGGGGTATAGCCCCAGATAGATGCTCAGTGGCTACAACAACCAAAAGGCTAGCTAGCCCCAATCCCGAAAGACCCGACATTAGTGTTGCCCCGGATCTTTTGCAGACGTAGCAACACCCCTGACCTGGCAGAGTCATTTGCAACTGTTGCAAAGGGGCAGCAACAACACTGACAAGACCTGGGAACCTGCAGAGATCATTGCATCGTAAGCGTTCAACCCCAGAAGGATCCCAGAAACAAAGAACAGGTCAGACAGCATGCTTCACCAGACACTGACACTGCTACGCCCAGCGAGGTGAAGAAAGCACCCGTTGGCACCTGAAGAAGGCCCCGGCGTAAACTATTGGCTTGAAACATGTTTGAATGTCTTACCACAAAGGAGGCAAGCAAGCTGAAATCAGAATATCTGCCAGCACTGAAGAAAAGGGGAGGGAAATCCAGAAGGAGGAATGAGCAATTCCCACAATTCCAGAGAGGCAGAGAACGATTGGCCTGTGGCCCGAACAGGAGAAGAGCGAACGACATGCATGCGATAAGGCCTGGAACGCAGGAGGGACAACAAGAGAGTCTCCAAGAGTCAAGCAGAAGAGCTGCATAAGAGCTGCACAGAGGCCGGAAGCACCCTGGCCTTCGGCAATACAATAAAGCATTGGAAAGCTGTGCATGTAGAACACGGCATGCTGGGAACGACAAACCTGGAAGCCATATTGAATTGAACTACCCTTTTCCCACAACATTGTATGCTGCAAATTTGACTTTTGGAAGCCATGCGGAACTGAACAATAATTTTACCAGAACTGTGCATGCTGGGAGAAAGATTCAGAATGGTGGCTTGCTAAAAAAGCTCTGACTGCTGTGAGTCAGTCTTACAGCCTAGAGCAAACTATCAAAAGAGTAGTTCAAAACATTGCGTACTGGAAAAGAAAGACTGAATCCCAGAGAGGGTTGGACTACTATCTGCCTCAGAACGCTGCATGCTGGGAGCTATCAATCACCCAACAGCTCTGTATGCTGGAAGGAGAGTCATAAAAGGAGAGAGAGAAAAATAATACTATGGGTCAAAACATGTTCTGCTCAGAAAGAAAGTCTTAAAGCTCATTGTATGTTGTACTGATGTTTGTCTAATAATGTTGCATGATGGGAAATGGAGTCCTAGATGCCTAAATTGCCCTTTTCCGAGGAGAGCACACAATTCTAGAATTGTCTTTTTTTCTAAAATTGCTGCATTCTGGGAAGGGAAAGTCTTAAAGGCCAGAACTGTCATTTGTCAAAAAACGTTGTATGCTGGGAAAGAGAGTTTTAAAGCCCAGAATGACCCTCTGTCTAAACCCATTTCATGCTGGAAAGCACACCTAAACACCCCACAGTGGACGGAACTGTTGTTTGCCTATCACATTGCCTAATTTCAAAGTGAATCTTAAATTCAGGCTCAGACTGAACTATTTTACGTCTTAAAGAGTGCAACCTTGGACAGTGAGTCTGGGCCTACCAACAATAAATGTTTACCTAAATAAACTTTGGGTAAACTCAAGCCAAAGATAAGAGCCACACCTGATACACAAAATACCTAGAATCAGAAAAAAGTATGAAACTTTCAATGCATGCAATATCTGGAGCCGAATTAGTATTTTACCCTGATGAAGTTCTCTGTGGGCCATATAGAGTATCCGTCACCATCCCGCAGTCCTACCATACACATATGAGGGAGCATGGAAATTATAAAGCACTGGCAGAGCCACTACATCACCCACAGGGAACTTCTTTTTTTCAGTTCGTATCACGCCGGATCCCCCAGAAATCAGAGCACAGAAGAAGAGAAAAAAAGAATCAGGAAGCCAGAGTCGAAAAACGCCAAAGAATTGGATTCTGAAACGTATGGTTTTAACAGATGTAACAGTCTCAGATGGTACTGAGTTTTATTCCTGGTGTGTTGAATATGGGCTTCTGAGCTGAGAGCGGCTTCACAAATAACCCCCAGGGTTTTCACCTTAGGGCTGACAAGAATATGATGATTGTCAATGGAGAAACCGACATATAAAGCCTCACGCTTCCCTCTGGCTTGAGATGATCCAAAGATCAAAAACCCAGTTTCTGCAGCATTTAAACACGTATCATTGTGTGTCATCCAATTTTGGATTTCTCCATAAATGTGCGTTACTTTCTTAATGTCAGTTTCATAAGTGCCACTTCATTCTGCAACCAGCTGAGTATCACCAGCACAGTTAGAGAAGTAGACACCAAGTCTTCATCCAGAAAAAGTACCAATTCTGTCCTAGATTTTGGAATGCACATGCATCCGTTTGCATTGCACTTTCGTATGTAGTCCTGCTAAACCTTAAACCAAGTAGAAAGTGTCTTTCCTATCGCAGAGCCCGTCACTGCTATAACAGGAAACCCATCTGCAAGTTAGCTTTGGTTCCATCCCAAAAGGGGGAGTGTAGACACAATTTCCCTTGTGCCGGGACCAGAATCAACCAGAGACACGTTTCATCCTCCTCGGCCATCACCAGGGTAGTGTACTTTAGGAGCAGTGATCCCCAAACACAGGCAGAATCACACAATAGGTTCAAGTATTATATTCCAAATGTTAATGTTTGCAGTTCAAAGCAATTCAGTCATTTTAAGAAGCCATGAAGATGTCCAGCAAACAGCGAGCCGCCCTAATCTGCCCTGCTGAGAACCCACGTTTGGATACCAGAATAAAGTCATGTTTGCGAGTTAGAGATTAATGAGAGTTTATCGCTCTGACAGCCAACCAAGCAGGCTGCGTCCAATGGTCGAAGTGCATGAAAAGAAGTAGGAGAACTATGTTACCTGCTGGCCTGCCCTGCTCCCCACAAACCCCATCGCCACACCCCCTACCACGCACAATACAAACCCCCAAACACATGCGCCTGCTGTTTAAGGCAACGTTCAAGTTTCAACCTCTTCTACACTTTTATTTTAAAAAGAAACCATTCTGGAATGTTTTTTTAAAAAAAATAGAAGCATAGGAACAGTTAAAATTAATAAAATAAATAAAAGTAGAGGAGCATCACTGCCAAATGCTCCCGCCCACTTCGACCACTGGCTACATTTCGAGAAACGTCATGAAAGAAATGTACGCACACAGGTGAAGTTACTACGAGCCATTCGACATGTTTACACTTAGACGCAAAAGAGGGGCAACCAGAGGCATAGCCAGGATTGTCTAACAATTAGGGCCTGAAGCTAATGTTGTTGGGCCCACCAAAGTGACATTAACACCTGTAAATGCTCACACAGCGCATTTACAGATTTTGGGTGGGCCTTGCCCGCTCAGGTCCCACCCCCTCACGCCTCTGGGACCAACCAGATCCGTCCTCTCGCTTGCAGTCATTCCATTGCAGCCAATATTAGGTCAAAAGGCTACTGATGAGAGAGTTCGCCAGTGATACAGTCAGTCCTGTGCTGCCCTTCAGTGTCTGGTAGAGATTGATTGATGATTGCATTGAGGGTTTCGTAACATTAGCATAAAGTTCTAAACAACGTCATCCTTCCTTAAAAAAGTTATAGAGCGCATTGATAGTACTTTGGACAGAGTGGCAAGTGTACTAAAACTTGCATAAAATGGGTGATAGAAGTGACAGGCACCCTAGAGTATTAAAAACGCCTGGGAATCAAGGAACACTCTAGTTTGAGAGGACTCTTGATGGACGGTAGCAAGGAGTGGCCGGAACGCCGAGGGCACGCCCCCAAGCAAATCAGGTCTAGCCACATATACCAACCTATTTTCATTTATTTATTGTCATTTATATAGCGCACAAAACCCACTGGCATCTAGGCGCTGGTTGCTTATGAGTTTCGTGACAGTAGGTACTTCCGGTTGCACAGGTTACAAACATTACATATGAAGGTTCAGATAGGTAGCAGATTGTAAGTTATGTCCTTATCCTTACGTCCTCTCTCTCCTCCTCTCCCCTTCCTTCTTCTACTCCCTGCTTTTCCTCTGGCTCTTCTTCAACCTCTTCTCCTCCCCCTTCTCAGCCTTTCCCCTGTTCTCCCCAGGCGAGGTTTCTAGACAAGTCCGATCTATGAATGTCTCATCAAAACAGGTGCACCCCTGTTCCTCCAAAACTATCAAGGACCACATTGACTCCCTGGCTCCTGCCCTGGCCGACTTCTGCAACCACTCTTTCGCCACTGGGGTCTTCCCTTCCCCTCTGAAGCACTCCTTTGTGCACCCCCTTCTTAAGAAACCCTCAGCCGACCCATCCTGTCCGGTTAACTATTGCCCAATCTCCATTACTCCTTTCCTGGGCAAACTCTTGGAAAGGCTGGCCGTCACTCAGCTCAATCTTCAAACTGAATCTGTTGGATGTCTCCAAGGCCATCAGTCTGGCTTCAGAGCTGCCAGGAGCACGGAAACTGCTCTCCTGAACATCAGTGAAAACCTGATCTCCAACCTCGATTCCAACACCCCGTGTATGCTCATCTTACTTGATCTCTCCTCTGCCTTCGACACGGTCAACCATGACATCCTGCTCAACTGTCTCCATGATAGCCTGGAGATCACCGGTCAGGCCCTGGTGTGGCTGACTTCTTTTCTCTCTGATCGACCCTCCCAGGTTCAACTTGGGTCCTTCCTCTCCTCTATCTTTATCTCTACCTGTGCTGTCCCCAGGGGTCTAACCTCCCTCCCTGGCTGTTCAACCAATACCTGGCACTTCTTGCCTACAGAATTGCCGTGCTCTGCCCCAACTTCCAGTGCTATGCGGATGACACTCAGCTCATTTTTTAGGCTACCCTCAGCCACCTCTTCTCCCTCTCTCATATCTGACTGTCTTTCTGCCATCCAGGAGTGGTGTGCCGCCAATGATCTCTGCCTTAATGCCAGTAAGGCTGAGATCCTCCTCATCGGCACACCTACACCCTCCTTTCTTGTCACTCTCTGGCCAGCCTCTCTTGGCCCTCTTCCTCCTCCCACCTGTGAGGCAAAAAATCTCGGGGTCATCTTCGACTCCACACTCTCCTTCTCTCCTCACATCTCCGACGTCTCTAAGAAGTCACACTACCAGCTGCACCTCCTCAGGGGTATTCTTCCTTTCACCTCCTTCCCCCAGAAGCTCACTGTCTCCAGAGCTCTGGTTCTCTCTAGGCAGGACTATTGCAAGAGGCTTTTTCTAAATCTGCCTGCTTCCACCCTCCGCCCTCAGTATTGCCTCAAGCCCAGGGATCGTATCTCTCCAGGACTGAAATCTCTGCACTGGCTCCCAGTGGCTGTAAGGATCAGGTTCAAAACCCTTTGCATTGTCCACAAGGCCTTCTGGGGCCTGGTGTCTCAATACCTTCAACTCTCTCTTCCTAAATATCTTCCGTCTTGAGCTCTTCGCTCTTCCGCCTCCAACTCCCTCAGGGTCAGTCGCTTCTCCAAGGAACAAGTTGGTGGTAGATCTCTTTCTTTGGCTGGGGCCTCCTTCTGGAACAGCCTTCCTGCCCCCCCTGAAACTTGAGGAAAACCATCTTCGATTCCGGAAGCACCTCAAAACCTTTCTCTTTGCTTCTGCTTTCTCTCCTCCTCCCCCCTGCTGATTTCCTGGCTGATACTGACCTTGCACTGGCTACCTGGCCACCCTCTGATCTCGGGCCCAGGTCCCCTCCCCCGCCAGTTGCACACCTGCACTGCCTTCCTTGCAACCCTGCACTTGGGGGCTGTTTTTTCTGTATCCCTACAGTCCTTTGACCAGCACTTGACACTTGATGCCTGCACTTACCCTTTACCCTTGCACTTGCCAGCTGCTGGCTGTACTTTACTTATTGTTATTTATTCAATTATCCTTTCACTGCACTGTCCCCTCCCTCTTCCCCTCGCAGTCTCCCCTTCCCCCTGCCTACGCACTTGCGCGATCTGAATGACACCTGGCCTAGTAGGAGCGTTGTCTGTCTTCCCTCTGTTCCCCCTCCCTTGCCTCGTTGTGCCTTGAAACACTTGTGTATAGGCACGTTATGAATGCCATATCATATCATATATCATTAGTTACTAGTCATATGAAAAATGAAGGTTCAGCGCATAGCTGCCATGGTCACATTAGATTGTTGCAGGTAGGTGAAGTACAAGTCCGGCGCAAGGCTACAGGTGTCATATTAGGTAGTTACAGGTGGGTAAAATCCAAGTGCAGCACAAGACTGTATGTGTCACATCAGGTAGTTGCAGATAGGTAAAGTACATGTGCAGCGCACGTCTGCATGTGTCCCATTAGGTAGTTGCAGATAAGTAAAGTACATGTGCAGCGCACGGCTGCATGTGTCGCATTAGGTAGTTGCAGATAGGTAAAGTACATGTGCAGTGCACGGCTGCATGTGTCGCATTAGGTAGTTGCAGATAGGTAAAGTACATGTGCAGCGCACGGATGCATGTGTCGCATTAGGTAGATGCAGATAGGTAAAGTGCATGTGCAGCGCACGGCTGCATGTGTCCCATTTGGTAGTTGCAGATAGGTAAAGTGCATGTCCTGCGCACGGCTGCATGTGTCACATTAGGTAGTTGCAGATAGGTAAAGTGCATGTGCAGCGCACGGCTGCATGTGTCGCATTAGGTAGTTGCAGATAGGTAAAGTGCATGTGCAGCGCACGGCTACATGGGTCCCATTAGGTAGTTGCAGATAGGTAAAGTGCATGTGCAGCGCACGGCTGCATGTGTCGCATTAGGTAGTTGCAGATAGGTAAAGTGCATGTGCAGCGCACGGCTGCATGTGTCGCATTAGGTAGTTGCAGATAGGCAAAGTGCATGTGCAGCGCACGGCTGCATGTGTCGCATTAGGTAGTTGCAGATAGGCAAAGTACATGTGCAGCGCACGGCTGCATGTGTCCCATTAGGTAGTTGCAGATAGGTAAAGTACATGTGCAGCACACGGCTGCATGTGTCCCATTAGGTAGTTGCAGATAGGTAAAGTACATGTGCAGCGCACGGCTGCATGTGCCCATTAGGTAGTTGCAGATAGGTAAAGTGCATGTGCAGCGCACGGCTGCATGTGTCGCATTAGGTAGTTGTAGATAGGTAAAGTACATGTGCAGTGCACGGCTGCATGTGTCGCATTAGGTAGTTGCAGATAGGTAAAGTACATGTGCAGCGCACTGTCGGAATAGAAACAATATTATGCCTCCTATCGTAACAATTGTATGTGTATTGGCCTATGCCAAGTTGTCTAAACATCATATGCGAACAAACTCCACGGCAAGGTCTTGACCTTAGAGAAAGTAATGTAAGTCGCCATCTTGGATTAAGCCGCCATCTTAGGTTCTCTTGTTATATGGAAATCACCCTGAACATCAAGATGGAGGCCAAATGACATTCTGAGTAAAACTCTGGCAGTTGTGACCTCCGTAAACATGAATAATTAATATGCCTGCAGGCCACTTGTTGGGGTCGCGAACTGAGACCTTGTCCTATCATTGACCTATATGTAAATGTACAACTATATCAGTGAAACTAATCGAAATGCATATATTAAAGGATTGACCTGGCAAGGAACCCATAGACCTGTTTCACAGAATGATTAACCCACAAGAGGGTTGGCCAAGGGCTGGAAAAATTGTATAAAAAGCCCGGGTATTCCAATGTGCGGTCTCTCTCACTAACACATCGAACCCTCGTTGAAGTTCGTTATGTTACTCTGAGAGCCGAATAGCTATCCGTTTGTCAATTGACTTGGTAACTGTTGTAGCTTTTAAATAAAGCACTTGTATGTTTCTTTGTAACCTGTGTTGGTGTGTTTCTTTTTGGGCTTCCTGGCCTCATATTATTTTTCTGTTTTCACAGTTGGCGCCCGAATAGGGACCCTCAAGATTGATGCCGGATCATTGAAGGATTGACGCAGACTATGGAACCGGGATCGGACGGTGTGATACTGCGGGCCCGACCGAACGAGACGCGAAACCTCGGCAGCGCTGCACGATCCGATCCTTGGACGATAGTCGTGTGGTCTGACACGGCATCTTGACGAGGGTCCATTTTTGAGGCGGGCAGATTTGTCGAAACCACCAGACACAAGGTAAAATTCGTTAGGTAAGTTCTTTGGTAAACCGTATGGTCCTCCTTAGGTTTGGTCAGGTGTAGTCGTGACCCGACTCTTAATTTAACCCTGACAATTTGAATTTGGCGTATTGTATCTGCAGACACAATTATTGACCAGGTAACACCAATTTTTTGTGAAATGCCTGGGAAATTGTCTAGCTGCTTTAGGGCTCTGTTCCACAGCGATCGACAATCTTTGGAATTTAGCCGCCCGGCACCACAGGAGGGGTCGCCTGCGTGTACTATGTACTGTAAGTATGGCATTGGAAGTATAGTATTTAATGATATTTGGCACAGACAAACCAGACATGCCTCTGAATTTCAGTGGCCAATCAATGGTAGTTTCGAGATCCCCCGTATTGAATACCTAGTATCAGTCTTGCTAAAAAAGAAGGCCAGACCTGCAGCATTTGATGTTTTGCAAAATTGGAAAAAAGAAGCGTTGCGGCAGCTTAAAAGTAGGGATAAACATGTACGCCGTCATAAAACAAATGTTGAAAAGGCGTTGTTAAATGATAGGGAAAAACATTCAGAGTCAGTCAAAAATATGGATAGGGCTTTTTCACTCGGTATCCAGAAAATCTACCCCTCTAAAGATTTCCATGTTTCTGAAGAATTTATTGAAAAATTGTTAAACGAACGCAGGCCTGGTGCCTCTGCACCACCTCTGTATGATCCTGCTGTTATTCCTGCTGTTCCCCCTGTACAACCTATTGTTCCTATTCCTCTGGTTGTTGTTCCTCCACCTATCCTACCACCCCTTCCTCTTGCGCCGATAGTTGCACCCCCATTGAATTTGCCCGCACCTCTGCTCCCGAGTGGTCCTGTACTGACTGAAGTTGATCGAGGTGCGGGGTCAAAGATTGTCACTCGAAATACTGTCTCTGCAGAAAAGAAACGGGAATTATTTGCATGGGCTAAACATTGTATGGAGAGAGGTGATCAAGCTGACGTTTTCTCCACATTATCAAATATGGGCATTTTTCCAGAGAAAAATGTTTTTATTGAAGGTTTGGGGACTCATTTATGTGTAATGTGGGGTAGATTACATAATACAGATCCCCCACAGGGGTTGAGGGATCTAAATACTTTAGCGCTTTCGAGGGACACTGAGGAGAAGGTACATGGTCATGTTGAGAGGTTGTTTGAGTATAAGAGGGACCTAGAAAGATTACGGGATGAGGATGGTGAAGACGACAGTATGTATGTACAGAAACGGTTTCTTCCGTGTCGTAGATCGGCATCTGAGGAAGTACGAATTTGTACCAAAGATGCGATTCGATGGGTCTCGGATTCATCGATACCGCCGGATGAAGTATATGACACATATAGTCAGTATACAGTAGAAATGCAGAGGAAGGTGATTCAGGTAATGGTACAGTACCTGCATGATGAATGTGTAAGGAAGAAGGTTAGTTGTCCTATAGAGTTATGGGGTATTTGTAGGAGGGCTTTTTCGCCCCACACTTCTTCGATTGCCTTAGCGCTTGACCTGGCTCTGTTGCTCAGTAAGCGGTCGGAGTTACCTATATCTTAGTTGCCAATGAGAGAGGTTCCTCCGACATTTGTCCCAAAGGTTGAGATTCCAGCTAACGCTGGGACAGGTGCACCCGCTGTGGACATCCCTGCACATTATGCATCGCAATTTGTTCACGTCCCGTTCTCGCGTCAGGAAGTGAACACTATCAGACAATCAATTCCCGATATTAGGAAGAATCCGACAGGATTCTACAAAGAGATAGAGTCCGTTTTGCAGTCCTCTGTGTTCATCTTAAGTGATATTGACTTGCTATTTCCTGTGCTCCTGCCCATAGATTTGTGGAAACAGGTTCGAACAATAGACGATGTACCAGGGTTGGGAGATACGTGGGCTAACATGACTAGGTTTGATGGGGAAAGACCAGCTGGTGAGAAACCACCTCAGGTAATACTCACTTTGCCTGATAGAATTGTCGCAAAATTGAAAATCATAATTCCTGAGAAAAGAATTATTTGGGACAAGCTTACAGCCTGTGTTCAAGGAAAAACTGAAGGTGCCACTGAATTTTTTAATAGATTCGAACAGGTATTCTCTGACTTCAGTGGACAGGACTTGGGCACAGAGTCTGGGAAAAGGTTGTTTGTGGACAAATTTGTACGTGGATTGTTGCCCGACATCCAGTCACAGATTATGTCCTCTGAGAGCGCTTGGCAGGCGAAATCCCAATCTGAAGTTTTACACATGGCTCAGTATTATGAGAACCGTGTTAATAATGAAAAGGAGAAAATAGAGAAGAGGAAAGGAAAGGAGATTTGAAGACTAAAGTATTGTTACAACAAATTGTTAGAAATCCCAGAGGAGGTAATTCACAGACCAGAGGTCAGTATGTTCCAAAAAGGAACATTCCCTTGGGTCCTGTGAATGTTAATCAATGTGCCTATTGCCGCCAGGAAGGCCATTGGCGTGCACAGTGCCCCGTCCTTCGACAAAGGTCAAACAACACATTTGGGAGTATGGGTAGATGACCTAGAGGTCGCCCCGGAGTGGGGGGCCCTGATAGAGCTCAGTTCTCGCAAGATCCTCAGCAACCCTTTTCACGGGAAAATCAGATTTCGAGTGTGGACACGAGAAATATATTTGATCACCCTTCTGCTGCCTACCTTTCTGGAGAGCTTCCTTCCGACGACATTTTATTTCATTAGGATTGCCCGAAGCAGGGTTTGGAACCTTCACCTATTCCCGTTAATCAGAAAGGTCCCTACGTTGAATTGTTAGTGGGGAATAGGAAACATCAGTTTTTGATAGACACTGGAGCACAGAAGTGCTCCATTGATCATTCCCGGGTTCCAAACATTCCACTGTAAGGGCAAACAAATGTTTCTGTAGGGTTTTCTGGCATACCAATTGCTTGCCCGGTTTCTTTGCCGGTGCCTGTTTCTTTGGGTCCCTTCATGGACCATTTTCCCTTCCTCCTGACTTCAAACTGTGGAGAGAATTTGCTGGGGTTAAATTTGTTGAAGAAACTGAATGCAGTAATTCATTGTTCCTCTGACGGAGTGCGACTGACGGTTTCACCACAGCAACTTCCCAGTTCTCAGTTTTTGACTCGACCATTGCCTCCTGAGCTTAGCGCTGTCCCGGAATGTTTGTGGGCGGTTGACGACAATGATGTCGGTGTACTACAGGTTGAACCCGTTAAAATAATTTTGAAACATGGAGTTAAACTACCACACATTCCGCAATATAAAATATCAGTTGAGGGCGAGCGTGCTTTGAAGTGCATTGTCTCCGATTTTGTGCACCGAGGAGTGATTGAAGAGATTGCAGGCAGCTTATGTAACAGCCCGATTTTACCCGTATACAAGAAAGGCGACAATGCAATCCCGTACCGTTTCATAATTGATCTACGTGCTATTAACAAAGTTGTCGCCCCACAATTTCCAATTGTGCCTGATGTGACAACGATACTAACGATGATCCCTGCTACAGCTACGCACTTTAGTGTTGTGGATCTAAAGAATGCTTTCTTTAGTATTCCTATACACAAGGAGAGTAGATATTTGTTCGCGTTCACCTTGGGGGGACGTTCGTTCACATTTACTCGTGCACCTCAAGAGTATACTGAAAGTCCAAGCATTTATAGTAGGGCTTTGAAAGAGCAGCTTGATACCCTTGAATTGCCACCTACCTGTACACTGCTTCAGTATGTCGATGCCTTGCTTTTAGCTGCAGATTCTGAAAGTGCTTGTAAAGAAGGCACTGTATTGTTGCTTATTCATCTGGCTGAAAACGGTCATAAGGCTTTGCTTAAAAAAATGTCAATATTGTTGTCAGGAGGTCGCCTATTTAGGCTATCTCCTGTCAAAGGAGGGGAGAAGACTGACACCTGAAAGAATAAAACACATTTCTGGCATGTCTGTTCCAAATACACAGAAAGAAGTCAGACCCTTAATAGGTATGGCTTCTTACTGTAGGCTGTGGATCCCGAACTTCTCACTAGTGATAAAACCGATGTTGGCTTTGACGAAGAAGGGCATTTCTTCGCCGCTGCCATGGAAATCGGAACATCAACGATCATTTGAGCTTCTCAAAACTGCGTTATGCCCTGCACCGGTTCTGGGTACTCCAAATTATGACAAGGCCTTTGTGTTGTTTGTGCATGAATGTGATGGATGTGCTTTGGCTGTGTTAACACAGGAACACGGAGGGAAGAATAGACCGTGCGGCTACTACTCTTCCGCCCTTGATCCTGTCGCATGTGCTTTGCCAAGATGTTTGCGAGCTGTCGCTGCTGCTGCCGCGTCTGTAAAACAGAGTGAGGGAATGGTCCTAGGCCACGACTTAATCCTGATGGTACCTCACTCTGTAGATGTCCTATTGAATAAAACCCAAACGCAACACCTCACCTCTGCACGGCTGACGAGGTATGAATTAATTCTGTTTGCCCCTCACATTCAAATTAAGAGGTGTTGTGTTCTTAATCCGGCTGAACTCCTACCTTTCCTGCAAAATACTGTTTGCGGTGACGAAGAATCACATGACTGCGTGTATACTACTGAACAGGAAACGAAGGGCAGGATAGACCTTATAGATACTCCTTTGGGCAATGCGGAAGGGTAGCTGTTTTGTGATGGCTCCTGCTTCAAACTCCCAGATGGTACATCTACAGCTGCCTATGCAGTTACTACATTAAGTACGGTTGTTGAAACTAAGAGAATTCCGCATAACTCCGCGCAGGCCTCAGAGATTATAGTGTTGACCCGAGCTTGTGAACTCTCTGAAGGGCATACAGTAAACATATATACTGATAGCCAGTACGCCTTTGGGGTGGCTCACAACTTTGGAAGGCTCTGGTCGGAAAGAGGGTTCCTAACCTTACATGGGACCAAGATTCAGCATGGCCCCCTGATAGTGCAATTGCTCTCGGCACTCTCGCTCCCTAGTCAGTTAGCGATCATGAAATGTGCAGCACATCGTAAGGTCATAGATGATGTGGGAAAAGGGAACGCTTTTGCTGACCAGATAGCCAGGCAAACGGCCACAGACCTGAGCGCAGACATGTATGCTCTAAGAGAAACAAAAGATGCCTATGTAATGGATGAGGGTATTGGGTCTGTGCGAGATATCCAAGCTGAAGCCACAATAGAAGAATCTAAAAGGTGGGCCGAAGGGATGGGGAAACTAGATGACGATGGGTGTTGGGTGGATACATCTGAATGGAAATGGTTGCTCCCTGATTCATATGTGCTGGCGATGGTTATGATGGCACACGGTCGTACGCATGTGTGTGCTCAGCAGATCTCGAAAATGTTAGAACAAGTCTGGGTGAATGATAAAATGTTGAAGATCGCACAGCGCTATGTTCAAAGTTGTATGATTTGCTTACAGCACAATGTGGGTAAGGGGACAGTAACTCCAAGGGGTAGCTTTGGGCCCCCTTCTGTTCCCTTCGAGGTCATCCACTTCGATTTTATTGAGATGGAACGGTGTAACAATCTAAAATATGTTCTTGTGATCATTTGTGCTTTTAGTAAGTGGGTTGAGGCTTTCCCCGTTAAGGATGCTACTGCCATGACCACTGCAAAGACTATGGTAAAGGAATTCTTTCCACGATTTGGGCTGCCAAGGGTAATTTGGTCGGACAACGGTCCCCATTTCGTTGCAGCAGTAATTTTGCAGATATGCACAGCGTTACACATTGAAAAGCGATTTCACTCGGCTAGACATCCTCAAAGTGCTGGGTTGGTAGAGAGACATAAGGGTCTCATAAAGAATAAGCTTGCCAAAACATATGCCGGCACCAAACTGAAATGGCCAGATGCCTTACCTATTGTATTGTTAGCCATGCGTGCCACACCTCAAACTAAGACTGGGCTCTCTCCATTTGAGGTAGTGATGGGGAGACCTGCTAACATTTGGGGCCTTCCGAAGCCCAAACCTCTGAGGGAGGTTGAAAATGTATTGCTTGTGGACTACTGTAACCAGTTGACTAAAAATCTGTATCTCATTTATCATCAGGTTCAATCAGCTTTACCTGTACGGTTTATGGGCCCAGGACACAATATTCAGCCTGGAAGTTGGGTCCTGGTGAAGGCCTACGAAAGGTCTTCCTGTCTCGCGCCTCACTGGCGGGGACCCTATCAGGTGCTGTTGGTCACCCAGACAGCAGTGCGGGTGGCTGGAACAAAGCATTGGATCCACGCGACGCATGTCAAGAAACTTCCTCACCCGACGCCACACGTTACAGAAGAAGCAGAACCCCTCGCTGATGCTACAATCTCTGATCCTGGAGTAGCAAATAGCGCTGTGAGTGTGTGGGAGAATCTCTCTGAGCCTGTGAAGCTTGGGGAACAGTCCATTTCGTCTCCACACTCTTTGGACAGGTCGCTTCCGGAAAAGTTTGTTTCAAGTTCTGCGACTTCCGTCGCCTCTGATACGTTGCTTCCCTCAGGAAGTGACGTTACCTTATTTCCGGACCAAACAGTACCAGGAATAACCAAGTACGACCTTCGACGAAGAAAATAGAACTGCGGCACGGGTTTTTCCTGTGCATCTGGAAAGAAAGAGTCATTGAGAGTCTTGTTCTTGCAAAAGAAAGTTTTTGAGAAAGGATAAAGGGATTATGCTGGCTAGGGTTGGGGAAGGACTAAGAAGTCGCGCGACCATAGTGTCGCCAGCAACGAACATTGGGGTCGTCGATTGAGAAACTACGATGCCTACCACCTCCACCGCTGCTGCTCGCATTGGACTTGTAAATAAGGGGGTGACCAACTCGGACAACGAACAATGTGCCTGGGCCCCAAAAACGTATTGCTGTGTTGTGTTAATAGTAATTGGAATTTGTATAGTTACTGCTGTGGGACTTTGGTACTTCGAAGAAAGTTATCCTCTAAAACCTCTTCTGCCAATTGAAATTGTACCTACTTCTTTGACTCCCTCTGTACACCTTCATACTTTGTCACCTAGGGACTCCCAGCATAGACGAAAGCACCATAATAACACTTTAATGATAATAATGAATTCAACGCATGCCATTTTTAATAAGAGTAATTGCTGGATTTGCACCCATTTACTGCAACATAGGAACAAGGGGCTAGGATGGTATATTCACCCTTTACCTTTAACGACTGCTTGCTATGCCTCTCTTAGAGCACTATTCTTTGGCCGTTGGAATGACAGCATCTCAGGGAACTTTGATGGAACTAATTTAAATGATTTTGAGAAATGTGAATTGACTCCCATGGGATGCTCGCTTTTTGCAAATAGAAGTAAACCTAATGTTGCATCTATTAGGCCATCTGATAAACTTTCTCTTCCCTTCCAAACTCTAATTTCCTTTAAAATGGCTCCGATAGGCAATAAGGACGCTGTGCCTCCTTCCTACTCTATTAACCATAGCCCTGATTCAGTCCCCTTTTGTGTACAAAGAAATGGCACTCGGTCAATGGGAGATTTTGAAGGTTGTGTGAACATTGTAAATTTGACCGGGGAGAACAGGCCTCTGTACGTAGGGGGGGTCTGTCTATTTCGTTTGCGGTAGTTCAGCATTTCCCTGGTTGCCCAAGGATTGGCAGGGAACCTGTTATTTAGGAATCCTGTTACCTGGGGTATTCATAGCTAGTACATTGGAAGTTTCTAAGGCCCGTCCACGGCTGGACGAGAATGGAGATACCCCTGGGCAAATCTTGGGAGATATAGCAAAATCAGTTGTGCCATTTTGGGGACAGATAGCAAATTCTGAAAATATTAGGGGGCTAGCAAGGGTACTGGAGAGAACCATCAACCGGACCACGGATATACTCTACAATATGACACTGGAACAGAAGGCAATAAGATTGGTAGCGCTCCAAAACCAGATGGCATTAGATGTCATTCTGGCAGAACGTGGTGGAGTATGTAAATTAGTGGGGTCTGCTTGCTGTGTTTTCGTACCAGATTCCTCACCGACAATTTTTAAAGCAATACAGAACTTGCACATCCTTAGTTCAGAAGTGCATGTTCCTGTGGGAGATTGGAGTATTAGTGCTTGGTTCTGGGATTCTCTACGATCCTGGGGTTGGAAGGTGCTTTCTGTTATACTAGTTATTTTTGGAATCCTGCTATTCCTGTGTTGCTGTATCCAATGTCTACTTAGTATATGTGCAATGTTAGGGGGATGTTTTGCTCAGGCAGTGAGCACGATAGGGCACAAAATGTATGCCCCAGATACAGCGTATAAAGAGTTTGTGTTATAAGAGGTTCTGGTGAATGACCTAATGGCTATAGATATTACGGATAACGATTCAGGATGTATGGACGACAATGCATGGAGTTATTTACAAAAACGTTAGAAATGATATTAGCACTTGGCATAGGCCAAAAGGAGGGTTTGCCTGAATAGAAACAATATTATGCCTCCTATCGTAACAATTGTATGTGTATTGGCCTACGCCAAGTTGTCTAAACATCATGTGAACAAACTCCACGGCAAGGTCTTGACCTTAGAGAAAGTAATGTAAGTCGCCATCTTGGATTAAGCCGCCATTTTAGGTTCTCTTGTTATATGGAAGTCACCCTGAACATCAAGATGGAGGCCAAATGACATTCTGAGTAAAACTCTGGCCGTTGTGACCTCCGTACACATGAATAATTAATATGCCTGCAGGCCACTTGTCGGGGTTGCGAACTGAGACCTTGTCCTACCATTGACCTATATGTAAATGTACAACTATATCAGTGAAACTAATCGAAATGCATATATTAAAGGATTGACCTGGCAAGGAACCCATAGACCTGTTTCACAGAATGGTTAACCCACAAGAGGGTTAGCCAAGGGCTGGACAAATTGTATAAAAAGCCCGGGTATTCCAATGTGCGGTCTCTCTCACTAACACATCGAACCCTCGTTGAAGTTCGATATGTTACTCTGAGAGCCGAATAGCTGTCCGTTTGTCAATTGACTTGGTAACTGTTGTAGCTTTTAAATAAAGCACTTGTATGTTTCTTTGTAACCTGTGTTGGTGTGTTCTTTTTGGGCTTCCCGGCCTCATATTATATTTCTGTTTTCACAGCATGGCTGCATGCGTCGCATTAGGTAGTTGCAGATAGGTAACAGCGCACGGCTGCATGTGTACATTGCACGTGTCCCATTAGGTAGTTGCAGAGAGGTAAAATCTATTTTTGTATGCGCCCTCCTCATCCGCAAATTCATGCTCTCTGGCAATACTGTCTGCTGTCGCACCACAACCAAAGCAGCACCACAGTGGCAGTGCGTAGTGTCCCCCATAACCCACAGGTGAATCCCGACAATATGCATTGCATGACTCGTAACTCAAGTCGGTGCCCAGTAAATCTGCGTGCGAACCCCCGTAAACTATGGCTGCACACCGCTAATCGGCATATGCGCACCCCTAGCTGCAATCAGCACTCCAACTGCGTGCCTGCACCCCTATATTCCCGATCGGAGCTTATCTTTGCGCATTGATTCCTTTGTGGTTGGGTCTTTGCACATGCCTTCATGTGGTGTGAGATTGTGCATTTTGTGTGCTGATTTCCTCGACATGATGTTGCACGGCCAGATGCATGAATACGCTTGATTTTGCGCAGTGCTGGGCGTGCGATTTCCTTGCGCAGGCCGTCCCTCGACACTCCAACATAATGCCCTGTTCTTATTCATTCTGCATGGGGAATATGCATGTTCCGCCCCCTGTTTAGTTCATTGTGTAGGTCACCTCCAAACATTGAGCGGGGTCTCTCGCAAGTCGCGTGACTGCACGCAAAGAATGGATGGACCTACGCAAAGTATCTGCAAGGACCTGGAGATGCACGCAAAGTGAGTTCCAGAAATGGGTGAACAGACATTTGCGCACCGATTATTACGGCAAGTCACTTTTCGGCGTGCCGAAAAATTCCATAAATCAGGCCCTTAGTGTTCAACCTTTTGTATTAACATTGTAAAAGCAATAAATCTTAGATCATAATTATTCTGGTATGTTAGTAAAAGGGGATTACATTTACAAATAGAATACCGTTTTACAGATAATGTGTTAACTTCATGTGCATACGTTTCAGCCTCTGGGCTTTCTCAAGGCAAATCAAATAACTCTCTTGAGACAAATCACATTGCATTGTTTATAATGATTCTCTCTGCTCCTAATGCCGGGTAGGCTAGCAGCCTGGTAGGGGTCTGCAGTCATGAAATGTATATGTGTTTATCACAGTGCCACTCTCATGCTTAGCAACCTTAATGGTAAAAAGCGGTATCCAATTCTGATTATTTCATGCTACCCATCCGCACGCTTCTAGCTCAAACCGGCTCCATATATAGTGGAAAATTCATGCACTTAAGTATCCAAGGTTCCGCCCCCAATCCAGTCGAACTGCGCACACTATTTTTCCCCACCTCACTGTGCCAGCAAGATCTACTTGCGGCATCTCAATCAAGGGCTGATTTGATGTTCAGCGTGGCACCGGCAAGAGGGCGGCTTGGCATTGCATATAAAAAGCAACCTCTCTAAGGACCTGCTGAGGGGCAAGAAAGAAGAAGTGATATAGCCGACATGGGTCCAACTTAAAGAGGCTGCTAAGACGAAGGATAGAGGGCGTGCCGGAGTCTGGGGGAACGCAATAAGCACACCATATCATCTCTAGGGAGCAGCAGATGGAAGGAGTGCTTTCAGTGAGCTATACCTAATGTGTCTGTCTTCAGTTAAGAAAATCACGATGCCACACTGCATCAAAACACGGACATCTTTGAAGCACCCTGAGAACTTTCAATCCACAGAAAACCAAAGATCGTCACAGAACTGCATCGCCTGCAGAAATCCCCACCACAAAAGGGGGAGTTGGCGGACAATAAATGAACGACCCTATAACATTAAGCCTCAGGAGGACGTCTTGAGTTGAAGAAGCAGATTTCCAAATGCACCGCAGCCTCTTCCAGTGATTAAGTGTCCACAATGATGCCTTTTAATCAGAATGTTCATTCAGATTATAATTGCACCGCCGCCCCGAAAGCATATGTGGGGAGAAGACCACTTTGCAAGATATAAGGATGACACTGACACATATCTAAAGTGATGGAAGCTTGTCCTGTTGGGACTACCTGAGGAAACATGCATTCTTTTATATTTTCATGGAAATGTTGTAAATAAGAATAAACAATTTTCTTAATGTTCTTTGGTGGACATGCCTGCAATTGTAGAAACCAAGGGATTAAACTCCTGAAACTCCTGAAGTTCATGGTCTAATTTGTTTTTCTTCTGTTGGAGCTGGGGTTTCAGAACAGTTGTGATGAAAGAAGCATCACAATTATTTTCAATGGTAGTTGTCCACTTGGCATGTCACAGATCGGAGCTATGGATAGGCTCATCACTCGGTTTGGAGATTCTCAAATTGAATATATGCATGGAGTGTGATAAGATACACCTGGGGCAAAGCTATAGCTGTGTCCTCTGTTTTATATCCTTGGGCAAGGATGCTAAATGTAGTTTATGTGGTCGGGGCATCATGATGTTTTATACTCCAAGACTGCTCTTAGATGGAAAGTATCTCCCCTGGCTTCTAGGACTGTGAGTTGATCCTAGAGACCATTAGGATGCGGGTTCCTCCTGTGCTCTACAATAAATATCTTACTTTGCTATCCTTGCTACAGCATAGTACAGCATAGTACCTTGCAGAGTCCACAACTTGTGCATGACTATTTGAAACACTGAGGCGGTGGATGCCTTACCCAAAGGGCATGCACTGGAACTAATACATATCCTCTGGGGGGACAAAGGCGGTGAACTACATGGAGTCTTGATGGAGAGCGATGTGATGATGTGCCAAACAAAGATCCAGGATCGAGCAGACATTGGCCTCACCCACCAGGCTCAATAGTTCTGAGAGGTTCGGCACGGTGTGTGTGTTTACTATGAAGCAGGAGTTCTAGCTGCATAGATCTACGCACATGCATATAATGCCACCTTCCTTCTGTACCAACACCATGGGGGTGACCCACTCTGATAATTCCACTTCCAAATGATCTCCTCCTACATAAGATTGTTTTGAATCTGCATCAGGCTCTCGCTCTCTGTCTCTCTCTGTCTCTCTCTCTCTCTTTTCAATATGGGCATGGGTCGTACTGTGTGGCGGATGGGGACAGCTCTAGCGTTTAATCAGATACAATGCTGAACATTCTTTAGAAAACCAGTTTCTCTACCGGAATTATTAGCACAAATCATAACAGCTTGGTCGGACACCTGCAAGATCTTGTCTTTACTGTCAGCTTGCAATTTAACATGGAGGGCTTCTTGATATCTACACCCCAGTAATGCTGATTCCTCATATTCAACATAGACCTAGATCTATGCTTTATGATTCTTGAATCAGAGACTGGCATTGAATATACCTGATTATGCCCACTTTACGTCCCAAATGTAAGCCTAGGTTGATGTCTGAAGTCTTGTGGCAATAAGCACTATCATGGAGCTTCTTCTCCAGTATGGTGTATTGAGACCAGAGAGGAATAAGGCATTCACAAGGAGCCCCTGTTTGTAGACATCATACTTGGGCGCATCCCATTTATCACCTGCAACATTGATGGTCATGATCATGCCACCATCAGCATGTGCATTACAATCTTGCTCTTGCACAAGTGGCACTTTCGGACTGTTCCATTCAGGTCTTTGAGGTTCCTTCTTGGTCTTGCAAGCCTTTGCAAAATGTCTCCAATTGCCGCACGCTGTGCACATCTTGGCTGTCATATGACATACTATGGAAAGTTCCCAGTGTTCCACTGAGGCACACCAGAAGCATTCTGACCTCTTACGTGTAGGACGAGGGTTCATTTGCATTCTCTGTGTCTTCACATACCTGATGTACCCTGTGGCTCAGGTAGATCCCGGGTATCCTCATCCTCTGCCTACATTCTATTCTGCTCCACTGTGTTTTGCTAATGTGACGGCCAGGTCTAAGGTGGAGTTCTCTTTGTGCAGCATCCACAGTGTCTCGCCACTTTTCTTGTGACTGAATCTAACCATCAGTTGGTCCCTCATCACTTCCTGGATGAAGGCCCCACACACACAGGCCCTGGTAGGGCTTGCAGAGTGGCCACACATTGATCTACCATTTTCCTCCCCCCACCCCTGGGTTCCTTGGAGAGGGCACAACGTTTGCATTCTTCTTGCATTGGACGGGTGGACATACAGCCAATGCAAAGTGGAGAGGGTTAGGCCGACATGTAGTTCAAAGCGGGGTCTTTGAGTTCCTGTGCTCGTCGTTATCGCAAAGAAGAAGGTTTTCAGTTTTCAAATGCATGATCATTTTAGGGGGGTATGTTTCAATTTCTATTTGGGTGTTAATAAAGAAAAACCTTGGCAGGAGGGCATGCAGGGTGCCAGACAATATACTAAAGCCTTATGGACCAAGAGATGGGTCATTAGTACCCAATCCAAGCTATGGCCTGTGGAGAAGTTCGGAAAGGGTTACTATCCCAAGTGATAATGACCCCTCCCGTGGTCAATAGGGTATTAGGGCATAGTGCTTACAGTAATACAGGTTTTGAGCGGTGGCAGTGTATTAAAACATGTTCTTTTATTAATGGGCCAAGTACACAAAACATGTTAGTACATTAACTGGGGTTTCATTTTGTAATATTTAAATGGCTAGGTTCACAGGGTAATGATTCTAATCATACACTTGGATGAACTGGAACAGTGTTAACAAAAGCCTGCTATAGATGCAATTTTAGAATGAGTGGCTTTTCTTTACCAAAGTGAAAGCCTTTTTTCACGTTTCAGCTTTCCCTTTGTTGTGTTAAATTAGGTTGGAGTTTCTTGTTGAAAGAAATCTTGCCGGGGACGTTGCATTTATATTTCTTGAATGCAGATAAATGTGTTCTGTTGTTCTCATGGCGGCTTCTGAACTCAGAATATCTGGAATGCAGTCAATACCCCAATACTGTGCTTAGAGAGGCCCAGCTTCACCTCACTGGTGATGCCCAACAAGGTCAAAACACGTGCCTGGGGTTGCTGATGGTACTCTCTAAGTTCAGAGGAGAATTGCTTTGCATTTTGCTAATGGACTGCCCTTGTGGGTGGGACCAGACTCATATGAAAATGAATAGTTCTCCTCTATGAAAGGCACAGTGAGCAAAAACCTGGTTGCAACCACTCATGGGTGGGAACACATGCCCTGGAACAGGTTATTGGAGTCATGTTCGGGCTCAGTAGAGAGGATAACGCATTGTTTTAAATACCCATAGTTATTGACTGCATTCTGAACATTCTGATTGGCTCATAGCTCACGAATGACTTCCATGTGCTAATTGAGATTAGAAAAACAAAATACACCCCAAGGCGGTCATTAACAAGTCAACAATCGTAAAGACAAAGGCAGCAAGCCAATAAGACAAAGTGGAGAAATGGAAGGAGAACCAGTTGCCGGTTCTGATGGGCAGTGAGCGGTTGTTCCAGAATGTCAATAATTTAAGTACCATTGAATTCTGGGACAATACATGGCAGCCTGTAATACTATCAATATAGAAGCACGGAGAAACGTTTCTTATTACAGGCTAGTTATGACTTCTCAACTTACCTGTAATAAGAAAATGACACCACCGCAGCTCTGAAATGAGTTATTACCCTTCAGTTGTGAAGTCACAATGCCTGCTACTTAGGCCAGCAGAGAGCTGAACTCCAGCTAGCACTGCAGCACTAATGTTAAGACTTGACAAGCTTTTCAAATTCCTTGCTTGTAAAGTCGCAGTTTTTTGGCACTTTAAAGCTATTTATTGTCAAGAAACTGCTTATGGCAGTATGGTTAATATGTGCACTGCTGTAGCTTAACACATGTGAGCAGGAATCTGCAAGTTCTCATTTATTTTAAAGCACAAAATGAAGAACGATTTTCGAGTCATTTCATTAAACTTCTTATGCTATTTTTCTGCAACACCTTAGGACAAGAGCCCTGAATTAACGCGGATGGCAGTGTGTGGCCATGTACCGTAAGGAAAAACTACCCACTACTGCAAGTAAAAAGAACATTTGAAGTCACCTCGGAGATCCGCACCCTTATAAAGGAACCTGACCTCATTCCTCTGGTTGCTTGAGGAGCTCCTCAGTGACTTGCAATATCCTTATAGTGTATGGTCTGGGGTACCTTATCCCATATATAATAACACTTTACAAGTGGGAGGAATCTGGCTTTGAGAGCTATATGAACATGCAATAAATGTATGGGGTAAAGTAGCCCTAACTGTACATGATAAGGATATTGCAGGTCACTCAGAAGTTAAGTGACCATTCAGAGGAATGAGGCCGAAGGCTGGGTTCTTCTATAAGGTCAGAGATTGCTTATTGTTATATTCGGTGTGACACATGGTTGCACCATCATCTCCTTCAATCCTTGGTCTTTTGATCAGTCTGAAGCCAGAGATATTTAACTTGTCAATGGCCCTCATTACGACCCTGGCGGAAAGGGGTTTACGCCGGCGTAACCCATGGCGTACCTTTCCGCCCGACTACAAGTTCCCGTAGCGCCATGGTGATTTTTACGCCTGCTTTTTGCAGGCGGAAAAATCCATGGCGCTACGGGACTTGTCGTTAATTACGCCACCGTAATTTACGGTGGCGTAATTAACGCCTTCCCCACTCCCATTATACCCTATGGGGCAAAAATGGGAATGGGGAAGGGTAAATGGGGATTGGGGACTTACCGCCCCGCCAAGGTCGGAATGGGGCGGTAAGTCCGCCAACCCCCATGGCGGAGTTGGCAGCTTTGCGCCATGGACCATGGTGCAAATTGCACCATGGTTCTCCGCCAGGGTCGTAATGAGGCCCAATGTGTTGAGTTGCTTGTAGAATCTGCCGAGCTGGAAAAACACACAAATGCACGGCTTCGAGCCACCTTGCTTTCAAAGAGTCTATACACACATCCACATCTTTCTGAAAGTATAACCACTTACATTGTGCGGCGAGACTCAGACCCAGCATGCACCCAAGCCTCACACATAGTTTGGGGGTGGTTCAGCACCGCGTTTGGCGCCATCCTAATAAGCCATGAAATCATGCTGCATCTCTAAACAAGCCTCGGTACCAGAGAGGGCATTGTCACAAGTGTTGTTGTTGTGATTGCACATGACCATGAGCAGCGTAGGCTCTGAAGTCCCGCTTACGACAGTGGGTGCGTGAGGAGTCGCTGATGCACATGACCATTATTTCATCCAACTGTCCCAATGCAGGTCGATGAATTTGCGAGATCTGCGTAGATCGTCTTTACTGGGAACTCTTCACATACCATGGATCCTTTCATGGATTTCGACAAGAATCCAAGGAGAGGATGCTGCACCTTGAATGCACTCTGCTCCAGTGCAACCGTGGAATGATCTGAGTGCTAAATGCAATAATCCTCTCCCACAGAAGACAGCAGGCAAAGAAAGTGGCTGAATAAGAACTACCCAAGTACATCTACAGAACACTGCAATCTCAAGACTGCCCCCCCGCACCCCCATCCCACACTTCAGCAAAGGCTTGAAGTCCCTACTCTTCAGGGAATCATGCCGCATCTCTAAACAAGCCTCGGTACCAGAGAGGGCATTGTCACAAGTGTTGTTGTTGTGATTGCACATGACCATGAGCAGCGTAGGCTCTGAAGTCCCGCTTACGACAGTGGGTGCGTGAGGAGTCGCTGATGCACATGACCATTATTTCATCCAACTGTCCCAATGCAGGTCGATGAATTTGCGAGTTTTGCGTAGATCGTCTTTACTGGGAACTCTTCACATACCATGGATCCTTTCATGGATTTCGACAAGAATCCAAGGAGAGGACGCTGCACCTGGAATGCACTCTGCTCCAGTGCAACCGTGGAATGATCTGAGTGCTAAATGCAATAATCCTCTCCCACAGAAGACAGCAGGCAAAGAAAGTGGCTGAATAAGAACTACCCAAGTACATCTACAGAACACTGCAATCTCAAGACTGCCCTCCCCACCCCCATCCCACACTTCAGCAAAGGCTTGAAGTCCCTACTCTTCAGGGAATTTCTCGACAATCGTTGATCGCTCTGCTCAACCCTAATGCTCCCATTCTGGAGTCCCCTGCTTCTACTATCCATCGCAGCTCCTATGCTACTCCCACACCCCTACTCCTCACCTCTAGGGGGCGTACGCTCTGTACAGCACTCTGTACATTCCATCTAGGGTTACCTTTTCTAAATCCTGCACACGATCTCAGCATCTTGCGCCTGGGGCCCAATTCCGTTGGTGACGGTGCGCTATATAAGTACCTTTAACATAACATAACATAACATGAACTCACGACGGGAATCTGTTCTTGGAAAGGACAGATGCAAGATGTGAAACATGCAAATGGTGCAAAGATGCTGGATCGGCACAGTGAATCCGCTGTGCAGCAGCAGATCATTGCACATCCGATGCGCCAGGTTCCAGAATCCTCCAGGCAAACGTTCCCGTATTTGACCTCTCATTTGACAGCTTTGGCTAAAAATGGTTTAGCCGGAAAAGAAATTCCAGGAAATAATTTAGAAATTAATTCCTTTCAAAGGAAGGTGGGTTTCATGGCTCACTGCGGTGAACTTTGAACCCTAAATCACCAGGCAACATAGCACGCA
The DNA here is from genome assembly GCF_040938575.1 of Ambystoma mexicanum. NCBI lineage: Eukaryota > Metazoa > Chordata > Amphibia > Caudata > Ambystomatidae > Ambystoma > Ambystoma mexicanum. The sequence continues at coordinate 48,389,002 of NC_090932.1, read as the reverse complement.
AACACAGGGGAGGCATCCCTCTGGTCCATAAAGGTGCGAATAATTACAATCCATTGTCAAGCACAGCGTTTACCCATGCTTGCAACATGCATAGGCCAGCATGAATAGCAGTGTTAAGGTCACTAAGCGCAGAATCAGTGGTCAGGCAGTCAGTATAGGACATTCAGACTCAGTACTCTATACATCAGGCTTCCTCTGCCTTTTAAACCCAAGGGTGCCACGCTGAAACACCTGCTAATTGCCTGTGGGGGGCGGCAGGTTAACACGCACATGCTGCTGGGTCCTGTGCAGGCAATGAGAAACATTTGCACGGCAGAGTGGGAAACTGAAACGGAAACCCAGGTGAAATGACCTTTGCCCATCAGTTTCAATCTCTGTCTTGCAAAAAGGTAAACACCGCCTCAAGTTACGTTTGCTAATGGATTCCAAGAGATCGGCCTGCTCTCTAGCGTGCGCTGACTCGAGGTGGATTCCATAAGCATCCCATGGTTTTACGCTTGTCTGAAAACCTCATGCAAGTGCAAAGAAAGTGCTCTTCCAAAACGGACCATGAAAGCACAGTGGAGATGTCAACCTCTTGTATTGCGCCCCGTGCCCGCATTGGAAGCAAATGGAAATAGGCTGGAGTGGGAACTGGAGGCATAAAAGCAGTACGCCTTATATATACGACTCCATTTCTCACATCGCCCATTACAAAATGACCCAGCCATACCATTTTATCACTTACAGAATTGAACACATGTTCACATTCACCAGTCACAGTGCTTTAAAACATTTCTCGCGTATTTGGAAATGCACAAACGAGTGGACTGCTTCAAGTTAACTATATCCAGGTGCTTTTAAACAGTGCAATTCATGTATTTATTTATTTATTTGTCTGTGTACTGGCGTTTTTAAAGCACTTTTACCCAAAGTGCTTTTCAATGAGATAAAAGAAAATGACTGCAAAATAAAAGTAAATGCAAAAACACAATGATAGACTATAGACAGATTAATTAATTAACATATTTATTTATTTAATTTTGTTGGTCATTTATAAGGTGCTTATGCAACTAAACAGTGTTTCGAAGCGCCACAAGGCAAAGGGGAAGGGAGCATGGGAACACATAATCAAACAGCAAAAACAAAGAAATGGCAATACATAAACAAAAAACAACTTGCTGGCTGCACTACCACTGTTTGAGACTTTTTATTATTTATGAATTAATTTATTATTTATCTGTATTCCTTGCTCAGCACTTTCCACTTCTCCCCCCTTCCATGCACTTTTCTCAATGTCACTGGGCCTAGTAAGATCACTGTTTTGTTATCCCTTGTTTGCCTCCATTGATATGAAAATATCAATATCAATGCTCCTACTAGGCCTTGTGACATTTGGAACGTGCAAGTGCAGAGAGAGGGAGACGGGAAGGGGGTGCGGGGGTAAGTGCTGGAGGGTCCCCTAGTGGGGAAGTGCCAGGGGGCCTGATACAGAAGCAACAGGTAAGTGCGAAAGGTGGTGACAGCCTGGTGAGAGGAGGGTTGACCACCCATCGGAAAGTAAGGACCTAGGACAACCAGGCAAGTGAGGTCCCAGGCAAGTGCAGGGGGAATTCAGGAAGGTGATTGGATGGAAGCCAGGACCCAATATGGACTCTTATAGGGCCTGGCCGCCAATCTCAGCTACTGTGGGGATGGTTAGCACGGGAGGGAGGGAGGGAGATAAGAGGACAGAACATTATTAAAATTAAGACAGAAAAGCAAGAGACAAATGTCCTTTTTAAAGGCTCTTGAAAATAATCAATGTAGGGGAGAGACGAAAATCCAACGCAGGAGCATTCCATAATTTGGGAGCTAGAAATTCAAAGGAACGAAAACAGGATGGGGTGCAAGGAGTGGGAGGAATAGTAAGAAATAGACGAGAAGCAGAACAAAAAGAATGAACCGTGAAATAAGATTGCCAAGAAAGAGAATGAAGAGATGTGAAAACGAGACAGAGAAAGTGAAACTGAAAATTCTCAGGAATAGGAAACAATTGAAGTGGATCAGGAATGACCCGAACAACCCAAGTTCAATATCAAGCCTAGAGAATAATTAAGAATAGAGCCGGGTAATTGGGTAATCCAAGAAAGAGTGAAGAGTAGTAATTCAACCAAGAAAGAACTGGAGATTGGAATCAACAGTTTAGTAGAGGAGAAGGTCAGAAGATGAGAACTTTTTCAAATATTGAACCGCTGAAAACGACAGGTGCGCACAACAGAGAAAGATTGCTCATCAAAAGGAAAAACAGAATCCAAAATATAACCAAGGTTATGTGCATGATTAGAAAGAGGAAGTGGAGGAAACGAAACACATGATGGGGGGTGTAGCAGAGTGAAGCAGGGTCAAATAAAATGTCTGTCTGTTGAGTTCGGTTTAAGAAAGTGATCACACATCCAAGAATGAATAGATCGAAGAGAAGATGAAAGATGGCCATTTAACGAATCAGCAAAGGAAGGACAGGAAAAGAACACGTGAGGGTCGTCGGCTTCTAAAGGAAGGTGAACCCAAACTGGCTGATTACACCAAGCAAAGGAGTGGTATAGAGAGTAAAGAGCAGAGGAACCAATCCTGATCCCGGAGGGACCCCAAAAGGAAAGGAAGTAGATGAAGATAATGAACCATTCCAAAAAACTGAAAAGGCAGATAAGAGGAAGAGTAATCTAAAGCAAGGCCAGGAATTCCAACAGAGGCATTGTGTGAGTGCAACAGTGCAAAAGGTGCAACATGCCTGCCCATTGGGTCTGCAAGCTGACCACAGCACTGCATGCCAGCCCTAGATGTACCCAACTGGTTGCTGTTTCTTTCCCGGACCCTTGCTGTTTACCATCTGATGCAGAAGTTCTATCTGCCTTGGAAAGCTGATGCATTCTGCCATCTCAGCAAATATGTGTGCTGCCATAAAAGGTATCAAAACTCGGCATGTTGTGTATGGTAATTTTTTTGAAACCTTTGTTGCTAGGAAACATAAGCAGGCTCTGAATAGTGCTTTTCCTGGGGTGACCCAGCGTGAGAGTCCGAAGAGATATTTTCTCTCATCCCAGAATTCTGATGGGGAAAGCTTTGGGGCCTGGTTCACAGAGCGTTTTCCAGTGGGATTGCACCAGTATGTGTGAATCAGGCCCACAGTTGTGTCCGTACATTTGGAGACAATGTGACTGGCTGGTAAAATGTAAAATTACAAGTGATAACTTACTACAATAAAGAGGAAGCCAAACTAGAGGGGAAATACCGCTGGCAGTAACCTAATACCCAGCGAAAGCACAACTGAACAGACTTTGGTAGGGCATAGAAACGCTATTCAACAGGAGCAAAGAACAGGGAGACATTTTTATAGAACTCCATCATGGATGACCCTAAACTGTCAAAATATGTAGCACATTCCATGCCCAGAAGTGCAGGAAAGTTAAGGAGCAATTAAAGGAGGAAGTAAATTTCAGAGTTGATAGAAACCACTCTGCCGCGGACTACACTCCCAGTTTCTCTTAGCCACTGTTATCAACAACACGCAGAGAGCGATGAACTTCGGTTGTGGGAGTCTTGTATCGGATGACAAAGTGTTGGATGTCTCCACCTATCAAGTCCTTTTATACGCACTATTCACAGCACTAGTAATACACTTTTATAATGGATGCTGACGACTAGCAACCGTTCTGTGTCTCTTTAAGTGCCAAGGACGAGTATGCTCGTCCTTTTTGCATAGACTGGCATAATAGCCTGGAAGTTAAGGGGTTAAGGTAATGAAGATGACAGGGGAACAATATAGGCTGTTAGAGTCAGAAACAAGTCCATGTGGAAGTTTCAAGCATTTGAAAGACCAACAGTTTCGAATATATTGGAGACGTGCTATGGTCCCGAATTACCCCTCACCCCTGATAAAGTGAAGATGGAAACATGTAGGGACGTAATATGAGAACTGTCTATTTATGCGTCCGTTATCACTTTCCTGATTGAACAGCATATGTAAATTATAATTAGGAAAGTTGTGATGTAAGTTGTGAAGTTTATCACATTGCAGAAGTATTATGTAATAAAATATTTGTTTTAAATATTTTTAGCTGTTAGGGACATATTTTACCATATGGTTTTATAAGTGTTTTCTTTTACTAAATTGTTGTGTATGTATGCATGGACTATATGTGTGCGTAGTGAACATTCTGATCAATTACATTTCATATACCATTGAATGCATTAATTGTAGGTTGCATTGCACACGGCACAATCACTACTAATTTCCTACGAAAGAAAAATAGAAACATTTCAGTTTTGTGCAGCATCTGGGAAAGATTAGCAATTTTTCAAATTCGTTGGTATGAAACTACATTTCTTAACCAAACGTACTATGGGGTTAATTTTGTAAAAAGTGTAATCTGCATGGAGGGGGCTGCCGTGTGTGCCACTTTCTTTGTTGTCACTCTGAAGTACACGCAATGCATGCACAACTGGCGAACCCGGATGTATGTAAAATACTGGCCCTTCATAGGGCAAACAATGGTAAATGCACCTCACCCTCTGGAGGCAGCTGATGTGGATTCGTAGGGAATCCGCTAGCCTTTATCAGGTGCTAAATTCCAGCGGATTCCACAGGGATACCATTTAAGCAATGCATTCACGTCAGCATCAGATGCTTGCGTTAATGCTTTCCTTTTTCGGCAGACAGAACAGATGGAGGAGGATCAGATGTTAATTCGGTTCTGTGCCCCGGCGGTGCCTGCCAAAAGGAAGCCTCCACCCCCTGAAGCGGTCAATCATGCTCAATCATGCTCAATCATGTGCTCGCTTCGGCAGCACATATACTAACATTGGAACGATACAGAGAAGATTAGCATGGCCCCTGCTCAAGAATGACACGCACATTCGTGAAGCGTTCCATAAGAAAAAGAAAAAAAAATCATGCTCAATCATGCTCAAGGGGTTTTATACAGGATTCACCACTCCAGTGCCTTGGAAATTGAAGGCTTTAGAAATGCAATTGATAAGCATTTAAACCTATTGCCATGATAACACATGTTGCTAACAAAAGGGATTCCGGGCTATTTTATTGCAAGAAATGCACTGAGACCTGTCTTGCTAACCCAGAAGATCTGGGTAAATACACTCAGGCCTGTCTTGCTAACCCAGAAGTTCTGAGTAGATACAGACAGACCTGTTTTGCTAACCCAGAAGATCTGAGTAAATACACCCAGACCTGTCTTGCTAACCCAGAAGATCTGGGTAAATACACCCAGACCTGTCTTGCTAACCCAGAAGATCTGAGTAAATACACCCAGGCCTGTCTAGCTAAACCAGGAGATCTGGGTAAATACACCCAGGCTTGTCTTACTAACCCTGAAGATCTGAATAAATACACCCAGGCTTGTCTTGCTAACCCAGAAAATCTGAGTAAATACACCCAGGCCTGTCTTGCTAAACCAGAAGATCTGAGTAAATACACCCAGGCTTGTCTTGCTAACCCTGAAGATCTGAGTAAATACACCCAGGCTTGTCTTGCTAACCCAGAAGATCTGGGTAAATACACCCAGGCCTGTCTTGCTAAGCCAGAAGATCTGAGTAAATACACCCAGGCTTGTCTTGTTAACCCAGAAAATCTGAGTAAATACACCCAGGCCTGTCTTGCTAAACCAGAAGATCTGAGTAAATACACCCAGGCTTGTCTTGCTAACCCAGAAGATCTGAGTAAATACACCCAGGCCTGTCTTGCTAACCCAGAAGATCAGAGTAAATACACCCAGGCCTGTCTTGCTAACCCAGAAGATCAGAGTAAATACACCCAGGGCTGTCTTGCTAACCCAGAAGATCTGAGTAAGTTGAGCCCCAAACACAGGAGGACAGGGCGTGTCTCTAGATGAACTGAACCAAAGCAGTGGGCTGCGCTGTAGGTCAATGTTACCCTCCAATCACCACTTTCCACAAGATTCATGGATGCACATCTCTGAAGATTTTTTTTTTTTTAATTGTACATTTACAGAGGGGACTCGTTATGCTTGCACTTACGTGGTAAAAATGTCCCTTTCACGCAATTTTCATAATTTGCACTTAGTGCGGAAAAGATATAAAATAGGCAAAATCACCTTTACATAGTAGTGCAAATTGTGTAAATGCTGTCTGCCGGTTACGCGTGGCAGACACCACTTCCAATGTATCCATAGAATATTCCCGCTAAAAACAGGCGGATTGCACAGGATTCCACTGCGTTAAAGCAATCATGAATATACCACCCAGAAGGGAAACCAAGTGGTTATTGAAGGGGAAGGTGGAGTTCAAAACTGTGCTGCGATACCGTGCTTCCCCATCGCTCGCCTCCAAAAATCGTGAAAATACCCCAGAGGATAAAACAAGTTTAAAGACAGGCTGACGCCATTTCAAATGCTTAGCGTGACTTGGTCTATCAATTATTATAATTATAATTGGTTATTTATAACACACTTAATACTCAGAGGTTTCTAAGCGCTGACACAGGGATCGGACCTGTGTTGCTCCTCATCATCTTGCTTCCAAGACGAGCATATGCCACTGAGCTATCCTCCTGAGACGAGCGTATCAAAACTGAAAAATTCATCAATTTTCCTCAATCTCAGGGTATACAAGAAAAAGGTGCAAGGCAAATCTTTCTCTAATAGAAGACCAGGAAACTGGCAAAGAACCTTTTCAAACCGGATCATCTGGTCTAGATCAAGACAGGTGGCAACCGGGCCTTTTCTCTGCCTGTGTTTGAGCAACAGTCGTTGCTAGTGCCAACAGCCCAGTATTGCTAATTCCACATTCCAAGTTGGCATGGCATACGCAGGTCTATGTTTGGGGCTTATCCTTCTAACAACAATGAATGACAAAGCACGCTGGCACCAGCATGGCATTGCAACACTCCGCTGGCAGCATCTCCTTCACCGCGACGCCAACGGCCTGGAATGTGCCTCTTGCGCCGTAGTGATCTCCAGAGGGGCGCGGTTGGCGCCTTTCCAACCTCGATACCAGGCTGTCTTGTGACTAGATGGAACAAGACTGGTTTTGACCCGCCTCTTACTCCAGTGCCAGATTCTGTTTTCTTGTAACTTGTTTTTTTCTGCTCCTCATGAATCTTCATCTCTCGTGTGCCGCCCTGCTCTTACTCACTCCTCAAAGCCACGCTCATCCTACCTAAGATGAATAGATTTTAACAGCAGAGCACAACCACTGTACCCACAAAATCACTTCATCTGTCGAATTGCCCAAATGGTAAGCTGGTGAATTGATATTGTGCGTGCTATTGTAAATCCAGCTCACCTTGAGGAGCTAAAACACACAACAAATTCTACCTAAGAACCCTGACAACTGATTTGATCAATCTAAAATCAGAAGGCAGTAGAAACAGTGCTAAGCAACCAGGTGCAGCCAGCCATGTTCCTAAGCAACCAGGTGCAGCCAGCCATGTTCCACGCCGCACGCCCTCAGCCTAACTCACCAATAACATCCAGTGTGTCAATTTCTATGCTCAGTCACTTCGATACATTTTTACAATGCCACAGTCCAAAGACGCTGACCCGCTCCTGGTATATTCTCCTGCCACATCCTCCAGCATCCTGAGCTGTTCCATCCTCCGCATGCGCCAACAGTGGAAACCCAACATCATTGAGTGTCGATTACTGAAGGAGTCCTTATGTTAGTGTAGCTTGCACACCGCCACCTTCTCTAGACCCCGTGGCATGGAAGGCAGTTGGCGTTGGGGTGGTAGTTTTTTATCGAGTGTTGTTATTTCAGTGCAGGACAGTTCCACCCTGACATTAGGATCCTGTAGCTTCAAACGTTACTGATAGATAGCCGGAAATGGAATGTGCCAGTGTTTACATGCCTGTTGGAGCAGAAATATCACAAATATTATTAACATTATTATCTATGGTAAGGTGTAATCACTTTATGAAAGCCCAGAGTTTATTTTGCCACTACAAGGAAGATGCTAGAGCAGATCTAGCGTGTTATAGGGAAAACACTGGCACTTGTAATAGCATGTTACGGTTGACTTACTGATGTGCAATGCCCCCTGGCATTGCCAGTGCCTGTCATCACTCACTGATTGTGAGGGATAGTGTCCTTATAGAGGTGTTCATTTTAACTGAGGGAGATTTGTTGTGGTGCAGTGGAAGGCTTCGGGCCCTGAGGAGCGGCAAGGTAGAAAGGAAAAAGGAAAGGGGTAAGATGACAGGTATGGGACAAGAGCAGAGCTAGAAGGAGTGATCGAAAGGGGGAGGGGGGAGAAAGGAAAGACCATGCAAACTGTATTCAAACTGTGTAAAAATGTTCTTTCTATAGATCTGCTCAGTATTGTGATCTTTAAAAACTCAATAAAATACAAACTGTAGAAAAAAGATGCATTGAAAGGAAAGGAGATAAAAGGAGTAAAATGCAGGATTATTAATAAAGTGGAACGTGGAGGACAATTAAGTGTAGAAAAGCTGGTGGAGAAACTGACAATGGAAAGTGGAAGGAAAATAGGAAAAGGGGTCTAGGTAGGAAGGGAGGCCCCCATATTAATAGGAAACAGTTTTCAAGATAAGGATATTGCAGGTCACCTCAGTGAACTTATAAAGGCACTCGTCTGTGGTCATAAAACTGCTGAGTGGTTTGTGACTGCGTAGATGGCAAGTGCCATCACACCGATCGCGGTCAAACCCACGTGTACAGACACCTGGGTCAACCTCAGCAAAATATCTTACCCCCCTCATTCAAAACACACAGTGCCCTCTCCCCGGGCCTACTACCTACCTCAGGCGAGCGATCCTTACGATTGCAGAAAACAGGCTCCTCCCCTGTGGCGTGAGCACAGTCACTGTCCCTCAATCACTAATCCTTCCTAGATCTCGAGCAGGAGGAGCACTCATGCAACCCGACCACAATGAAACTAATGCGGATGCTAATCTCGCACACAGTTGTGCCTGGAAAGTTAAACTCAACTCGTTTAGCCATCTGGACCTCACCCCTTATCTGCTGACTAGAGCGTCCCACACACTGAAGCCACGCACGCTTGCTTACCACTTCCCTACGTTACAGACTATGAAACATATGCCTACCCCCCTACCATTAACTGCAGCCAGGAATAGTAGGATAGGCTACAGGACTCGTGCAAGCAGTCCACCATGCCTACCCCCCACCAATGACATCCGTAATGCCCACCTAGGCACTGGATTGCATCGATCATACATGGTCGCCACATCTAATCTTGCCATCAAGGCCTTCCGCAGACGTGCACAACCACACCATACTACCTCTGGCAAAGCCTCTCAAAGCACTCACACCCCACCCCCCTCCCGAAGGAGGTGAACTGCGTTCACAATCTCAATTCACAGCAACCTAATGACCCCACCCCTAACCCTGCCTTACAGGGCCAAGCTCCTGGGTTGCAGTTCAAGAAAAATGGTAACCTGCCACTATTAGTCCTTGTAAGCCCGCCCGGTGGCATCCATCAGAAAGCAGATCCACCCCCTTCTTAAATCAGCCCTAATCAATGCCAGATCCATCCCTGCCACGCCCTTGACATCAATGATCTGATCACTGTACATTTGGACCTACTTGCTATAACGGAAACCTGGCTACATCAAGCCTCCAGTACAGCCCTAGCACTAGCTATCCCCGAGGCTTCACTATCCTGAGAAGTGATAGGTCTGATTCCAGAGGAGGAGGGGTTTCCCTTATCTTCAGAGATACCATTCCTATAAGAACCATCACAACGCCCAGGGTCGATAACTATGAGTTGCTTTCACTGAAAGTCACCTCTTCCCCTAATGACTCGGTGAATATACATATCATCTACCGCCCACCTGGCCCTATTGGAACCTTTGAAGAAGACCTCCTACCCTCTACAGGACGTAGCATTAAATCCACCTCCAGATCAATCATATTAGGGGACTTCAACCTCGGACTGAATGACCCCACGACCACCAAGCCACATCCCTCGCCAACACATTTACTGGCCTAGGCTTCATACACTGTGCGAGAGCCCCAAATCAAAACAAAGGCAGAACTCTGGATTGGATAGCTGATCTTATACGAAGGTTCACATCTCTGCCAACATCCCATGCCCTTGGTCGGACCACCCCATCCTCTCTTTCACCTTCCCACCATCCAAGAACTCCCAGGCCCTACCCCAGCCCCTTCCACCTATGTGGGCGCGCAGTTCCTTCATGATAACTAGGGCTGCGATCTCCCCCCACCACACCTCCCTCTGCAGGGACTTCACACTCTCCTCAGACCCCAAAATATTAGCAGACCTCTATTCCAACACCTTGACCAAAGCACTGAATGCAGTAAGCCCCACTGACCTTGCGTAAAGCTAAACCTATCACACATATCAACGCATGATTCTCCCCAGACCTCCAGACCCTACGTTCTAACAAACCACAAGCAGAAGCCGTTTGGAAAACACCAGATCAAATCAATAAACTGGCTTTCTACAAGGCTGCTAAAGAATACAAACTTGCCATTATCGCAGCAAAATCATCAGTTTACGACACCAGAATAGCAAACGCCATTTCCAACGCACAAGAAATATTCTGTATTCCCAGAGAACTCAAAACCCCAGTTGCCCCACCGTCCACTATCATGAAAGATGAGTTGTGGTGCACTAGCATCCAATCGGCTATGAAAGGTAAAGTACATCTACTACAGGACAAAATCACTTTGAAACAAAATCTAATCAAGGCCAAGACACCTACCACTGGCATCCCCTTACCCCTACTATTAGTTGCCCCCCCACTCCATTCAGCTTCAGAGAGATCTCGGTCGAAGAGACTGCTAACATTATCCGCACGCTGAAACCTTCAAGATGCAAAGGGGACATTTGGCCAGCACCTATTATCAAAGACTGCGTAGACATCTTAGCCCCATCACTATTTTTATCAATGCTTCCTTTTCAGCGAACTGTGTTCCTCCTAGCTTGAAATAATCTTGGGTCCTCCCACTCTCAAAAAACCCAGCTTAGACCATGCAGCCCCCAACACCTATCGGCCGATCACCACAGTACATTTCCTGCAAAGATCTTGGACAAGGCAGAGTACAACAAAATACAACCCTTCCAGGAATAAAACCAAATCCTAGGAAAACACCAATCTGGATTCCGACCTGGTCATGGAAACGAATCTGCACTACTAGACTTGAAAAATGAATATGATAATTTCAGAGATGAAGGTAAGTCAGCCCTACTCCTTCTCCTTGACTTATCAGCACCCTTCGACTTGGTTGATCGCAGAATTCTGTGTCACCATTTCACAACTGCAGCTAATTTCTCTGAGGAAGCCATGTACGAAAAGAGAAAATAAGTATGAATGCAAAGAAATACAAACTTGCTGACCAATAAGTGTAAATACTCAGTAACGCAAGTTAGAAAGGGTACATAGAAGCTTGCTATTGAGGAATTTATAATGTGGCAAGGTCAGCCATAGTTGGAACATGGACGTCGACTTGTGTAAATATTCAACTCAACTACCTGAGAAGCCGATCAGGGTTGCAGAATCAAGAGATGCGGGAAGAACAGCTTTGTATGCACAACAAAGAGGAGTCAATGTTGGCTTGGGATCAAGGATGCTATTTTAAAGGAATAGCTGCAAAGCATGAAGGGATGCAAAAGTAAAGTCCACTGAAGAGACATACTGCTAAAACATGTTTTTGAAAATACGTCCATGGATGCAACATATTTCTCCTTGATTAAAGAAGAAGAAAACATCTGCAAGAGCCAAGTATTGGATGATTAAAAGTGTATAAAGTCTATACAAGGTAGAGTGAACAAGTCTCTAGAGGCCAAGAGGAGCAATGCCACCCAGTATAATTAAATCAAATAGCAGTAAATAGGAGGCTGACATGGACACATTCATGATCCCATCACCTGTGACTCAGAAGTCGAAGACAAGGGCCATTCATTAAGCCTCGGATGAAGATAGTGATGTGCTTTCACTCCCAGGAATGTCCTAGAGTGGAGAACATGCTACAAGGTCAACTACAGATAGGAAACTTTGGCTCATGGCCGGTCTGATGAGAGATGATGGACTAATTGGGAAAGTAGGGAGTAATCTGACACTATCCAGGCGCATGGGTTTCGGTTTCCTTACGTGCTGTAAGCCGAGCCGAAAGTCCAAGATTGGGTAAGAATGCCAACCAGTCAGTGGGTTTATGGGGTAACCTGCTATATAATTTTGCAGAGACCAATCTGCTGTCTTTTTGTTTGCTATAATCAGTATTATAAGTCTTTAGAGGTAGTTCGAGGGTAGTCTTACAGATAAGAGACAGCCAGTGAAGTATTAACCCATAAATATTGTATAAATAAATATGTTCCCCTAACCAATCCCTCCTGCTAATACGTTTTATGGTTTGCCACGTAGGATGATGTCATAGATGATGCATGTTGGGGTATAAGCCCCCTGTGTAATCAAGTTTGTGTGAGATCATGCAAGCATCTGTCTGATGTTTGCCAATTGACCATGCTTTTTTAAACTGAGAATTAAGTAGTACTTTGACATATTCCTTGAGTCTTTCCAGTTATTTGGTCTGAGATCTTTATTGGTAATTCCTTCAAGGTGCTAGAGCATATGTTGGTAGCAGTGCGGATGCTTCAGGTCTAGTTGACCAAGGCCCAAATCCAGATCCTCAGACTTTTGGCTGCTCCCGCCATTAGCCAGAAGACTGCAGAGTTTCCTTTGGAGAACATCGCTCAACAATGCATGTGTAAAAGATCTGGTTGGCAGGTCCCCCTTTGACGAAATTCCTGTGTGGTCCCTGCAGGTTCCCAGTGGGCGGAAGGCAAACTGGTTGGTTGGGGAGATTCGATGCTGAGAGATTGAGCTGAGCCACAGATGTAAGTAAAACATTAAAAATGGCAAAAATAGCAGGAGGAACTGTGTTTTATATAATGTATGTATAAAAGTAACAGGATTTTTAGGGGATTATAAAGAAGAGAAGTAAATACCTCGATTAGCGGTTCCAAGGGGACAGAAGGGTACGCACTAAAAAAACTCAAAATAGGGGGGGTGTTAAGGATTCCTGAGGCAAAGCCAACAAGAAGAGGGTGTATCAAGCTCCAAAATGGGGCAAAAATGGGATGAGATTCATTTGCTAAAGATAGTAAAGGAAGGCGTATGCAGAGGAAAATCTATTAAAGTGCACGTGTGGGGTTATAAAAATGTCAGTATAAAGCTTTTGTGGTGTTTACACTAGTATGCATAAAACTAGCATTCTTTGTGCTTCTACATCCTCTCGTCTCTTCTCTTCTAGTCTCTCCTTTTCTTTCCTTGACTCGTGTCTTCTTTGTTCTTCCCTTCACTTGCTTTCTCTTTCTATCTCTTCTTTATATGCTCTCCTTCTTCCTTTTCTTTCTTTTCCCGTTCTTCTCTCTCTTCTCTTTCTCGAACCCCATCTATGCCTTTATCATCCATCTTGGGTAATATCTGTCCTCCCATCCATTCATTCTGTATTATTGTTATTCCCTCAGCTTTGTCCTTTATTCCTTTCTGCTTCATTATTTCTTCCTCTATCTCCATCTGTTTATCTTGTCTGTCCTTTTTCTCATCATGCTGTTTACTTTCATCGTGTTGAGCTTATTGCCCTTGGAACGTGCATCTGTTACTGGATGGGATTACATCAGAATAATTCTGAGTCCAAATAAACGGACAAACTCAAGAAGGTGGCAAGTTGCAGTTTTATCAACAATTATCTAAAAAAGGGAGTTTACAACGAACATCAATGGATGTACGCTCATTCTCAGCAATTTCCACATGAAAAACAATAATATACTCTCTTTGTGTGTCAGAATGATGTCACGCTACATGGCAATAGTGAAAATCTATCAAGGGTTGGGATTGGTTAAGGGACACATATAGATGTACAATCATATAGGAGCTAGGTTTGTTATTGGCTGTCAAACATCAGGTGGGCAACTCATGACTACTTCTTCAAACGTGTCATTTTAAGAAAAATCAGTTGCACAGTGTTTCATTGGTTTCTCAAGCTATAAGGTCCTTCATTATATGGACTAATACAATTGGTTGGCAGGCTTGTGCAATGCTGGAACATGTGGTTCTATTAGCAGCACGTAAGCCAAGACCCATGTGCAAGTAGATAGGACATGAATCTTCCCTACAACCCAATTAGCCCAACATCTCTCATAACCCATGCCTTCTGCCATGAAGTTCTCTTTGTAATTGGACTTGCAGAGTATTCTTGTCCTAGGAATACAGCTGGAGTGAGGGCACTCGCTATCGTGTCTGGAACTCCAAGTCTCCAAGTTCAAGCCCGATTTTCAAGCTCGATTCACGTGATAGGAGACCACGATTCTGTTCTTTCTGCAAGCTTTCAAATGTTTTAAATGAATTAAGACTTGACATCATTTGTGTTCTTTCTTGCACCTTAACGTGAGAAGGTTGATCCTCCGTTCTCTTCAGTGTAGATAGCTGACCTCAACTTCTCAGTTATTGATTTCAGGCCAGACAGCCTTCCAATGCAGCTCCAACAACCTGCTATTCTACTGCGACATAGCCTTTCATTCTCTCTCCATGGTTCTTTGGCTTACTTATTTCATGATACCAATGTCCAGTTTCTGTACAATGGCGGCTCTGCCTGCATTCTATTTACTATTATGGTTAGCCTATACGATGACTTGATCTATCTTGCGTTTCAGCGTCTGTACATTTATTATACTTCTGATTTCTGCAGCACTTTCTAATGTGTATTCATCTTCTTTTACACTTTTAAGGTTCACTTGATTCTTTACTTCGTCATTTCTCCTCTAGGATCCATACATCATCTTTATTCAGTATTTCAGGATGTCGTGCACTCTTTTGTGCAAAGTCATCGGTTCATTTGCTTAGCTTTTTCTCATATTCCTTCAGGAATCTCCTCTTGCAGGCTGTCATCAACTCAAGGGTACATTCGATATGGTTGCCTTAATGGATACCTTCTTTCAAATACTTGCTACACTATTGGTACAATAGCTGGTGTTATACAGACCATGGCCTCATGTCTCCAATAGAGGGGAGGTAGGGGGATAGGATCTCCTGTGGATGTGTACTTCTAATCCTCTACAGCGTGTCGTGATATTTTTGGGATCTCTACTTCTCTCTTCTGCATTGTCCTCACTGTTATAAGCAGGGGGCTCATATGTTGGATTAACGTACCCCGCCGCTGCTTTCAATTCCTTTAAAGGATAAAATCCCTGCTCCTCTGTATCTACGCTCTTATTTTCAGGAGGGAAAAGGGAGCCGAACGCGTTACATCCTCCCCTTTATGCTGATTAAGCATCCACTCTTTCTCCGCTGGATCTTCTTTCTCACTCTAATACATCTTCCATAACTCTAAAACAGCCAACCTTTTCTATAACTTCTTTCCCTTAAATGTAGCATGCAAATACATTGTCATATGTCGCAGTACAGTTTTTAACAGCAAACCCTCCTGAGGCCATGGCATAGGTGTTTTATTAGTCGTGCCTCAGACCCATTCCGAATGATATTTCCTTATCTTAGCTGTGTATGTTGGCAATGTCCTGCATGAATGTACAAGACAAGTGTCTGCCATGATGAGAAGTCGATCTCGACTGTTTTTATTCTTCTGTTTTTGTTATAAAATATACCACACTGATCAATTTGAGCATGCACCATAAATTGCTGCTTGATAATCTGAAAATCAAAATATTCTATCCGCTTTAAAAATCCTACACAACAATGTTCTTTTTTAAAAAAATATCTCATTGTTCTACCATTGATATTTGAAGAGTCTCTTCTTTATTTATAATGTTCCAAAGAAGACAAGGGGAAGATTATTTAAGGGAGATGAGGAGAAGAGAGGAAGAAATCAACAGAAGTAGGGGACTAAAGGTTGATGAGCTACATTATCTATGTCATAGAAGCATAGTGCCGATCTAAGCACAAACACAACTTGAGGAAGAGAGAGGGTCACAACAGCCCCATACGGAGCTGCAAGGGGTTCCAAGAATATCAACATGTGCGAGACACAGAAGGTGCAGAGAAAATAATTGGGGATCTATATAGGCAAATGAGGGATAAAGAAGGGCATACAACCCAAGAGAACGTAGAAGGATCTTGTTCGAGGGGAACTGGAGGAAAGCTAGATGACATCATAACAGACAAGCATAAAACGCTGTCTTTGAGTAGACTAGATCTTGATGATGAAGAAAAGGATTACAGCCATACAAGCTGGGGCATAATAATGTCAGACGAAGAAAGGGAAGAAAATGAAAGAGCTCAAAGAGTACATGCAGATTTTCAAAAGAATCAAGTATAGAAAAAGGGGTAACATTGACAGATTTAGAAGACCCCAAAGAGAGAACACCAGAATCAATACCATACACTGAGTGACCACAAGCACGATCCTGCTGTGCAGGGAATGTACCCCGCCTTATGTAAGCAGAATAAGGGCATTACCAGGACAAAGGCAAATGGGCTAGACTGGCCCCACCTGGAAGACGAGAATTGTAGGCAGGTATGATTATGGAGCAGGATTTTCACAATTCTCTTTATTTGAGAAAGGGGGAGGACGTAAACAATATATACCGTGGACACAAATGGATAAAGATAATTTAAGATGTAAGTTACTAAGTTTAACCTCCGGTGCGGGAAAATGTATTCATGAGCTAGAGAGAATGACATCAGAAATGACATTAGTCTTAGGTGATATGAAAGGCTTGCTAGCAGCTATCATAAGGGAAAGAGCTGACAACATTTGGAAACAAACAGGATACGCAGGTGTGACTGCACAAACTATGGCACACGATCAAGCACCATTTAATAATTGCAGAGCAGACGTATGGCGGGTGCTCAGAGTACAATACCCCAATACATCAGACATGGGTGCATTCATGACTAGGAAGATGGGCGAGGATGAAGACCCTGTTGCTAACATTCAAGATATTCAAGAGAAATGGCGCCTTGAGACACGTGAACCGTGGGATAAAAAGGTAGCATTATTTTACCACATTTTGTGTCAGGGACTGCCTAAACCAGTGCAACGGCAGTTGAAGAAACAGGTGGGAATGGAAGTGAAGCATGGCCAGTAATACAATTGACGATTGTGCATCACTGCCGATTAAAGCAGGAGAAGAATTAGAAGAAAGTTGAGAATAGAAAGCAAGCGGAAGCAAAGCTAGTCCAGAAGAAGTTGTCAAAAATAGCCACAGAGGGAGCGGTATTGATAAGTTATAAAGGTGGGCTGACAAAGGAGATGCAAATCAGTACAGCAAAATAACACAGGATATCCCACAGATCAGAGTGGGTTAAAGTCTTGGCCAAGAGGAAGAGGAAATGGGCTGAGAGGAGGAGTCTGAGGTGGATTTCAAACCCTCAGCGAAGAGGAGGATTTAATGGCAGACAACCGCAACAATGTTGGAATTGCAGAAGAATTGGACAGATAGCTGGAACGCTAGAAAATGTATAAGCAGAGGAGGCATGCAGCAAAATTGGCAAGCCCTAAGAAGGGGGATGGGCTATGCTGCACAATATAATACAGAACCACAGGAATATTATGCCCAAGATCAAACTCAGGTTCAGACATATGCGCTGCAACCACAGCAAATGGAACAAGCGCCATTACAAATGCAATCTCCACAAGAGCTATCAAAGCAAGTGCCCATCCAAGCAGAAAAGGTACAAACACAGCAAGCACAGACACAGCAGGCTATGGTACCACACTGGAATATGACTACGGGAGTTCAGCAAGTACCTGCACCCACTTTAGGGAGTGTGACTGTGGAAGGAGGAAATCCTTTCACGGGTACAGGGATTAATGTATATCCACAATAGGACAGCCCACAGAGCGACCTGATGTGTTCAGTACTATCAGTGACACCATACCCCCAAGAGGAAGCAAGGGTCAAGTGACGATAGGAGGAAAGACATTTTAATTTTTGTGTAGACACCAGAGAAACTCGTTCCTGTGTACATGAGGGAAAATACCCAATGTCAGGTTTTGCTGTGAATGTGCAGGGATTCTCTGGGGCGATGAGTTTAGTTCCTTTTACAGATGAATTACCAATCTCTATAGGAGAACACGACATGTATGTGCCATTCATATATTGTAGGCAAATGCCAGTTAACATATTAGGGTGTGACTTAATGATGAAATTTAACATGGCAATATCATTTTCTGACAAAGGAACAGCGTGTTCCACTCCAGAGATACATTATATGAATGTAAGAGAGTTTATATTAGCTTCTACAGGCCATAGACAGAAGTATTTTTGTATTGCGTGACTTCTATTGTCTTGGTTTCCGAGATTGATAGGTACATTATTACGGACACCTGATGGGTTTTTGTTCAGACCAGAAATCCCTATGGATGATGAAGAAGGGCAAATTATCCCTCTAGAGCTAGAAGTAGCAGTGGTTAGAGAGGAAATGGTATTTCTTCATGGGACAGATGATGAGGGAAGAGGATGGAGAACAGTGATAACCCTCAGTGAAGGATACAGGCTGACAGACTTGACAGACAAGGAGTTGTTTAAGGATGAGTACTCAGATGATGAATTAGTATTTTTCTGAAGTCTCACTTATTGGATAAAAGTAGAGACTAGAGAGATACCACAGAGAATGGTGTTGGTAAAAAAGACACTGTCATTTTTCCAGGAAGATTTAGAGAAAGTGCCAAAGGTTTTATGAACCATAAATCTATACGACGTTGTTAGTCTAGAAAATACCCTACCATAGCATAGACGGTATATTATGTTGGCCGAAAACCAACCAAATCATATGCTCAGCACCGCCAGTACAGAATCATCAGCATGACCATAGAGCGTCCCTTTTGCGCTAACAAGAATTCGCCATTTTGTCATTTTACATGTTGAGAGACTATCACAGACAGAAATGCACTGTTTTCCTCCCTCACAAGTCCTTGAAAGTAAGCAGAAAGGCATTTAATCACCAAGCAGGTGCCAGCTGGTCTCACTGAAACGGCAGAAACTGTACAAATAGACAGCTAAATGCATGAATTATACTCTCTTTCACGGCCCACCTCTCCGGGCCCCTTTAGAACGAGCCGACCTCTAGCTCACAAATAGAAACTAGGAGATAGCAGGTCTTGGAATGTGTCTCTCCTATGAACACAGCTTGCTCACAGAACCAGAGCATTATGTTCTCTGTAACAAAGAATAGTGTCTGCGCCTTCGCAGATTGCAACTGTTGCTGAATAAATGTCTTGGAAGGTGTCATATTCGTCATAATTGTCAATCACCAAACCCTTGTTAGAGAAGA
Source organism: Ambystoma mexicanum (assembly GCF_040938575.1). Classification (NCBI taxonomy): domain Eukaryota; kingdom Metazoa; phylum Chordata; class Amphibia; order Caudata; family Ambystomatidae; genus Ambystoma; species Ambystoma mexicanum. The sequence continues at coordinate 48,369,773 of NC_090932.1, read as the reverse complement.
TAAATTATGGGCGTTTTTTTGATGTGTCACTAACTGATAATATGATGGTCTTTTTTTATATATCTTACTGTTGTAGAATATTCGCTCTCTTGCATTTCACGAGGTCTGGGTAACACACGTTGCGAGACGTGAGATCCGGTCGGCCAACTGAGACTATTTGCTTTGCAATAAACCCTAGATTTTGGGAATTGAACCTCGTGTCTGGCGTATCAATTAGTGTATGGTGATTGTGCCTTGTCTCCATGTGCGAGGGTCCACGGGGGCCCATCAAAAAATGGCGCCCGAACAGGGATCCTCCCCTATTTGCTCCATCGTGTACGTTGAAATTTAAAGAAGGTGGAAAAAAAACAAATCGAGGACGAGGCCGTCGAGTCGGGATCGAGAGATGTTCGGGGCACCCCTGTGAAAGTGATGAGGGAACTCCTTTGCAGATCTGTACACAACCGGTCCCTGATCGACGCGTCCAGCCAGAGAGCAAGAAGGCGAGGGTCCCGAAACGAGGCACATTGAGCCAGATATGCAGACACGACAATCCTTGGTTGTGTCTGTATACGGACGAATTGTGTCTTGAGAGATGAGCTGATTGATCAGGTGTGTCGTGACCTGATTTTTAATAGTCCTGATATTGGTTGAGAGTTGCTGTTGCAAGATCAAACACCCAGGGTAAGGTACGAATAAGATCAAACATGCCTCGGAAATTGTCTTCCTGTCTAGTGGAATTTTTCCACCGCGGTAGACAATCCTTGAAAACTGGCCAGGCTGCGCCACCCGTAGGGTCACCAGCGTTCAAGATGTATGTGAAGTATGGAATAGGGGCAATAATGTTTTGTGAAATTTGGCATAGGTAGACCAGACACGTAGAAGATTTGCAATGGCCAAAAAATGGTAGTTTTGAGATGGTGAAGCGAGCATTTGGAATCAGTATTGCTGCGCAAGAAAGCACGCCCTGCGACATTTGATGTCATTAGAGACTGGAGGAAGGAAGCTAACCTCCGCTTAAGAAGCAGAGAGAAACATACGTGTAGGCAAAAATCTAATGCAGATAGAGCGCTAGAACAGGAAGAAAAAGAGTGGGATGAGGAAATTAGAAAGGCAGACAGGAGCCTTCAATTAGGCATAGACAAAATATATCATCAACAAAAGTTGCATGCATCAGATGAACTAATCAATAAGATTTTAAATGAGAAAAGACAAGAATGCCCTAAAAGTAAAATGGACATAATTGCATCAGTGCCCGTTGCTCAGCTTGAGCCCCAGCCCACTCCCGCTTCTCAGCCCCAGTTAGCACTCCCCCTTCCAGTTGTTCCATCTGCACCAGCCCCTCCTGACCCCATGATTCCCACTCCCCCCTCGACCTACCGAGCTTGAATCCACAGCTATCAGAGAAGGCAGCGTTGGAGAAGCGGGGCCTGCACAAAGCATGTACGCTAGAATAACCCGTAGTGCGGTCAGCAAGGAGAGAAAGAGGGAGTTGAAAGAACAGGCAGAAATATATATCGAAGGAAATGATGCGGCATCGACGCTGGGGTCGATGTATGATTATAAGAAGCTCAGTGAAAAACAGGTATTGTTGGAATGCATGGGAGAATATCTTATGGAAAGATGGAAGAAATTAACTGGTATGGTGCCGCTGCAGAAGTTGCGGGATTTTAATGCATTTTCACGTATGAGGGAAAGTGATTCAGAGATGTAGGAACACGTGGACATGCTTTTTGAGTTTAAAGATGAACTTGATGAATTGTATTCAGAGATGTTTTCTGTTCCTGGGTTTCGGTACAAAGAGGTAAGAAGAGGGAGAAAGGAGACGTCACCATATGTGCAACAGCGATTTTTTCCGCCATCAAAACAGGTTAGTGAAGAAATTAAAATATGTACACGAGAGGCGCTTAGATGGATTACAGATGCAAGCATTCCGACAACGGAGGTGCATGAGACATTCGATCAGTATACAATAGAGATGCAAAGAAAGGTATTGCAGGTAATGGTTGAATATTTGCAAGATAGATGTGTAGAGAAAAAGCAGTGCTGCCCACCTGAAATAATGGCAGTGTACAAAAGAGCGTTTTCACGGGATACTGGAGAGACTGCACTATCCCTTGATCTAGCTATAGTGCTTCATAAGAGAGGGGAAGAAGGACGAGCGAGTGCAATATTTCTCATGAGGGAGGTCCCACCCACTTTTGTGCCGAAAGTAGAAATTCCTGCCGCAGATGGGCAACCAGCGCAGGTGACAGAAGCGCATTATACAGCACAATATGTACATGTCCCTTTCTCCAGACAAGAGGTGAATAATATAAAACAAACGATCCCTGATTTGAGAAAAAATCCGGCGGGATTCTATAAAGAAATTGAGTTCTATTTGAAATTGTCCATTTTTACGATGAACGACATTGACCTATTATTCCCTGTAATTCTCCCAGCAGATATATGGAAGCAAATTAGGAATGTAGATGATCATGATGGTTTGGGTGCTACTTGGGAAAACTTAGTGAAAGAGGATGCAGACAGAAAAGCTGGCGAAAAACCGTCGTCAAATATGTCAGCGTTACCGGCACGAATAGTACAGAAATTGAAGGTTATAGTACCTGAAAGAAAAATTATATGGGACAAACTAACTGCATGTGTGCAAGGCAAAGATGAGTTGGCTACTGACTATGTCAATAGATTTGAAGAAGTGTTTACAGATTTTAGTGGTCAAGATTTAAGCACTGAACCTGGGAAAAGACTATTTGTTGACAAATATGTGAGAGGGTTGATACCTCGAATCCAAAATTTGATAATGACATCTGAAAGTGCATGGCAAGCACAATCAAAGAGTGAGGTATTACACATGGCCCAGTACTATGAAAATAGAGTAAATACAGAAAAAGAAAAAGAGATAAAAGATAGAGTGAATCTAAAAACAAGAGTGTTACTGCAGCAGGTAGCGAATAATAATAGGGGTAGAGAAAATACACAAGGGAGAGGGAATTACTCCAACATGCATGGAGGTCTACTTGGATTAAACCAATGTGCATACTGTAAGGAAGAGGGCCATTGGCGAGCACAGTGCCCACATTTGCAGAATAGAAATGGGAATGGCCAGAGAAGACAGAACAGAGGTCGCCCGGGAGCACAGGGGCAGAATAGAAACAATAGTACACAACAAAATCAGAATAATCAAGGAAATAGTAACCAGAATCATAACCAAAATCAAAATCAGCAGAATGGAGCTGGGGATGGAAATGTTTTTGATACTCAATCAAATACATACTATTCCAGTGACTATACATCAGATGATGTATTGTTCTGCTAAGACAGCCCAAGACAGGGGTCGGAACCAGTGTCTATTCCCATTGACCAGAAAGGACCTACGTAGAAATGAAAGTTGGGAATAAGGAGCACACTTTTCTAGTGGACACAGGTGCACAGAAGTGCTCAATAGACCATCACTTGGTTCCAGAAATACAACTGTCAGGGCAAAAGAACGTTTCAGTAGGGTTCGCAGGCACCCCAGTAATTAGTCCTGTGTCACAGTCAGTACCGAGAAACACTAGGACTATTCACTGAGTCTTGCCCGTTTCTGTTGACACAAAATTGCGGCGAGAATCTATTAGGTTTAAACCTGTTGAAAAAGCTAAGTGCGGTTATTCATTGTTCTCCTGATGGAGTGTTTTTGACGATCTCACCACAAAAAATGCCAGTATCCCAGTTCCTGTCCAAACCCCTGCCAACAGAGTTAAGTAAGGTACCGACTTGCATATGGGCGATGAAAGATAATGATGTTGGTTGTTTGAAAATAGAGCCGTTGAGAGTTGTTTTGAAAGAGGGAGTAACATTACCGCATATCACCCAGTATAAAATTTCGGTAGAAGGAGAGAAAGCATTGAAATGCATTGTTTCAGATTTGGTTAAAAGAAACAAAATTGAAGAGATTACTCGTAGTGCTTGTAACAGTCCCATTCTTCCAGTTCATAAGAAAGGAGGTAATGAAATACTGTTTCCTTTTATAATTGATTTAAGCGCATTGAATAAAGTAGTAGATCCACAATTTCCATTGGTCCCAGACGTCACTACCATTTTGACAATGATTCCAGCTTCGGCTTCATATTTTAGTGTAGTCGATGTTAAGAATGCATTTTTTAGCATCCCAGTACACCCAGATAGCAGATACTATTTGCTTTCACACTAGGATGGCGTTCTTTCACATTTACACAAATTCCACAAGGTTACACTGAGAGCCCAAGTATTTATAGCAGAGCATTAAAAGAACAACTAGATATGCTAGAGCTACCAGCGGGTTGTGTACTATTGCAGTACATTGATGACTTGTTAATTGCTGCTGACTCAGAAGAAATTTGCAAAGAGGGAACAGCCATGTTGTTGACACATTTAGCAGTACATGGACATAAAGCTTCTTTAAAAAATGTCCAGTATTGTCGAAAGGAAGTGGCCTATTTGGGCTACCTTCTTTCGAAAGAGGGAAGAAGACTGACACCAGAAAGAATAGAGAGTATCACTGTATGTCTATATCAAAGACACAGAAAGGAGTCAGAGCCATAATAGGCATGGCTTCATATTGCCGGCAGCGGATAGCGAGTTTCGCAATGATTATAAAACCAATCGTGGCATTGACAAAGAAGGATGTTGCCTTGCCTTTGCCCTGGAATGAGGAATGTCAGAATGCATTTGATTTGCTCAAAGTTGCTTTGTGCTCAGCTCCAGTTTTGGGCACACCAAATTATGAAAACGTTTTAAAATTATTTGTGCATGAGAATGAGGGTTGCACGCTACCGGTTTTGACACAGGAACAAGGAGGAAGAAATAGACCATGCGGTTATTTTTCTTCCGCGCTGGATCCTGTAGCATGCGCTTTGCCGCATTGTTTGCGAGCAGTTACTATGGATGCCGTGTCAGTAAAACAAAGCGAGGGAATGGTTTTAGGGCACGCCTTAACCTTAATGGTGCCTCACACAGTAGACGTTCTCTTAAACAGAACCAGACGCAACATCTCACATCAGCTAGTTTGACTAGATATGAAATTGTCTTGTTTGCACCACATATTCAAATTCAGAGGTGTTGCGCTTTGAATCCTGTAGAATTAATGCACCCTACCAATGAAGAAGTGGGGAGAATGGATCACCTCCCCATGATTGTTTAATGGTTACTGAGGAAGAAACAAAAGGGAGGATTGACCTAACAGACACCCCACAGAAAGAGCCAGACAGAAAACTGTTTTGTGACGGCTCCTGTTTTAAATTACCTGATGGTACGTCAACTGCTGCCTACGCTATCATGACACTGAAGAGTATTGCAGAGAGCAAAAGAATTACATACAATTCAGCGCAGGCATCAGAGATAATAGCATTGACAAGAGCATGTGAAATTTCTGAAAATCTAAATGTAAACATATACACTGACAGTAAGCATGCATTCGGGGTGGTGCACAATTTTGTCCGACTCTGGGCTGAGAGGGGTTTCCTCACATCACATGGAACTAGAATCCAACATGGCCCTTTGATAGCGCGATTGCTGTCTGCACTTACGTGTCCAAAGCGACTGGCAAAAATGAAATGTGAGGCGCATAAGAAAGTAACATGTAACGTCGGAAAAGGAAACGCATTTGCAGATAAAATTGCAAAGCAAACTGCCACCGAAAATGTTGATAGTACAGTCAGAAGTGCCCTGCATGATAGAAAATGGGATTGTCACAGTCAAAGAGATGCAAGAAGGATGAAACTGCTGATGAAATAGAAGGGTGGGCTAAGGGCTCTGCAGAATTATACTTAGAAGGTTGCTGGGTGTGCAAAGAAAGTAGAAAGTGGATATTGCCCAACTCCTACGTAACTGCAAAGGTCACCATGGCCCACAGCCCCACTCATATATGTGTGAAAAAAATGATTCAGCATCTGGTCACAGTATGGCAGTACCCGCACAGAAGAAAAAATGCTGAGAGACTAGTTCAGAATTGTATGACATGTTTGCAACACAATATTGGAAGAGGAACCGCTACTCCAACAGGTAGTTTTGCCCCCCCATGCACTTTGAAGTTATCCATTTTTATTTCATAGAAATGGAGGGATGTCAGAATCTGAAATACATCTTGGTGGTAGTGTGTGGATTCAGTAAGTGGGTGGAAGCATTAAAGGACTGCACAGCAATGAGCACGGCAAAAGTGATGCTAAAAGAATACTTTTCCCGATTCGGCCTGTCACGGGTCATATGGTCAGATACCAGCCCGCATTTTGTTGCCGCCGTGATATTACAGATTTGTGCGGGCCTTCAGATTGATAAACGATTCCATTGTGCCAGACACCCGATGAGTGCTGGGCTTGTTGAACACCAGAACGGCATATTGAAAAACAAGATTAGCAAGATATGTTCAGGGAATAAACTGAAATGGACAGATGCATTGCCTCTAGCTTTGTTGTGCATGTGCACATCTGTGCAAGCCAGGACTGGACTCTCCCCATACGAGATCGTGATGGGGAGACCTGCTAATGTTTGGTGTGCGTCGCAACCCAGGCGCTTGAGTGAAGTCGAATACCCTGTGCTTAGTACATATTGTAACCTTTTAATACAGAAGCTTTGTTTGATTCATCAGCAGGTGCAGGAGGCTCTTCCTATCAAATATACCGGCCCAGGGCATTGTCTGCAGCCTGGCGAATGGATCCTGATAAAGAACTTTGAGAGGAAGTCATCACTTGCGCCAAGGTGGCGTGGGCCCTACCAGGTACTCCTGGCAACACAAACTGCAGTCCGTGTGGATGGTCGTAAGGCGTGGATCCATGCCACCCACACAAAGAGAATTTCATTGCCATTGAAAGAACTGCCTGATCCAGACGACCAGGAAGAAACAGCTGCCTCCGACTCGAAGGACACCATTGCCAGTTCTCTGCCACAAATTCTGCCTGAGCCTGAGAGAAAGCTTGAGAGGATTGCTAAAAAGGAGAATGGGCTAAATGTGCCCCAACTTTGCCCAGCTGAACCTGCACCTCCAAAGGCTGACATAAAGCCTGCATCATCACTTTGGCGCCCACCATAACTTGCTGTGTCACAGGCTGACTCTGAGCCTGCATCTGGAAGTGCACCTGCACTATTTATTGATCACACAGTACCTGGAGCAATGCGGTACAACCTACGTTCTCAAAATAGGAAGTGATCTGATCTTCGTGTTTTATCTTGTTGCCTCTATTCCCATCACGGATGAATTGGGAATCGGAGGCCTAGGGAAGTGGAGCGTGGGGGATGTACCAATCCGAAAGCTCTGCAACGCGGCTTCCTGGTGCTATCTTTGAAAATAAAAATCCATTTGTTGATCACCCCGTGCAAACGAGCGGGGCGCTTATGGTACAAAGGCAATTGATGTTTGCTCTGGAGTCTTTTGAGCAATGTGCAGGAGCACGATAATATTGCCTTAAATTTAGCAATCCAGGCTGCCGAGAACTTGCCTAAACACTTTGTTAACATTTTCGAACTTGCTGATATTTCAACAAGTGCAGCTGTGAGAAGTATTCACGACGAACATTGTTGGAGAAGAAGAGTCAAGCATGATGCCCATACCTGCTTCTGCCCCCTCCTGCACCAACGCTGATGATGTAATAAATATAGAGACTATAAAATTGCCTAGAAAGAGTTGCCGAAAAAGATGTATGTTTATAGTTACAACATTTCTGTGCATTGTGACTATACTTACGCCAGTATCGGTAGTCCCGGTATTATGGTATTTGGAGGAAATACATCCATTAGGTGCATTTTTGCCTCTGTCACCGAAAGCCCGGTCCATGTAATTTCTTATACTCGGTCCCTAATGGAAGAAAGACACAGGGAAGGTTAATGGAAATAACATGTTACTTTTGATAATGAACATGACACACTCAATCCTGAACAGACGTAACTGTTGGGTGTGCACGCATTTACCGCAACATGGTGGAAAGGGAATGGGTTGGTATGTACAGCCATTGCCGCTTAGTTCAGCATGCCATGCATCATTAAGCGCACTATTTTATGGAAAGTGGAATAAGAGTGAAACGGGTCGATTAGACAGGACAAACATGGATGAATTTGAGAAAGTGGTAATGGAACCTGTAGGTTGCTAAATATTTAACAGAGCGAGAGTGATAAAACCAGTAGTAACGCCTCAAGACAGACTGTATGTGCCTTATAAATCATCTGTAATCACATTTCACATGAACCCAGTAGGCAACAAAGATGCAGTGCCCCCCTCGTATACAATAAATTACAGTCCTCGCACTGTTCTATTTTGCTTACGGATGTAAGGCTCCTATTCAGTAGTGGCATTTAATAGATGCATGAATATTGCAGTACTTGAGAGAGAGGAAGAACCAGTATATGTAGGTGACCCCGTCTATTTCATATGTGGGGAAAAAGCTTATCCCTGGTTGCCTAGAAATTGGGGAGGTACTTGTTACTTAGGGATCCTTTTTCCAGGAGTATTCCTTTCCAAAACGTCAGACATAGCCAAACTATCCAGATCAAGGCCACGGCAGGATGAGGAAGCAGGATTTATTGCAGGAGACATAGCAAAATTATTTATACCATTTTGGGGCCAAGCAATATACTCTTATAATATAAGACTATTGTCCAGAATTTTGGAGAAAACGATAAATGGAACAACGGATATATTGTATAAAATGACCCTGGAAGAGAAGGCAACTAGATTAATGACATTGCAGAATAGGATGGCTCTTGATATAGTTTTGGCTGATCGTGGTGGAGTCTGCAAAATCGTGGGGTCAGCGTCCTACGTATTTGTAAGTGACTCCTCCCCTATGATTTTTGAAGCAATAAAAAAATTACACGTTCTGAGTTCTGACCTTCATCTCCCAACAGGTGGGTGTGAGCTGAATATATGTTCCTGGAGGGAGGAAAACAGTGTATTTCTGTCTGGGCTAGTCTCTCAACATGTAACTTGTTTTACATGTTGAGAGACTAGCCCAGACAGAAATACACTGTTTTCCTCCCTCACAAGTCATTGAAAGTAAGCAGAAAGGCATTTAATCACCAAGCAGGTGCCAGCTGGTCTCGCTGAAACGGCAGAAACTGTAGAAATAGACAGCTAAAGGCATGAATTATACTCTCTATCACATGGCCCCCCTCTCCGGGCACCTTTAGATCGAGCCGAACTCTAGCTCACAAATAGAAACTAGGAGATAGCAGGTCTTGGAATGTGTCTCTCCAACAAACACAGCTTGCTCACAGAACCACAGCATTATGTTCTCTGTAACAAAGAATAGTTTCTGCGCCTTTGCAGATTGCAACTGTTGCTGAATAAATGTCTTAGAAGGTGTAATATTCGTCATAATTGTCAATCACCGAACCCTTGTTAGAGAAGATACATTATGGGCGGTTTTTTGATGTGTCACTAACTGATAATATGATGGTCTTTTTGTATATATGTTACTGTTGTAGAATATTCGCTCTCTTGCGTCTCACGATGTCTGGGTAACACACATTGTGAGACGTGCGATCCGGTCAGCCGACTGAGACTATTTCCTTTGCAATAAACCCTAGATTTTGGGAATTGACCCTCGTGTCTGGCGTATCAATTCGTGTATGGTGATTGTGCCTTGTCTGCATGTGGGAGGGTCCCCGGGGGCCCGTCAATGTGGGTCTATTAAAAGGAGTAGGAGCAGTTTAAATCAAGCTTAAACCAGGAGCACTTTTGCCACGTGCAAAGCAATACACCATGTTCATAGAGGTGGATGAAGGTATATTCAAGACCATTTCTGCTGTAATAAAGCAACGGACATTGGTACCATCCGATTCTCCATGTAACACGGCTGTGTACCCAGTGAGAAAATCGACGGGGGAGGGTCATGGAGATTTATTCAGGACCTTCATAGTTGAAGCGAAGTTTCCTTTAGTTCCAAATCCCACAGCAATATTGTACAACATCCTATCTAGGGCCAAATATGTTACAGTCATAGATCTAAAGAATGCATTATTTTCAATTCCCCTCCATAAAGCCTCACAGGATTTGACTTCCTTTTCGTATAGAATGAACCGCCTGAAACATACTCGATTACCCGAGGAGTACTGTGAGTCCCCTTCAATCGTTAATAGAGCTCTAACATGCCGTCTATTGTTCAGTTAATTGAGATACAAGGGTGAGCACCAAAAAAAAAGAAGGAATCATGGAAGAAGCAGAGGTGTTCTTTATCCCCCACTGAGGCAATTTGGAGACAGGATAGTACTGGAAAGCCAGTTATGCCTCTAGCATTATTGAGGGTAGCGCTGGAGTAGCTCCACTACCCTGCGCATGTTACTCGAGAAAGTCTAGTTGCTACAAGAGCAGAAGAATGGTTTCACCAAACCTTTTAGAGCATGTGGCGCAGTTTATTGTAAATTGCATTGTGTGCCAGAAATGTACTGCATTGCACACTTTGTGAACAGTGAGATGAGCAATTCCTAGACCCAGTGGCCCATTTCAGCATCTACATATAGATTATGTAGATATGCTGCAGACATGCAACAGTTACATATATATGCTAGCCGTGGTATATCCTTTTTCCAGATGGACCAAGGGCAGGTCCATGCACACACCCTGATGCCATGAGAGCTGCCCCAAGTTCCTTGTGCGTGAAGTGTGGTCTGACAAGGGACCGCATTGTGTAAATAAGTTGTTTGAGCAAATACTTCTTCTATTAGTCATTAAGCATATGTTTTCTTCCGCTTATCACCCACAGATGAATGGTTTTGTGAACGATTAAATGGATTAATGAAGGAAAGGATTGCAAAGATCAAGATGACTCTAAATAAGAGATGGCTACATTGCGTACCCCTTGCCCTATATTCTCTAAGGAACCAGCCTGGCTCAGATCACCATCTAACTCCTCACAAGTTGGTGACTGGACGCTGCATGAGAACCCCCCCTTGCTCCTCCAACTAGGTTAAAAACTGATGCCCATGGTGTAGCAAAGACATTAGGTGATGAGATGCATAATTACCTAACAACAATGATTGCAAGTGTTTCTTCAATGTCTCAACAAGTCAAGAATCAAAGGGAGGGGTCAAAGAGAAGCAATCAAGACGATCAACCCATTTAGGCAGAGGATTTGTTAAAACAACTCAGTTTATAGCCAGGAGACCAGGTGCAGGTACAAAAGTTTGTACGCACTTGGAGCACTCCCCACTTTGAAGGTCCATATGAGGTGGAAGAAGTCACACCCATAGCAGCCAATCTAAAAGGACGAAGAGTATGGCTTCATTTGCATGCCAATAAGCCATATGAAGAAGAACCCCTGACCCCCTCCTGCATCTACCCACAGAGAAGCAAGAGAAGACGTTCCACTTAAGCAGACTAGTTCTATGGCTAAGAGTAAATATCAGGAAAGTGAAGAACACAGCAGCCGGCTAGACTGAAGTTCAATATCTTTTAACATTTGACAAAAAGTTAACAGACTTGCAATTATCCTGGAACTTTTTAGATAGGCTCAAAAGACAATGCATTGAATTACCGGAGCTGAAAGAAGAAAAGCACACTTCATCGTTATGTCACCTATTGCAATAATATCACACACATTCGTGTATGCTGTTCTTTCCTACATGTTACAGTCTTATCCAGTTCTAATAAGAAGATACGGCCACGTCATAACATTTTTGGAAATTCTAAGAACAATTATATCATTTTTAGAATAATTTTGGCAATCATCTTGCAATTCATGATATAAATGTGCGATTCATACTTACAGAGTTACATATTAAAAGTTTAGAAAAAATGAGGAGGTTTCAGGATATAAGAGGCTCATTGCCATCAAGAATGATTTTCCATGGATTAATAATTGTCATTCTGCATTACAATTTATGTTTTCTGATTATTAAGACATTTAGACAAGTTATAAGAAACAATACAGATATGGTGGACAATAATTAAACATTTACTGTTGCCCCTGATGAAATCACAAACAGCATCTTTTATAATCTTATTAGGCATTTATTACGATTTAAAGAGGAGGTTGTGGAAAATCATGTGGAAAATCATGAAGGTATAAATACGTATCTTCACAATTCAGCTCATTTAAAGAATAATCTATGGTATCAGCACATGAAAAAGGTCGGAAGGAGTACATCAGATGAACGCTGCTTTGTGTGCTCCCTTATACCTTATGCTTTGAGAACCTCTAACATATTCATAGCAACAGAAGTATTAGTGAAGAAGGCACATTGCCCCGAAACACCTTGACCTTTACCTGACCAGAGGACAATTCCAGGGCAGAACAGCATCCAAAGTGTGTGTGAATAAAGCGACATCTCAGAGAGAAGACAACTATGTACAAGATATAAAGTCAACAGAGAAGCCAGAAACAATGCATCAAATAATACAATACCAACAGCCTGGAATAAATGGAGCAGGAATCAAGATTGAAGAAAACAAGATGTTACAATGCAAGGATAAGAATGGGAAGGAAATACAAGAATGGTGGGAAAAAGTCCAACTACAAATTAATGGAGCTTACTCCTGAAGGATGGGCTGAAGGATTGGTTGTGTGCAAAGCAACAGAATTAACCAGAAAATGGGAAGTAGTTGTGGCAAATGCACAAAAGGAATGCAAAAACCAATGGCCTAAGATTGCAAGATTGTTGACATGGGCCGATGATGAGGGAGGACCATTACAGATACTACCCCTGAAGAGTGCATCTTTATGCTTTGGCAAATATGGTACAGTAAAAGTTGGAGAGAACCGCAAGTGTGGTGGAATCTTTGATGTACCAGGCATGAAGGAAGAAACATCAGTCCTGATGGACCATTATTGGGCCTGTGGATCAAGAGCATAGATGCCACCAAAATGGGGAGCAGTTTGTTCATTGGTGCTTATAAGCATACTAGCCTTAGTACCACAAAGTGACCTGCAGATTATAGACGTCCCAAAAATTGGCACACATCTGAGGAAGAAAAGATTGTTATATCGATGCAGACTAAGCAGAGATAATTACTTCTGGGCAAAATCAATTGAAGCCTATTATGACATTCCAGATGAGCATAAGTTGTTCAGTCGAACAGCAGTGATATTTACAGCTATATTCCTGCCAGTAATTCAGACTGCAGTGACCAGCAGATGGGAGATGCTACAAATAATCAACACGACAATAAAAGGATTTAATGCGATCAATGAAGAGTTGTGGACAATCAGGATTATGACCCCCCCAGAACAGGTATGTCCTGGACTTAATTACAGCAATGGAAGGAGGCGTGTGCGCCAAGATCAGGCCTTATTGCTGTACATTTACACCTGCTCATTGTGAAGACAATGGGACTTTGACAGAAGCAATGGCGATGCTGTCAACCCCGCATATGAAGATGGATGATGAAGTTGATGAGATCGAAGAGGATGGCTGGTTTTTGTCTCTGTTTGCATGGATTCCAACTTGGTTGCCAAAAACCTTCAAATTACTTGGAGCAGTACAAGTGTTGGTACTGCTAGGATTTAGTTTCATAAGGATCATCTTGGGACAATGCCAGAAGATAGCCAAAAAGCTATTGGGATGAAGATCATGATTGATATAGATGCTGGAACTGGTGAGTAGATGACAAATCAGGAAATTACCCATGAGAACATAACGAAAAGTACCCTTGCACCTCCAGGAATGAGGTTTTACTATCCCAAGGAGCATGTCAATATGTGGGATGGTGGATATTCCACCATCTGGAGATTGCTGCCACATGACCTGGAGTGTGGAGGAACATATAAAGAATGTGGGTCACCTGAGGGGGGTGACAAAAATATGGTTCCCAAAGAAATTAAAGTATGAAGAGATGATAAAGGAGAATGAAGAGAAGAATGTGTTTGCGGACTCAGAGGGGGGAATATAAAGGAGCAGGTGGACACATTTTCCCTTGCTCCCACCCACTCACCGCTGTCATACTAGAACAGCAGGAGAAGGGCACTGTGAGGGACTCCATGTGCTATGCCTACACCTCATCAAGTGTAGGAGAGATGATATGCACTCAGACAACCGTATCGAATGTACCCTTGCACTCAAAGTGTGGAAGGAGTCTGTATGGAAGGATTGCAGCACGCACCATTGGACATCATGGAGCACTGAGTGAAATCTGACGAGGGCAGAGTGATGTCATGGAGAAGATATACAAAGTCGTGCTGAAACGACATAAAAATACTTAAGAGTGACGATGTAACTGAACCGATAAGACAAACATGTAAGAAATGATAAAATAATCATGAATGCAAAGAAAGACAAAGTTAAATAAGTGTAAATACGAAATAATGCAAGGTAGAAAAGATACATAGAAGCTTGCTATAGAGGAATAAATAACGTGGCAAGCACAGCCATAGTTGGAAAATGGACGCTGGCTCATGTAAATATTCAATTCAACTACCTCAGAAGCCGATCAGGGTTGCAGAGTCAGGAGATGCTGGAAGAACAGATTTTTGTGTAAAACAAAGAGGAGTCAATGTTGGCTTGGGATCAAGGATGTTATTTGTAAGGAATAGCTGCAAAGTATGAAGGGAGGCAGATGGATAAGCCATGGATAAGACATATTTCTCAAAACATTTGCAAGAGCCAAGTATTGGACAATTAAAAGTGTGTAAACTGTCCACAAGGTAGAGTCTCTAGAGGCCAAGAGGAGCAATGACACCCAGTATAATTAAATCGTAATAGCAGTACATAAGAGACTGAAATGGACAAATTAGTGGTCTCTTCACATGTGACTCAGAAGACGAAAACTAGGGCTGCTCATTAAGCTTTGGGTGAAGATAGTGATGTGCTTTCACTCCCTTGACTATCCTGGAACAGAGAACAGGCTACAAGGTCAACTGCAGATGGGAAACTTTGGCTTATGTCCGGTCTGATGAGAGATGATGGACTAATTGGGAAAGTAGGGAGTAATCTGACATGATCCAAGCACATGGGTTTCAGTTTCCTTACGTGGTGCTAGCCGAGCCAAAAGTCCAAGGTTGAGTAAGAATGGCAACCAATCAGTGGGTCTATGGGACAACCTGCTATACAATGTTGCATAGACCAATCCGCTGTCATTTTGTTCGCTATACTCAGTATTATACTTATTTAGAAGTAGTTTGAGGGTTGTCTTACAGATAAGAGCCAGCCAATGAAGTATTAACCCGTATACATTCTATAAGTGTATATGTTCCGCTAACCAATCCCTCCCACTAATAAGTTTGATGGTTTGCCACGTAGGATGATGTCATAGATGATGCATGTTGGGGTATAAGATCCCTGTGTAATCAAGTTTGTGTGTGAGTGTGCAAACATCTGTCTGATGTTTGCCAGTTGACCCTGCTATATTAAATTAAGAATGAAGTAGTGCTTTGCCAAATTCCTTGAGTCTGTCTGGTTATTTGGTCTGAGATCTTTATTGGTAATTCCATCTAGCACTAGAGACACTTCAAGGTGCTAGAGCAGACTTCCACCACTCCATACATTCCTCCGAGGACCTGCACATCACGCACACTCTTTCCACAGACACAAAAAATGCTCAGAGCCCCCCTTCATAACAACAGAGATGAACACTCCCCTTCTCCCTCCTCTCTCCCTACCCATTCCCTCTCTCCTCCCCTCTCCGCCCTCCCTACCTTCCCCTTCTTCATACCACATCCCCCTCCACTCTCCCTACCCTGCCCCTTATTCACACCACACCAACCAGGGAGGCTTCCACTAGGGGACAGCCCCCACAATCCCCAACCACCCATACCGGCCCTCCACCGCTCGCCTCTCCAGGGACTAACAACATATACAACCTCATCTACTCAGAAAGCCCAGACATCCTCTTCATCACAAAAAACTGGTTATCCAATGAATTCCGGCCCATCGCACGCAAGGCATTCCCACCTGGTTACTCACTCATCACTCAAAACAGAGCTAGCAGAGCAGGCGGGATTGTTATCCTCCATAAATCTCACCTATCAATCTCACACGCAGAGGGACAACCCTGCAACACAGACTGTGAATCCCTCCTAGTGACATTTCTCATCACCCCATCTCTTACTCACAGAGTCTTACTCTTCCAGAGACCACCCGGCT
The DNA here is from genome assembly GCF_040938575.1 of Ambystoma mexicanum. NCBI lineage: Eukaryota > Metazoa > Chordata > Amphibia > Caudata > Ambystomatidae > Ambystoma > Ambystoma mexicanum. Next base: position 48,353,771 of record NC_090932.1, on the reverse strand, counting down.
ACAACAGGCACCTCCTCCATCATGCTAAGAGATCTCAACATATGGTTAGATGTCCTGCACAACCCGATGACAAGTCCACTCCTGGACAACCTGGAAGCCCTCAACATGACTCAGCAGGTACCAGGTGCCACACACACTACATGATATACCCTAGGTGCAATTGTCAGGTCCACTAACCTTATCTCCTCAAATAAATCTTTACTTCAACATGTGCAGGCAACATTGCAAGATCTATACTTCACTCCTCCCTCACCTTCCCAGCAGCATTCAATACATCACACATCAAACCCCTACTCAAGAAACCTCACATGACCCCCGCCTTCCAGCCATCTACAGACCCATTGTTAACACCCGCTTCTTGGCCAAACTCACTGACCGAACGAATGGCCTACTCCCAGTGTTGCCTTTTCACTGAATCCAATCACCGTCTCAACCCCACCCGTCCAGCCTCAGACCCCACTGTAGAACCAAATTATCCCTAGCCTCCATCTGGAATGACTTCAAAAGCACCACAGAGGCAGAAGGCTATGCCGCACTTATGCTTCTCGACATCTCAGTGACCGTCGACACTATCGACCACAGCATCCTCACTGACAGACTCCACTCACTCGGCATAAGGGATACAGCACTAAGGTGGATTTCTTCATTCCTCGTCCAACAGATACCAAATCACCCATATCCTTGCCCTCCACCCCGTCAATAACGGAGTCCCACAAGGCACCTGCCCTTCAACTCTACTCTCCAACCTGTACATGAGTCCTCTCCCTGTCCTTATCTGCTCACATAACCAAACCTACTACAACTGCGCAGGCGACACTCAAATCATCTTTAAGATTCCCAACCACCTCCTCCTCAATCCCGGAAAACAAAAATCATGCTCTGCGGGTAGACAGATCTTTTTCCCCAACCCACCCCTTGGCCATCTTTCATAGGTCCCCCCACCCCATCGCACTCATCGCAGTAAAGAACCTGGGATGCACCATGGATGCTGACCTGACACTCTCACTTCACATTAACACTGTGTCTAAATATTTCCTCCTACACCTCTGCATTCTCAGACGCATCTTCTTTACCTCTCCGACCTTCACAGAGTCACCAAAATCTTGGCCATTGCCTCGGCTGCCTAGATTCCCTTTACTTGGGCAGCCCTGCTTATCAACTCAGAAAGCTCCAGATGGTCCAGTACTCTGCTGCTAGGATCCTCCTTGCCCTCGGCCACAGAGAGCACATCACCCGTGCCCTCTGTGTCCTCAACTGGCTCCCTGTCAGACGACGGGTCACTTTCAAAGGTATGTGCATCACCCACCATGCCCTCCATAAGACAGGCCTAGAATATCTTCAACAGAAACGCGCTCGATACAAGCCCAACAGAAACCTACGTTCAGGCACTGCACTCCTCCTGGCGATCGCTCCTTTCAAATCCACTGCAATAGGATGCTCCACCTTCTCCATCCAAGCCCCCTCCACCTGGAACTCAATTCCCAATGGCATTTGATTCAAAAAGGACTATTCGCCCTTCCAGAGGGGCATCAAGATCTGGCAATTACCCCCAGTGCCCTGATGAACCCTGCCCTCTTCAGGTTGGGCAACTGCTTTGCAGGTAGGCTTGGGACAGCAACAAACTTCCATGTAATCATTGAATGACAGTGAGAATAATCTAACAATTTCCAGCGGACCATAGGACAGAATCCATGCCAGATATACAAAACCAGAGAGCCAGCCAGAATACACGGTTAAGTATCACACTCCATGCTTATGGAAAATAGCCGAAGGCAAGGCCACCCACTTGCACGCATCTGCAATAGAACACCACTTTCAATGACAAACCGTACAACACTTCTGCCATTAGAATGCAGATATCCCTCATGATAAAAATTAGGTCTAGCTGGACACATAATTGAGTCTCCTACTCTTGCACACTCTCGAGATGACTTCAAAGCACCCATCAACCTGCCAGCTCGATATGGGTAGCTAGTAGCGACGTGGTCACACCTGCCCAACTTCACATTGGCTAAAACGCACACACACATTCTAAACTCACATCAGTTTTTCATGGGAAAAGGCACTATACAAATGACAAATGACATAACATTGCAATACCTCTGCCAGCCCAACAGCTGCGTTGATCACTGTTAGCCACCGGTACCTGCACACTTCTCCTTGTGTGCAACAATGTGCAGCAGAAAGGATAACCCAGAGAGAGAAGGGCAGTGATTGCTGCGGAGGGAAGGGGCAGGTGGAGATACAATTGCAATCAGGGGGGTCACCAGGAATTTGTTTTCATGTGTTTTTCAACTAACACTGCTACCCTGAAGTGAGAAAAACCCTTCTCACGGTCTGATGGACTATGCAACAGGGGGAGGAGGGTACATGAATAGAGAAACACGTGTCAGACCCTGAGATGCTGGAATCTGCACTAATTGGCGGTTCCTAGAAGGCCACAGCTGCAGCTTTGCAATATGATCAAGCTACTGGTTTAGGTGTTTACCTTGAATATACTGTGGAGTGGATCGGAGCGCAGTGGAATGGAGTCAAGAGAAGCAGTGGCATGGAGTTTAGAGTATGTGAGCAACAGGGCAATCACAGTTACAAGCTCTAGACGTGTCCAGAAGCTATTCTGAAGAGCTGGCGGTCACCATGCAATGCTTGGACAAGGGCACAGGTTTATTGATGCATGTGTGCTCTGCCATGTAGTGCCATGTCCTGAAGGAAAGGTATTCTGTCTCCCCATAGGACCCAGTGATGCACTTCTGCCAATGACCCGGATCATTAAAACAAAGTCTATTACAAAGCCCCTGGATCTGATTGGTTGCTTTTAGTTGGAATGGTGAAACTAGCCCTGGCGTGCCTTCCCTCTGAGGGATCTGGCCCCTTAGCCCACCCATCTTGAGAGGGGTGAAAGGTATACCATTAGGATGGAAGTGGCGGATCAGACCCCTACTCCCTGCCTAACACCACTCGCTGTGGAGAAGGGCCAGGCTCCCTCCCCTAAGCGGCCTTTGGCAGGTGACCACTTCTCCTTCCCTTCTCACGCCAGGGTACCCCCTAACAAGCATCTTTATTCAACCCCCTCGCTTCTTAAAATTCCTGACCAATTTTATATACATTCCCAACTTCATTGTACAGACCCACCCACCTCAATAACTAGAACTCTAAATATAAACTTGAACGTGCAAACTGGAAGACAGGTCGACAGGGGGCGTGGCCACGTCGCATGGTCCGGGCTGGACAGCCCTGCTCTTCTCCCCTGGCCACCTTACACATGCCGCTGGGGGTCTTTGATATTTGGTCCGTCCGGTCTGGACCTCGGTACGCTGTCAGCTCCGCAGGACCTTTGGAGGCCTGAGCTGCACAGGGCACGCAGACCGGGCCCATGGTAGGTGCCCAGACTGTACACATGGCCCAGTTTAGGAAAGTCATTAGGCCTTGGGGGGCCGCTCGAGGCCACGGCACGCCAGAGAGCTGTTGTTTATTTTTCTCTCCACGGCCCACTACCGGGCAGGGGAGGCGTTGTTCTTTTGCCTCAGTATTGGTGCTTGACTGTACCATCCGGACCACCATGGGGCTGGAAGGTGTAGTCCAGCACCAAACACGTAGGTCAATGTAAAACACAATAACACTGAATAGAGTATGTTTTTCTGCAACCTGATGTCTGTGTCTTTGTTTCCTCCAGGGGGCAAGCATGTAACCCTACCAAGCCGGGGCCAGTGGCTACACCTAGCCTAGCTTTTGACTGTTAGTGAAGGCCACTACCATGATGTGATCTAGCCAATAAGAATTGCCTGTGTCAAACTCAGGCTCATTTGACTTGTGGCTAACAGCCAAGCCTTACTATTCCTTCCAAGACACACTAACTTGCTAGGGTCTCTCTGGGCTTACCTACAGGTTCAGTCACTTCACTAGGATTCAAAGACAAAGATGGACTTCCGGTGGCAAAAAGACAAAACATTAAAACCTCAGTGTACTGGCAGCATCAGACTGACAAGCTATGTGGCAGATGGCGCTCACCGGCAGTAACCTCTCTAGTGGTTGGCACTCAGCCTGCCCTATTGCAGTCAACACCCTTGCCAGGGCATCGTAGAGTACTTCCAAGTCATGCGTCCAAGGCCTCCTCCCAAAGCCCAACTTGCCCTCTCAAGTAAGGCGCCTGCCAGACCATGAAGCCCACATCGGCAGCCTTGTGGGAGCCAACTGGCAAAACTGGAAGCGGGTACTGGTAAGGTGGGCTGTATGGAAGAGCCGTGTCCCTCCCGCTTTGACCCGGACAGAATCAGTTTGTGCCAGCAACCATGGAAGGTTTCAAGTGGGAACGCAGCTACGCCGCCAACACGTTGGCGTTCCTCCGCCACGTCGGCAAGGCGGTCTCCGCTCAGCACCATCCACTGCTGGGATGTACAGGATGGGAACTGGTTTGTCCAGAAAGCGGATAAACTGGTTTCATCAGCCACGTGCTTCGAAACTCTTCCACAAAGAGGGTTTTTCACGTTCACGGCCTGCATTAGTCAGAAAAATTCGGAACTTGAAAATCTTAACCAGGAGAGACCACGTAAAAAATCACTTTTGAGTAAAGGAGTTATTATTGATGGGATAAACCCCCTTCTACAGCAACCAGTATTAGGCCCCTTTGGAGTCTTTTCTGGGTCCCAGAGCTTTTGTGGAGGAAGAAAGAAGCCAAGGTCTAAAATAAACATTATTTGAAAGAAAAAGGAAATCCGCGGTATAGACAGAAGCATAAACAGACTGTCGCACTTAAATTACAGAATAAAGAGGAACATTAAAAACCAAAATAAATTGCAGAATTCAACAAGCGCAAAATGATTTCAGAATGTGCGATCAGAGATGCCGATTAGCTATGCATATCAAAAATAAGAGAAGGTTTTGGGTGGCGTACAACTTTTTATTTTATATTTGGATTTTATAAACTAAAGCAAGGACCTAGCTCGTGAGCACAGGAGCGCTGTGCCCAGTGTTTGGGCTGCCATCTTTAACAGCAGTGCAGTACCATGAGTTGCAGGCTGTGCATCAGTCTCTGTGTCCACTGGGATTAGTGCTTGGTCAGGACTTTGGTGCCATTTGAGGAATCTGCACGGTTCTTTGCAAATAAATATAGAGCCGGCACTGATTTTTTGCAGGAAGACTTGCTTATCGTCGTCAAGCTGGCTAGCAAAGTTAGAGGGGGTCCCAAAGCGTATGTTGTCCCATTCATTCTCCATAGACACATTTTCTGTCACCCCTGAAGCTTGCCATTGTGGTTTGCAGACTTTTAGGAGGGGCACCTGTGATGATGAAATGGGGAATGGGCCTATGGCAGCCCTCCAGGTATTCCACGACCCTCTGGAGGACGAGGACAGACGCAAAGATGTGAATATAGCAAATTGCGGCATTTTTTTGTGGGCTCTCAGATTGCCTGGTGGGCCTGAGAGAAAAGATCAGGTCTCAGACTAGGTCCGAACCCAGTCCACACCCGGGCCAAACCCAACATGGCCTAGACACGTGGCTGGTTTCAGACCACCCACAGACCAGATCTTGGGGCTACTAGTAACCCACAAGCTCACAACGGCCACGCCCACTAGCTCTTGGACATGCAATTGGCCAAAGAGTTCACTGGGCCATGCCCAGTGGCCCATTGACCACAAGCGGGCAAAGTAAGCCTGGCTGCCGCTAGGCGCAGTAGCGGCCTCAGGTTGCGTCACAAGGCCTGGGCGCGGGGCCACTGGCCATGGCCGCAAGATAGAGCCAGTAGCTCTGTTGGGGGGGGCAGTTTGTGTCATGGCCACTGCGACACCGATATAGTATACACTCTACGGCCAGGAAAGCATCTTGGGATGCTGCGAATGCGATTTACCGCTTACATGCATTCTTTCTCCCTATCAGTCGCCGTCCTCGCCCTAGCACCTAGAAGCAAGTCGTGGTGTGTTAGGCCCTTTAGACATGGAAACAAAGAAGAACACACACATTCATGCAAAGAAATGGAGGCGTGGAGCAGACGGTTATAGGTGAAAGGATCGAATCAAATGGATCGAAATGCAATAGTTTAGAGTCAAAAGGACCGGAAAAAAAGGTAGAATTATTATTTTTTTTTTTTTATGGCCCCCCCCCCACCCCAAATCCCCGTTTTTGGTATAAAAAACATTTTTTTTTCCTAAACGGAAACAAAAAAATATATATATATATTTAATAAAAGATATTCGACCCTTTTGTTTCCGTCCTTTTGACTCTCAACTATTGTATTAGATCCTTTTGTTTTCGATCCTTTGACCGGACACCGGAGCAGAACACATGGAGGGTGAGGAAGTCCTCCTATGGCCACATGGTCGCCAGGTCTCAAAGCAGCTTCCTTGGGACACCAGTAAGAAACAGAGTGGGGTCAACATACGATGCTCACAGTAGGCCTTCCTGTGAGTCATTAGTTTGGGCTATTTTGTCACGCTTACAGCACCTATAAGCCGAAACTATTGCATCAGAGTACAAAAAGGGAGAAAAGGCATATGAGGAGGGACACAAAGCTTGTAGGTGTTGGGTTATTTGGATACCCATTGACTGCCCATGGCCATGCTAGTACCTATGGCCATTCCCACCCAGTTCCTGGCCATCCCCACCCAAAAAACCCTCTGTGCTCTAGCTTTAGCAAGCCTTACCATCAAACGTATGTTTTTCAAAGCAGTCTTCTGAGAGTTGGTGATTTAATTGGAGCTGTAAACAAGCCGCTGGTGAAATAAAAGTGACTTAGCCATGTCTGCCTTCAGTCACTCGATTTATAAGCACTTGAGTGTCCTTCACAGAAGCCCTGTAAAAACAAGCATTGGTAAAGCCAACAGTTTTGGCTGGTGTATAAGTATTAGACATTTCCCAGGTACCTGTACCATTTTGCACCTGCTACCATCAATAGCCATTTAATACCACTATCACAATACCTGGCAAGTGCCCTTTCGATGCCTACACAAAGGGCCTGATTCATGGAATTATTTGCGCAGTAAATGGGGACCTTGTGTGTCAAATGCCTGTGAAATCCTGTTTGTCGATTCATGGAATCGACTGCGCAGCATTTTTTCGTACTTTGCAGGGACTTCGCACAGGCTTGGCACGTCTCTGAGAGAGTCTGAGTGCCTTGCGCGAGACACCACACAGAGAGTGGGCTTGGCTTTCGCAGGGGACAGGGAAGGAGGTGGAACTCGGAAAAATGAGGAAGAACAAGGCAAAATGTGGGCATTACAAGCATACGGCCCGCAGGCTGTCCATCGCATGGACACTATTGCGTGGAACAACGTGTATTCAGCGATCTAGTGGTGCAACCTCCCAGCAGGGAAATGGCCACACAAAGCCCTCATATGATCCGCCTCCCAAATGTGGGCGTATGGACACCTGTGCATAGAATTCACAGCACAGAGGTAACATCGGCGGGTCCGATTTAGAGGTGCATGCACGCAGCCGGGGTTCTGATCTAACTTAGGGGTGCGCAGATGCAGTTTAGCGGGGTGCTGTAACGGTTTACGGGGGTTAGCATGTAGATTTTTTTAGTGTTACCAGAGTTACAATAAGTTGCACGCATGTTGTCAGGGTGCCGGTAATAGTGACGGGAGACTCCGCACCGGGTCCCTGAGATGCAGGCCTGCTTGCAGGGGAGCTCACGCACTGTTTTCAGGAAGCATGTATCCGTGCCCAGGGAGCACGCAAAGGTAACTGTTTCTGGCTGTTTTTGCTTTGAGTGGGGGCGTGTTAGGGGCGTTCCAGCCGTGACTTGTGTATAGGGTTACTTTGCGGGATTGAGTCTGTGAATACGAGCAGCGCGCAGAAAAAACTCTGCACGCAGTCATTCTCGGCTCGCAGGCTTTGCAGCATCTATGCACACTTTTCCATGATTTGGGCCCAAAAGCCCAAACTGTTGACCCTGTCAATGCTTTTTGTAGTGTTTTGTTGTGAACACCTTCTGGTCGCTGTTAAAGTGTCCCCTGTTCTGAGCACTGCCCCAGGAAAGGGCCTGATTCGATTGGCAGTGGCGAGAGTCCCTCTAGGTCAGTGGTATTCAAACTGTGGGTCGCGACCCCCTAGGGGTCCGCGGGTGCATCCCAGGGGGGCCCTGAGAGCTCAGCATGAAAAAAGATTTTTTTTTTTTTTTTTTTTTTTTTTTTCGGGCTGAAGCATGAAACTGTCTCAGGCAACAATGAAAAAGTGGCCCACAGTTGTAAATGGATATTCATTCCTTTAGTCACAGACTGGGCCTCATTACTACTATGGCGGACCAGTAACAACGGTGCTGGTAAGCTACCGGCACCGTTGCTACCGTTCCGCCATAGTAAGAGTTGTGCTCGTGGGTGCTTGACAGCCCCCGCCAGGTCTGACCTCAGCTCGTCGGATGCACCAGCACCGTTATTAACGGTGCCGATGCATCCGAGCTCCCCCTTCCCATTTGAGCCATATGGGGCTCAAATGGGAATGGGGATCTACCGGCACCTTCGAAAGGGCAATTATCATGTCCGCCTAACTCGGCATGACCTAGTAATTGCCCATTCGCGGATGCCAGACCCGGATGCAACTCCAGTGGCAGCCGTGCCGGTTTTACCGGCACAGCTACCGCCAGAGTAGTTATGAAGCCCACTGTTTCAATAGTACCCAAAGGGGTGCTTTGTGTTAAAATGTAAGTAAATTGTGATATATTCAGCAACAATGGTCAACATTACTAACTGCATAGTGGCCCCTCACCCATTATGGAGGAGCTAAGGAGCCAGCCCAGTGAAACAGTGAGCACTCCCTCAGCTGCTTTATCCAGCTAATGGAGTGCTCCTGGGCTGGCTGAACTGTCAAAGGGAAACACTTTGACAGTTCAGTTTAGTTCCCCAGCCGCACATGCTCACTGAGCCATGCAAGTGCTGGGGCCTTTTGCTTCGCCAGCATTGCATAGCTCATTGGAAATGCTGGCTGGGGCACTGCATGTCTGTATGTCCGAGGGGGAGCTCCTGCGCCTCCTTGCACATACGGACAGAGCAGCTGGAGCAGGCCGTTTCAGCACCCACACACAGGCCAATGTAGAAGGTACGTTTATGTTCATTGTTTTTATTTAAACATGTGTATGGATGCGTTATGAGTGAGTGTATGGTGATGGATGCTCATGTGAATGATAGAGTGATTGCTGTATGAATGTGCAGCGCCTTGCATATACACATAATCATGTTCATTGTGTTAGGACCAGTGGGGCCCAGGGGACAGGGATGGTATCTTTTTACCAGACATCTATCATTCAAAACCCTCTGCCTTGTCCACAAGGCTTTCTGGGGCCTGGGTCCAAAATACCTTCAGCTATTCCTCCGCAAATACCTCCCCTCTCGAGCTCTTCACTCCTCTACCTCCAACTCCCTCAGGGTCAGTCGTTTATCAAAGAAACGAGCTGGGGGTAGATCTCCGTCTTCGGCTGGGGCCTCCCTCTGGAACAGCGCCCTGCCACTCTAAAACTTGAGGAGAACCATCTTTCTTCCTGCACTTATCAGACCTACCCTGTCTGCTGCCTTAAACGTAGCACTTGCAAATTGCTGGCTGCACTACCACTGTTTGTTGCCTTTATTATTTATTTATTGTTATTTATCTGTTTCTCCTCTGCTTCGCACTTTCCACTTCTCCCCCTTCCATGCACTTTTCCCCTCACACTTGCGCGTTCTCAATGTCACTGGGCCTAGTAAGATCGCTGTTTTATTCTCCTCTGTTCCCCTCCCTTGCCTTGTCACGCTCTGAAACACTTGTGTACGAGCGCGATAGAAATAAAATATCAATGCCTGCCCCCTGAACTCCCAGCAACAATTGCAAACTGTTTGGCTATTTACCCATTTTTTGTTAAAAGTATGCTCTACAATGCAACATTTTAACCTATTATTTAAAAAAAAATTCACAGGGGGAAACCCCCCCGAACCTCCCCTTAATGCCCCTCCACTTAAAAAAGATTCACCAGCCGCCACTGGCCCTCAGACTGTGTTGGGAACGGGATGGGGGAACCGAGGGACTATGGTGGGAGCACAATGGGCGGGAACCATGGGATAGTGATGGGAGCAGAGTGGGGAGAGCCCTGGGTGTGTGATGGGGTGGGGAGAGACCAGCGACTGGGTAGGAGTGGGATGAGGGAGCCCAGCGACTTTGATGGGAGCAGGTGACGGCGCGCAATATATACTGTCCATTTGGCATTTCTGGGGGGTCCCGACCTGCCCAAATTTTGCTCAGGGGGGCCCTGGCCAAAAAAGTTTGAAGACCACTGCTCTAGGTGAAGCCATGCTGAGCCAGGTGAACAGCGAGCGCCTGCTTCGATTAGGTGGGCTATTCTGCACTGAATTTTGACTGTGCTTGGGACCTTTAACTGCACGTCGTCCATAACAAGGCCATACAACGCCACAGCACTTCTGGGATTGCTTGTATCCTTGGGCTGCAGTGACTAACACCAGTAGTTTGTGTTGGACTGCTTTATTTTAGAGGCAGCATCAAAACTGATTTGCCTATGAGCGCCCCCTTATGTCATGGCACTGACAAGACAGAATACAATACAATGGAGTGGAATGGAGTAAAGTGGAGTGGAGTGGAATGGAGTGAAATGGTGTGGAGTGGAATGGAGTGGAGTGGAATGGAGTGGAGTGGAATGGAATTGAGTGGAATGGAATGGAGGGAGTGGAATGGAGTGGAGTGGAATGGAGTGGAATGGAGTGGAAAGGAGTGGAATGGCGTGGAGTGGAGTGGAATGGTGTAAAGTGGAGTGGAATTGAATGGAGTGGAATGGATGGCTAAGCAGAGACATTCCTAGCGATTAAGCAGCTTTGCTGGACACACTTCTTCCAACATCATCACGTTCCGCTTTCCTGGTGGCTGAGCCATGAATCGCATCAGTTCCCCACTGTTAAGCGTTTTTTAGAAGCTGTATTTACTACACGAGTGATTTATGAACCAGCAAAGCAGTGTCTCTACATACTTCAAGTGTAGTTCCAACTCCCCTGAGAGACTGGCACTTGAGGGTGATTTTGTTCCAGTTAGGGCAGCCTGCGAATGCACTAACTACTCAAGGTTAGCCCCATAAGGAGAAAGGGGCAGGGGCTCTGAGTAAAGGTGCACCTGTGTGTACACGTGGGACGGCGTGCACGGCACTGTGCTGCACGCCTCCAGCTCTTTCTTGGGGAGGCCAGACAGCCGGATCCTGCCGGCTTTGCATATGCGGCTGCATTTACTACGGCCTGAGCACTCTGTTTGCGCAGTGGTTTATTGCGCCGGAGAGCCTTGGGAAGTGTATTAAGCCAAAGCTCCTAATAAAACGACACATAATCGAGAGACCGTGAGAAGGAATATTGCCCCAAAGAGGCCTGTAAAGTGTTGGAATTGCACCAGAGAGACGTGTAAAGAGGCAAACGAGGCCCGGGCGAGTTATAGAGAGTGGAAGGCGAGCAGAGAAGACGACCTGTGGTGTGTTACACCGAGGACAGGTTACAGAAGGGAGGTGAGAAGGTCAGGCACAGCTTCCCGCCCTGATTCTCTGCCTATGGCAGGTCAGTTTCCAATCAGCTTCAACGCCCAGGCCAGCCACGTACAGTGCATAGTCTACGGGCCTGATTCAGAAAGGGTTGCGCTGGGGCAAGTGAGGGGCTGCCCGCAAGTGTCTTAGACTTGCACCTTCTGCCTTCTGCACTCTGGAACCCTCTGTGGCTCCCCCTTCCCTCTGGCCCTTCCCCCTCATTGATGGTTTGCTCTTCCCTTCTCTCCTCCTCTTCTGTCATGCAGTTGCACTACTAGAAGCGCCATCAGGCCTAGTATACTAGTTAATTTTGTTAGATCATTCGGAAACTTCAAGGCCTAAAAATGACTACTGTTTTCCCTGGTTCCCTTCCCGTCTTGAAGCGCTTTGAAGCACTTGTGTATAAGCGCTTTACAGATAAACGATTACAATTACAATTACAATCACTGCAATGCAGGGTTTGAACATGGAGGTGAAGCACGAGAAAGGTGAACTAAACGTGGTTGCTGATGCTTTGTCTCAGAGGAGGATGAATTTGGAGGTGAAGCGTAAGGTGAGGTATTTGCCAATTGTAACGTTGCCAAGGAGACTGACTGGAGAGAGGAGTGTGAAAGAGTTGCCACGTACAAGACCTCAGGCAGATATGTACGAGAGGGGTGGCATTTAGAGGAAATTAACCAGAAATTAAAAAGAGGGTGAAGCAAGAATTGAGTGTTGATAGAGGGATTTTGTCACAGAGAGAGCAGATGGTGCTGCTGGAGGGCATGAGGAGAGTTGTGTTAGGTATAGCGCATGAGGGTTATCTTGGAATTTGCAAGACGATGGGTACGATATGACAGGATTTTTGCTGGCCCGGAATGGATCGCGATACAGAATGATTTTTGAAGGAGTGCAACAATTGTAAAGATAGCAATACGATTTTGGTTACCAGAGTACCACCAATGAGGATTGTGGAGCCCCCAAGTTCAGTCTTGGACGTGGTGGCAATGGATATTATGGGACCCATATCTATCCGGGGACTCAAAGTGCATATGTGATTGTTTTGATGGAATATGCATTGTGAGGGACATTAGTTTGTGAAGAATATTTCGGTTTTTGGAATCAGTATTCTGGATAGAAAGGTTTCCAAGAAAAGTTAATTTCAGATAATGGTCCTCAACTTGTGGGAAGGGAAATGGAAACATTCCTGGATGAGAATGGCATAGGGCATTCGACGACAGCCTTGTATAACCCTAAGGGCAATGCGACAGTGGAAAGGTTTAAGAGGACTCATATGGAGGTAATTAGGCTTGCGATTGCCTCTGGGGGGTGATTGGGAAAGGGCCATAATGGAGCACGTAGTCGAGTATAGGATTGCTCCCCACCAGTTGACTTTTTAAGCTTTGAGGAAGAGGGTGCCTGACTCCAGATTGCCTCCTGGATGGTTGAAAAGGTTTGTGGGTGTGTGTGGTGTGGTCCCGGTGGGGGATTTGCAAAAGCAAATGATGGAAGATCAAAGGAGGGCCAAAGAGAGGTATGATGCTAAGAATTGTGTGAAGGAACGTACGTTGGAAGAGGGAGTGCAGGTGAAGTTAAGGAGTGGTAGAAAGGTGGAAAAGGAAAGCTGAATTATTAGAGACCTTTAAGGGTGGTGACAGATTTGGGAAGTACTGTGTTGTTGAGTAATGGGGAAAAATGGTGCAAAGATAGGGTGGCGACGTTCAAGGGGAATAAAAATAATGACTAGCAAAACCAAGGTAGCAAATTAACCCAAAATTATTTTTTTTATTGATGCTTAACAACACTATTTTATGTTATGATATTTAATATAAAGGGAAGGGAGTGCGTAATGTAGGATATGTACATAGTTCTGTTCTGTATATACTTATGTGTCCTCACTGGATCAGTAACATTCTAAGTTAGAGCCGGACTGCTTGACCACCAAGTTTCCAAGTTCTTTGAAAAATGTTTTGGTTTGGAGACAGAGAGACAGTTGGTGAGAGATGAAAGGGTGCAACTGCTGTACACAGGTGCTGATTAAAGGAATCAACATATCAGACTCTTACCGTACCATGTCTGTATGATACTTTTGATGTTATACAAATCACACTGCGAAGTACTTGTGTTAGGAGATTTATCCTGGCAGGCGAGTACACCAGGAAAGGGATTGTTAGTGGTCTGACAAGTGGAAGCAGTCTGCTGCAATCCACTATTTGCTTGGCGGAGAACTCTTGAGAAAGGATACCTTTGTTATTCATTGGGAAATACCTAGAAAGCATTTGTTTTGCTGCAAAGGCACTGTGCCTTTAATTCCTGAGGGGACACCATGTTGAGCGAGACGTGCTCCACCCCCCTGCTCAACAACAAAACCCTGCGGGACCGCGAAGCCACAAAGTGGTCCGACAAGTGGAAGCAGTCTGCAGTCCGCAGAATGCAAGCGAGCACAGCGAGAGTTCCTTGTTGAACAAACCTTACCGCCTGGAACCATTGTTGGCAAAAAATATTGCTTGTTTGAACTAGATCTACACAGCACTGTGGGGTACGAATGATCAACAGTTCACTACGCCACTCACGTTAATCATTGTAATCAACTGTAGTTCATCAAGGATTTGTGGCACCTTGGGATAGTAATTACTTTACTTTCCCAACCCCCCGACCGGCATTGGTGTGTGGAGACTGCGGGGCATAAGTCCTCTGATCCACACAAAGGCGGTGGGACTACCTCGCAACCCCATAAAAGATCTTTAAAGGTCTGGGTAACTTAGAACTATGGCAATTCGGTGCAGAGCAACGTTAAACAACATTGATGAGGGGACCGACTTGATATCTACTGTTTTGAGTATGGCTGTGACTCCTACACGGACCAGCTGCCCAATAAACGTGAATGTGCAAATTGACGCCAAAACCAATTCTCTGCGCAATATCTTGGAGCCTTTTAGAGAGAAATCACCTGAAGCTCTACCCCATAATAAAATGGAGGCCTTTACTATGGCATCCAAGGTTCCAAGAGTGGCGGAAGAAATAATTGAGCTAAATCTCCCTGAGATTGTGTATTCAGGAGGATTGTGAATCAATTGCTCTAGGGGAAACAACGATGGCGGGCAACAACCTTTCAGTTCGTACTGACGTGGCCTGTCCGGAAGTCACCACAGCACACACATTTGGGAAATCTTTGAAAGAAAGATCTGTGAAAAAACAACCGACCAGCAAGGCTGCATGGAAACCTAGGAGTTTGACACCTGTAATCCTGTAAGCAAAGCAGCGCCTTTTCTATTCACGAACAGCGGCTCCTGTCAGTGATGAGACGGGAAGGATGGCAGACATGGCCAGAGACAAAGCGCCCTCACCCACTCAGTTGGCTTCGAAGAGCGTCTTTGTCCAGTAAGGCGCAGTAAGCAGTGATCTTCCAGGGTCCGGCTGCAAAACAACCAGCCCGCGAAGGATGACACACCTCAACTATGCTATGGAGCAAAAGAAGAGGGTTGGATATGGACATAGACATGTGGAAGATGGTGACTCTACAGCGGTATCAGTAGCCTTGAAGACCTGGGCCGATGACATAGAAACATCACGTAAAAGACCAATACGTGAGAAAATGATTACTGGTAGAGATCTAGTAATGAATAATCACAAAGCCCCCAATCAGAGAACCCCCAGACGTCCTGAAATACCAAATAAACGCCATAGAGCCCTAGACTGTCTTCTAATAGGGGTATCTTCACACTACCTACAGAGAAAACATTATCGGACGAAGATCTGTTACTAGATCTGTCAGCATCGCAAGTAGAAGATCAGACGGTGCCCAAACCTGCAATAGATGTAGGGATGATTGCAGCCTTTTCTATAACGATGGCACATGAAAGATCAAACAACAGTAATAGCTATGCTCCATTCTAAGATACTTTTCGTTGAAGGTTTTATTACGGCTTTGCAGGGAAACCTAGATACAAACTCAACAAATTACAAATATCTTACGGAGTATACTTGACCCTATAATCCCGGAAAAATAAAATAAAAGGAGCTCTGCCATGTTGAACAAACAGACATCGACTATGTCGGACAGGCCAATAGGAGATACCGGCTCTTTCCCGACAGAAGTCAGCGACCTCTCTGAGATTAAGGACTGCCCAGCTATTTTAAATGAAAACGCATGGAAGAGCTCTGACAGTATCGCTGCAAAGTTGAATAACCAACAAAACTCTTTAACAATGAATGATGAAGCGGGTGAAGGAACTCTACATCTGGGTCCAAGAGAACAACAGGGACCATGCTCAGTGACGAGGGTTGCTTTGAGTAAACGAAAGAAGGCTACGCAAACAAAATCAGACAAGACTTTTGAGATCTTCTAAAAAATACCCGAAGGTGTTAAATACATCAGGGACCTGGAAGGGTCACCATAAAGCAAAAGAGAAGCTTTAAAATCTGCTATAATAAGGAATAAATTGAAGACAAAAAAAACAATTGTGACTAGACAAGGACAGCGGATAAACACGTCGGTCAGGAATCTAAGGCCAAACAACCCTACGATGAATCAGAAAAACTTGGCTCAGAGGCTAATACTGGGGGCACCAAAAAAGTCATTGAGCGTTTCAAATGCTAATGATAAAGCTATTGGCGAACACATTACCTTAACGCGGGTGTCACATCCTCTTTCTGTTGTTGTTTGGTGTTTGTGTAAAGGAGCCAAGTCTCCTTTCTGTTACTCACAATTCAGTGGGCTGCAACCCACGTGTGAAGGAAGGGGCGGGGCTACCGCCCGAGAGGCAGTTAACATTAGGATCATTAAAGAGTTGGACGCTTCACTCCTGGCTCTGCGATTTATTGCCTAACTATTACTTACTGCAATTGAAATGCATGCATGCTGCGTGTCTTCTACATTACCCACAACAATGGCGACGAGAACCTGTTGATGCTGTGCCATCGCCCAACCCACCGCAGCTTTTGATTCCAGTCAGACGGTGTCCGTTGAAGACGCTGCAACTCCCGAGGCGTGTGAATCCGACTCCGCCTCAAAGCGAACTTCCATGCAAGCTTCACATTGCTTGCTGCGCACCTCTACAGTGAGATACTAATTCATCCATTTCAAAGGCACCGCCAGAGAGGACATTCTAATCCTGTTACCGCGAAATTTCTCATAATACGCTCACCGGGTACAACATGTGCCGAGGGCACAGAGCAGAGGCACATCAACTGACACGTGCCAATCCACCCACAACGCTCACTGCTCAGCACCCACATTTGACAGCAACTTTGTTTTGGTTCATTAGACCAACTAATCTGCTCAGCACAGCAGCCATCACGCCTTTGAATTACTGAGTGGTCACACTTCAGGACACTACAGCCATACAATGTCTGAAAGCAATGCGGACAGCGGTCTACACAGCCCGCAGTTCAGCTCCACTCTACGCCATGCAACGCTCAGGGAAGACGGTGGCACGGAATCCCTGCAACTTCAAGCCATGCAACATTTTGACATGTCGGACACCAGCAGTTGGGCACCCAGGTGGGCCAGATGGCTCTAAGAACTGAACATCTACATCGATGCATCTGGTGTGAGGGAGGAACGCTCACTACGAGGTATTTTATTACACTTGCTGGGTCCAGTAGTAGGCAATATTGTATTTGAAATGCCAGAAGCCAGTACTGACACATTTCAAGGTATAATTGACTTATTAAACACTTATTTTGCGCCATTGAGAAACATTGACTACGAAAGACACATTTTCCACACAACCATGCAGGAAAATGGTGAAAACATGTACAATTTTGTAATGAGGCTACGGAAGAGGGCCAAATATTGTGACTTTGATCGATAATCCACAGAGGAGGCACCCAAATTGCAAGCCATCACCGGCTGCGGATCACCAGATTTCCGCAAAAAACTTCTCCAGAAAAGCAGAACACTTAATGAAATACTTCAGCTGGCAAGAGCCGATTCATCGCTAGCATTGCAGACAGAATCACTTGGAAAGATCAAAATCACGCAGTCTGTCACAACAGCTATGGTATGTCCCATTCGCACCCATGCGGATACAGCGGAACAAAAGAAATGCTACAGGTGTGGATTTAAATTTCCTCACATTGGCCCGTGCCCTGCAATAGGACACCACTGCGACAAATGTGGTGCTGAAAAACACTTCCAGTCCGTCTGCAGGAACATCAAATTCTTCCAATCGACTGAACCAAGCAATGAGTTATGGAGACAAGATGGCCACAACTCTAGGCGGGAAAGCCCACGTCCTAGCAGGCGACACCTCTACAGCACCAGCAGGTGCCGCTCCCACAGCTTATCACGAGAACAGCCACACCCTGCCAGATGACGAGAGGAAAGGAGAGACAGTTCCAACCGCCGTAAGAGTAGACGTGACTCTCAACGAAGGAAATCAAGACAAAGAATTAGATACTTGGACCAGTCACCACAGGGAACACATTATTCACACTCATCATCATCCAGCGGCGACCGCAAAAGAGGGTACGTTCATGCCATTGGCAACAACACAGCCGTTGAACATAGCCCAACACTACTGCTACAGCTAAACGGACATAGTCAAGAATTCCTGATTGACACCGGTGCAACGGTAAATGTAATCAACAATGACATCTACAAGTCTCTTGACACAAAAAAATAACTAAAAGAAGCTGACACCTTAATATTACCCTACGGTTCGAACAAACCGCTCAATTGTCAAGGCATGTTTGCCGCGACTTGCCAATACAAAGACAAGTGTCAAAGGGTAAATATCTACGTCATAAATTAAATTATGCCGATGATACCCAGATTCTCATTCCGCTTTCTGGGGATTACGAAAAGGATGTGGCCTTCGTGAACAAGGTATATCTCATCATCCAAGCATGGATGGCCACCCATGGACTATGCCTGAATGATGATAAGACGGGGATCATCATCCTGGGTACCCCCTCAACAAACTGGTACCCAAATACTCTACCTTTAACATTGATAACAACCCCATCACAGTGGCCAGTGAGGTGAAAACATTGGGTTTTTACCTGCACTCCACCCTTTCCTTCAAGAAGCAAATTAATGTAATGTAATGGCATCTGCCACTGCATATACTTGCAAATTGATTAGAGCAGGCATACCCTTCTTGTCCAATAACAGCTGCCTCACCCTGGCCAGAGCACTTGTTCTGTCGAAGTTGGATTACTGTAACTCTCGGTATATCGGTGCTAACACAGAGATCACTAAAAAAATACAATCCCTGCAGAACAATGCTCTTAGCGCTGCCCTTGGAATTTCCAGGAGAGGACACATCTCCAAAACCAGAAGAATAAACAACTGGCTGACACACATGACAAAATACGATTGAAAGCCGCCTCACTTGTTCATAAATGTTTGAACAACGCTGCTCCTTGTTAGCTGACTGAGAAAATTACCAGGAAAACCCCAACAAGACTTACCAGACTATCTAGCACTAACTGCCTATTAGTCCCTAGATTTAAACTCTCCAGAGTGGGGGGCCGCAGCTTCATGGTCAAGGCGGCCCAACTATGGAACTCCCTACCTTCTCCTATATGAGAGGAACAATCCTACATAAAATTCCGTCAGAATCTCATCAGATGGCTTAAAGATTCCAACAAGTAAAACCTTCTATTAGTAAAGCCTTGATCCAAACCACCTCTGGTTTAACCCGGACCACCCTTATCTAGCGCACACATGTGTGCCTGACCACCTGCCTGCTCTAGGATACTGATAGATGACTTCCCTATCAATGCCAGATATACGTTCTGATGTATATAGACTCTTTGTTTGCATAATTAACTGTATTATGTAAATATGAATATACTTGTGTAACTAAGCTGTTTTTGTATAATTCATTGTATTATGTAAACGTGAATATACTATGTGTAACTAAGCTGTAAGTTCTCATATGCAATGCGCCCTTATACCTACAGGTCTGGAACGCAATACAAGTAATAAAACAAACAAACAAACATAAAAGGAGAAGTTCCAGGGGGCAGCATACTCAGCTTCAAGTCAGCCATCCAATTGGCCTCATTCACATCATGTACCAAATCATGTCCGCATATACCACCGGCCCAAAGGACATGATACAAACATTTTTTCCCGGAACTCTTCAAAGGACTGGGCAAGTTAAAAGACAAACAGATCAAATTACACATAAACCCTCACATTCCACCGACAGCTCAACACTACAGGGACATTCCCCTCAACATCCAGAGACAAGTAGACGATGAAATACAATCTTTGCTACAACAAGACATTTTTTAACCGCCGTCAGGACCCATGCCGTGGGTATCGCCAATCGTACCCGTGCCCAAAAAGGAGAACAAAACCAGCATACGCATCTACGTAGACCTGAGGGCCCCAAACGTAGCCATCGAAAGAGAGCGTCATCTTGCCCCCTGATTGACAGACATGATGCACTTACTCCACGGTGCAAAAGTGTTCCCTAAACTGGAGCTAAACAAAGGCTACCATCAGCTTGAACTGCACCCATCGTCAAGATATATCCCCACATTCTCAACCGATCTAGGCCGATTCAGATACAAAAGGCTTAGCTTCAGAGTGTCATCAACGGCTGAAATCTTGCTAAATGAGATCACCAGGTAATTAAGCACATTCCAAATTGCCTAAATTACATTGATGACATTTTAATCTTTGGCATTGCTCAGGAAATGCACAATGACACCCTCAGAAGAGTGTGAATGGCACTGGAAAATGCACACCTGACACTCAACCCTGACAAGTGCAAAATCAGCAAATCAACCCTGAAATTCTTTGGACATATTCTCGAACAACGGTCTGCAACCGGACCCAGAGAAAGTACAAGCACTAGTGGAAGCCCCTACTCCCACCTCAACATCAGCAGTGCATTCGTTCTTGGGAACGGCAAGTTACTGTACGCGCTACATTCAAGACTTTGCATCAGTAAGCACACCCCTCAGAACACTCACGGGGAAGCATCAGGAATTTCACTGGTCAAATGAGTGCAAAGAAGCTTTCCAGGAGACCAAACAGCGCATCGCGTCACCCTCATGCATGGCCTATTACCATCCAGAATATGACACCGAGCTGACGGTAGACACCAGCCCAGTGGGGCTAGGAGCAATACTGGCATAGTCAAAGCCAGAAGCACTACCGAACTCCCCGAGACGCATAGTGGCATATGCGAGTCACAGTCTTTGAACAACTGAATGTGCATATTCACAACCAGAGAAGGAAAGTTTAGCAAATCGTATGGGCATGCAAACATTACCACCTATTTCTATATGGGCACCCATTCACTATCATTACTGACCATCAGACCCTCACCACCATCTACGGCAAACCCACAGCCAAAATGTCACCACGCATCGCCAGATGGGGACTGAGGCTACAGGAATATTCATTCAAAATCATCCATCACCCGGGCAAGGACAACGACCCAGCTGATTTTCTATACAGGTACCCACTTCCAGCTCACGACGAATGTCAGTCAATCAAAGCAAATCAATACATCAACTACTTAGTAGGAAATGCGCTCCCCAAGTCTATCACAGCAGCTCAACTCAGAGAAGCAACACAGAACGACCTTTTACTCCAGACAGTTCAAGTCCGGTCAATGGCAAAGGAGTCACTGTCGGGAACAAAAATTATCATCGAATGAAGAGAAACATTTTCACACATTCAAACGCATCAAGCACACACTATCAACATCGCCTGATGTCTCCTATTAAAGGAAAACAGACTTGTCATCCCATCCAGTCTACAGGAACAAGTACTAGCCATCGCTCACTCGGGACACCGGTGGGTGGTGTCGTCCAAGAGACAACTCAGAACCAAAGTGTGGTTTCCCCGCATGGATGAGAAAGTATAATCATTCTTAGGCAAATGCCTCGCATGCCAGGCTGTTGCTTCATGCACTTTCTCAGAGCCACTCAAAACGTCAACAATGCCCCTACAAGTTTGGGACAAAGTGGCCATTGACATATTTGGACCCCTGGCAAATGGCAAATACGTGCTAGTGATTGTCGATGATATGTCTCGATTCCCTGAGGTGCACCTCATCCACTCCACAAGTGCTCAGGCAGTGATACCAGCACTTGATAAAACCTTCGCGGACTATGGAATCCCATCGATTGGCCTTCCCCTAGAAATAAGCGACATTGAGTCCCTTGATATTTTCAAAGGGAAACTCAAGACCCACTTGTTTGCTTAGCTAGTTGCAGGTATGACCCTTATCTCCCCACATATCACTTATGCCTATCTGCTACTTGTTGTTTCTGTCTTCTTGCACCCTTAAGCCCAAGGGTCAATGGCTGTGCAATATAAATCTAAGAAAGTAAAGTAAAGTAAAATCGGACAATGGACCACCCTTCAGCGGACATGATTTCGCCATGTTCGCAGAACACTTGGGCTTCCAACATGGCAGAAAAATTCATGAGCAACTTAAAACATGACCTTCAAATCTGCTCCATTACTAATGGATCGTTCATGCAAGCCATCTGCACGCTGTTGCGAGAATATAGAAACACACCCAGAGCTCAATGGGGGAATGCCCATCAGCCTTAATGTTTGGCTGAATAATACGAACCACGTTGCCACAAAATCCATACGCTGTCCTTCCCACTACCTACATTGACAGTGCACAGGCAAAAGACAGGGCAAGCAAAACAAAAATGAAGGACTACGCAGACCACTGAAGACAGGCGAGACCAAGCCTCATACAAGTAGGAGACGAAGTACTGGCTAGACAAAGCCAAAACGCCAAGGACACCCCAGCGTTCAAGCCCGAGCCAATGAACATGACCCACATACATGGATCCATGATAACGGCTAAAAGTTCACTAGGAACCATCACACGAAATTCATCGTTCTTCAGAACTCTTGAAGGTGAGCAAGAACCTGCGAACACCACCGTGAACATGGCAGAAGAATCTTCGGACATAGAATCTGAATACAGAGAAGAAGACATGGACGCGGACGACAGTGACAGCGACAACCCCAACACAACAGTATGAAGAAGGATTTGAAGTAGAGGAGGAGGAAGCCGGATGGGAGAACAGGTCTGAAGCAAATGACATGTCTAAAACATCAGTAGATAGTGATCTGAGATGGGGAGAAAGGGCGAGAGGTTGATTCCCAATCCAGACCAGGAAGCCTTATTCGGAAGATCAACAGGGGACTTCTTCCAGAAACTCGAGGGTCGTTTTTAGGACCCTGGAACTAAAATGAAATGACTTTGCGAGACCAGACCTCCTGAATAAGAAAAGCAATCATCGGGGGTCTTTAAAGGGGTCGCATGGAGTGAATCAGTTAATACACGTAATACTCAGAAAGGAGAAGATACATCTAGAATGCATCTGGAGAGGATATTACGCATTAACAATGACCTTATCCTCAAACTATCTCTGGAGAATAGCTCAGGGGCAATGTGCTCGTTTTGGAAGCAAGACGAGGCGGAGCAACACAGGTTCGATCCCTGGGTACGCGCTTAGAATCCTCAGGGTAATAAGCGCATTATAAATAACCCATTACATTACATTACAACCAAGCAAATGTTTTACGACTCCTTCACAGCCTTCAACTCTGAGCACAATTCACTCCAATGACCTGCATCTCATAGATTTTCCGGATGAGTCGATGCAAGACAAAGTGGTGATCTACTCCTCCTCAGCTGAGATTAAGCACCTCTTGTTGAGGACAGTGCAGAAATTATCCACTATGGGCTTCCTATTAAAGGAATTGGACTCACATGAGGTGGAACTAAAATAACCTACAAAAAAGGGGAAAAAAGCACTCTAGCACCCAATATCAGTAGATCCAATAACTACCAGGATAATGAAAGGAACCAGAAGGGTGCCGCTACAAAATCAGTTCAAAATCCACAGCAAACAGATCAGCAAATCTACGAATCGTGGTGGAAAACAACAGTTCAACATGGGGTAAGAGGGACACTAATGCAAGACGACTGATCGAACAAGAGGAAGAAGGATGGGGCTGGCTAGCGGGCACCTCGGCGTCACGCTCATAACGTCTAAAGCCTAGGAAAGACGAAGAGCCTCAAGGAATTGTATTTGGATGCTGGAACACCAGAGGGTTCATGCACCTATTTGGCAAAGGTGATCTTGCGTTTGACCATTTTGATGTTATATGCCTCCAGGAGACCTGGATAAGGGAGGTTCCGATTCTTGAAGGGTTTATTATACATATAAACCCGGCAGTTAAAGGTCTATTGGGACGCCCAATGGCAGGACTCCTCATAGCTGTAAAGAACACTAGTGGCCTGGAGGTCAGCTCTGTGAGAAATGTTACGCCACTAATACAGATTGTATTACTTAAAATGCTCAGCTTGCAGGTTGATGCAGGAGGACAATTGCTGATATGCAATCTGTATTGGAATGCTAACTCCAAGATGGCGAAGAATTTTGTTAACACGGTTATGGATGAGATAGACGATGCCATGGTGTTGTGGCTAGATCTGGACATTATTATCTGTGGGGACCTTAATATCCACTGCTTCAACAACAACCTGGCACTGATAAAGAAAATCCAGCACCAAACTCGACAGAACCAGTACTGAGAGGCCTACTATGGAGAGTGAACTTGGCCTGAGAACCATCAAATTAAACAACAGGTCTATAAAGGGGGACATTCTACTGAGCCCTACTTGGCAAAAGTACAACGAGAAGCAGATCTTGGATTATATTTTTGCCTCTGGGAAAGTGCTAGAGGAACTGAGGACCCTGGAGGTAATACCAACCAGATCCAGAGACCACAACATCTTGAAGTTGTCAACTATGGATTGGACTCAAATTCCTCTAGCGCCTCCAAAAGAAATCATAGGCATAAATCCGGGAAGGAATACGTTAAGAATAACATCTAAAAACATCTCTGCCTTAACTGCAACACTCGGAGACTCCTCCGCGCAAGCATACTTGGATTATCGGATTATCGGTTTTGACTGTATATACGGAAAAAAGAACATTCTCAAATCGCCATAAATTTGATATGGAAGTATCAAACAGGATAAAATGGCTAAACGGTCTAAAATGAGAACATAGGAAGCTAGCAACAGCAGCTACTGTCATAAAGCACCAAAGTATTGACTGAAAAGGATACGGTACTCAAAAGGATACAGGTGGTAGGGTCTTCCGGATCCCTGTTCACACGATTGATAGTTGTGAAGTCAAGTTTAGCCCTTCCAAATGATACAACTCTCTGACTGATGAAACAGGCAGAGAGATGGATCACTGGAAAGGGCATGGGTAAAGTATAGGAAGTCAGCCTAGAACAAAATAAAGTATCATAAGAAACTGCCCCAAATCGACTCTCTATGATAGAACAGTATTTGGCATTAATTCACACACTGACCTTATGACTAGGGTAGAAGAATCCAGCAGAAGTCTCTTGAGGAAATCCAGAAATAGAACAAACGACAAAGAAGGGAAGATTAGTAAGGGAGACTTATCCCGAATGGCACAAGGCTCACGCTAGATACCGGGTTGGTGCACCACAGGATAGCGTCCAAAGTACCGTGCACTATCACCTTCCAACAGTCCTTGAAAAGCTTCTTTCCCACGTAGAGAAAAGTATAGAAATGAATAAATCCACCTGTTAATATCACAGGTGCCAGGAGTTGGAAATAACGCCCTTTTGTGGAATAAACAAAGTACACGTGGTTCGGAACCGCCGCGAGGAAAATAGTGTGCGCGTGTGGAATTACACGCAAATAGGATTCACGAAGTCTTGGAAGCAGGCTTGAACAGTCCAGGCCAGCCGCGCTTGAAGACAGCGTGCGCTTGTGGAATTGCACGTGAACAGGAGTCACGCAGCCCAGGCCAGCCGCGCTTGAAGACAACGTGTGCGTGTGGAATTACACGCGAACAGGATTCATGCAGCCCAGGCCAGCCGCGCTTGAAGACAGCATGCGCTTGTGGATTTGCACGCGAACAGGATACACGCAGTCCTGAACAACCGCGCTTGAAGACAGCGTGCGCGTGTGGAATTACACGCGAACAGGATTCACGCAGCCCAGGCCAGCCGCTTGAAGACAACGTGTGCCTGTGGAATTACACGTGAACAGGATTCACGCAGCCCAGGTCAGCCGTGCTTGAAGACAACGTGCGCTTGTGGATTTGCACGCTAACAGGATACACGCAGCCCAGGACAGCAGCGTTTGAAGACAACGTGCGCGTGTGGAATTACACGCGAACAGGATTCACGCAGCCCAGGTCAGCCGCGTTTGAAGACAACGTGCGTGTGTGGAATTACACGCGAACAGGATTCACGCAGCCCAGGTCAGCTGTGTTTGAAGACAGCGTGCGCTTGTGGATTTACACGCTACCAAACAGCTCCAGGAATCAGCGTGTGGCGGAAAACACGCTATAGAAGGCCCAAGAAGCAGCTGAGGAAAATTGCGAGGACGCAGATCGGAGGTTCAGCTACACAACGCCAAATGATTTGATCAGAAGCAGAGAGTGAAGCTTCCACACTACTTATATACGTAATGCCGTAGTTCACGTGACGAAGCAGAATTCACGTGAATTTAGCGACGTGAAAAGTGCAGACGTCGTTTTCCCGGCAATGCATCGAACAACCGCCATTTGGAATAGAACGGTCTAGCTGTTCTATGAGCGTAATAGGTAGAACCACGTCCAGCATGCATGACAGTGCCATCCCCCAAATTGGCAACCTCTCCCCTTTTCGAGTGAAAACGCTTCAATAAAGCAGGAACATGTATATTGGAAAGAGGTTCCCAGGACCTATCTTCGGGACCGTAGCCCTTCCAATCCACCAGATAATACGGCCTACCAGAACGTAGCCTCATATCCAGTATGTCCTGTACCTCGTATTCATCTGAACCCCTCACAGAAATAGCAACAGGCCGTACAGGCAATCTGGTAGCTTCAGAACACGGCTTAATGAGTGACACGTGGAATACAGGATGCACTCGCCATCGTTGTGGCAAAGCCAGGCGGAAAGCAGCCGGATTAATTACTTGGAGTACTGCATACGGACCAATGTATTTAGGAAACAATTTCTTTTTGCCTGGTATCCTCAAGTTCTTAGTGGACAACCATACTTTCATACCAGCCTTGTAGACAGGTGCAGGTACTGTATGAGCATCGGCATAGAACTTGTCGCGTCTTTTAGCTTGCTCCAATTGCTGCTTCACTTTCCTCTGTAGATTCTTAAGATCACGAAAGGTATGACCTGCGGCAGGAGTATCCAAAGACAAACTGGAATCCAAAGGTATGGATCGGGGGTGTTGTCCGTAAAGAGCATAGAAAGGTGAAGTGCCTATGGCACTATGATAGGAGTTGTTGTAGGCGAATTCTGCTGCCAGCAGGACCTTGAGCCAATCTGATTGAAACTGCAGACACAAACACTGCAGATATTGTTCCATAGTGCTATTGACTCTTTCGGTCTGTCCATCAGTTTGAGGGTGATAAGCACTGGACATTCTGTCATCAATCAGTAATGCTGAAGTTAGTGCTCTCCAAAAGCGTGACGCAAATTGTGAGCCCCTGTCCGTAATGACTACTGATGGTAGACCAAAGAAACGGAATATATGTCGAATGAATAGGTCAGCCAGAACAGCAGCTGTTGGTAAACCAATACAGGGAATAAAAAGAGCCAATTTAGTGAAGTAGTCCACCACAACCCATATGGTATCGTATTCATGGTTTTTTGGGAGTTCTACCACAAAGTCCATAGATATCATGTCCCATGGTTTGTTAGGGACAGGTAGGGACTGGAGTAAGACCACTGGTTTACCAGGAGTGTTTTTGCATTGGATGCATACAGAACATGTTGATACATGATTTATGACATCTTTTGTCATGGATGGCCACCAACACCATCTTTTAAGCAGCTCTAGTGTTTTCTTCTGTCCAGGATGGGCTGCGATCAAGGAATCATGATTCCACTTGAGGGCCTTATTCTGCGTCGAAAATGTTGGTAAGTAGAGCACTCCTTGTGTGAAAGGTAAACCGTTATGTACGTCCAGATTCATATACTGGATCACTTGTGGATGATTTTTCACCCACTCCTGTACTTCGTTTTTTAAGGATGGTTGAACAGAACTACATATCACATGATCTGCCAACAACTGATTGTGCACCAGTGATTCTTCCTTCGCCTCCTCACCAATGCGAGACAAGGCGTCTGACTTAACGTGTTGTCTGGCAGGACGATATGTGACCTGGAAATCGTATTGAGCAAAAAAGACATGCCATCTGGCTTGTCGAGCCGTAAGACATTTCATAGATTTGAATGCTTGAAGATTTCTATGGTCAGAGTACACCAACACCTGATGTTTGGCCCCAAGAAGATGATGTCGCCGTTCTCGGAAAGCATCCTTGATTGCCAGTAATTCCCGCTCAGTGACGATGTAATTTCGTTCATATGGGGTAAGTTTGCGAGAGAAGAAAGCCACTGGGTGTTCCTCCTTGGTTTCTGTGCAAACTTGTGAGAGCACCGCTCCAGTAGCGACACTGGATGCATCCGCTTCAACGATAAACTGGCGATCGGGATCTGGATGTTGAAGCACGGGTGCAGTGGTAAATGCTTCCTTTAACGTCTCGAAAGATGCTTGGGCATTCTGGTTCCAACAGAAAGGAACTTTGGAACTAGTTAAAGCCGTCAAAGGAGCCACTGTTTTGGAGAAGGAACGAATAAACCTGCGATAAAAATTTGCAAAGCCTAGGAAAGACTGTAATGACTTGACATTGTGCGGAATAGGCCAATTCAATATGGCCTTCACTTTGGAACGACTCATTCGAGCACCTAGATTGGTAATGTCGTAACCCAGGAATTCCACTTCCTGTGAATGAAAGACACATTTCTCGGCTTTCACAAAAAGAAGGTTCTCCCTGAGTCATTGTAAGACTGTAGAAACGTGTTTGACGTGTTCTGAAAAAGACGATGAATAAATCAGAATATCATCCAAATAAATCACCACGAATTGGTCCATTATATCCCTGAAAATATCGTTCATGAAGAACTGAAAAGTAGCGGGAGCGTTGCACAGACCAAAAGGCATCACCAAATATTCGTAAAGACCATACCGCGTCTTGAAAGCGGTCTTCCATTCATCGCCCTCACGAATGCGTACTAAATTGTATGCTCCTCGCAAGTCCAATTTAGTGAAGTACCTAATTGATCCAATAGAACGTTTATCAGCGGTAAAGGATACTGATTTTTTATGGTGATGTCGTTAAGTGCCCTGTAAGCAATGCAAGGCCTTAGATCTCCCTCTTTCTTCGGAACAAAGAATAGAGGAGATGCAGCAGATGATTGCAATGGCCGTATGAATCCCATCGCTAGAGCTTTATCGATGTACTCTTTCAACACAACGTCTTCTTTTGGAGTCAATGAATATACACGACCTGTAGGAATTTTAGCTCCAGGAATCAGTTCAATCGGACAGTCATACTGTCGATGTGGAGGCAGTTGTTCTGCCTGGCCTTTATCAAAAACATCAGCGTACTCAGTGCATTTGCATGGTATAGTTGTATTGCTTTGATATACCACACTAATAGTGGAAGCTCCCCCCATAGAGGCCAATATATGTGAATTGTTTGACACCTCCTGACTGGTAAAGCAATGTTCATTGCAATAAATTGAAGGATACTGGAGCAATCCCGAAACCCAGTCAATGGCGGGATTATGAAGGGTCAACCAGGCAAGACCAAGTATTATTTTGTACTGCGGAGCAGCTATGACATCGAAGACGATTTCTTCCAAATGACTATTCGATAATGTCATCTGCATAGGTACCGTCTCCTGGGTTACCATACCAGAAGTCAAAACAGATCCGTCCACGGTATTAACCGTTTCAGGTTTGTTTTTGTTTACAAGGGGTATGGAACAATTCTTGGCATATGTGTTGTCTATGTAATTGTTAGTGGCTCCGGAATCAACCATGGCCTTGGAAACCAATTCTTGGTCATCACACAGTAACGTCACCTCGACAGCTATAGGTGCGTGATTAGGAATGGTACTGGAGTCCGATGAAACACCCGACACAGGGACTCCTGCTACTGTCGAGTTTTGGCGTTTCCCGAATGCTTGACTGGTTTCTTAGGACATGTCGCTAATAAATGCTTGGATGAACCGCAATACATACATAAATTATTCTTTCTTCGGTTCTCTCTTTCTGCATTGGACAACCGGCCTCTCACAGCGCCAATCTGCATTGGTTCAGGGTTGTTCGAGGGAACTGCCGGTACCTCCGAATGAACCGATGCTTGTAAGAATGTTTTTTTCTCTCCTTTCCGAGCATTTCTTCGGACATCGATTTGTAGAACCAAATCGAGCAACTCTGTGAATCCCGTAGGAACCACCGGGACCGTGGATAAGGCATCTTTCAGTTCTTCTGAAAGAACCTTGTAGAAAACAGCCGTTTTCTTGCCTTCAGGCCATTGAGTTTCGGCTGTTAGTTGATTGAATCGGGCAATGTAAGGCAAAGGAGGTTGACTGCCTTGTTGTAGATTAAGTAACTCCAGATCCATGGCTTGAGTAGCATACCACATGTCAAAGACTTTACTCATAGCAGCCAAAAGATCATCACAGTCGTATAACAAAGGGCTATTTGATTCCAACAAAGGGTTAGCCCAAACAGCAGCTGTACCCCCTAAATGGGAAAGCACAAATGCTGCTTTTGTGGTTAGGTCAAGAAATGATGTAGGACGGCAAAGAAAATGGAGTCGGCACTGATTAACGAAGGTTCTATAGGGGTTGGGGTCACCTGTGAACCGTTCCGGAGGAGCCAAGGAAAACTGAGTGGGCATAACCATATTAATAGTTTCCTGTGGGGGTGTCGTAGTCCCAGATCCAGATGCAGTGGCCATTGGAATCTGTGCTCCCTGAGGACTAGCGTGCATGGCGTCTTGCATAACGTCCATACGGTGCCGTAACATGTCCTGTGCCGTAACCATTTCATTTCTCAAATCGCCGATCAACTGAGTCAAAACAGTTAAAGGATCCGTACCCTCCATGGCTTCTGATTCTGTCATAAAGCACCAAAGTATTGACTGAAAAGGATACGGAACTCAAAAGGATACAGGTGGTAGGGCCTTCCGGATCCCTGTTCACACGATTGATAGTTGTGAAGTCAAGTTTAGACCTTCCAAATGATACAACTCTCTGACTGATGAAACAGGCAGAGAGATGGATCACTGGAAAGGGCGTGGGTAAAGTATAGGAAGTGAGCCTAGAACAAAATTAAGTATCATAAGAAACTGCCCCAAATCGACTCTCTATGATAGAACAGTATTTGGCATTAATTCACACACTGACCTTATGACTAGGGTAGAAGAATCCAGCAGAAGTCTCTTGAGAAAATCCAGAATTAGAACAAACGACAAGGAAGGGAAGATTAGTAAGGGAGACTTAACCCGAATGGCACGAGGCTCACGCTAGATACCGGGTTGGTGCACCACAGGATAGCGTCCAAAGTACTGTGCACTATCACCTTCCAACAGTCATTGAAAAGCTTCCTTCCCACGTAGAGAAAAGTATAGAAATGAATAAATCCACCTGTTAATATCACAGGTGCCAGGAGTTGGAAATAACGCCCTTTTGTGGAATAAACAAAGTACACGCGGTTCGGAACCGCCGCGAGGAAAATAGTGTGCGCGTGTGGAATTACACGCGAATAATTGAATCGGGCAATGTATCGAACAACCGCCATTTGGAATAGAACGGTCTAGCTGTTCTATGAGCGTAAGAGGTAGAACCACGTCCAGCATGCATGACAGCTACTTTGGATGTCCTTAAAGTAGGGAAACAATATTATAAAAACTGGTTAAAGCAACATAAATTTAATTTGCACCAGCAGGACGCAAAACATATGTTAACGATAGTTGCAACAAAAACCACAGGTGAAATGTGGAGAATCTTTAATGCAATGGATGCCCCTCAACAGTCATTGATGTCTAACCCAGTACCTGCAAGTGAATGGATAACCTACTACAGCTCCTTATTCGCAACCGAAAGCCCAGAAGAGGAGGGGGACGAGGCTGAGGAACTCTCTGAATGGTCCTTCGAGATGGAAAAAGAGGACATTCTTGAATTGGTAATGTCATCTAGCAATTCAAGTGCAGCTGGGCCGGACGGCCTTACAAAAGTAATCCTAAAGAGTAACCCGGAAAAGGGGGCAGTTTTCATGAAGGACCTGTTTGACGCTATCAAAACCACAAAAAAATACCTGCCTCATGGACAAGAGCAATCGTAGTGCCCATTTTTAAGAAGGGTGATAGATTAGTTCCAGTCAATTATAGGCCGATCGCCCTTCTTAACGTTATTGGAAAGATGTTCGCAGCACTACTTCTTAAGAACATGAATAAGTGGTGCATGGAAACAAGACACTATGATCATTGGCGGGCTGGTTTTGTAAAGGGGATAGACACAACCTTAAACCTCTTCCTTATTAATCTCTTAAAGAACAGAGCAAAGTCAAAGAATAATAATATCTACCTGGCTTCAATAGATCTGTCATAAGCCTTCAAAACTATGGATCGACATATACTATGGTCAAAATGAAAAGCCTGGAGATACCTGCAGGACTGAAGGGAAGCCATCAGGGCTCTTCATTCTGACACCAGTTTTAGAGTCAGATTGTACAACTCGGGAAATCGAACTGCACCAATTAAAACAGCCTCAAATAGGGATGTTGCCTGGCACCAGCAACATTTAGCCTGTATATTTCTCATATAGAAACAGCATTTAAAAAGATCAGATGCTTTCCGCCACGTTTAGCTGGAATACAGTTAATAGGCTTCTGTATGAAGATGATCTGGTGCTTCTGGACCAGAACCCAGATCGTTCTGCAGCCACAGCTGGATGCCTTGGTCACCTATGTATCAGCAAATAGCCTCCAGATAAATGCAGCAAAATCCAGAATTTTAACCTTTTGTCGAAAGTTGGGCAGAGGTCGACATCCAGGGGCTGGTTATTGGAAGGAGTGAGGCTAGTGGAGGTATCACCAATGACTTATCTGGGAATGTCCATAAATGACAGCAGTAAAGACTCCTACAGAGAACAAAACCTAAAGAGTAAAATGAAAAATCTTGCAACACAGGCGAGACGGATCAGATTTCAGCACTGTAAATTCTCACTAGCTCGAGTGTTGGATTTATACAGGATGAAAGTGTTGCCCATACTGGCATGTGGTACGGAAGTATTATTTTCACTATCTCGGATTGTGTGGTCTAGACTGGAAGGTATCTTCTGGAGGTACGTGCGTACCCTCCTTGTCCAAATCAACTCTGACAGTGATAATCAGGAAAGAGCTTGGCCCGACCTCCATGTACATCTTAATAGTCTGGAAAACACTTTCCTTTTACCGTAAGTGTTTGCTACCACCATCGGAAGTGGGTTTTATGGTTCTAAAATTAGCCTTGATAATGGGATCCGGAGTTTGGGATCGGGACTTGGGTGAGCTTCGCGGAACGCACCCGCTTTCGCAGACGTCTTTGCCTCTGTTGGCACTGGCCATGACAGCGGGGCCCCCGGCGCGGTCCCCCATTTCGCAACCTGTAATTAACACGGAGCAGCCTGTGGACAATCGATTGGAGCTCCCGGCAACCGCGGGAAGACTTGTGCAAGTGGCGTGTGCTGAGCAATCGCCAGCAAGCTCGCATGAAGCCTCGGGTATTGTAGCCCCAGGGGTGTGTGACCTGTCACTTACTTTGGCTTCGGACTCACAATGTATCAATAAACTACAAGTGACAATCGATATTCACCCTACTCCCAAAACGAAGGAAATTGGGAGTCCTTCATCAAGCTTAATAGAGGTCAGCTCGCACTGTGTTGACTTCACCAACAACTCAGAATCTCTTAAAGAGACATTGAATTTTTAAAACAACGTTTTTGAACATACTGAACGTCTGGATGCTATCACAGAGCCTGAAAAATGTTTAAACTCGGCAGATGTGGAAATTCTTCAAACTAACCAAAAAACAATAACCCTTACAAAAAAACAAACATCATTGTCCCTAAGGAAAACTCATTCAACACAAAAGAAGACAGCCAAACCAATGAACAAAAAAGGAAAAACACGTGGATCCCTGCCAGTAATTCTTTAAAAAAAGGAGCCACCCCATAGACCAATGGACAATGAAACCAAAACATCAAGAATCTACAAAAAAATTAACCTTAAGCCAAAGAACGTACCTGAAGACTCAGCCGACAAGGAGCGGAACTAACTCCAATCTGGAATCAGGCGTTCCCTCAAGTCTTCTCATGGGATGGCACAGACTTAGAAAAGAATAAACAGCAAGATCCCCCTAACGAGCAACTGTGCCTCCTACAACGTCAAGGAACGACCAATGTACCGGAGTCTTGCCCGGAGAACAGCAGTGTGAAAATATATCCGGATGCCCCGCAGTACAAGGGGGTTAAAGGCTCTGAGGCAGCTTTGGAACCAACTGTTAAGGAAGTTACCGCTGAAAAGACGAACTTGCAAAAACAACCTTTCCCTGTGCCGTCACCGACTGATAAAACCATTACTCCATCATCAAAGCAAAGTACCAAAATGAGCAGTGTGCAGGACAAACTGACTCCCCCAGTAGCTATGGATAAAGTTCCAGTGACAGTGCCTCTATTAGACCCAACAAAGGAAGGCACTTCGCAGTAACAAGTACATTTGAATCCACCAGCACCCAAAGATGCATTACGGCTCTCGGTAAGTGAGTCTAATGACTTTTTGCCAAGAACTGGCAGTAGTTTGGACTCCGGGAACACATCATCAAATCTATCTTCAAGAAGGCGACCATCATCAAGACTGTCGGACTTGACAGAGAAGGATTCATCTTCAAAAAAGCCGGAACTGATGGCTCTGATGTCAACCATTACTATTTCATTGGTGCCGTTTGCAAAACTTTATGAGGGGATAAACGACACTCTTAAGGACCATTCTACACTTATTGCAATGACACATACGAAAATGACCTATCTGGAACGGTACATCAGGGCGTGTGAAAATCAAAAAGAACATGCATGTAATAAAACGACACCCACCAGAGAGACCAGTAAAACTCAAACGAAAGATCAAAGTACAGAAACAGAAAATTGGATCCTGCTATCAAGATCTACTCAATCACCATTGACGAAGGAGATGAAATCTATTGAAGTACTGGCCCGAAATGCCAATTGTACAGAAGAAGTGGTTTCTCTGAGTAAACGTAACGTGAAAACTACTAAGAAAAGTACACTCTAAACATCATCAACAAGCGACATCAGGGAAAAACGGAAAATAGACAAAAAAGACGCAAATTTCCCAAAGCAAACTTAAAAAAAACAAGGTCAAACGGATGCATTGTATTGGAGTTGAACGGGGACACAAAATTTCAGGGAATTGAAGAAACGCTCCCTCCCCTATCGCAGAACCAGAACGTTCTCAAAGATGTCATATACCCAGTATTCTTGCCTCTAACGAATGCAAAAGGATCAGTATCAAGGAGCGTAACTTTCGTGGAGAAATCGCCGCCCGCTACTTCAGTTGTCGATCAGACCGACGAAAGTGAAGATGAAAGGGCACTCTCAGTTCTAGCACGAACTAGAGATAAAAAAAACTGATCGCTACACCTACGTCTAAAGCCCTCCGTGTTGATTTAAGCAAGACTCATACAGTGGCTTGTTGAGCGATTGAACACTCAGGTAATGACTCCGTAGACCTTATGGATCTATCGGTACATTCAAAAGAAGATCTGGAACCAGACCTCTACTGTCAGGGGGAGGTGAATAAACACCCACAGGAGTCACCCAAAGAGCCTAAAAAGGACAAATTGAGCTCTTTGGGTGCTCTTTTTGTCTTCCTCTCTCTCCTTTCTTAGGAACTTTTAGGATTGTTTATTTTTTTTTTCATGAGGGATGTAAGAATTTTTTGTAAAAGAATTTGCAAACACTTTAAATAATAAAAAATTATAATACTCGGAAAGGAACAGACTCTCGTGGAGTGGAGTGATATCTGCAAGGGAGATTTGGATAGCGTGTGTTTGACAGAAGAATTGTTACTGGAGAATCCGGATTACGTCAAACGGAAGTTATAAGATCAGGACTGGATCGAGACGCTGGAGGCAAAAAACAAGTATAAGATCTATGGCAAGAGCTTTACAGACCTCAGAAGGCGTGGTACAACATTGGGCTACTTGAAAAAATATCCTTCGGACTTTCATCATAATCAGTGTTTGAAGCTATGCCTGAACATGTTTCCTACAAAGAGAGACTGGAAGTTAGGAAAGATCCAAATCTTTGGTTGCAGATTATGTTATGAGTCACCAGAGACTTTGTACCACTTAATTATGCTATTCCCGGGATTAAGGAATATTAGAACTAATCTGATGGGGACATTTTTCTGTGACTATCAGACTTTATCTCTGAGTGAGATGTGGGATAACCTAATGCCGGGTAAACAGATTTCCTTGACCCTTACGATGTTGGAATTTGTGAGGGCAACTTTTTGGGAAATCGATAGAAGGAATTTTCCTGAGGAATGAGTTATGTAAATGATTGTACTGTTGAATTGTAAATTGAATTGGTTTCATTCGTATTCATATTTTTACTGTTCGTTTAGTGGAAAGGTTTCTTTTAAAACCCGTTTGCAAATAAAAAACAAAAAAAAAAGAAAAAAGATTGTTAGTGGTAGTCCTGGCAGGTTAGTGAACCAAGAAGAAGACCTATGAAGTACTGCATTGTGGTGAAAGGTTGTGATGGAGAGAAAGAGAAAAAGTGGAAAGATCACCAACGTGTTTGATGAACTGTGATAAAACCATCCTGTTTTAAACAGTTTTGTGAATAAAGAAGAAGTGTGTAGTAGTTGTTTTTCTCAGAGAAGAGAAGTAATATTGAAATATTCACTACACCATTGAAGACCAAGACCTTTGGCTTGAAAAAGAAAAGCAATAGCCTGTGGGAACTTTATGCTGAAGAGCGTTGAACTTTGTTCAATTGTAAGACAGTCGCAACACCAAGCGAAAACCCTCCAGGAGTGAAGGAACTTTGTGTTGGTAGCAGAACTTGGCTATTGGGAAGAACCTTTTTTGTGTTACCTATTGAAGTAGAACCTTATTATTGGAATGAACTTTATCCATTGGAACTTTTATTTGGAAATTCTACCTTAATCCTGGAAGGGCCATCCGAGAGTATTTGCTTCTTATAATTATTTTGTTGACTTTGACTAGTTCATAGGCAGGGAAACCCTTGGTAGGTTAGGGAAAGCAAGGTGTTTATCACATTCTTATAAGTTAATAAAATGTTTCTTGTGAAAAACCTCTGTCAAGTTGTCCGCCTTGCATTTCTGACCCCTCACAATACATAGAACACTAATATTAAGCAGATCAAATTAAAAAGCACAGCTTCCAGATAGTTCATCCCGGCGAGACAATGCTTCTATAACATACTCAAACAAATAAAAAATAAAATTGGGATCATTACAATTCAATATTAAAAACAATGCTTCTGCGTCGGTTCTAATCTTAAACTTCAAGAAGTCCGGTTTCAGACGCTTTGTCTGTAGAGCGATATATTTCCTATTAACAAAAAATGGCCCACATCTTCGTCGACTCCCATTTCACAGTTACATCTCGGTGACAAAGGCCCCCCTTCCCAATGTTGACAGGCATTTCATTGGAGCATGTTAAGCCTGATCATCAGCATGCTTCTCCTACAATCATGTGATTTGGTTTTACATATCTCCCCGCCTATCTCCAAGGGCAACCACACTGTATTATACAACCTAAGCGAGATATGAATGTAAAAATCAGACAAAAGGACTGAGGAGTCATATCAAATAGACAAATCAAGACTATGTATATTTACAGGTTGCAACCAGTAGAAACAGATAGCATCCTATCAGCCCACAGCCCCAACTAATAACCCAACCCACCAGATCCCCT
This sequence comes from Ambystoma mexicanum, assembly GCF_040938575.1. Taxonomy (NCBI): domain Eukaryota; kingdom Metazoa; phylum Chordata; class Amphibia; order Caudata; family Ambystomatidae; genus Ambystoma; species Ambystoma mexicanum. The sequence continues at coordinate 48,316,453 of NC_090932.1, read as the reverse complement.
CACAGTCTTGTCTCCTTACATTGGTTGTACATCCATTTAGGTATCCCTGCCCCCCTTTAAGCACAATAAACCACATTGTAAACAATCGTAGTCCGTCTTCAGTTTCCATCTATCCTCCTGGGACCGTGTGGCTCTTCACTTCCGGGTCAGTCAAACTATTCTGACAATATCCGGTATCATCCTCCTCAGGTGTGGGGACAACGCCCCCTGACGCACATCCGGTTGAGAATAGTGCCCCCTTGTCCAAGCAGGTTTAGGCCAATACAATCCAAGATTGGGGTACAGGTGGCCTTCACCCAGTGTCCCCCAAGAGCTTCCAAAAGTGCTGCCCCAACAGTTCTTTAGCACCTGTCCGTTTTAGTAAAAGCTCTCGGGTTGCAAGCATTACCAACAGCCAATAGGAGGGGGTATCTCTATCCAATGCCCGTGTAAAAGAAGAAAAAATAACAAACGCCTCGGACACAAACATAATTATAATACTGTAATTATAGAATATTGTTCCCGGATTTTTCCCATATAATGGTGTATTTACCCATTATGATCTTAGTCATCTCATAGCCTTTATCGTAACATTTTATAGTACAAATCAGATTCCCCTCTCCCTTAGGGGCCGTCAGCACTAACAGAGGATAGTCTGGCCACCTTTTCCCTGTACACTACCCTGCCCTGCAGGGGAGCACTTTCCATCAGCTGGCCTTTCTAAAATCAGGGAGGTGTAGCTCCTTCCCTTGATGAACACCCTGCTTAGTTAAAAGTTTGCAACATTCATTGTACCATGTGTATTTCTTTTTGGCTTCAGAGTTTACTATTTTTATGCACAGCAATTTGGATATTTGGATTTTTAATCAAACATCATGGATCTTCAAAAGAAAGCTGTGAACCCTAGATTAGCCAAAGTTGCTATATTTGACACCCCCAGGTCTAAATGGATTTGATGATTGGGCGTTCTTGGCGGAGGTCTGTTCATTTTTTCAGTATGTATTTCTGTAGCACTACTAGTTGTTGACAATTGGCATAAGTCCAAATCTCACTCCCATACAGTTAGATCGACCCTACCTTGGCCCTATAAACTTCTAACAATTTCTTAAGAAGGCGTGCACCGGATTTGTAATATCACTGTCCTCGCATCCCAGTTGCACCTTTCTCAGCGGTGGTTTCAACATGAGTTGCCCATTTTCCTTTCTTATCGAATGTGAGGCAAATACAAGTAATATTATATGATAGTTTATTTATATAGCGCCTATACACAATGGGCCTCATTACGAGTTTGGGGGTAGCCATGCCGCTTTTAGCGGCATGGCTACCCGCAAACCGGGTACCAGGTCCGTGTCCGTGTCCGTGTCCGTGTCCGTCCGTGTCCCGAAAATAGGGAATTACCGGGCCATGGTGACTTTGGCAGGCCTGGTAAATCCCATTCTCGGGACCAGGAACCCGGTACATCCCCATTCCCATTTGAGCCCCCTTAGGGCTCAATGGGAATGGGGAGGATGCTAACAACGGGCCCGTTAATTACGGGCCCGTTGTTAGCATCTTGGTCTGCTTGCGGGTCCCGGTAAGGACGTCTGGTCTGGACCAGACGTCCTTACCTCCACCCACGAGCAGACCCGAAATGTAGCAGCCCGTAATGAACGGTGCCGATCCCTTACTGCCACCGTTCATTTCGGGACTGCCCTCGTTGTAATGAGGCCCAATGTGTTTCAAAGCACTTCAAGGCAAGGGAGGGAACAAGGTAAAATACAATGGCATTCTTACAGGCCATGAACAGTAAGGATGTGAAATTAACTATCGTACTCGGCTTGATGACATTTTAGATATTGCAAGAAATAGTTAAGGAAGGGAAGAGATTGAAGGAAATGGAAACAGACAGGCGACTACCGTACTAGGCCTGACAACATTTCTAGTAGAGCCAGAGAAAAACAAAAGGTGAGGGAGAGGGATGCAGAAAGGGAGGGGAGGAACAAAACAAGCGACTATTGTACTATGCCTGACAACGTTTCAGATAGTGCTGGATGGAGGGGGGGAACAGTAAGGGGATGGGAGAGCGACAGACGAGGTTGCTATCATATTAGGTCCAGGGACAATTCTGATAGAGTAAGTGCATGAAAGAAAGTAAGGGGAGGAGGAGAGTAGATAGGAAAAGGGAGAGTGGAGGAGAGAACAGAGAGTAAGCAGTCAAAAAGAGTGGAGAAGAAAGAGGGGAGAGCTAATACAATTGCAGGAGTCAGCCCACAGCATCTATTCTTTCTCAATTTGAATACGAGGCACAATCATTGTTCCCCTTCCCAAAGAACATCATTTTAGTTTTTTGCAAACTTAATTGTAGTCTGTTAGTAAGAAAATCGCGTTCTGCATACAAAAGGCTTTTCGGAACCCCCCAGGTGTCAAGTCCAACAGAGCTGGATCACCCACAGATAGGAGTGATCCAAAGGTAAGGTGGGGGAGGTCTTTTGTGGTCACTAGATTCAGGTTTAAAATCTGATATATATTAAAATAAATTGGAGTGGGGCCATTGAAAAATCAAAAGTTCAGTTGTAGGAAGGCAGGGGTGAAGGGTTGCTGCACTCGTTTAGGCACAACACCAGGCCCCAAATGCAGCTTCCCACCATGGGCAGAAGGAGAATGGACTCGCAAAGTAGGTTTGGTGGGTCCAGGTGTCACGTGGGACACACAGGTTGGCCCTCTTTCATTGCACCTAAGAGCACCCCATGGACTGCTGACAGTGCCTGTCGGGGTACCCCACGTTAGCGACTCCAAACCAGAGGCCAGGTGGTTCATTCGTTTCAGTCCAGGGAATGTTGTCCTTATCACACTACCCCTTTTTGCCACAAGGGTGGCACAAATAATCTCTCCCCGCATTCCTGAGTGTCCACAGTAGGCAACCTGCACGCTACCTGAACACAATGCTCATACCTACATCCTTCTTTACTTCCACACGCGTGTCGTGGTTTTATTGGGTGCGCCATGGGTTGGTCTCTGCGGGATGCCCTACGCTGGAGTTTCAGCAGCTGGGGCTGTGGACAGAGGAACAAGGGCTGGGCTGCCTTATAAGCAACGTAAGTAACTGTTTACTAAATATTGTGCCAGAGTGTGACACTGTGTGCATGTCTACGGTGTGTGTGTGTGTTTTCAGCCAGTAGCGGAGGCAGCGTTTTTGGCCATTCTGGAGGGGGCGTGGGGGGATCTACTCTGACATCTTTCTAAATCTTGAAGACTTCTGAGGCTATTTTCCTGGCTTTGATGATACCCTTACAGAGGTGGGCCTTCAGGTCATAGTTTGTTTTTAAGGATGGGGGTGAGAGTTAAGGATGGGGGGGTTCAAAATATCAACAAAGTTATTATCTGAGGTCTGAGTCAGGGCTTCAACCGAGAAGGCGCAAACATATCCCTACACATAAGGGAAAGACATATCCTGCCGGCTCAGAAGAGGGGGTGACATAGTGGCCAGTCCAGGCGGTCACCTGCTCACTCCCCTTTCCAACATAATGCACAGAGGGGTCATTAAGGACCCCACTGCACCTTACGCACCACGGGCAACTCCCGGCCTGATCCAATGCTGGACCTAACCAATTTCCACCCCCAAATAAGGATGGAAGTAGGGGTTAAATAAATATATATGTGGACTTTCAAACCCCTGCATGCAGTATTTCTGAATATCTGCGTGTTTCTCTTGCGCTCACGGCCATAGGGGTGGTGAAACCCTAAAGGTTTCTGCATGCGGTAAAAGGATTTACCGCACGTGGAAAGCAGAGTAAAAGTCCATCAAGCTCATTATGACGTCATTTGGGGAGGAAGGATAGCTCAGGGGCAACCCGTTTGTCGTGGAAGCAAGACAATGCAACACTCGTTCGAATCCAGATCCTGCGCTTAGAACCCACTCCTTGTATTAAGCACGTTATAAAAGAACAATTATTATAATTATAATTGAAAAATACCTACAGTAAATATAGTGCCAATTATACAATTGAACTGAATACGGGTAGAAATGGCGGACGCTCTTACCTGGTCTGGGGGTGCCTGCATGACCTCTCTCAAGAATCAAACCCTACTGAGCAAAAACATTCTTCAGGGAGGTTACAGGGGCAGAGGTATAGCTAACACCATTTAAGATAACTTCCTGGTTAATGATGCAGGGGCAGAGGTATAGCCCACAGCATTTAAGATAACTTCCTGGTTAATGATGCAGGGGCAGAGGTATAGCCCACGCCATTTAAGATAACTTCATGGGTATTGATGTAGGGGCAGACGTATAGCCCACGCCATTTAAGATAACTTCCTGGTTAATGATGCTGGGGCAGAGGTATAGCCCACACCATTTAAGGTAACTTCCTGGTTAATGATGTTTCAGGACAGCCCAGGGAGCAAGAGGTGAGGCCGCAACAGAGTTATGCGCTGCGGGCAGAGATGAGGGTAACTAATGAGGGTAAGGGACGATAACACCCGTTACATACCTCCCGCCAGAGCTGAAACGACATTATATGTCAACATCACCCAAACAAAAGAGGCTAAACACAAGAGAGAACAGTTGGAGACAGAAGGTGCTTTGCAATTTGGAGAGAGCATTGCCAAGGTGGCCTGTTGCAAATGAGCAATGATGCAGAAGGTTGGGAGAGAAACAGCAGGCCTTGGAACAGTGATTAAGGCCCTGTGCTGACCCATTGTTGAAAATAGCCCACTAATATTCCAATGGTATGTAATATGGTGATAAAGCCTGAGGCAGGCATGGACTGGTTTATAGGACAATATGCCCAGGGCTGAACCAAAAACGGCAAATGCTTGTGTGGGACAGTTTTTGGGTCAGAGTGGGACACTTTCTTGGCCATTGTGGGCCAGTTTGATGAATTACTTCACTATGCGGCTAGTAGTTTTGACCAGTGTTGCTGAATACATATTCTTAAAAATGTACAATTTGCATCACATTTTATCAAAAACTTCCTCCTTGGGTACTATTCAAACAGCCTCACAAATTCCCCTTTGCAACTGTGGGCCACTTTTGTGTTGGTGCCCGCGACAATTTTATGCCCCAGTCCGACCCTGGCCTGAGGTGGGGGCCGGGCCGGCTGGAAACAGCCCATTAGCCTGAGGTAAAGGGATTAGTGAAGTGATGGCCGTTACAAAAGTCTGTGGGCCAGTACTGGTCATTATGGCCTGCCACTGGGGGCCTTATTGCCATTAGCAGCCTGAGTTTACATTCAAGGTGCTAAGGTCATTAGATTGCTGGACAAAACAAGTCATTGGCAATTTTTTCATGACGGCCGAAGCACCACAAGAAGCCCCCCATTATATTTGCAGTACTGCAGACATACTGGAAGTGGAGAGGGGTCCGGCGGCGTGAGGTAAGGCCAGTAATGTTTACGTTGGCCATGGACAGGAGGGGACTGAGAGCAGCCAACAGCTCGCTCGCTCAGAATGCAGCCTTATGCCTTTAGGTCAAGCTTGCGACCCAAGCAACAGGACTGGGTACAGGCCCCTGCCAGGGGGTAAATGCTGGTCATATACCATGCTTCAAGTTGCCCTTCCTTGCCTTTTCACACTCTTTGGCAATTTTGGGTATTTTATGTGGTTCGATATTTGTGGACCCCCGCCGGTCTCCACCATTTTGCGCCCCTTCAAGTGCACTGCTTGACCTGCATCCTTTGGTTGCCACCATTTTGCGCCCCTTCAAGTGCACTGCTTGACCTGCATCTTTTGGTTGTCACCATTTTGCACGCCTTCAAAGGCACTGCTTGACCTGCATCGTTTGGTTGCCACCATTTTGCGCCCCTTCAAGTGCACTGCTTGACGTGCATCGTTTGGTTGCCACCATTTTGCGCCCCTACAAGTGCACTGCTTGACCTGCATCCTTTTTCTCCTCTCAGGTAGCCACAGCTGACCTGAAACCGACCACAAAACTCCTTTGCTGAAATCCGAATGGACCACATCCATCTGTCGCTCATAATCAAATTATTTATTTATTTATTGTGCATTTGTAAGGCGCTTATATATCAAGTAATTTGTGTTTCAACGCTTCCACAGGGCAACAGGAAGGGAACATGGGAATGAAGAAAAAATACCAATGAAAGATAGTGGCAGAACTGCTAGGCCTAGTGAGCATTCCAAACGTGCAAGTGCAGAGAGAGAGAGAAGGGAGGAGGGGTGGAGGGCAAGTTCAAGGTGTACCAATGAGGGAAGTGCTAGGCAGTAAGCAGCTTTTAAGTGAATGGGTGAGAGTGGTCAGCTGCCAATAAATAGGTGCAGGCCTGTGGTGGCAAAGGCCAGTGGGTGCGAAGGCAAGTGCTGGAGGCGGGCGGAGGCTGAAGGCGATTGGGGGGTGGAAGGCCAGGACACAGGAGGACACATAAGGGCCCTAGACACCAATCTCAGCAACTGTGGTGTTTAACAGAGGAGGGGGGACGGAAAGGAGGAGCTTCCGGAATTTGAGGAGATCCCGCGCAAGACGAAGAGGCATAGAAGGGAGCCTGCGAGGAAAGAGATTGGCCACCAGTTTGCTGTTTAGTGATGCACTTGACACACAGAGAGTTGGTGCCGGAGGAATGTAAAGATCTGGAGGTAGGGTATTTAGTGAGATCCAGTTGTATATAGTGTGGTCCCAGGCCCCGGACAGCCTTATGGATGATGCTGAAGGATGTGAATTTGATCCTTGCAGCAACCGAGAGCCAGTGGAGAGATTTTAGGGCTGGAGAGATGTGGTCTCTGGGCTTGAGGCCAAGGATAAGTCTTGCAGCCCTATTCTGGATTAGCTGGAGGGGTTGTAGAGAGGAAGAGGGTAGATTATGGAAGATGCTATTGCAGTAGTCAAGCCTAGAGAGTACCAGAGCTCTGCAGACTTTGAGCTTCTGGGTAAAGTGAGGAAAGGAAGAATTCCTTTGAGGAGGTGGAGTTGAAAGTGGGACTTCTTTGCAAGGGCTTGAATGTGAGGGATGAAGGAAAGAGAGGAGTCAAAGATGACCCCAAGGTTTCTGGCTTCTGATGAAGGAGATGGGGAGAGCCCATAGAAGATGGCCAGAGTGAGGGGAAGAAAGAGGGAGCTAGAGTCCCATTAGGAAGGATCTCAGTCTTGCTGGCGTTGAGTCAGAGATCATTGGAAGTACACCAGGACTGGAGGCAGATAAGCAGTCAAGAATGATGGAGGAAGTAAGGAGAGGAACAGAGGTTAGTTTGAAGAAGATTTGTGTGTCGTCTGCATAACACTGGAAGTTGGGGGAGAAGGTGGAAATGAGGTGTGCATGTGGAGCAGGATAGGTGTTAAAGAGCCAGGGAGAAAGGTTGCATCCCTGCGAGACGCCACAGTTGGGGATAGGGGTGGAGATGACAAAGATCCCACAATAACCTGAGATGGACGGTCATTGAGGTTGGAGGTCAGCCAGTCCAGTGGCCACCCTGAGATACCTGGGGTATCGTGGAGCCGTTTCATGAGGATGGAGTGGTTGACCATATCAAATGCAGAGGAGAGATCAAGTAGAATGGGAACAGCTGGAGAATTGGAGTCAAGAGATGCAAGCAGTTCCTCACAGGTGTTCAGAAGAGCAGTTTCCGTGCCTCTGGATGCACAGAGTCCAGATTGATGGTCGTGTAGGCAACCAACAAGTTCAGTGTGCTGGGTTAGTTGGGGGAAGACCAACTTTTCCAAGAGTTTCCCAGGGAACAGGGTGATAGATATTGGGCGGTAGTTGGCTGGACAAGACTGGTCTGCAGAACTTTTTTTTCAGGAGGGGGCGCACAAGGGAGTGCTCGATGGAGGAGGGGAAAGATCCAGTAGCAAAAGAGTGGTTGCAGAAATCAGCGAATGCCGGGGCAAGGGAGCCAATATTGTCCTTAATGGTTCTAGAGGAACAGGGGGAGACCTGTTTGGAGGAGACCTTCATGGAGCGGACAACTCTGGTGACCTCATCAGGTGTGATAGGAGAGAAGCAGGAGAGAAAGGTAGAGGGGTGATGGGAGGCCATCAGAGGCAGGGGGGTAGGGCAAGGGGAGGGGAAAGGGATGCAAGGGTGCTCAGGATGTCCTGAGTTTTTTCAGTGAAGTGTGTGGCCGGTGCATTGCAGAGGGCCTGTGAGGGAAGAGGTGAAGTGGAGACTGCGGAAGGGTGGGCTAATTCCTTGGAGATTTTAAAGAGTTCAGCAATGTTGTTGGATGCACCCGAGATGCCAGCCTGGATGTGGGCCCTTCTCTTGATGCGAATGGAGAGTCGGTATTGCCTTTGGTACAGACGACAGGCCAGTTTGTCAGAGGGTGAGCATGAGGTCTGCCACTTCCATTCTGCAGCTCTGCACTTGCGTTTCAGGGCTGAAAGTTTTGAGTCGTACCAGGTGTTACACTTGTGGGCATGTTTCAGGCGGATACTCATGACTAGGGCAAGAATGTTGAGAGTATTAGTGATGGCGAGATGGAGGTTGCTGAAAGCAGAGTCAGAGTCTGCAGTGGGAGGAGAGGGGGATGAAGGTGGATGCGAAGGCAGCAGCTGAAACTCGTTTCATCGGACGGATGTTTGTGAACGAGGTTGGTAGGGCTGGGGAGGAGCGGTCAGAGGGCCGAGAGGACCCAGGTGGGAGGAGAGAATGGTCTGACCAAGAGAGTGGCGTAATCAGTGGGTGGGGGAGTGAAAGGTCAGTGTGGGTGAAGGCATCAGCAGTGTGTGCAGCCCAGTGGCTAGGACTAGAAGGGAGAATGGAGAGGGAGAGCGAGGCGCAGAGGTCACGGAAGAGAGTGGAGGCCGTGATTGAGGAGTGAAGTTGGATGTTAAAGTCACCCAGGAGAAGAAGTTTAGAGGTGGTTGTGAGGATAAATCAGCCCATTTAGTGCGGAACAGGGTGGTAGAGCCAGGTGGCCTGTAGATAGTGGCAATGGTCAGAGAGAGGTGGAAGTGATAACCAGCTTGCAAACCAGGCTCTTGAAGGAAGAGTAAGGCTGGGTGGGTATGAGGGAAGAAGGGGCCCACTCAAGGAAGATAAGAGCAACCCCACCACCAGTACAGTTGGGGCGAGGCTTGGAGATGATCTTATAGCTACCAGGGAGAAGGGAGTCAAAAGCAGTGACTGAGCTGACATTGAGCCACGTCACGGTAAGAGCAAGGATATCGGGGTCAAGATCTTCAAGGAGGAGGCAGATGTCAGCAGAGTGTTTGATGGCAGAACGAGCATTAAGCGTGGCTTGATGCAAGAGGTCACCACCTTTGAAGGATTTCGAAGGAGGGGTACAGAGAGGGTGGAAGAAGGAGTGACAGGTGTGGGAAGGACGTTGATGAGGGACGGCAGGCGTCAGTGAAAGGGGAGGAGGTTGCGTTGAGGACTCTGAACCATGTTAGTGCCAGTGTGATAGACATTAATTGTGCACCTGGGTGATGTTAAGCCCGCCAACAGTATTTCCATCTAGTGCCACCATTAATGGGTGAAGATGTGAAAGGAGAGAGAGGAGAGATGAGATGGGGGGGGTCCATAGATCTGGAGAGCGGACAGAAAAGGGATATTAGTGAAGATCTGTCTGGAAGTTGCGCTGACATAAGTGTCTGTGATAGGTATGTGAGTATAATAACTAGGATGCAGATAAAAGATTATTAACTCGCACAGTCTTGCGAAGAGAGATGTGGAGGAGAGGAAGAGCTGTGAAGAAAGACTGTGATCAGAGCTCCTTACCAATAGATTGCTATTTTAGGGGGATTCTTGCAAGGTAACTTGCTCCAGACTGTTCTGGAAACAAGAGCAGCATTGCAGAAGCTGGGAGTCTGGTACCCCAGTGAGCCTCACTACAAACTTGATGGTGCAGTAAAAATGAAATTGAATTACTGACTTTTTACCGCACTGCTTAATTCTGAGTTTGGAGCTTAAGTGGAGGGTTCACTTTACTACCAATAATTGGTAGATTTATTGTGTAAATATACTGTGTGCAGTAAATTCCCAAATCCCCAAACAGGGATTTACACCACGATGCCAGCGCCCATAATCCCATGGCAATGCCAAAAGAGATCGTAACGGTAATGGTGCATCCGTTTGGTGGCAAACTGACAGACTTACCGCCAAAGTCGTAATGGTGTATTAATCCGCGGGCGGTGTAGCTCACAGTAATATTCCAGTGGGCCTCATAGCGCACCAGTAACACCTACAGATGCGACAGCCTACCGAAGAACTTCGTGATGCGCGTCTTATAACAATGCAATAATAGCCGGATAATGGCCCGCCAGGCAGACGCACACTGCAAAAGAGACTTGCAAATGACACCATGGGTGGCTCGCGAGGCAGAACATGATGTTTTTCCAGGGATAATTATAAACCGACACTGCTTAGGAGCATTGTACCTGTGAGGATTATTAAGAGGAGGAGAAGGGATCTGGTGGTGGGGGGAGGAGGTGTGGGGGGATTATTATTTTAGGACACTTGTAGAGCACAGCCGTCAACACCAAGGGCTTTACAATTCAATTGCATTCGTATTTCTTCTTTCCTGTCTGCGAGGAGGAGCTGGACGCATGCGTTCTCTGCACACTCGTCCTCGTCACTGCTCTTCCAGCGATGCAGCCATATTGTGTTGATCCATGCTGCTGTCATTAAATGCTGTGCTGAGTCTCTAAGTAAATATTGACTATCGAGGCAGAGTAGACCTATTGGGAAATTCGGAAGGTCACCACAGACTCCCCAGACGTTCTGGACTACAATTCCCATCAGGCCTACCCAGCATAGTCAAGGGGAGGGGGATCATGGGAGGCAAAGTCCAATATTTCTGGAGAGTCACAGATTGCAGACTGCGGCTCTAAAGAGTGGGCACGGCCAGGCTCGCGTCAGTCACACATGTCAGGTGTGTGTCTGGCTCTGTCCCAGCCCTCCCAGCTGTTCAGAGGCACTGGCACCTTGGGCAATAACATGATCTTCAGGTGTTGCCAGGTCTGGAAAAGATCAGGGGCTAAACTAATGTCGAGACTGGCGGGATTCGGGGCTAGCTAGCATTTTGGTTGTAGCACCTGAGCTTCTATCTGGGGCTACAACCAAAAGACCCTGGGCTATAGCCCCCTCAGCCCCCCCACCCCCAGCAACGCCTTCTTCATTCAGTCGCATCGGCCTCTGAACAGCTGCTATGGAAAGCGCTCTGTGCACACATGCAGTGTTCTCGCTGAGCTTTTTGGGCTATTTCTGCTAGGAATACCGCAGGGAGGAATTGCCATTACCGTTGGCGGTATTCTCTGTAGAAAGTGGCTATTGTGGCTTCATCAGCGCAGGGTGTTTAAAATTGACAATTCAGTATGCACTAGCTCACAAATAGCCCAAGTCTGACTTTAGTAAAAAATATGGAATGCAGTTCCATTCCCCCAATGCCCCAAGAAGAAAGAAATGCACAGAAGGGTCACTAATGCCCCCTTTGCACCTTGATCTTCTCAGTGCTCTTTGGGGATCATCGGCATCGTTTTGTCCTGAAACTGTAAGGGGGTCCTCTAGCGCCTACCTTTTCTTCCAGGACAGACGTTTCTTATGCAAGGGGTATAACAAAAAAAGTTGTGCGATCTTTTGTGTGGAGATACAAATTATGGGGGAAAAACCCTGATTTGAAGGAGCTAATAGGACCAAAAACTCTGATGTATTTAAAGCATGGGTTATTTAAATAATACTGCCTAAATTATATACCCCAGTACTCACAATGCAAATGGTGAATAAAAGCAGAAGATATTTGTAATATCGCCTGGTCTTACCATTGCCATCGTTCTGAGGATATGCGCCGTTGCAGTGCAAATCTTTGCCACGTGCCATATCCCTGTAGGGGAAACTCTGAGAGAACACAACACACACCCCTTCATTGTTTTCCTTCGCCACATCTCTTCAATCAATTGGGGCGGCCATCTTAGTGCTCGTCTTGTCGAAGCATCTCCATCCTCCCACTTTCTATGTTCATGAAGTTCTGTCTTGAGGAGCATCACCATCTTCCTGTGGCCTCGCTTCTCCAATCTTATTGTCCACCTGGAAAACAAATAGTTCAGTATAATCCCTCTTGATAAACTTCCTGAAGTGAAAAGCGTGTCCAGTAATGATGTTTAGCGGTCTTTATCGGGATTACAGGGTCTCATTGCACAAGATCCCCGTTATGCGTCGGCCTTCCCTGTACCCAGAAGGCACCCCAGTAAAATGAGGCACCGACTAACAGGGGAACTCACTCGAACACGTCTGTTGCCTATGGATATAGGCCTAATAAAGGACGCACACACGGAGGGAGCGTAGGAACATCTTTATTCCTACTTACAACAAACTAACTGGCGCGCCTCGCGCGCATTCCCCAGAACCCCTTTCTCCCGTTCTTCCCTCATCAGACTCCGCCTCCCCAACGGAGGGGGCTGAGAGCCTTAACCCCGTAACCACGAGGTAACACTACCCCCGAACAATAGGTCCAAACATCAACTTAAATTCTCTTCAACAAGTCTCATCGGTTTCCTGATGATTTGTCGTGGCCTCTCACCTTGAGCAACTGGCTCTGGAACATCTTGAGTTTCCACTCTCTGACTCGTCCCTCCAGGATCTCCCTCCGGAGGGGTCCACAGGTCGTCCCGCTGCATCCCTGGTTCTGGGGAGACGGACCCCTGTGTATTTCTGTGCCTTCTCTCTTAACATAATGTCTGAATTGTTGACAGTTCCTGGTGACAGCTCTGTTCTGATCTTCAGCTGTCACCATCGTGCCTTTCACTGCGATTACCCTCATGGGACTTGGGGCAAACCGCGGATCTGTCTTCCTGGTTATTGGCTGTTGAACTAGGACTTCATCTCCTATGTGGAATTCTTGTGCCACCGCTCTGCGCCGCGCATCAGTACTGCGCCTCGCGTTCTCTTTTGCCTCGGCATCCCTTTGGAGCAGGTCCATGTCAACCGGCTCTGCACTTGACGAGTTGCACGGAATGCGGGTCCGCATCTCATAGCAGAACATGAGCTCGGCAGGTGTCTTGTTTGTAGCCTCATGAGGAGTGTTCCTGTAGTCTCTTAAGAGGCGACATAATGCCTGATGCGTGTTGACTGCTTCAAGCCTGGCTCTCTGTATTGTCTTCTTAATTGACACCATGAAGCGCTCTGCCACCCCGTTCGCTTGTGGGCGGCGAGGAGTTATCTTCATGTGTCTGAAACCCAGGTGCTTCACCAGAGTTCCAAACTCGTGCCCACAGAACGGTGGTCCATTGTCAGACTTGACACATTTGGGGATCCCCCACTCGCTGAATACTTCCTCTATCGCCGCTGCTACCTGGGGAAACGCTGTAACTACTTTGACTATAGGAAATCTCGAATGTTCATCTATAAAAAGTAGGAGGTAATCACCTGCTTCTGTAAGCCCATAGAAATCCATGGCTATTCGTTCCCAGGGGCGTTCAGGTAGCTGAGTGTGTTGTAGTGGGGGCGGACGTTCGGCAGGGGCTGTTCACTGACAGGCATGGCAGTTCCTTACCCACTCATCGACGGCGGCATCCAGGAAGGGGAACCACACATGGCACCTCAGCTGTTTCTTCGTATTTTCAGCCCCTCTGTGGCCTTCATGGACTGTGCTGACCACCTCGCTTCTAAGTGTGGCGGGAATGACAATCCTGCATCCCCTTAGTAGAATGCTGTTGTCTTTCACGGCCAGTTCACTCTGCACCCTAGATAGCCTCTCGATCTCCTGTTTGTTCACTCCTGGATGGGCTAACATTGCTCTGTGATGATCCTTCCATTTGCTGGTTGTAGTTAGGCTGATAGCCAGGGCTGTCGTAGGGTCGGCGGCGGACGCGGCGGCGACCCTTTCAAGGGATAACGCTGGTGGCAATGAGTGGGATGCCACATATTGTACATAGGCAACATCGCCCTTCCGGGTGAGCGGGGCTCCAACAGGGTGTTGTGACAAATAGTCAGCAGGATTGAGGTCACCCCCAGGGCGGTGTACAATGTCATAGTTGTATTTTTGTAGGCGGATGCCCCACCGTTCGATCCTCGGTGGCATCTTGGTATGCGGGTTGCCAAATAGGGATAGAAGTGCCTGGTGATCGGTGATCAGAGTGAACCTCTTCCCGATGATGAAGTTGTGAAAATGTTCACATGCTCAGACCGCCGCCAAGCTCTCCTTCTCAGCTTGGGAATAGGCTAGCTCTGGCGTTGACAGCGCCCTGCTTGCATACGCGACCACATGTCTGGGGTTGATGTCCGCACCACTGGTTTGTGCCAGGATGGCTCCGAGGCCAACCGGGCTGGCATCCACCACCACCTCAGTGTGCCACGATGGGTTGAAGTATGCGAGGCGGTGGGCTTCCCTGAGGGCCTGCTTAATGTTGGTAAAGGCTTGTTGACATGCCGGGGTCCATTCGAAAGATGACTCCTTTTGCAGCAACTTTCTCAAAGGGTCCGTAAGGGAGGCGTAGTGGGGTATGTACCTCGCACAGTAACCCACCATGCCGAGAAAAGAGCGGACATCCGCGACCTGTAGGGGTTCGCTGAGGTTGGTAATCGTGTCGACCTTGTCAGGATCAGGCATCATCCCTTCCCTGGAGAAGATATGTCTGAAAAATTTGAGCTTCGTTTAACTGAAACGGCATTTGGTGACATTGAGTGTGAGACCTGCCTTTTGAAGGGCTTCACAGGTGTCGTGCAGTGCTGTGTCGTGGGACTCGTTGGATGATCCAAAGACGAGTATATCGTCGCTATAATTCAGAGCTCCCTTTATAGGTCTGATTATTTGACGTATCGCTTCCTGGAAGATCTCCGCGGCGGACGAAATTCCGAAATTTAGTCTCCGGTACCTGAAGAGCCCATCGTGCATTGCAAACGTCGTGATGGCTCTGGAGTCGGGATGGAGCTCCAGCTGATGGTAGCCTTGGATCAGGTCGAGCTTGGAGAACATCTGGGCGCTGTTTAACTGCACAATCATGTCCTCAATACATGGTCCCGGGTGTCTCTCCCGTTGTATTGCTGTGTTGGCCACCCTCATGTCCACACACAACCGAATCTTTCCCCCTTCTTTGGGTACCACCGCAAGGGGGGAAACCCATGGAGTCGGCCCCGTCGCCGGTTCTATGATGCCATCGGAGAGCAGTTGTTGGAGCGCCTCTGATACTGCCTCCTGAAGGTGGAACCCAACTCTTCTGGGGTGTTGTGGCACTGGTCGCACCTGAGGGTCGATGTGCAGTTTGATGGGGGGGGCCGTTGAGTTTCCCTAGTCCCGTGCACAGCTTGGGGAATCTTCTCGCGATGTCGTCCTGTGAGACGAGAATCTGGGACTGGTGGAATGCTATTGTCCCGGTGGTGTTCCTCGGGTCCAGGTTGTTCGAGGTTGCAGTGATCGTGTCACCAGCCTTCACGTGAATCTCAATCAATCCCATGCACGATGCCGTGTGGTAGCTGAGCAGACATCTGCTCCTGGCGAGCGAACGGATGACGTGAATGGTTGTGTTCACTTGCCACCCATTTAGGAGGAAGCATTGAGCAAACTGTCCCACTGTCTGTAACGGGGTGGCAGCCCCCCATTGAAAAATTCTCGAATGGGATGGGTCAAGCAGCGGCGGGTGTGGTATCCTGTCATAGTCCTGCTCACCCATAATGTTCACAGTAGCGCCTGAGTCGACCATGAACTGAAATTGGCAATTCCCCATTTTGATCGGGATTTTTGGGGCCTCCCTGGCTTCCTTGTTGTCAAGTATGAGGTTGACGAACTCGTCCTGGTCATATTGATCATACGGTGCATAGTAGGCCGTTTCCTGATCATCCTGGTAAAATGTCTCAGGCCTGTAGTCCGTTGGAGGGTTATCATATTCGTCGGTGAAATACCTGGACTGCTCTGCCTGGTCGTACTGTGGTAGATATCCTGATGTTTGGTATTCATCGATTGCCCTGACGTAGCACCTCTGCCCCTGCCCTTGTTGGTAAGGTCTTGTTTGATTGTACTGCGGAGGCGGTGGCCGGAAAGGCATCCTGGCGGACGCTTGGGGTCGCATCGGGGGAAATGGTACGCCCTCTCTGCAGATGGAGTGAAAGTGTCCCTCTCTCCCACAATTTGTGCATCGTTGGGATAGGGCCGGGCATGACCCTGAGTGGGGGAACGACATGCCGCAGCGGTAGCACTGTCTTTGTTGGCGTGGGGCGTGGGTCGCTGGTGCTCTGTACGGCTGTGGTCCCCTGTCGCCTTGGCGAGGCGGTTGTATGGCAGCTATGAGTTCATTTGTGTCTTGTTTGGGGTTGCCGGAGTGTCCCATGGATGAGGCTTGCGCATCCACCCTTTCATGAATGCGAGCGAGTTCACTCGCTTCGGGAATGGTGAGTGGCTTTTTTAGTAGCTGCTTCTTGAGTGCGGGGGAGAGGCAACCCTCGATCACCCTCAGTCTTATGGCTTCTTCTAGCGAGAACGCGTCAAACTGGCAGTTTGCTCCCTTCACCCTTAGGCGCGTTATGAACTCGTCAACAGTCTCCTGTGGCAACTGGGTGCATTGGTTGAATAAATATCTTTCGTAGTCACGATTGACCTCGATGATGAGCAGTTTGTCTAAGGCAGCAATCAGGTTGGGGAAAGTGTTTTGGTCAGCTGCCAGAATCGTTTTCACTACAGTCTTTATTCCGCCCGCGGCAGTTGAGGAGACCCAGGGTTGGATTGCGGGTTGCTCATGGTGCCTGAAGGGTGGGGGTCTGTGGGTGCGTAGCCAGCAAGTGGGACGGGGGCACTGGGCTTCAAGCGTGTCCACGTGCACCCATACGCTCACCTGGGTGTCAGATGGCAGGGATGAAACTGCAGGACCTCTGCTCCAGTGAGGTGGCTTCCGTGGCGAAAGCCTGTGGTCCAGGAGGGAGGTCGTGGGCGGGATCGCCGGCACGCCTGCCTTGAATGGAGCTCGGCGGCTTTATGGGGACTGCTGCGCGCTCCCTGCGTTGTCGTCGTGGCAATTCGTCGTCGGACGGAGCAGGTGCAGGCTTGCCTGTGCGAGATGAGGAGGAGGAGGCTCAGCGGGTCAGCGACCGCCTGAGCGAATCCGGCGGCTTGCCGAGTAACACGCTGGAGAAGGAGGAGTAGGAGGAGGAGGCTCGCTGTGTCTCCCACAGCACGAGCGTGGATTTGGCGGATTGCCACTGGAGGAGGACTCCGGTGTGCGGGAGAAATCCTCGTCGCCAAATGTTGCCTATGGATATAGGCCTGATAAAGGACGCACACACGGAGGGATCGTAGGAACATCTTTATTTCTTCTTAGAACGAACTAACTGGCGTGCCTCGAGCACATTCCTCAGAACCCCTTTCTCCTGTTCCTCCCTCATCAGACTCCGCCTCCCCAACGGAGGGGGCTGAGAGCCTTAACCCCGTAACCACCGGGTAACAACGTCTTTATTCATTATCTTCCTAAAATGTTCTAACCCCTACTTTTCCACCCGCCCGGCTCCCCGTGCCTTCCGGCTTGCCTTCCGGCCTACGTGATCCAGGTCAAATGGTCCTTGCAACACTACAACCTCCCCCCTTTTTAAACAGTCAACTTTAGTCCATTTCCTCAATAAATCTATGATGTTAGTTCCTGGCTCTCTGAGGACGAACGGGATGACTCACCTGGACCCTTTCCAAGCTGGAACCACCTGGGGGATCCCAGAGGTAGCTGCTGGACTCTTCTCCGTCCCCTTCGTAAGGATCTTCCGACTCCTCGGCATCCACCTCTGCACATTCTGTGCTCGACACCCCTTTTACAGGGAGCTTTTTGTAGTGCGAGCAATTCCGCGTTATCTGCCTGCGTCCATCTCCCGCAGACACCAGAGACCCCTTGATTCTGGTGACAGTCAACGGGACACTGTGAACGCTGCAGTGTGCTTGTGGGTGCGAGGCTGTCTCACTATTACAGTGTCCCCTTCATGTAAGTCGGCTTCACGAGCTTGACATCAGCGTGACGCTTCATCCCTTCTTTGGCGTGAGCATCTCGATCTCTCATGTCCTGATCCTGTAGGTAGAGTTCTTCAGGCAGAGTGAAATATGGCAATAGTGTGCGAATGTTGCGCCCAAACACGATTTCAGAGGGAGCCTTGCCTCTGGTGTTGTGGGGAGTGTTTTGGTAGTCCCTCAAGAGTTGGTAAAGCACCTTTTCCACCGGTTCTCTGGTGAGATGAGCGATTTGGACACTTCTTTTGATATTGCTCATAAAGCGCTCCACCGTACCATTGGCTTGAGGACATAGAGGGGTTACTCATCTTCTGCAAATGTCCTGAAGTCATGACCTGTGAAAGGGGGCCCATTGTCGGATTTCACTACTTAGGGAACCCCATACACAGTGAACATGCTGTGAAAGGAAGGGCCGGGATAGTGGGATAGGTGGCCGTAGAAGTTACCAACTGTATGTCTGGATATCTGGAATACTCGTCCAATGGCTACGAGTACGTAGTCGACACCTTCCATGGGTCAAACAAATCAATGGCTATTTCGTCCCATGCTTTCTCAGGAAGTTCTGTCATCTTCAGGGGTTCTGGTCTGATGTGATGATTGAGGGCGGTGCATGTGGGACAGTCCTTGAGTAGTGCCTCAACCTGGCCGTCTAAATGGGGAAACCAAACCTTCTATCGCAGGATCCGCCTGGTGGATACTATGCCCCTATGACCCTTGTGTGCAAATTCTAATACCTTCTTTGTCAGGGTTCGAGGTATCTCTATTTTGGTCCCCTTCAACAGTAGCCCTTCATCAGCCCACAGCAACTCCTCTTTGATGAGTAGTAAGTAGTCTTTCAGTGCCTGGCATGCACCTTCCCCACCTGTTTGGCCTGCTTCCACCTCCCCGACTTTAAGCATTGCAGGATAATCTGGATGGCTTGGTCGTTTTCTGACATTTGAGCAATCTGCAAGTTATCAATCCCCTTTTGGGTGGCAGCCCGGACTACGTTGTGGATGTATTGGTCGGCAATTGTGGGGCTTGTCCTAGTTGAGGTGATCGGGTGGCGCACCAGGAAATAGGCCGGATTGTCCTCCTTCTCAGGTCTGTGTATGATGCAGAATCAATAGTCCTGCAGTCATAGGCCCCATCTTGCGATCCGAATAGGCATTTTGGCTTGAGGGTTTCCAAATATAAACAGAAGAGCCTGGTGGTCAGTTACTATGGTAAACGCTATCCTGTATAATAATAAATGAAAGTGTTTGCATGCCCACTCTACGGCCAAACCTTTGTTCTCGGCCTGCAAGTAGGCCTGTTCCGTTTGTGAGAGACTCCTGCAGGCGTGTCTCTTGTTTGGGGATTCTTGATCTACCTGAGCTAAGATGGCCGTCAGCCCCACCGGGGCTGGCGCTAATTGTCAGCTCAGTATCTCTGGCTGTGTGAAAGTAGGCCATATTCTTTGCGGATGAGATGCGCTGGCGGATGGCTTCAAAGACTGTCTGACAGTCCTCTGACCACACAAACTG